>NC_138175.1:19840786-20452341 GCF_964165515.1 Mesoplodon bidens | reverse complement strand
TAAAAAAGAATGAATTTGCCATTTGCAACAACATGGTAGACCTGGAGGATATTGTGCTTAACAAAATAAGTCAGAGAAAGACAAACACTGTATGTTATCACTTATCTGTGGAATCTAAAAAATAAAACAAATGAATGAATATAACAAGACAGAAACAGACTCACAATATAGAAAACAAACTAGTGGTTACCAGTGGGGTGTGGGAAGTGGCAAGGGGCAAGATAGAGGTAGGGGATTTAAGTTTATAAAATAAATAAGCTACAAGCATATATTTTATAGCACAGGGAATATAGCCAATATGTTATAATAATTTTAAATGGAGTATAATCTATAAAAATATTAAGTCACTATATCGTACACCTGAAATGAATATAATATTGTAAGTCAACTATACTTCAAGAAAAAAAAATGAACAAGGAAAAATATTGTGAAAGAAATGGAAACAGTAGTTGCCTCAGGAGGTGGAGAATGGGCAGGAAGGAGCTTACGGGAGTATGAGAGAGTTTTACATCTTAATTGGGGGAAGTGGTTACAAAGGTGTATACATTTGTCAAAACATCCAGCTGTATACTTAAGATCTGTGTGTTTCATCATAGGTAAATTTTATCAAAAAGCATAAGCTAAATATGACTGTGCTCAGAATCCAGTGGAAAAGGGTGGACCTTGCTAAACTCCTTTGTGTAGCCACTCCTCTCAATCCCTGGGGGTGGCTCTCTGAAGCAGGAAGTTTCTCCACACCCAATCAGAGAAGTCGTGATATGCTAGTAGCCACTTGTCCTGCTGAGAAGGGGACTCCCAGTCAGGGACATGGTCACCAGAGACTGCAGGAAGATGCCCCTTCAGAGCAAAACTACACCAGGTGAGTATCTGCCAGGAACAGCCTGCGAGTGGGCATATCACCTATGGATCTAGTAGAAATGCAGATTCTGCAAAATCCTAACTAGTACATTCAGAATAAAGATGGATGCTGTGTCCTTAAAACAAGAAAGACTGTAAAAAAGGGCAATAAGCTAACAATGGTTTTTTGGGGGTAGTGGTGGGGGGAACATGACAAAGATTTAAAAATTTAACAGAAAGTTTGAATACAGTGGAAAATCAGTGCTCTGGAAGATAAAGTCCAGGAAAGCTCCCAGAAAGTAAAGCAAAAAAGGCAAGGAGATTATTTTAGAAGAACTTAAGAGAGACAGGGAGGATAAATCCAAGAGGTTCAACAGCCATCTCAAAGGGATCCCATAATGCGAGAACAGAAAAAAAGGGAGGGAAGAAAATAACCAAAGAAACAACTGGAAAACATTCAGCTATAGAAAAGCTAAAGTCTTCTGATGTAAAGGGGCCACCTAGTGGTGAGCAAGTTTACTGGAAAAGGATCCTCACATCCACATTTCTTGGTGAAATACGGGAACTCTAAAGATAAAGAGAAAATCCTAAAAGTTTTCAGAGAGAGAAACAGCAAAAAGATGTTACTGACAAGAGAACAATACCAAATATCAAAGGCCACTCTGGATATTAGAAAACAGTGAAGCAGTAGCTTCAAAGTTTGGAGGGAACTAGCAATTAAGTGGAAAAGCAAATAAAAGACTTCCCCGCCCCTGCCCCTGCAACCAGTAATGACTCCAAGATTACCACTGACAAATACTTGCTAAAAAAAATAAATAAAAATGAAAAACATAATACAACAAAAAAGGTGGGTTTTTTGTTTTTTTAATTGTAAGGGGAACTCCCTTTGTCAAATAAATCCTTTATTTGGCTATAAAAAAGCAAAAGAAGAAAATGAAAAAAGAACTGCACCTCAGTTCAACTTGAAATTTATGGTAAAACATCAGACGTATCAACTTGAAATTTATGGTAAAATACACATAAAATATACCATTAGTGACATCTAGTATATTCACAATGTTCTGCAACCATCACCACCCATCTAGTTCCAGAACATTTTCATTACTCCAAAAGGAAGCCCTGTACCCACTAAGGAATCACTCCCCATTCCTTCCTGCCTCTCCCCAGCCCCTGGCAACCAGTAACTTCCTTTCTGTGTCTATGGATTTGACTACTTCGGGTATTTCATGTAAATGGAGCCATACATTATGTGGACTTTTGTGTCTGGCTTCTTTCACTTAGCATGTTTTCAACTTTTGTCAACGTATAGTGTGTATCAGTACTTTGTTACTTTTTAAAAAGGGATAATTAAACATTTTATTGGGGTAAAATTTACATAATATAAAATTAACCATTCTAAAGTGAACAATTCAGTGGCATTTGTTACATTCACATACTTGATGTATGAAGAACCAGACAATGTCTCATGAAGGAAAAGACAGACAACAGAAAGTAATCCCAAGAATATCACAAATGTTAGGATGATTAAACAGATTTGAAAGAGAACATTATAACCATGCTCTAAGAATACATGAAATAAATGGAAAGATAGAAAGTCTTAGAGGAGAAATAGAAGATAATTTTTAAAAAAAGAATCAAGTGGGAATTTAAAAACTGATAACAATAACCAAAATACAAAACTCACTGGATGGGCTTAATGGCAGAATGGAGATGACAGAAGAAAGAGTTAGTGAACTTGAAAGATCAATAGAAAGTATCCAATCTCAACAAAAGGGAGTAAAAAGATCAAAACAAAATGAACAGAGTCTCGGGGACTTTAGAGATAATCCCAAAAGGTCTAACATTTGTATAAATAGATACTTAGAGGAGAAAGAGTATGGGAAAAAATTGAAAAATTGATGGCTGACAACTTCCCCAAACTGGCAAAAGACATAAATTTATAGTTTCAAGTTCAGTAAATTCCAAATAGAATAAATTCAAAAAATCCATGCCCAGATACATCATAATCAAATTTCTAAAAACTAAAAATGAAGAAAAAACTCTTGAAAGCAGCCAGAGGAAAATGATGCATTACTTATAGAGAAACAGCAATTTGAATAATTGAGGATTTCTTATCACAGACCATGGAACACAGAAGGAAGTGGCACATTTTTCAAGTGCTGAAAGAAATTAACTGTCAATCCAGAATTCTATATCCAGTGAAATTACCTTTCATCAAGGAAGGCAAAATAAAGACATTCTTGAAAAGAGTAAAACTAAGAGAAAGCATTTCCAGCAGATCTACTCTGAAAGAACTGCCAAAGGAAGTTCTTCGGACAGAAGGGAAATGATACCAGAGGAAAATATGGAATTTCAAAGATTAAGGATGAGCAACAGAAATAGTAAATATCTGCATAAACAGAATATCCTTCTCCTTGAGTTCTTTAAAATGATTTTTGAAAGCAAAAATCATAACATTATCTGATGGGATTTCCAGTGTATGTAGATGTAATATGTATGACAACTATAGCATAAAGAGGGGAGGACAAAAGAACAAATATGGTGGTCAGGTTTCTACACTGTATTTGAAGTGGTAAAAAATTAATTATATGTAGACTGTGAAAACTTAAACATGTATTTGCAATCCCTATAGAAAACACTAAAAAAACTGGACAAAGAGATAGAGTAAAAAACCTCAGTAGGTGGGCTTCCCTGGTGGCACAGTGGTTGGGGGTCCGCCTGCCGATGCAGGGGACGCGGGTTCGTGCCCCGGTCCGGGAAGATCCCACATGCCGCGGAGCGGCTGGGCCCGTGAGCCATGGCCGCTGAGCCTGCATGTCCAGAGGCTGTGCTCCGCAACGGGAGAGACCACAGCAGTGAGAGGCCCGTGTACCGCAAAAAAAAAAAAAAAAAAAAAAAAACCTCAGTAGGTAAGTTATAATGGAATACTAAAAAATATTCAAATAATCCAAAATGAGGCAGAAGATGAGTAATGAGAACAAAAAGAAGGAACAAACGGACAAAAAATGGTAGATCTAAATCCAAATATACAAATAATTACATTAAATATAAATGGTCTAAATACACCAGTCAAAATAGATAAATTGCCAGATGGATAAAAAAATTTAAAAAAAGACCCAACTATATGCCATCTGCAGGAAACCCACTTTAAATATAGTGCTATAGTTAGATTAAAAATAAAATGATGGGAAAAGATATTCCATGCAAACACCAATCAAAAGAAAACTGGAATGGCAATATTAATATCGGACAAAGTATAAAGCAAAGAAAATCACCAGGGATAAAAGGGACACTACATAACAATAAAAAGGTCAATTTGCTTTATGAAGAAGATATAACAATACTAAATGTTCCTAACAACAGAGCCTCAAAATGTATAAAGGAAAAACTGATGGAACTGAAAAGAAAAATGGACAAATCCACAGTTATTGTTGAAGATGTCAACTCTTCTCTCAATAATTGATAGAACAGGTACAGAGAAAATCATCAAGGATATAGAAGAACTAAACACCACCACCAATCAATTGGATCTAATTGATTTCACTCAACAAATTTCACTTTCTTTTCAGGCATACATAGAGAATTCACCAAGATGGACTATATCCTGAATCACAAAACAAATCTCAATACATTTAAAAGAACTGAAATCATACAAAGTATGTTCTCTGACCATAACAGAATTAAACTGGAAATTAATAACATAAAGATAAGTAGAAAATCTCCAAGTGTTTAGAAATTAAACACCACACTGCCAAATAATCTGTGGGTCAAAGATAAAGCCTCAAGAGAAATTAGAAAATATTTTGAAGTAAGCAAAAATGAAAACACAACATATTAAAATTTGTGAGATGAAACTAAAGTAGTACTTAGAGATTTATTGCATCAAATACTTACATGAGAAATGTATAAACAAGAATGCCGGGAACTTCCCTGGTGGTCCAGTGGCTAAGACTCCATGCTCCCGATGCAGGGGGCCCCAGTTCGATTCCTGGTCAGGGAGCTAGATCCCACATGCCACAACTAAGAGTTCGCATGCCGCAACTAAGGAGCCCGCCTGTCGCAACTAAGACCAGGTGCAACCAAATAAATAAATAAATAAATATTTTTAATAAAATAAAATAATTCTTGGATTAAAGAGGAACTTGAAACTGAAACAACCAGCTAATTAGAAATGGATACAAACTAGAGCAATATTTTGGGGATGTGTATGAAGTGATCCCCAGAGAAAAATTTATAGCTTTAAATGCCTTCATTAGGAAACAATAAAGAATAACACAAAAAATAAAATGAAATAAAAACAAGAGGTCAATTCTATTTATGAAAATCAAGGCCAAAATCCCAAATAAAATACTAATAAAATGAATCCAGAGGTTTATCAAAAGAGCAAAACACCATGACCAAGAAAGGCACATCCCACTACATCTAAGAATGGTGAGCATCATAGACCCTGCTACTGTCATTCACTACATTTATATTTTCCAGGAGAAAAACAGCAGGTTCTAAAAGAAAAATCTGTATGGCAAAAAAGCAAAGCAAAAGACAAATGACAAATCAGAAAAAAATATTCATAACTCACATTTCAAGATTAATTTCCTGAATATATGTATTCTTAGATATCAATTTTTAAAAATCAACAATAGAAAAAATAAGTGAAGGACGTGAAAACTCAGTTCTCAGAAAAGGAAATGCAAATGGCTCTTACACATGCAAAAAACCCAAGTTTGATCCACTCATAACTAGAGAAATGCAAATTAAAAGTGCCCCAGAGGGGGCTTCCCTTGTGGTTCAGTGGTTAAGGATCTGCCTGCCAACGCAGGGGACGAGGGTTCGAGCCCCGGACCGGGAAGATCTCACATGCCATGGAGCAACTAAGCCCGTGCGCCACAACTACTGAGACTGCGTTCTAGAGCCCGCGAGCCATAACTCCCGAAGCCCACGCGCCATTACTGAAGCCCGCGCACCTAGAGCCCGTGCTCTGCAACAAGAGAAGCCACGGCAATGAGAAGCCCACGCACTGCAATGAAGAGCAGCCCCCCGCTCACCGCAGCTAGAGAAAGCCCACGTGCAGCAACGAAGACCCAACTCAGCCATAAATAAATTAACAAATTAATTAATTTTTAAAAAAACTGCCCCAAGGGACTTCCCTGCTGGTCCAGTGGTTAAGACTCCACACTCCCAATGCAGGTGGCCCGGGTTCCATCCCAGTTCAGGGAACTAGAGAACTAGATTCCGCATGCCGCAGCTAAAATAGCCCACATGCTGCAATGAAGATCCCATGTGCTGCAACTAAGACCCAGAGCAGCCAAATTAATTAATTAATTAATTTAAAAAACAACTGTCCGGAGAGATCTTGGTTGCTAAACACCATTCTCCAGTAAAAAGCACTGGAGCTTCTTGGAAGAACAGCTGATCCTAGGGCTGGGATGGGGAGAATATAAGATGAACCTGAAGCATCTTACAGTGTCAGAAAATAAGGAAATGTATGGGAACTCCCTGGCAGTCCAGTGGTTAGGACTTCACGCTCCCACTGAGGAGGGCAAGGGTTCGATCCCTCATCGGGGAACTAAGATCTGCATGCCGCATGGCCAAAACAAACAAACAAACAAACAAACAAAACAGAAAAAAGACAAAAAGATGGGGCATGTTAGGTACAGAGGCACCCTCCTGAAGGAGGTCCTAATGGCCAAAGATGGAACTACTTAACCAACAAAATTAAGCACAATAGTACATAATTATAACCCAAAGAATAAGATAAATAAGTGGAAGGGAACAGAAAATATTCCTTACACAAAGAATGTAAAAGGAAAAGGGCCACCCCGCTTCATTCCACAGCAGACATTTCTTGGTGCCATCCTGTGTGACGGGTTCTGGGATGGGGCGGGCCGTGATGACAGGCCCCTAGGGAGTGCAGAGCCTGCCGGGGAATGCACAGTCGTCACGGGTATCCAGTCACCTCATACAAGGGTACCCACCCGGATCGGCTTGCCCTCTCCTAGGCCCTCTCAGCCACTCTAGTCAGTCACTGTATTTTCTTTTTTCTCAGAACCCTTTCAGTAGAAGAGATATAAATTACATGAAATACTATGCACCCATTTTAAGTGCACAGTTTGATGTGTTTTGACAAACGTACGTCCCTGTAAAACCATCACCCCAGTCAAAATAAAGAACATTTCCAGCACCCCGGAAAGCTTCCTCCTGCCCCCAGGTAACCACTGATCTGACTTCTGTCACCACAGCTTAGTTTCGCCTGTACTAGAATTTCACAAAAGTGGACTCATACAGTATCATCCTTTGGAGTCTGACTTTCTTCATTCAACATAATATCTGCAAAATGCATCCATGTTGCTGCGTTTGTTAATGATTTATTTCTTTTTATTGCTGAGAAGTACTCCACTGTATAAATGTCCCACAGTTAGTTTATCCCTTTACCTGTTGATGGACTGTGGGTGGTTTCCAGGGGGAACTATTAAAAATAGGGCTGCTATAAACATCTGCCTACAAGCCTTTGTAGAGACATGTGCTTTCATTTCTCTTGGGTAAATACCTAGGAGTAAAATGGCTGGATCTTAGGTCTCTGTTTAACTTTCTAAGAAACTGCCAAACTGTCTTCCAAAGGGGTGGTAACAATTTCCACCCCTGTCAGTACTGTCTGAGAGTTCTGGTTGCTGCACGTCCTCACCAGCACTTAAACAGCAGCATCCCCTTTTACGAAGCCATTCTGATAGGTGTATAGTACAATATGATTTCATTGTGGCTTTAATTCACATTCTTAGATGTCTAATGATATTGAACATCTTTTCAAGTGCTTCTTGGATGTTCATATATCTTTGTTGAATCGTCTGTTCAGATCTTTGGCCCATTCTTTAAGCTGGCTTGTTTTCTTCTTCTTATTGAGTTACAGTTTTGAGGCATGTTTTAATTAACACAGATCAGAACCAGGTCATCCTCTGTTCTAATCTTCACCGGGCCTCCTCCCATGGAATTTGGAGTAAAATCCAAACACCAAGGCCTGGTCCTCCACAATGTGGCTCCACCCCTTGTCTGATTCGTCTTCTCCCCCAGCCCTTAGCTCAGTCCTTTCATCCACACAGGCTGCCTGACTGCACTCTGAACCAGCCAGACATCTATTACCAGGAATCATCTTATTCAGGATTCTCTGGACATGCTTAGTGTTTACCCACCCAGCCGCCCCGCAAACAAAGCTGGGGTTTCCCTGCATCCTGGGCTTCTAGCATTGCTGTAGAATGAATAAATAAATGAGTGAATGAATGTCTCTTACCTAGCTGGAAAGGTTGGGAAGTCTCCTCTGAGAAAGTGACAATGCAGTATGATCACAGAAGAAAAAGAGGAGTTAATCAGATAACAAGGTGGAGAAAGAGCATTCCAGGTAGAGGGATCAGCATGTACAAAGGCCCTGTGGCAAGAGGGAGCATGGAGGAGATAAGAAGCTCTATAGGTGGGATAGACAGAGGAAAGGGTAGCAAGGGGCTGTTTTTACTCTCTATACCCAGACCCTGAGCAAGATGGAAGCTCCCAAGGTTTTTCCAGGTGAGGAGAATGGAGGTGACTGTGACTGATGATTTAAGCATCAAGAGAGGAAGCAGAGAGGCCTCCTAAAGACACCCTCACAACAGTCCAGGAAGGAGACAGCAGTGGTCTGAGATCTAATGGAGAATGTGGTCATGAGATGTGGACAGAGATCTAAGAAAGCTTTAGGAGGCGAAGATGTGTGGGCCTTGGTGATAGATGGGGGGTGAAGGTGAGGGTGGGGTCAGGGAGAACGAGGCCAATCCCCAGGTCTCTGGCTCTTGGGGGTGGAAGGGCAGATGCCAGTGCCCTTGGCAGAGGCTCAGGCATAGTGAGAATGTCATGGGCTGGGTCTTGGTCACTCTGAACTCCAGACGCCCTGGAGACATGTGTGTGTTGTATAAGGGCTGGGGCTCCGAGGCCTCTATCTGGGAGTCCTCCTGGGATGAAGATGGGGGTGGTGCCGAATCCAGGGCTGGGGCAGACAGCAAAGAGGCCGCAGGAGGCTGGGCTGGCCAAAGATGGGAGGGGTGGTCAGGGGAGAAAGCGGGAGTGGGGCAGGGAGCTGACAGTGGGGTGAAAGCCGCAGGAAGACAATAGAGAGGTCTCGCTGTTTGAAGGCCTAGGTTCCTGGATCCCCGACGCGAGCTAGGGCAGGAAGCTAGACTGGAGACAGCGAATGCAGACAATCTTCTGGGCGAGGAGAGATGGTGGGAGCTCCGACGGTGGGGGGGGTGGGGGGCGGGGCGGCAATAAAAAGGTCCCCAGCCGCCAGGACAAGGGTGAGGGGAGAATGCGGGGGTGGGCCTGAGGAATCCCCAAGCCAGCATCACTGCCAGTCGGACCAGCGAGGGCCTAAGCAGCCCCGACAGCCAAAGTCCGAGGGGGAGGAGGAGAGGGTAAGAGGAAGAAGGTTGGGGGAAGAGGGGAGACTGGAGAGGAGGGGGCAGGAGGGGGAAGGAGGGGAGAGGGAGGGAGGCGAAGAGGCGAGGAGAGGGCAGGAGAGGGCAGGAAGGGAGGAGGGGCGGAGCGCGGGCGGGGCGGGGCGGAGCGCGGGCGGGGCGGGGCGGGGCGGGATGAGTCCCCGCGCCCAACTAGTCTGGCTCGGTCCCCCTTCCGCACAGTCAGGGTTTCCGTTTCCCTCCTGTGCTCAGAGTAAGAGGGAGCGAGGCCGAGCTCCGGCCGCCGCCGCCGCCATGTGGCCCCCAGACCCGGAGCCCGACCCGGACCGCGAGCCCGCCGGCCGCTCCCAGCCCCGCGCGGCCCTTCCCGGGCTCCGCGCCCTCCTGCCGGCGCGCGCCTTCCTCTGCTCGCTCAAAGGCCGCCTCCTGCTGGCGGAGACGGTGAGTGCGGGCCCCCGGCCCCCTCCCGGCGGCGCCGAGACCCCTGCGGCCGCTCCCGCCTGCAGCTCCCGGGCGTGGGGCTAGGGGCGCCGCCTTCTGTACGCCCGGGTCCTGGCGCCCCGCCCGGCCGGCGCCCCTCGCAGCCCTGCGAAGTTGGGCTGCGATCGGCAAACTTCCACTGTTTGGGACGGGCTCGCTGAAGCTCAGCCGCGGGTCGGAGGCGAGGCGGGAGCCTCAGGGAAGCTTGGGGAGGGGGCCCCCGACGCGGCGGCCGGGCCCCTGGGAGCTCGGCCCAGCGCTGTGTGACCTCCGGCGCCTCCGCCCTCTCTGGGCCCCTGGGACGGGCTGCGTCCCCGCATCTTCTGGCCTCCATCGCGGGCAGCCCGCTCCGCAAAGCCTCTCGCCACGCCCGGGCCGGGCCTGGGAGGAATCGGCCGTTCGCGAACCCCAGGTTGTCTCTCTGCTCCCTGGCCCGCTTTCTTGGGCTCAGGGAGGACCGGCCGGGCCTCGAGCTGCAGGGCGGAAGCCAGAGTGGAGTCCCGCCAGCTGGGAGGGAGGACCCCCGGGATTGGGTGAGGCCCGAGCCACACGGGGGGGGGCGCGCAGGGAGCCCACCCCCACCCAGGCTGCTGAGGGGCGGCCCAGCGGGGTGACTTCATCCCCCTCCTCCCCTCCCTCGATAGGATCCAGCCGTCCCGCCCCCGCTGAGCTCCTTCCTCCTTCCCGCCACCCCCCAGGCCCGTCAAGAGGCCTTTGTCCTCGGGACACTCTGAACACTCCCGCACTGTCGGCCTGTGGGGTTGGGGTTTGGTGCAGGGCCTCTGTGGAGGGAAGGGGAGGAAGAGGCCAAGCGGAGGGGAGGCGGGATACGAGTGGAGCACTTGTTACTTAGATCTCCAGCAATTTGATAATCTATCATTATTCCCACTTTGCAGACAAGAAAGCTGAGGCCCGAGCCTCTAGGGGATTTGACATGGGTCAGTTGAGGGCCAGGGGACAGCAGGGATCAGAGAGAGGAGGGTTCTGCCGCAGCCTCTCCTTTGTACCACCCAGAGCTGATGGCAGGAGGCCATCCTACCACCTCCTCTGCCTCTGGGGTCAGCCCAGAGGTCACCAGCCTGGCACCTGCCGGACTCCCAGATGAGGCATCAGGGTCCAGGACTCGCAGCTCACACTCCAGGGAGTTGCCTCCTGGTTGGCCACGCAGCCCCACTTTGGAGACTGATGGGAGCCACTTTTTCGGAGAAGCCTTGAATCCACCATCCCCTGAGGGGACCCCAACCATACCCCACTGAGGCCCACCTCATGGGTGGAGTGGATGCTGGCCAGAGCTTAGGCCCTTGGCAAAGCTGGGCGCCAAGAATCTAGGTCTAGGAGGATGAAGTGGGGAGGAAAGACAGATGAGGAGTGGGCACTGAAGACGCAAGGGGAGCCACTGGAGGTCACTCCTGCCCCCCTCAGGTCACCTCTGGCTGCCCCCAGGCCCAAGTGGGGAGGCTGACATGGGCAGGAAAGGGGAGGAAGTTGCCACCAGGAATCAGGGAATGAGTAAACAGAACGGAGAGGGATCCCCAGAATCAGGCTTTGGGGGTAGGGGACAGGAAAAGGAGGGACAGAACAGCCTTTGGCAGAGGAAGTAGAGGATAGGGCCAGGCCAGAGTCCCGTGGCCTTGCCTTCCTGGGAGGCCCTGGCAGCCTCTCAGCCCATCTCTACGCCTTAGTTTCCCATCTGTTCAAGTTGGGCTCAGCTACCTCCATTGTCATGTTCAGACCAGATATGGTCTTCAGCTCATTTGTCTGAAGCTACCACAGGGCCTCCTGTGGGGCATCTGGGTGTCATCCCCACATAGCCCCCTGGCCCACTCTGAGCTACTCAGCCATGGACCTGCTCAAACCCAGCCAGAGTGACCAAAACCAGGACAGATAAAGGCCAGCAACCACAGGGCAGTGTTGCTTAAGAACTCCAGATGTGGAGTCAGCCAAGCCAGAGTTCAAATTCTGATGCCCTCTTATTAGCTGTATGACACTGAGCACACCACTTCATCTCCCTGAACCTCACTCTTCTCATCCGCAAAGTGGGCAGATGTGAACGGCACCTGGTGCCTGGGTAGTGGTGAGGAGCTGAGGAGGCCCCACGAGCCTCAGCAGGCACTGGTCCAGTGAACAGCCCTGTCATCCCTGTCTGCTCTTCAGAGCACACAGGTCTGCAGAACTAACCCGGGGCCTCAGCATCCTCGAGCATCAGTTGCCACCCACAGTATGTGGACAGGGCTGCAGAAAACACTTTAATTCTTAATCAGTTCCTCATTACAGTTCGCCCCACCTTTCACAAAGGCTGAACAAATGATGCAGCAGGGCATGAAGTGTCAGTGTCACCACTCCCTCTCCTGGATGTTTTCTCCTTGTGAAAATTTGCAAATATACCAAGAAAAAACCCCATATACCCACCACCTAGATTATACTGTTTGCTTTATCACATATCTATCTGTCCATCAATCCGTTTTATTTTTTGATGCAAAGTAAATTGCAGACATCAGTACATTTCAACTCTGAATACTTCAGCATGTGTATCATTAACTAAAGCACCACATTTGTGTATTGTTTTTCAGGTAAATTTTTCATTCAAGCACAAATCTTGGGTGTTGGGTGTAATTTTCTGAAACTGGCTCCTGCTTAGTGGACTGCCTTTGAGACGGCTTGGGTTTGATTTTCCCATTGGGCACCATCTGAGTTGGGTGGATCCTGCCATAGAGCCCCTGGGGTGGGTGGGAGTGGCGCAGCCCCAGGAGGCAGCTTCCTGGGGTGCTGGATGCAGGAGAGGCTGGGGCTTCCTGACTGGGTCCCGGCAGGGAGCTGGCCTGAGGTCAGGATGCAGAGTCATGCCCAGAGGCACTGGGGGCAGCACGGGTGTGCGTCTGATGGAGTTCTAATCCTGAAGCTGCAGGACTGGGCAGGTCACTTCACCTGCTGGAGCCTCCTCTAGTCCTGCCTGCAGGGAGGGGCTGTGCACGGGCTCTGACTTCTCCCTCCGCCGCCTCCCAGGGTCTCTCCTTCATCACCTTCGTCTGCTATGTGGCGTCCTCAGCATCCGCCTTCCTCACGGCACCCCTGCTGGAGTTCCTGCTGGCCCTCTGCTTCCTCTTTGCTGATGCCATGCAGCTGAACGACAAGTGGCAGGGCTTGTGCTGGCCCATGATGGTGAGGGCTGGGGCCCGGGGAGGAAGGGGTTGACTGGCCATCGCGGAGAGGTGTGCATTTCGGCCCTCACCCTTTCTTCAATGCACTGGAGGGGCCATTTGCAGTTGGTTGAGCCTGGTGGGTAGGCCTGGCCTCGGATGATCCAGGCCCCACCACACAGCAGCCACGTGACCCAGGGCAGGTTGCCCTGCCTCCAGGGCCTCCAGTGTCCCTCTGTGAGGCTACGAACCCCAGACGGCATCCTTCCCCCTCGCCATCAGGTGGTGCTGGTGTTCCCAACTGGGCCCATCGGCATGAGTCTTAGCCGCAGGAATTCTAGCCATTTCCACATGGGGCAGGGCAGTTAACTGAGGACCTGCAGGGCTTACCCAGATCTCAGCCACCTGAAAACTCACTTTATCACCTGGGAGGGCCCAGAACCCCATCCCGGACTTTGCTCTATGAAATGGGTAAGAGAGAAGGTACAGCAAAGGCTGCACTTGAACTCTGGTCTCTTGACTTCATACCCAGCATTCTTCCTGATGGGCTGCACCCCCTGTCCCCATTTTAGGGACCGGTAGACAGAAACCATGATACATAAATGATCTGCCACAAGTATGTGGCAAAGCAAGGTCCAGGGCCAGATCTCCCTATCGGAGAGCCAGAGGGAGCAGTGACAAGTTTCCAACTTCTCCCTCCCCGCCAAACCAGGAAGTCTGCATCTGGGCCAAGCCACAGGGCGAGCTGCAGCCTGGTCCGTACCCTGTTGTCCACCTGGCAGAGGACGGCAGCCTACAGGGAGCCACTGGGCAGGGGCGGGGTGGAGGTCGGGGGAGGACCAGGGAGTGCAGGTGGGGCCAGGAAGAGCCGGAGCACGGTGGATGCTGGACCTGGGGGCTGCGTGTGTCCAGGCTGCCAGGCCCATCCTCCTCTGATGGTGGGATTCCGGCCCTGTTCTTGGCACACAGTGCCCTTCTGAGCCCCTCTCCCCTGCCTCGGCTCCCAGTGGCCCCCTTCCCATGCTGTGCCCCACTCCAGGGAGCTCACGGCGCTGTGACCATGCCCCTCTCTCCCCAGGACTTCCTACGCTGTGTCACAGCGGCCCTCATCTACTTCGCCATCTCCATCACAGCTGTGGCCAAATACTCGGACGGAGCTTCCAAAGCAGCCGGAGTGAGTAGCCACTCTATCCCTGGGAGGGGGCAATGCCCAGTGATGCCCCAGTCAAGTTCACCCCACTCCTAAGTGGGTGCCCCTCTTAGCTTCTTGGGCATATTCTGCCTCTGCCTAGGTACCTTGGACTTTCACGTGGATCTCAGCGACTCCACTGTCCTCTTATTGGAGATTTACTCTGCCCAGAGTTCGAAAAGGCTGTTTGCCAAACCAAGTTAACAGCTCCTATCTGTTTTCCTATCTGTCATTAACGGGAGGGGTCTGTGTCCGCCAATCTGAGCTACTTATCCAAGCAGATAAAAACAAAGCTATGAGGATGGGGCAGCGGCTGCTCCGGCTGGCCCCACCCCGTTCCCAGGCTCCCAGCTCCTGAAGACGCGTCCCTTCCTCCCCGTCCCCTGTATCCCACAGGTGTTTGGCTTCTTTGCCACCATCGTGTTTGCAATTGACTTCTACCTGATCTTTAACGATGTGGCCAAATTCCTCAAACAAGGGGACTCCGCAGATGAGACCGCAGCTGACAAGACAGAAGGTAGGCAGCCACTCTGTGGGTCCCACCAAGGAACCCAGCGCATCACCTGGAAGGGTTGATGCAGGGGCCCTGCTCTCCCCTGGGGACACTTGGCTAGTTTGAGGCTGGAGTAAGAGCATTTCCTCTCTCCCCATGGGCAGGAAGTGTTTTCACAGCCGGGTTCTCCTAACCCTTCATGCGGCACTGATCATAAAGCCGGTCGGTCCCCTCTGGGGAGCACAGGATTCCCCAGGGCCTCAGCCTTTCCAGGAAGGGCAAGCTGAGGGCACGCCCGGCACCTCCTCCTCAAGAAACCTTCCCTGACGAGCCCCCAGGGCAGCCAGTCACTCCCCTTCAACTCCCTGGACGCCATCCACTGGGCTGCAGCGTGGCCGCCTGTCCCACAGCAGCACCCCCGCTCCCCAGTCTCGCCTGTCCCCAGCTTAAGGGCCAGCGAACCAAGCTCTTATGCTTATCCGCAACACCCAGGCAAACAGTCAAGCTTGGGCTTGTTTCACTTTTTAGATCCAAAGAAAGTGCCACAGACTTTTTGGTCCCTCAAGGCATCCTTCAGCTCAGAATGGCTGTTGTGCCATTACCTGATTTAAAAAACAACAACAAAAAAAAAAACCCTCCAAGTTGGATGCCTGGTTTTTCCATCCGTGACAGCAGCCATACCAACGTGTCACATCCTCGGGGTGCATGCACCCAGCTGGGGGCCCTATAGGGGTGCATCCAAGCTCCAAGCTGGTTTGGAGCTTGAGATCTCCCTCAGGCCTTCCTCAGTCACAGCCCAGGGCTCTCCTGCCCGGGGAGGCCACCAGAGGAGGTGGAGGTCCCTGCCCAGGGCCAGGAGTTACAGGGGTGGTGGAGGCTCCAGCACAGAAATGCCGGGAAGCCCAGGAGCTGACCTGGGACTGAGGGCCCAGGCCATTTACCTGCCCCTTCCTCTCCACACTCCCAGGCAGGCTTTAAATGGAGAGGCAGATGTCAGCTCCCTGCAACTGAGTAAATTGGATGTTTGGCTCAGCACCAGACTCCCCCAGCCTGGTGTCCCGTGATCCCTCGCGGCCCTTCTATCAGCCTCTGTTGACCCAAACACCTACAGAGGCTGCCATGTGCTGGGCCCTAGGGATGTGCAGACGGGCAAGGCCAACTACCTGCCCTCAGGGAATTCAGCCCAGACAGGAATTAGACCCAGAGACAAAGTGGTGATGTACACACACGGCACAAACGGGGGCACGAGGAGCCCAGAGTAGATGTCGACCATAACAGCACAACGAGCGCTAACAGAGGTAGGGATGAAGCAGCTGAGGGAGCACCCACCCTATGTGCCAGCTAGGAGGCTGTGGAGGCGACCCCATTGCTGGGTTTTGATGGATGTATAGGAGTGTGCAGGCAGAAGAAATGGGACAGGTGGAGGGAAGACAACAGAGTATAAAGGGCAGGTGCTCCCGTCCAGGTGAGGTGTTTCTCTGGAACAGGTGGTCGTGTCCTGTGAGGATCAGCAGTGACATGTGGCTGGACAGAAAGACGGGTGGCTTTTGAGGGGCCTGTAGGCCCTACCTTGGAGTTGGCGTCTCTCCACTGAGTGCCTCCTGTCCCCAGGCAAGTGACATTGAAACTCCTGGGGCAGGGGAGATTGAAACTATGAAATGGCTAAAAAGACGCTTCCTGATTTTCCAGTATGTTTTAGTTTCTTGGGCAATAGCTAGCCCCATCTTGACCTGCTGAACTGCAGGTTGGGGGGCAGATATACAACCCTGACACCTCCAGGTAACAACGGCCCAGGCAGATTTGGGAGGGCCTGGAGCCCCAGAGCAAGGGGCATCTGGGCTCCCCACCTCCATTCGATGGCACCCGGAGGGTCCCAAGCACTCGATGGTCCTCACGCCGAGCAGACACCACCCACAGCACCATCAGCTGCAGGAGCGGCCTGAGCCCCGGGTTCCAGTCGACAGTGCCTCCCCAGAGACGGCTCCCAGGCACCGCTGGCCCCTAAACTCCTGCCAAGCATCCTCTTTGCTTTCCTTTCAGAAGAGAATTCCGACTCTGACTCCGACTGAAGACCCGACCTGCCCTGGCAGCCTGAGCCACGCAGGCCTCCGCTCCTGCACCTCTGACCATGCTGGCCGGAGCGTGGCCAGGGGACCCTGCATGTTGGGAGGGAGGCTGTGACTTCTCGCACAGCAGCGGGCGTTGCTGACGGAGCAGGCCTCCTCACAGCCCCAGGGTGACGTTTCTGAGCCCGGCATACATGATGGCACCCCTTGGCTTAGCACTCACCAGCCTCTCTGCTCGTGAGGGCATCGTTCCGCCACTTCTCATTTCTGTCCCACAGACCTTAAGCCCTTAAACCTCTGCCAAAAATAAGCACAAGGGGACAAAGCAGATAGAGCCTTCTTGTACCATCGCAGGAAGCACTTCATGCTGTGGTGAGTGCCGGGGAGAGACAAGACAGAAACCGGCGGAGGGCCATCCCCTGGGCCCCAGTGGTTTCTGTCTGCATCTGGTGCCCCTGCCCACGGCAGGCATTTTGTCGAGAACGATGCTTCCAAGATTCTTTTGTTCAAGGAGCAACAACAGTTCCCTCTTCATTCTTGAAGCAGGGAGAAAACTGGCCTTTGCTGTATGATCTAGGAGAGAGTGGGTCCCAGTGCCCATGAGTGATACCTTACACCCTTGGAGACCGTATCTTCTTCAGATGACAAGCCTCTTCTGGGTCTAAGACTGTTTCAAGAAGAGCTCGTAGACTAGCTTACCAGGTCCAAAAGATCAAGGGCTCCAAACGACGAAGTGGCAGTGACAGCCCCCAGGGCAGCTGGGCAGGCCCAGCCAAACCCTGTCTTTCCCTGGGCCGTCGGCAGGCGAGAGGCTCTCGGGCCCTCAGGACAATGAGCTTCTGAACACCTGACCCTCAAGAGGGGCGAGACGTGCCTTCTGTGTTCACCTAAGGACCTTATTATGCTGTGCATGTATCTTCAATGGGATTTTGTAACTTTATACTTTTTTTTTTTTTTACACAAAAGCAGCTTCTTAAATGGCATTTCCTGTGACCCAAGAGGCCTTGTGAATGAGCCAGAGTTCTGGACCCACGTTTTGGGCATTTGTAATCTTTGTTCTCCTCTTGCATGTGAATCTCCTACCCTGAAAAAAGCCATAATGGATTAAATCAGACTGACTTCCTGCTTGGAGTGTGTGTGTTTGAAAAAAACCTTACCCGGAGCAATGCTGCCGGGTGTCATGCGTCAGCACAGAGTGGTCCCACGCGCTGTGTGGATCCTGGCAGCTCCAGATTACAGCAATGATGCACGCGCACTTGCTCCCCGCCAGGCCCCCGCTAGGCGTCTGCACGTGTACTCTACACCTCACACAATCCTCTTTCACAGTTCAGGAAACTGATGGAAGGTTCGGTGACTTGCCCAGGTCCTCACAAGAGGCCCAGGGTCTCACCCACGCATCAGGCTCACGTCCCGTGGTAAGTCAGCGCTTTGGCCCCGGCGATGGAAAAGGATTGAGGCATTCTGCCGCAACTTTCACACACAGTGTTCTGAAAACACGTATGAAAGCGGACTGTGCCGAAACCCACGGGCCTGTGGGTGTGGCCCCACCTCGCCAGGCCCAGCCAAGCTGCCTGTGGACAGCGACACTGCGGAGTCCTCACCCCCAACTGTGGCTGTGGTCAACCCCCGCCCTACGGGCCTGTTTCAGGATCCGGGCTAAGCCTTTGGAGGGGCGGGAGGCAAGGCAGAGGGAAGGAAGAGATGACACTGTTTTTACATGTCCGTTTATTAAACAAGAACTCCTTCATGACAATTTAATACAGTATTAGCGATTAGTGTTGAGAAAATTAGTTCCCTCTACATACAAAAATACAGATTTGAACACTATGAAAACAATCAGGACAAGTACCGTGAAAAATTGGTCCTTCAGAAGAAAGAAAGAGGGAAAACTGAGGGCAGCACGAGGCGTTGTCTGCTGTCACGGACAAACCAACGGGAGCACAGGCTTTGCGGCCCCCAAACCACTCCAAATGGGCAGAATCAAACGTGGGAGCCCGTGGGAGCCGGGTGGTGCCCACCCCAGGGCATCCACACCAGCTTCAAAAGCCAGGGTGCTCTGACCTACCAACAGCATAAACCAAAGTTTGCCAAACAGGCATCACCTCAGGTCGCCCCGCAGCTGTGTCTACACTGTTAAAGGAAATAGACTTTTAAGAAGCAAAGTGTAGTAGTTGTTAAATTAACATTGCCCCTCTCCCAAGTACCACTGGGCCAAGTACCGAGTCATCACATGAGAATGATCAGCCATCTGACTCGACTTCCTTTGTTAGAAAATAATGACACATTCCGACCCTTCAAAGCGACCAAAAAAAAAAAAAAAAACTACAGTTGTATGTTTTAATAAATCCATTCCTTCATTTTAAATGGGCTCAGCTAGTTTACTCAAGACTTTTCTTGACCAGACATAACTCAGTCCTGCAGGAGTGGGAAAGCAAAAGGAGCAGCCGGCATGTCCTCTGTGTCTTTATTTCATCAAGCTTATCACAGCAGGGAATCTATTATGTTTGGGCGGGGAAACCAGGAAGGGCCACGGAACCTACCCAGGGCATCCACAAACCAATCTGAGATCCGAGTGGAAGGTGAGCCCGAGACCAGCAGAGATTCCCCCCTGCCCCCCAGCACGTCTCACGCGGGCAGAGGGAGGCTGGCCAAGGTGGAGGACGGCGGCCTGAGCTGATCTGGAAGACAGACACCAGCCAGAGAAAGGGCTTTTTTCACCATTTTAGATGCAAAGAAGGGGAAGTCAGAGCACCGAGAATGTTCTGTTCTTTTTTTATGGAACCACTTTCCTCTTACTGTTTGAGATAAGCAGTGGCTGTTCAAACTGAAAAAGTGGTTTAAAAATGCCAAATGCAGTTATACTGATTAATAACTATTTCACAGAAATATATTCTTACTCTCAGACTGTTTAAATAAGCAGAAACGAGATGTTGGGGAGAAAGCAGCAGAAAACAAGACAGGAAAAGCCGCGGGTTTGGGTTTTTTTTTTTTCTTCTTTTTAAAAATATATAATGAAGTTTAAAGGGAAAATGACCAAACCTCAAAACCAACATTGCTGGAAGCAATATTAAAAGGACACAATCTAAAATCATGCTACAAAAATAGTGTTATCTTGTTTAACTAAATGTACATCTTTTTTTTTTCTCAATTCCATGATTGACAAGAGTGTTCATGTGACTGACACACGGAAGGCACCAAAGGTGAAGTGATTATTATTTGTCTTAAAATATACAAAGACATAATTACCTACTTTGGGAAAAGAAAAAATATAGTCATACCTGTAATAAATAGTTAAGTGTTTTTGCCACGGGTTCCTGAACCCCTACAAATTTCAACATATACAAATAGTTTCGACCCCTAGCATTCTTTTAGAGGAAACTACATCAGAATCAAGTTACGAAAAGCACTGGTTTTATCCACATACGTCAGTTTCATCATGAGGCAGGATTTGAAAACTCGGTTTTAAACGGGTTACAGAGGGACAGTTGGAAGGAGGTGAGAGGCCTTAGCGGCCTGGGCCAGTCCCGGGAGGCGGCACAGGCATCCTGCCCTCGCGCTCCCCCAGGAACCCTTGACCAGCCAGTTCTCCCTCCAAGCACCGAATATCTGCCTTCCTCACATCTGCAGAAAGGAGAACAGAGGTGAAGCTTGCAAAATCAATTCTGGAACACGCAGGAAAGCAAAACGGCCCACGAAGCGAAGCGGCCGGACCCGGCCCTGCCTGCGTGGACACCAGGCCCCCATGCTGTCCTCGTTTCCTGACCGTCCCTTCAGGTGGCTTTCCTGGTAAAAAGGGGTGCTTCCCACTGGGTTTCAGCAGTGTCCTCCAAAGACGACTCAGATTGGATAGTTCCAGGCTATCACTGAAACCCGAAGAACCCACTGTCAGGTCAACTGTGTCGCGCGTTCTCTCCTCTGAGGTGCAGTTATGAAAAGAAACTTTGGGCCTCTCCCTAATCCCACCAACAAAGCCGATTAAGGTCCTTTGAGACAAGTTCCTACTCTAAATTAGAACCATGAACGTTCTGATGTAGCTCACTAGAGTCCAGGCTATTAACCCCTTAATGAAGGCTCTCGGCCTTGTGTAGAATGCATCCCAAAGAAAACACAACACTCCAGGGTGTCTAGATAGCGAGTCACCCAAATTAAAGTCTTGGCATAAAAAGTAGACAGCAAACTAACCCTGTGAAAAAGATAGACGATTCAAGGATCCATAAACTAAACTTTATTCTAGGCAAGTTGCCACTGATTCACTCAGCGGACTTACGGGTAATTTTTTTTCTTTTTATGTTTATAGAATAATAAAAACTAGAAAGGAAAAAATAAATCCCCAAGGTTGAGAAATTATATCCAAATGGAATAAGAATCTAGACCAAAGGAAGGGAAACTATATCAAAACCCACCCCTCTGTGTCAAGCCTAAAAGTATATAAATGCCATTTACTGGTGTGAAGAAAAGTTAAACATTCAACTTTGAGAAGAAAATTCTTCTAGATCTAACAGATATCGACGGTATTTTCTTTCAGAGACAGTTTCTAAATAAAAGAAATGTAAAGAGCCAGATATTTCAAATTACCTTCTCAACCAGACAGTTATGATTTCAGCGATATCTGCTGAGAAGAGAAGAAATAGGAGATTTTATAAAGAGCCAGGAGCATTTACAAAGCTCAAGGCAGGCGGTGTTAGGCCTGCGTCCTCTCTGAGGGGCACCCAAATCAGAATCCGAGTCACCTGTCCAGACCTGTGAGTCCCCAAACTCACACGAAGAGCCTGGCGCCAAGGCACGCTGTTCCCCACGCTGGCTCCCGCTCTGAGGTGGGCTCCAGAACACAAGACCTCGCTTTTCCAAAGAGGGAGGAAGTACCCTGGGTGGGTAACCACGTCCAGTGCTCTTGACAGGCCCACGGCAGACAGTCTGAGCCCCCCCCTCCTTCCTCTCCCCTCCCAGACCCGCCCCTGCTCCCACTTCACCAGCTGTCGCCTAGCTGGCCCTGGGAATGGTTGCTGATGAAATAAGAGGGAGCCCCTGAGTTCTGCGAACTTCACTAGGAGCCAGAAGAGTGTCTGGAGACCTCACACACTAACAGCAGTCGCTGGAGCAGGAAGCAACTTTTTATTTCGCTTGAGACGGTCAATTGGCAGCAGCCTAGCAGGTGTTTTCACCTTTTGCTACCTGTGTAATGTCATATTTTCCTGTAAACCAGAGGTGGAGAAAATGAAAATCTGGCAGTGGCACGAAGACTTCATGGTTGCTTTGTTTTGAACGTGGATGGCACAACGGGACCCACTTCAGTCGTCACGGCCTCCCAGAATCACTACAGGGGCCACATGTTGTCTTCACACTTTATTCATCCGTTAGGACAGATTCTAAGAACAACCCACAGAACATCTTGTACAGCCCGAAATTAGGAACTTGGTCCACCTCTTAAACACGTGGGTTTCTTCCCAAAGAGCACATGCGAGTCAACAAGAAAAGGTGAGCTTGGGCCACACACACATGAAACAGGGAGGGGTTATTCAAGGGTCATTCGCTGCAAGCAAGAATTCACATACATGTGCAGACAAAAGGGTTAGTGCTTCATCTCCTCAGAGGCCGCATGTGGCTTAACCCAAGATTGAATCACTAAGAAAGCTTCGAAGAAAGGCAGATGAAACTGCAAACTTTAAAAGAGTAGGAATGTTTTCAACTGAGTCACAAAGCTCTCTCCAGAAGCATCTAACACAGGGTGGGGTCGGATACACTCCATGCCTGCCCATGGGCATGAGCCTTTAGCCAAAGGACAGTGATGGTGCCCAAAGGGCAGGGGGTGGCATCCACCTTCCAGAGCCGAGCCCTCAGAACCAGGCTGTGTCCTTGGCTTCCCTGGGGCCAGGCCGGGCCTCGTCCACGCTGGCACTTTGGTTCAAGTTGCCATGGAAGACATGGCCATTGGGATTGGGCAGGCTACTACATTCTTGCCTTTCTGTGGACAAAGGGAATCTCTCGGACGACTGTTGCTGTAGAGTGAAAATCTATTTTCTTTGCTTTAAATCGAACTTCTGTTTTGAGATTTTAACCTGTAACTGGCTTTGTCTTTCCCCGGCTTTATATGGAGCCAACAGGTACCTTTAGGCTCTCATGATTAGAATCTCCCTGTATGAAAGGGAAAAGGTACTTCCCACCACCCCACCCCATGCCTTCAGCAGTGTGAAGGGAGGCTAAAGGAGAATCAGAGAAAAGAAAAAATACCGCATCAACCAAGTTGATGCCAGGATCAACTTTCTCTGAAGACGTCAGTGTTTGCATCCATCTAAAACCACCAGAGTTTCCACCAAATGCTTGAGGGTTTCAACCATCCAGGCTCCAGGAACAAATTCAAACACACACAAGTCTGGCACCAACTATGAAAGCCAATACCATCCCACCAGAAAATTGAGAAACACTAAGATTGCCTCAGCCTCAAAAATGCCCCAAACCAAACTGACATGGGTCCATATTGGAACTATTAAATGCAAAAATAAGCTTCCTTCAGTTTGCAAAAAACAGTCCTTTTAAGCCCCCCAAATCTAGATTGTCTTGTTTGTACACACAGACAACATACGGAAAATGCAGGTGTCTTTCCATTCACACTGGACAGCCATATTCCTTCCTTCTCACCACACTGCCACACGTGACAGGACTTACAACTCTGCATCACACCAATTTGCATACCTGGCCACTTCCGGTTGTAGTGGGAACTTATTAAATATAAAGAAATATATTTACAAAAAACACGGGAGAGTCTCATGGCACAAAGGACATTAAATAGTTACAGGGGAATAAATAATTCCAAGATTCTAACACTAAGATGCAAATTATTCAATAATTCCTAAGTGGCCTATGGCACAAGGTGTCACCACTTTTTATCATCTATCAGTGTTTACAACTGCGATGGGCTTCAGAACCGTTCCTTGCAGCTGACAACACATCCTCAGGAGGCTAATAGGCTCCTTTCAACCAGATGATAAACTGGTTTTACTGAAGTGACTTGGGAAAATTTGGGCAACAACCCTGCCTGAACGGTCTTCTTTTTTTCAATCTCACTTCAAAGGCGGCTTTTTTATTGAGGCCAAGTAACATGAGTCCCAGCAGGAGATTTCTGATACAGTTCAGGGTGGTCCTTCTAAGTGGGCCCCATTTAATGCAAGGCTGAGTCTTTGTGACCCTGTTTTTCAATGGAACTCTCAGAGGGAGATAAGCCCCATTCTGACTAAGCATATACACTCAACAAATGCAAAATAAATATATAAAATGAACAGATAAAATCCAGATGTCATAATCTCCTCAAAAATCACTACACATGATAGGTACGGAGTTTGTGAAGCATGGTTTGGACTGCCTCACAACACCCACGGGAAGAGGGCTCCGTCAGACCCGCTGTGACCAGGCCTGGCTGCCCTCTGCGGGAACAGAGGGAGGGGAATTACTGCCTGATGAGCTGGGTCTGCACCTGCAGCCCACGGCCCCTGAGCAGACCAGGG
This sequence comes from Mesoplodon bidens, assembly GCF_964165515.1. Classification (NCBI taxonomy): domain Eukaryota; kingdom Metazoa; phylum Chordata; class Mammalia; order Artiodactyla; family Ziphiidae; genus Mesoplodon; species Mesoplodon bidens. Next base: position 20,428,211 of record NC_138175.1, on the reverse strand, counting down.
GCTTGAACAGGTGACCTGGGTCACGGCTCTGGAAAGGAACTGCGGCAGAACTCAGGTTGTGTGGGATGTTCAGTTCAGGGAGCCCTAACTCCGACCCTTCACAGACAGCACAGTACCATTTCCTGCGGAATCCCCAGCCAAGCAGCGCTACCTGATCAATCCACCCGCGCGGGGAAATCAGACACTGCTCTGCTATGCAGAACGTAGTGCCATGTGTGCACAGCTGGACATTTCTCACACAGGCTCTGCTCGCCCCACCCCCAGACCCAGACCCTCTCTCTCTCATTACACTGCACGCTGCTGAAGCTGTAAACACTCACTAGGACAAGATCCTGGGGACTCTCCACGTTAATGCAAAATCTTCCCACCAGCAGTAAGCGTTTTTTTCCTCGGTCAGGGAGAAACACAAAATATTAGAGCTAGAGTGAGGTTTGTAAACATTAAAAACAGTTCAGAGTGAAAACCTGACACGTGAAAACAATTTTTCCATAAAAGATACAATTAGTCTCCAACAGAAAAAAAATTAAAAACTACAGCATCGTAGGGGCTCATTTAACTCAGTCACCACAATAATCGTCACTTTATCGAGAATCAGTTCAAAACCTTACATAACTGGAACTTTCCCCTACAGATTCCAAGATCGACATTCATGGTTACGACCCTGAGGCACAGGGACGACTGAGCCTCTGAAACATCAGTGAAAGGGTGTGTCATGGTGCAGATTCAAGTATTTTCAAATCCTAGACAGATCTACTCAGAATTACTCTAGAACTCTTCTCAGGCATTTGAAAATCAGTGCACACCCCTAAAACAGAGGTGTGTCCCCACCTGTGGTCCATGATGCCAGCAAATGGGCAAGGGTTTGGGCTGGGGGAACGGACTGTATTTCTTTCGTGGCTTTTACCTGGGAAGGTAAAATGACAGAAAATCTGCAGTCCAGCCTCAAAGTATTCAGGAAAGGGAGGAAACTGGAAAAAAGATGGTCCCCACATTCCTGGAGGAGAATCTGAGATTCAGGGAGGTGATTCATTTGAGGAAGCATCAAGGGATTTCTCAGCAGGGTAGGAAACAAATGGTGACCCTGCCACAGGTCAGCAGTGCCGCGGCGCTGTGCCAAGAGGATGCCAGCTTTTCCCACCCCCCCCAAACCCCAGACCCAGCGAAAAGCTCCGCCAGCACACCCACCACCAAGACCCTCGGTGTCTCACGTGGCTTTCCAGGCTTGTGCTGGTGTCTCGATGCCCCGGGCATGGAAAACAACGGGGAGAGGAGGATCCTGGCAGCGAGACTAAAGCTGACCTGGGGCAGCTATGGGAGCTGCCCAGGAATCACTGCTCACCGACTGTTCCAACCATGTACCTTCATTCCTTGATTTTTTTCCCCCTACTCCTAGCAGCCCCCATTTAATCCAAAGTCCTGACTTGTCACAAATACATATGACAGGTGGCTCAGAGTCAGACGTGAAGCCTGTGCTCAGGGACAGTGAAGTGGACACGGCAGCCTGTGAGGCCAGCGGCTCCCAGGGCCACCAAAGCAGAGGATCTGGGGACCTGTCCCGCCCACCTCTTTCTGAACAGCTGGGCACGGGACTCCCTGCCTCAGGCACCCGCCACGAGGGCCACTGTGAAAACCCTTTCCCAAAATGAACTTTTACCGAGGAGGACAAAATTCAACTTAGTCACATGAAAATCTGACGTGATGAGGGACAGAAAAACTTGATTGAAAGGACGGGCACGAGGAGCAGAGGGAAGAGGACTCTGGTGCGTCCTCACGTGTCCAGGCGCTGGATCTCGGGCCGGCTGTCCACGTCTCTGGACTCCGTGCGGGCGCGGATGTAGTCACTGGCGCTCTGCTGGCGGAGGCTGACTCTCCACTTCTGCGCGGCCAGGAACGCGCTCACCGCGTGCGCCGCGGTTGCCAAGAAGCCGAATATCTACGAGACACAAACCCGGTTAGTCCACGGGCACGTCAACCGTCTGCAGGGTCTCTGGGCAGCTTACAGTGAGCCGAGCTGCGGCAGCTCTCCCAGCTCTAACCCCAACACGCAGCCCCGCTGAATGTTCAGCTTGTCAGGGCCAAGTTCATAGTCGTGTGACCCACAGAAAGGCAGCCTAAGGTCTCTTTCGAAGCATTCTGGTTCTACAAGGAAACAGATCACAGAAGTGCCTCTTTTACAGACCTTCATGACACTGGTACTCGGGGGAAAACACAATGTAGACAAAACACCGTGAGATGAAAAATCAGGGTCTTGCTGTGTGAGCCCCAAATCAAACCGCAAGACCTGACATTCCAAATCACAGCCCCCAGCCCCCACCTGCTATCCAGTTGCCGCTCACCTGGGCAGCTCTGGGTGGGCAGCTCCAGGGTGAGAAGCAGTGGAGTTTTAATGATAAGATAATGACTGATGAATCTACTGACTAAAACCTTGCAGAGCTAACAGTTTAGCATTTTTAATAAACCTTTTAACCATCCCCCCCAATTACAAAAGTGCTACATATTCTTTGCATATACAGAACAATAAGGAAATGCAGAACACAGGGAGAAAGTCTGACATTGTCTGGCCCCGTCCTCCCCACCGCCACTCCGCATTCTGCAAGATGGCATCTGCTTCATTAACACCCCATCTCGGCAGGGAAGGCCCTTAAAAGCAACACCACTAACAGACATCCAGGGCTCCATTGGGAAGAGACTAAAAGCAGGAGTTCTCAAACCTGAGTGTGCATCTGAGAGCTTGTTAAAACACATTTCTGATTCGGCAGCTCTCGGGGAGGCTGAGAAGGGCATTTCTAACATGTTCTCGGGTGATGCTGAGGCTGCTGTTCCAGGGACCACACTTTAAGAACCGCAGCACTGAAGGAACTGGGACCTCCGCTGGCCCAGTAACAGTATCATTAGCAAAGAAAAAGCTAAAGGAGAAGGAGAAGGACACAGGCCAGGGGACCAGAGGAGCAAGTCACAGAAAGTGGACAAATCAGCCCTGTTTTAATCTGTTGAGTTCACTTACCACGGCAGCAATTTCTGCTCCGGTTTTGTGGTTTAAAGCAGCCAGTACAATGGAAGCAATAAAGAAAAAGAAAGTGCTGAGTCCAGTGTTGACCAAATCCTAAAGAATAAGATAAAATAAAATCACTTGAAAAGAATCATTTCATGCCTTGCCCTAAAAGCAACTGAAGAACTTTCAAAATAAAAAGCACAATACCCCGCCTCTCTGCTGGCTCCATATTTTAGCCTTGATGGCCCACGGGTATTGGTCACACAGAGGAAGGCAAAGAGGATAACAGTTAATGATGCTCTTTGATAAATCACCACAGCAAAGTCCACATTTTAACCAACCACGTCATGTTACCATTTCTTAATGACCTATTATGGAAACCAAACTGCTAACCCACAAGGACACGCACACTAATTACCCAAAACACATTCAAATCCTCTTGGCATGGATAAGAATGGCCTGAAACTGGTGAAATCCCCTCATTCATTTGTGACATGTCAAGCACACTGTTTTCAGACCTGGAGAACACACTTAACCAGGCCTCATGCTTCTCTTTCTCATGCATGGTCTTTCAAGTCTCCATGCTGCTAAAGCCTAGAGGATTTTCCCCTAAGCTTCTTGCAAAGCAAATCAGGTTACAGATCCAACGCTTCGAAGATTTAACTCCTGTCTTACTTGTCGAGAGGAACATAGCACAGTGATTAAGGGTCACAGACAGATAAGGGTCCTAACTGACCATGACTGTGGATAAGCCACTTTGCCTCTCTGTGTCTTATATGGGCGCAGCCCCCCACCCCACCCCCGGGAGGTGTTTTAAGGATTGGGTGGAACAGTACATGTGTAAAGCCCAGCATCGTGCCCGGCCCATGGGTAGGGTTCCCTGCACATCTGTTGTTACTTCTGATATTACTACCTGGGCATCAGGCCCCCCACAAACTGGGCCATACCAGAGCGCCCCTATGACCTCTACAGGGAAAGAGAATCCAGGCAAAATCCTCAACTGCTTAAGTGCCAGGTTGACTGTGCCATCAATACCAGGTGAGTCCTCCTGGCTGGCCTGGTTTCAGGGGCCATATCCTCACAGTCCTGAGCCTGTGCAGCGGGACCCTCCACGCACACACACGCTCCTGGCCAGCGCTTCTGCACCGGCTCACAGAGAGCAGCAAAGTACTGACTACAAACTCTATTCAGAAATGTCTGCCAGCAGGGCAGTTTTCAGTGGTGACCAGTGTGAAGCCACGGCAAATTTTTCACAGATTCAAATCAGTGAGTGTTTAGTTACACCCAACTCTGGGTAAAGAAAAATATAGGGATATTGTAGGGATACAGAAAAATATAAAATGTACTTTCCAAACCAAAGACTATTCAGAAATGGAAAATGTCTTATGATAAAATGCTGAGGCTGAACATCAAACAAAACAGTAATGTACATTAATGGTGACAATATAAAAATATAAATGTGGTAAAGGGCAAATAGGTACTAAAGACTTTGAAGAGGTTCATGTTATTTGTCTATGAATTCCACATTTGGAAATTCATCTTAAATATCATACTAGCGCAAAAAGGTCTAAGCACAAGGATGTTCATCATACTATTTTAAACAGCAAAAAACTGAAGGCAAACAAAATGCTTAAGAATCAGGGATTTGTTGAATAAAATGATATTTCCATAACAGAACACTGTGCAGTCATTAAAAATAATGATATAGTTTTATATTTAACATGGAAGATATTCAAGATAAATGGAAAAGCATGACTTTAATGGTTCCATTTTTCTGCACTCACATATCACAACGTACATGTACATGTGAAAGACAGTCTAGGGAAAATATTCTAGAAGATTACACCCACATATTACAAATGGTTACCCCTGGATGGGTGCTATCACATATAATTTTATAACAGCTTTCTTGAGATATAATTTACCACAATCTAATTTTAGAACATTTTTAGCACCTCCAAAACAAACCTCATATTCATTAGCAGTTAATTCCTCATCCCTTCCCTTAATCCTAGGCAACTAACAATCTGCTTTCTGTCTCTATGGATTTGCCTATTCTGGACATTTCATATAAATAGAATTATTATATAATATGTGATCTTTTGGGACTGGCTTCTTCCACTTAGTATAATAGTTCTAAGGTTCACTCATATTGTAGTATATATCAGCACTTCATTCCTTTTCATTACGGAATATTCCATTATATAGATACACCACATCTTATTCTTTCACCAGTTTTTGGACATTTCAGTTGTTCCTGCTTTTCAGTTACTGTGAATAATGCTACTATGAACTTACAAGCTTTTTTTTTTTTTTTTTTGCGGTACACGGGCCTCTCACTGCTGTGGCCTCTCCCGTTGCGGAGCACAGGCTCCGGACACGCAGGCTCAGTGGCCACGGCTCACAGGCCCAGCTGCTCCACGGCATGTGAGATCCTCCCGGACCAGGGCACGAACCCGCGTCCCCTGCATCGGCAGGCGGACTCTCAACCCCTGCGCCACCAGGGAAGCCCACTTACAAGCTTTTATGCAGACGTATGTTTTCATTTCTCTTGGGTCATCACATGATTTTATTTTTCCTTTATTATCTGTATCTTCCACTTTCTCTATAACAAACACTTAGTACTTGCACAGTTTAAAAGGCTTAAAACTGGAATACTGCAGAAGTTAGCATCAATATCTTGAGTTCCTTGGCCATGAAACAAAATCAAGGCTTGTAGATTCACCCTTCATATTAGGGAGCAGACACAGGCATGCCTTCAGTTGTGGATTCGGGGATGGGTTGGGTCTAGTCAACACTGGTGCTGTTTGTTTTTGTTCGTGTTCACGCTTTTAATGGGGCGTGCACTCACCAGTCACGTGCTTCACGTCTGCTGCTGTCGCTCCCCTCCCTGCAGTCTCACACCCAGCCAAACTGCTTCCTGGGTGGGGGGGCGCCCAGAACACCCAAGGTTGCAGCCCCTTCTTAGGCCAGGAGATGAGGAGGAAGGGCACCCTCACACACACATGCTTTCTGGTCTCTCTTTCATTAACACACCAATAAGCACAGGTGGGAGCCCAAGTAACTCCAATAACTGATCAACGGGATCTGGCCCACAGGTAGGTTTGACTTGTACACTGTTCAAAACAGATTTGAACAAGCCAACATTTAAACATCAGAAGACGGCACATAATAAACTTCTAAAACAAACAAACAAAATCCATCTTTCAGCTGCTCTTGAAAAACTGTCCTGAAGTCCCATGAAGTAACACAATTGGCTGTGACTGAGGAGGAGAACCACCTCTCTGTCTCCCAGGCCCCTGGCCCACCTTCTCACTTGCCCATTTCCACCACATGCACAGCTCCGGGGGGCCCTGAGCCTATGACCCTGATCCAATCCTAGAGAATGGGCCATCCTACAACGTGCCCCACCCTTCCATACTCTGTGCCCAGCGAGCACCTGTTCATCCCTCAAGGCTCAACTGGAATCTGGCGTTTTCTCTGAATTTCCCCGACTGACCTGCTCCAGGCCCCCGCCCCAAAGAATCCATTGTGTTCTCCCAGGCCTCACACCAAACGGGATCACCCAGAGCACACATACCACAGGAGAGCAGCTGGCATCTACCTACCCTGCGCTTTCAGTTCCTAAAACCTGGCCCAAAGCTGGTGTTCAATACCACTGGGCTCTGTGGCTACTTGAGTCAGCCCTACACATGGACAAGAGAGGAAGTTTACAACCACTCGGACCATACAGTGCACTGACTTGTGCTCAGATGGCCCCACTATCAAAGGGATGATCGTAGTACTGATGACAGGGGCAGCTACCATCTACAGAGAGCCCACTGTGCCAAGCATGTAACTCCCATGGCCTCACTGAGCCCTAACCTAATCACCATCCAAAATACCTATAATAAAGGGCCTTTAGAGATGAGGAAATTGAGCCCTAGAAAGGATGAGTTTGACATAATGAAAAATATATATTTGGTCTTTGTCCCAAATTCCCTGGAATTTCCTGAGCGATAGGAGTGTCTTTTGTCCTTTTTTTAAATTTTTATTTATTTATTTATTTTTGGCTGTGTTGGGTCTTCATTTCTGTGCGAGGGCTTTCTCTAGTTGTGGCGAGCGGGGGCCACTCTTCATCGCAGTGCGCGGGCCTCTCACTATCAAGGCCTCTCGTTGTGGAGCACAGGCTCCAGACGCGCAGGCTCAGTAGTTGTGGCTCATGGGCCCAGGTGCTCCGCGGCATGTGGGATCCTCCCAGACCAGGGCTCGAACCCGTGCTCCCCACATTGGCAGGCAGACTCTCAACTACCGTGCCACCAGGAAAGCCCCATCTTCTGTCATTCTTAACGAGGCCCTTTCAACTGTCCCTGAGTTTATGCTAATGAAGTGACTCTCAAGCCCCGAGATAATTTCTGGATGGGGGCTGGTTATCAGAAAAACCAGCCAGGTGATTAGAGGGTTGGAACTTTCAGCTCCACGGCCCCTGTGGGCGGGAGAGGGGCTGGAGATTGAGTTCAGCCTCCAAATGGCCAAAGATTTTAATCAACCATGCCTACATAATGAAATCTCCATAAAAGCCCGAATGACGGGGTTCCGTGTGCCGAGAGGGTGTTGCCCCCCAACTCCATGGGGACAGAGACTCCTCTGGACCCTGCCCTATGCATCTCTTCCTTTTGGCTACTCCTGAGTTGCATCCTTTAGAACAAGCCAGAAATCATACATAAAGCACTTTTCCAAGTTCTTTAAGTTGATCTAGAAAATTATTGAACCTGAGGAGGGGCTTGTGGGAACTCCTGAATCTGCAGCTGGCCAACTGTGTCGGGGGCAGTCTCATGGGACTGAGTCCTTTAACCTGGGGGGTCTGCACTAACTCTGGGAGTTAGTGTCAGAACTGAATTGAATTGCTGGACACCCAGTTGGTCTTGGAGAATTAGAGAAGTACTCAGTGTGGAAAAACTACACAGATTTGGTGTCAGAAAAAAACACATACTTGGTGTCAGAAGTGGTGTCAGAAAACACTATGCAATAAGTCATGGTGAAAGCCTCAGAACTCTGCAAGTGGCCCCTCTGGGGGACTGTTCTCAACTCACCACAGCACCCAGCCTGGGTTCTCAGGTCGGGAGACATCTGTGGGAGGAGCAGGGGCCACAGAGGCCACTAAGAAGGAGCACCAAAGAGAAAAAAGAGAGACTGAGGCTGTGGTGTCATCAGAGGCAAGAGGAGAGAGCAGGGCAGGAGGGACTGAGCTGCGCGTATTCCGGCGCTGAAACGGCTGGGGGCGGCGGGGAGGACTGGGGAGTAAGCATAGGATCCAGGAGAACAGAGGTCCCCAGTGATGCTGACCAGAGGACTTTCAAGGACATAAAGTCAGGGGAGTGGATGGGGGAGGGGAAGAGGTAGTCCTCGTGTTCGGGAAGGACACAGGGAAGGCTTTTTGGGGTGTTGACACTGTCCTATCTGTTGACCCAGATGATGGCTACACAGTCTTTGATCATTCTTCACTCAATTGTACATTTACTTTTACAGATTTTTCTGAATATGCTGTATTTGACGATAAAAGCTGAGACAAGAGATCAGGAAGCAGGGAAGTAGAGAAGGCATATGCAGACCTCCCTCTGCTTTAAAAAAGTTTGGCTGCGCTTACAGGGCTTGAGGGCTCTGAGTGCCAGCTAAGGAGAGTGGGAGCCCCCGGGGTCCATGGTAGGAAGAGGATGGAAGGAGAGAGGGACGGGGTGGCAGAGGAGGCCAGGGGCACCAATCAAGGTGAACAAAGGGGTGTGTGAGCTCCCAATATACAGAGAAAAACACACATCACAGAATAAGTCCCACAGATTCGCTAAAAAAACAAACAAACAAAACAAGCTGATATTAACACACTTTCTGACTGCATCAAATAATGCTTGTATAAAATATATACTTTGCATTGTCCTCCTTATTTACCATTTTTCATGCATATGTGAGTCAACTTATCTCCTGAAATGACCCAGTTTTCTAAATCTATACCAATCACACCCCACGTCACTCATCAGCTGGCTCTGTTGGGGTCAAGAATACTCCTACCGCCTTGTTAGAGAAACATATACACCCAAGGCCAACCCACTGTGATGATTCCAGCCGGATCAGCTCTAAGAACTCAATTTTGCTCCCGTCCCTGAGAACAGATGACCTGGGCTCCCATCAGTAAGTACCATCTCCTCGAGTCCATGAAACTTACATACTCTTTTGTTGGATAAGCAGACACCTTCACCTGCTCTAAAAGGGTGGAAATCCTGCAAAGGATCCCAAAGGACAGAAAGTGTTCTCAGGTGACCACGTCACCACCCGGTCATCGGCCCTAGCCAACACCATCCGAAAGGAAAGGAGGGATGTTAACTTTCCAGTGAAAAAGATGCACTTCGATATAACCCCCAAAATGTGGCTGTCAACCAGTGAAACTCTTTCACGGTTAAAATAGAAAAATCAGGATTTAAGAAAGCTCAACAAATAGGTATTTCTGGAGATAAGATAAAGGCCAGTATGAATTAATTAGAAATCTGAAGTATGAAGTCTTTTTTGCTGTGGTTATGGTGATCTGTGATCCTTTTTAAATGAATTAATTACCTAACTATTTTTTTGGCTACGCCACACAGCTTGTGGAATCTTAGTTCCCCAACCAGGAACTGAACCTGGGCTCATGGCAGTAAAAGCGCAAAGTCCTAACCACTGGACTGCCAGGGAATTCCCAGTGATTCTTTTTTTAAAAATTGAAATGTAGTTGATTTACAATATTATATTAGTTTCAGGTGTACAGTACAGTGATTCAGTATTTTTGCAGATTACACTCCATTATAAATTATTATAAGCTAATGGCTATAATTGCCTATGTTATATAATATAGTGAAGTATAAAGTCTTCTAACAGATTTATGGCTGTCAAATAAGTAGGTAAGACAGAATTAAGGGAGTGAAGTCAAAGCTGGTGGAAGTTTACAGGAGAATGATGTGGCTGACAGACACCAAGGGCCTCTGACTCACAGTAAGGTTAGTATTTCTCATACTGGCAACAGCGCCCACTGCTTTGGAGCCTTTATACACATTGTCTCATTTCATTCTTAAAACAGCCCTGTAAGAAAAATATTATCATCTCAACTTGGGGCTCTAAGTGACTTGTCCAGGGGTCATACACAGCTCTTAAGATCCACCTTGGACTTGAATGCAGATAGGTCAGCCTAACGTAAAGCCAGTGGGGTTTTTTGTTTTGTTTTGTTTTGTTTTGTTTTGGCTGCATTGGGTCTTAGTTGTGGCATGCGGGCTCTTGCCCCGCAGCATGTGGGATCTTAGTTCCCCAACCAGGGATCAAACCTGCGTCCCCTGCATTGGAAGGCGGATTCTTAACCACTGGACCGCCAGGGAAGTCCCACCCCTGGGTCTTAACCATCCTAGCAGGTGCTTCTTTGTCAAACAGGATCTCCAGCGTGGTTTCATTCACAGCCCGGTCCAGCCCCTCTCTCAGAAAGTATTTATTGTGGCCTTAGAAGCTCCCAGGGACCTGAGTTTCCAACGTACCTTGCCCCACGACAATGACCTTGCCCCCATGGAGCCTGTGTGTTAGTTGGGAGAGGTTTGTGAGGTTTTCTTGCACTACCTGTTCATTACACTATCAGTTTAGAGCACAACTCTGTAAGCATTTTCTTATGGATAACACAGACTTCATCTTAAAAAGAGCTGAGACAGGGCTTCCCTGGTGGCGCAGTGGTTGAGAGTCTGCCTGCCGATGCAGGGGACACGGGTTCGTGCCCCAGTCCGGGAAGATCCCACATGCTGCAGAGTGGCTGGGCCCATGAGCCATGGCCGCTGAGCCTGCGCGTCCAGAGCCTGTGGTCCACAACGGGAGAGGCCACAACAGTGAGAAGCCCACGTACCGCAAAAAAAAAAAAAAAAAAAAAAGAGCTGAGACATTAAAATCTGTCACCAAAAACTGACAAAATGCCTCCAGTATCTTGAGGTTTTAGAGCTTTTTTCTTAGTTTTCAATGCCGGGACAAAACCATCTGAGTTTGCAACTGACAACTTTTCTAGTCCAATTCTCTTTTTATTTTTCCTCCTAAAAGAGTCTGAACAACACAGAGAGCACTCTGTCAGGAAGACCATCTCCTCTTGGTCCCCCACCATGGGAGTGGCCCCGCCAGGCAAGGTGACCAGCCCAGGCCTCCTCCTCCTGGGCTCCTGCACTCGGGCCACACTTTCCACAGTGCTGCATACACCCAGCACCGGCCGCCAAGAGAGGAGCCTGTGTAAGGGCAGGTGGTCTCAGAGCCCCCCACCCACCTCCAAGCACAGAAGGAGAGGCAGCTGATAGTGCTTGCCTATGTCTCCCTAACTGGTTCCCTGTGAGCTCCTGCACGTGCTTATCTGCAAAGAAATATCAAGAAAACTGAGGGCTGTGAAGTTCCCTTTTCCGTTTGGCACAGTAAGGACAAGTTACACAAGCCCAGGAAAAGGGGCCTGGGAGTGACCGGCCCTGAGATACCTATGCCGGTCAGAAGGTAAGGCTGTCAAACAGAGTTAAGACCCCCAAACCACAGAGGGAAGAGGACACGTTTCCTCAAGACTCTGATCAAACCAGCAAACCGTCTGGGACCTCCCAGCTGCTTTGAATTTAAAAATATTCCTAGGTTTCACAAGTTAATGGCAATTTCATTCATATTTTCAATTCTTCCTGAATCAATACTTTTGCAAATAGCTTTTGGGTCCAGTGTGAAAAATATGCAAACGTATTAATTCCATGTTCTCTTTCCCATATTCTACAAATATCAACATTACCAATCTTCTCAGAGGACCCCAAAATCGAAATGACATCTTTAAAGGGATCAGAATAATTGTTATGTTTCTATCATTAGTGAAGATTCCATTAATTTTGTAGTCATTTTATTCAACCCAGTAAGGAAATTTAAAATTTCACAGCTGCATTACAATGGAATATTTAAGTATCAAAATGAACTAGAACCAAACATGTCATGGACTGATTCCTGCCTTCCCTGGGAGCCGTGCAGCACCCAATCTTTTCCTAATCTGAGAGCATGACTTCTACTCACTGTCAGGTTCCAGTTGATCTGGGGGATCCTCATGTGAAGGTTGAGACTGAACAGAATCAGCAAGACTCCAGTCACCACAAACGCACTGCAGCTCACAAACTCAAAAAAGTAGAGGCCTTCACACGGGGAGCACTCCATGATGGTCTCTATGCAGATGAACGCGATCAGGGCCAAAATCTGGAAAGAAAATTACAAATACACATGTACGTGTACGTTCAGCACACATCTGTGGACACACGTGTCTGCAGCATTTAAATAAAACTCAACCACCACCGCCACATAACAGCCCTGGAGTTTTTCCCCCTGGGGACAGCAGTATCATGGTCAGGAATGTGACCTGATCCAATTCTTACCTAAGAACAGGTATAGGGGGCTTAATGAAAGGATCAGATTCCTCATGTGAACAACCAAGCCCCACCACAGGACGCTGACACCAGGCTGGTGCCATGCAGCTCCTCGTGAGGAAGCAGACAGGAACATGCCCTCAACGGTTTTAGGCTGCCTCTGCCACGAGTAAGTGGACGCTGCCTACACATGCTTCTCATGTATAGTCTCCACCACAAGGATGCCAGACATCAAGAGAGCAGGGTCCTGGTGGTGTCCATTTCATGGCATCTGCAACTACCTTGATGGTTCAGCTGAGGTCACACAGGCTGACTGAGACCCTGATGGCTTTAGGAGAAGGATTTGTATAACCCCCTTCCCCCATTTAGAAGTCCCACCCAAAAATAAGGCCCACCTAATTAACTCATGGGCCATGCTTTTAAAAAGTTTATCACTGGACTTGATAATAAAGAGACAGCCTGGCAGTTTATAAAAACATTTTAAATCTACAAACAATAGAATCAATTTCTTTCTGAAGGACCAAAGTAACACTCTAGCAGTATGTCCCAAGCGATGAGAGATCATGAAAGCAAACAGGTATCAATGGAAATCACCAGTTTCAAAGGGAGATTTCAGGAACAGGAGGCGGCAGAGGGGCTGAGTTAGTGGCCCCTGTGATCAAGGAAAAGTCAGGTGGTCTTACACCTAAAACCAGACCAGTCTTGGGCTCCTGGCCTGTACCCCACTTCCGCAACCGAGCACCTCACCGCCCACTACCTGTCAAGCCTGTGCCAGAGCTTCCAGGCCGGACCCCCCCACAAAAGTCAAGGAAGCACAAGCAGGCAGCCCTGTGGTTCCAGATTTGTCCTTAGAACCAGCAACGTCAGCATCACCAGGGAGCTTGTCAGAAATGCAGAATCTCTGCCTCCCCTCCTTGACCTCCAGAGTCACAGTCTGGAGTGTGGGAAACATAGGAGGCACAGGCTGCTCTGGGGCCCTTCTCCACCTCCAGGAGTCCCGCTCATGCCTTTCAGTGCCGCGCTCAGCTCACATCTTCCCCACGCCCTTCCTGACTGCACCTCTCCCCGCCAGACGTGACTGACCCCACCCTCTCCCAGGAAAGCTTGCAGGTCTGTGGTTGAGTTCCATCTATCACACGTGCCACCATGGATCTCTCTGCCTCCTGAGCTCTTTGAGGGTAGGGGCCAGTCCATCTCCCTCCACTCCCAAGGCACCAAACTCACTAACCTGCACAAAGCCAGTGAATGGGGGCCCGGGGAGCCTCTTCAAACCCACCCCAACAATTCCTGACGGACTTGTCAGTCTCCACATGAAAGGAAGGGAGGCTCTGCTTTTTCCATGCCTTTCTAACAATATGTGGTCTTTCCATATTTCTATTCTAAGTCAACATGTAACAATTATGGGCCTTACAGCATACTTTGTGCTTCTCCTAATGGCTCTCCTTATAATTCTCTACAGAACCAGACACTTTCATTCTCAATCTGAATTACATGCCTGACTTGCAATCAATTCACAAAGAAAGAGTTCATATAAGGGAAACTCCTAAAAAAGTTTCTTTCTTTTTTTTTTTTTACCCCTGTAATTGGACCTAGTAATCTTGGGCAAGAAATAACACACATCAGTATAGAGTTACAAATGTCTCTGGTATGCTAACTTCAACCGTATTTGTGTGGGAAGGTAACATCTACATTCTTAAATATTAAAATTAAAATGGTTTCAAGAATATGCAAATCCAATTGGCAATTTAATACAGAAGACAGACAAAATTCCCTGCTCTCTAGCTCATATGCTAATGAAGGAGTTTTTAAAAAGTAGATTAAAAATATAGCATGTTAGACAGTGATAAATACAAAGAAGAAAAACCAAAGCAGGGAAGGAGAATGAAATGTAACCAGGCAAGGGTGTTCGAAATTTTAGGCAGAGTGACCACAGAAGGTCTAAGAAGGTTCTAGATTTATTACAAAGGATATTAAAGTATACGACTGAAAAGCCAGATGAAGAGATACACAGGGCAAGGTCCAGAAGGATCTCAAACACAGGAACTTCCGTCCCCCTGGAGTTTGGAGTGCACCCCCCACCCCCCAACACCTGGATGCGTTTTTGGTTCACCAACCTGGAAGATCAATCCTCAAGTTCAAGATTTTTTATAGAGCTTAATCTGGAGCCCCTCCCCTTTTCAGAGGTCAGTGGCTAAGGCTGAAAGTTCCAACCCTCTCATCACCTGGCTGGTTCCCCTGGCACCCAGCCCCCATCCTTAGGAGCTTTCCAAAAGTCATCTCATTAACACAAACTCAGGTGTGGCTGGAAGGGATCTGTTAAGAATATCAAAAATAGGGGACTTCCCTAGTAGCAGAGTGGTTAAGAATCTGCCTGTCAATGCAGGGGACACGGGTTCAATCCCAGGTCCAGGAAGATCCACATGCTGCGGAGCAACTAAGCCCGTGTACCACCACTACTGAGCCTACGCTCTAGAGCCCAGGAGACACAACTACTGAGCCCGTGCGCCTAGAGCCCGTGCTCCGCAACAAGAGAAGCCCCTGCTCGCCACAACTAGAGAAAGCCCACATGCAGCAATAAGGACCCAATGCAGCCAAAAATTAAAAAAAAAAAAGAATATCAATATCAAACACCTCTTATCACTTAGGAAATTCCAAGGGTTTTAAGAGCTCTGTGCCAGAAATGGAATGAAGACCAAATATATATTTCATTATTATAAACCACAGTATCACAAGTATTCCCATGTGTAAAGATACAGATACATAAATACATACATATGCACAACTATATACATACAATAATTTAATCAATCCCCCACTGATAGTAATTAGGTGGTTTGTAATACTCTAATAAGCTGTACATTTTTTATAAAATTTATTATATTGAAGTATAGTTGACAATGTACTGATTCCTACTATATGGCAAAGTGATTCAGTTATACATATATTTCCCTGTGCTAAACAGTAGAACCTTGTTGTTTATCCATCCTATATATAATAGTTTGCATCTACTAATCCCAAACTCCCAATCCATCCCTCTCCTATCCCTCCCTCCCCCTTGGCAACCACAAGTCTGTTCCCTATGTCTATGAGTCTGTTTCTGTTTCATAGATAAGTTTACTTGTGTCATATTTTAGATTCCACATATAAGTGTCAAAGAGTGTTCTGCCTATGCTTTCCTCTAAGAGTTTTATAGTGTCCAGTCTTACATTTAGGTCTCTAATCCATTTTGAGTTTATTTTTGTGTATGGTGTTAGAGAGTGTTTGAATTTCATTCTTTTACATGTAGCTGTCCAGTTTTCCCAGCACCACTTATTGAAGAGACTGTGTTTTCTCCATTGTATATTCTTGCCCGCTTTGTCATAGATTAATTGACCCTAAGTCTAGTAAGCAGTATACTTTTTATTTGCCTGCACTTTGGCACAGCAAATCAAATTTCTTCCAGCACATTGAAATCTAACAATCACTGCTGAAGCAAAACCTATCAACTGGCCAATAAGAAAATAGGGACTGGGGGAATT
This sequence comes from Mesoplodon bidens, assembly GCF_964165515.1. Lineage (NCBI taxonomy): Eukaryota > Metazoa > Chordata > Mammalia > Artiodactyla > Ziphiidae > Mesoplodon > Mesoplodon bidens. The sequence continues at coordinate 20,412,303 of NC_138175.1, read as the reverse complement.
CCCTGGTGGTCCAGTGGTTAGGACTCCATGCTCTCACTGCTGAGGGCCTGGGTTCAATCCCTGGTTGGGGAACTAAGATCCCACAAGCCACGTGGTATGGGGAAGGAAGGAGGGAGGGAAGGAGGGAGAAATAGGGACTCACAGTTATACTGGAAGCCAACAACTTCAAAGCACCTAAAGAATCAAAAGTAATTCAACTTATAACAATTCTGCAGTAGACAAATACACAAGGAAAATTGTACAGAGATGTTCAAAAAGATGTAAATAAGGAATAGCTATTGCAGATGCTAATCGGGAGATCACGGGTGCGCCCTTGAAGAGAGCCCTTTCCGTGTAGCATCTACCAACTGACCAGGAGCAAATATTTGCACAGTTGATAAGTAAACTGATATTAAAACATTGTCAGGGCTTCCCTGGTGGCGCAGTGGTTGAGAGTCCGCCTGCCGATGCAGGGGACACGGCTTCGTGTCCCAGTCCGGGAAGATCCCACATGCTGTGGAGCTGCTAGGCCTGTGAGCCATGGCCACTGAGCCTGCATGTCCGGAGCCTGTGCTCCGCAACGGGAGAGGCCACAGCAGTGAGAAGCCCGCCTACCTCAAAAAAAAAAAAAAAAAAAAAAAAAAAAAAAAAATTGTCAGATTTCCACAACTATGGCTAATTATGATTGGCAACATCAAAAAGCGGGGTGTGGGGGGGACATAGCTGGCTGATTAAGGTAACATAAAACTTAAAAAAAATTCATAAACCCCCTGTTACCAGTGGTGGGAGTGTTCTGAAGGGTTGTGTTAACAACAGCATGGTTCACAGTACATCCCGTTCTCCTCCCTCAGGGCACATTGTAGGGTTGGAGACTTGTGCTGAGTTTCCTGGGGCAGATTTACTCTCAAGATGATGAAGCTTATGCTCCAACATTCCATCCATCACAACTCCTTTTCCCAGGTGGTGATGGAGTAACAGTGGGCGTTTTGGGGATTCAGCTAACTGGAAGTTGTTTTGTTTAGGATTTTCAAAAATTATTATTTATTTTTTGGCTGTGTCGGTTCTTAGCTGTGGCATGCGGGCTCCTTGTTGAGGCAGGCAGGATCTTTCATTGTGGCACACGGGCTTCTCTCCAGTTGTAGCGTGGGAATTTTCTCTTCTCTAGTCGTGGCACACAGGCTCCACGGCGTGTGGGCTCTGCAGTTGCGGTGCGCAGGTTCCACAGTGCATGGCCTCTGTATTTGCAGAATGTGGGCTCTAGTTGAGGCGCCAGAGCTCAGTAGTTGCAGCACATGGGTTTAGTTGCCCCGAGACATGTGTGGTCTTAGTCCCCAACCAGGGATCGAACCCACGTCCCCTGCATTGTAAGGCGGATTCTTCACTACTGGACCACCAGGAAAGTCCCAGCTAATTGGAAGCTGAGTGAGAGAGACAGTGAATTTGGGTTTGGTGGTCGCTTTCATGTACGGCTATTGCAGCCTTCCCTCTGATCTGACATCATGAGGAAGAAAAAGGTGCTAAAATTCACAAGATCAATGTGTCTGACAGTGCCAAACTAAAAGTGTGGGTGGTGAAGGGGGAACGGGGTTTGAAACATACGGAGCCAGAAGTTAGCATTCTTTAGAAGGAGAATTCTTCAGATCATCAAATGCCCAAAACCGTAAGTGGACAATTCTGTTTTCATTGGTGCCTAAATGGAAGTTGTGCCCTATCAGGAATATATCCAATAACGCAGAGAATGCAATTATTAACACACTATATACCTTTCCTCCCTTTTTGGTGGGAATCACATGAAATAGAATCTATCATTATTCTGGGTTTCAGGGAATTCCCTGGTGGTCCAGTGGTTAGGACTCTGCAATCTCACTGCCGAGGGCCTGAGTTCAATCCCTGGTTGGGGAACTTAGATCCCACAAGCCATGCGATGTGGCCAAAAGAAAAAAAAGAAAAAGAAAAAGAAATTCCAGCAGTGGTACTATAAAGAGCAACTACATATATGTGGGAGATTATTATAATTTATGCATCCCCATGTATCAGATCACATCATAAAGTATCTGACAAATCTTGAACTGATAAAGTCTGACAGTCCCAAATAAAATGGCACACAAAGTTGCCTCTAATATTACTCAGGCATAAAAAGAAACGAAATTGAGCTATTTGTAATGAGGTGGATGGATCTAGAGTTTGTCATACAGAATGAAGTAAGTCAGAAAGAGAAAGACAAATACCATATGCTAACACATATATATGGAATTTAAGAAAAAAAATGTCATGAAGAACCTGGGGTAAGACAGGAATAAAGACACAGACCTACTAGAGAATGGACTTGAGGATATGGGGAGGGGGAAGGGTAAGCTGTGACAAAGTGAGAGAGTGGCATGGACATATATGCACTACCAAACATAAGGTAGATAGCTAGTGGGAAGCAGCCGCATAGCACAGGGAGATCAGCTTGGTGCTTTGTGATCACTTAGAGGGGTGGGATAGGGAGGGTGGGAGGGAGGGAGATGCAAGAGGGAAGAGATATGGGAACATATGTATATGTATAACTGATTCACTTTGTTATACAGCAGAAACTAACACACCATTGTAAAGCAATTATACTCCAATAAAGATGTAAAAAAAAAAAAAAGAATATATCCATGTAAAAAAAAAAAGTTGCCTCCAACGAATGGAAACAGCCTGAAGAAACAAATGTTCCAATGACAGCCTCCTACACACATTCATCAATAAGTTGAGGTATGCAGTGTAAGAGTGTATTGACTGTGTAATGATGTTGCTCAATACAATGGAGTGGCAAACTAAAACTTGAATTGCTCTTGTGTACCCCTAAATTTCAGATCGATTTTGTCCACTTTTTCGGAATGAACTGATCATACTAAAATTCAAACACCGTCGATCTTAGTGGAGGCCAAAAGTAAAAACAGAAAGAAAACACATTTAGAATTTGTAATTTTGTATGCTTCTCATTCTTAAATAGTCATTATTGCACCCAGTTTTGTATTTTTAATTTCATATCTTTTTCCTTAGAGTGGGTCTCCAAAGTCACATGAGTCTCAAGCCTCTCAAAACCTGGCTCTGCTTCTGACTGTGGGCAATCAAAGGTGAGTGGATAAGATATGTTACTTCTGGCAGCAGCCTTCAGGAACTGTGAGCAATTTCACCACGCTCCCTCCCCCGCCAGCCAGCAGTGCTCCTGGTGGGGGTGGCCTCTGAGTAAGGCTGATGGGCAGCCAGCTCCCAACTGACCTGAGATGAGCGTGTAACATAGGGGAGAAGGAAACCTCCCTTGGGTTAAGTCATGGAGATTTTAGGTTTGTTTGTTACTTCGGCATAATCCAGCTCATGTCGACTAGGAAGGGCACCTTGGCATGTTAAATTTGCACAACAGGTCCTGGGTATTTAGTACAAAACTGCAAATTTTTACAGGATGAATATGTTACCACGCCACTCACTCTTAAAGACACCCGATCCAAATGGTTTTACAGACCAATTCTTAACAGACTGTCAAGGTAAAGATACTGCCTATGTTATTTATAAATTTATTTATTTATTTATTTTTGGCTGCATTGGGTCTTCATTGCTACACGCAGGTTTTCTCTAGTTGCGGTGAGCGGGGCCTACTCTTCGTTGTGATGCACACGGGCTTCTCATTGCGGTGGCTTCTCTTGTTGTGGAGCATGGGCTCTAGGCGCATGGTTTCAGTAGTTGTGGCTCACGGGCTCAGTAGTTGTGGCACGCGGGCTTTAGAGTGCAGGCTCAGTAGTTGTGGTGCACGGGCTTAGTTGCTCCGTGGCATGTGGGATCTTCCCGGACCAGGGATCGAACCCATGTCTCCTGCATTGGCAGGCGGATTCTTAACCACTGCACCACCAGGGAAGTCCATGCCTGTGTTATTTAAACTAACAAAGAAAAGCATAAAATATTTGGAATTTCTGGGATTTATCTATGTGGTAGGACTGTGCATAGATTTTTTTTTTTAACTTAGGCTTCTATTATTTTCCAAAATTTCTACGAGTACATGTTTTTATTTTAAAAATGAAATAATTTTATGTATATAAACACTTTGGGGAAACATCCAGATTTATTATGAGTTACATGTTAGTGACCTCTAAGAATCATTCCTTATTTGTTTTGAAACCATTCATGAATATTTTAAAATGACATTATATACTTTAATGGAAAACGAAAGTCGCTCTCCAAATCCATGTCCGTCCCATTTCTTTATCAGAAGAGTTCATCATCTCCAAGGCCTCCCTGACCTCAGACCATCCTGTTTCCTGGCCACCATTGCACTTTTAGTGCAGGGAGTGGGCACATAAGAAACAGGGCAGCCTTCTGTATATATAAAATAGATAAACAACAAGGATGTACTGTTTAACACAAGGAACTATAGTCAATATCTTAAAATAACCTATAATGGAAAAGAATCTGAAAAAGAATATATATACATATCTGAACCACTTTGCTGTACACCTGAAACTAACACAATATTGTTCGCTTAATTTAAAATAAATAATTCACACTGTATTTATTTCAGTAAAAAAAAAAAAAAAAAAACACTGTCACTTTTTCCAACTTCTGAAATACTGTCCATTGGTTTTTTGTTGTTGTTCTCACTTATAAATAAATCAAACTGTATTTCAGTAAAAAAGAAAAAACAATTAAATATAAATTTCTTTTAACAAAAAAGAAAGGAAAAGAAAAAGGGCAGCCTTACTCTCACCAATGGGATGGCAAGGACCCTCCCCCCATGCCTCCCAAGTGAACAGTACTGTCCTGAGAATCTATGAAGGCATCTTAGAAGGTTAGACAAAATCCTAACCTTCCTTGATCACCAGTTTATCAAAGGATTTAATGAAGCTCATTTTAAAATACACCTGCAAGCAAAAATCACTGTACTTAAAAACAATTTTCAGGGGACTTCCCTGGTGGCGCAGTGGTTAAGAATCCGCCTGCCAATGCAGGGGACATGGGCTCAAGCCCTGCTCCGGGAAGACCCCACATGCCACAGAGCAACTAAGCCCGTGCGCCACAACTACTGAGCCTGTGCTCTAGAGCCCACGAGCCACAACTACTGAAGCCTGTGCGCCTAGAGCCCATGCTCCACAACAAGAGAAGCCACCGCAATGAGAAGCCCGTGCATCACAACGAAAAGTAGGCCCCGCTGGGCCTCCCTGGTGGCGCAGTGGTTGAGAGTCCGCCTGCCGATGCAGGGGATACGGGTTCGTGCCCCGGTCCGGGAGGATCCCATATGCCGCGGAGCGGCTGGGCCCGTGAGCCATGGCCGCTGGGCCTGCGCGTCCGGAGCCTGTGCTCCGCAGCGGGAGAGGCCACAGCAGTGAGAGGCCCGCATACCGCAAAAAAAAAAAAAAAAAAAAAAGTAGGCCCCGCTGACCGCAACTAGAGAAAGCCCGCACACAGCAACGAAGACCCAACACAACCAAAAATAAATAAATAAATTGGGGGGAAATAAATTAAATAAAAATAAAAACAATTTTCAGGAGTCTTAAAAACCACCAGGTGCAAAAATGACTCTCCATTTGAAGATGTCTGTCACAACGTGAATCTGTGGTGGCTCCTATGTAGCCAGACAACTTCAGTGACCCGACAGCTCGGTGGCACCTGGGGGCTTGCTGTGCTCAAAGTCTGTTCCAACCCAGCCAACACACCCCATGATACACGCACAGACAGGTAACTAACCAGGTACCAGGAGCTCAGGGAGGGGTTGAGGTTTGGAAGGCAGAGGGTCACTGAGGGTTTGGGGAACAGCAGAAGGCTCTAGAAGGCTTCCTGGAGAGCACTGGACTCAGTGATGCTAGAGAAAGCAAGAGAGGAACATTTGTGCATGGTAGTGCCTAGCTTTCCAACTGAGTTCCTTGGTTGGGGGTGAGGTGGAGGGTAGGAACAGAACCCCGCCCCTCACCCAAGTACCTTTGTTTTAGAGGTTCTTAAACTCTTCTGACCAAAGAACAGAACACCTGTTAATAGTCTCCTGAACCAACACTCCAGGAAGCATAGCTTGCAAATCAGCAGTCTGGTTTATACACTGGGAAAATATTTCTGTTGTGCTTTTTAAAAAGAAACTTTTAAGTTTGAAAACTACTGTGGCAGTCTGACCCTTCCAGTTGCAGAGAAGCAGTCCTGAATTCGCACAGTGTGCTCCGGTGTGGCCCCATGGCCACCCACCTTTGGGTTTTCTCACGCTAAGCCCCATGCTGTTTCCATCATAACAACATCCCTCCTGGTCTTGGGGTCCTCACAGCACACTGGCATATTAACAGTTCTGAAAAGGCTCACGGTAAAAAAACCTGTTTACCTTTATTTGATGTGCGGATTATGTTACCTGAACACAGAATGTTTTTATTCCTCAGCACACTTATTAATACTACATAGCGGGGAAAAAAAAACCACTACATAGCGGTGTTTGGAGAGAAATGAGTTTGGGAAACACAAAAAGCACGTGCTGGTCAGTATTCAACTTTATCAGGTCATACACAATTTCAATGCACAGACTAAAATACAGAAGCTCATTTACTCAGCAGGGTAGCAACTACTAAGGACCCTGTTAACTGAGTGATACACACACACACACACACACACACACACACACACAGAGAGAGCAAGGTTCAAAGTACCTTCAGAATCAGACCAAACTCTAATCAGCTCTAGCACGTTCAAAATTAAAATGTCTCTCTTCCCACCAGTACTGAAAAATTATTTGAGAGATGAGATGTGGCTTGTATTTAGCCACAAAGATCCAAGAGGCAAGTTGTTAAAATGCCACTTCTTCTGGAAGACCCCACGATGTGCAGAAGAGAGAACCCAGAGAGGGCAGCAGAGGGCACTTCAGGAAGCAGCTCCATTCTTAGCACTCACAGTGGATGCTTAGATTGGGTCCTGGGGCCAGAACTGCAGAAGAGGCACAGGAGCCCTTTCCCTTCCATTTTTCTGAGTCTGGAGGCCAAGGAATTTAAGTTGCTCTATATAGGGCCAAACAACAGATCACCTTAAAGCATAAGCTCCCAGGCCAGAAGCCATGTGGCCTGATCTGCAAAGGGTCTCAAATAGCTAGCTGTGCAGTGCCAGGCACCTCAGATTGACAATGGCTTGCACTTAGGGAGCATCAATAATGTAATAAGGATGCTCTCAGGCCCTGTGCTGGGCACGGTCCCTTTGTCATCTGTGATGCTCATGACCACACCTCCATGGTGTGGCCCAGAAGCTCTGTCCCAGGCCCCAAAGGTAGTTTCTCCACATACCTCGTTCTTCTACACCAGATGTCTAATGGTTGATTTATCCAGGGTCTAGAACCTCCCCACACCCTTGGCCATGGGAAAAAGCATCAGTGTATAATTTCTCTTCAATGAACACAGCAGGAGACCCAGGGAGCCAGTGTCACGCAGGTCTCTGACAAAGCACACAACTTGATTACTCAAAGGGATCTAACAACAGTAACATCTCACTTTTTTTAAGCAAAATAATCCATGAGTTGCTCCGCTCAAGGGACGCCATCCCATGAGGAAGGGAGATTTAAAGTATTTCCCTCCTCTCCCGAGACAATAGAGCAATGAGCAAATATTTTTTGGTTCCGAAACAAAGGAGCTAATTACAGGTGTAAGTTATTTAACCTTCAATCAACAACTTTTTGCGTGCGATCTTTGGTTCCATTGTTTTTCTCCAGCCAAGTAAACAGTGTCCAAGGTACGGATGTGAGAGATGCAGAGAATTAAAAGAAAACTACCTGCTCTGGAAATGCAGGGACACCCCCAGGAGCTACAGCCACCCAGGCCGGCAGCAAACACGAATTAGGCAGTAGTTAAGCAAAGGAGCCAAGGGGCAGAGGCAAATCAGTTCCTGATTGTTGAGAAGGAAGAGAGGAGGAAAGAGAGGGAGGCTGCCAAGGGCGCCGGGCAGTCGGAAGGAAAGAGGGGACCCGAGAGGCCAGTTCTGCCAGCCACACTCCAGGCTGTGGTCACTTCAAGCCTCTGAGGGCTTTGTGTTTGACTGAGGACAGAAGGACTCAGGCTGTTGCTGCTCCAGGGAGCTGTGTGTTGGTTGGTCTGAGTGTGGCCCAATGTCACAAGGCCCACTTCGGCCAGTGCTCTGACATGTTTTTCAAGCTGGGTTCTACTGTGTAAATGATTCTGCTATTTTGGAGTCCTAAAGCCATATGTAAATTAAGAGCTGAACTCAGCAGATTGCATTTCGATTTCTTTTTCTGGCAAGACTCTCACCTTTCACATAAATGATCATACTTAACAGCATTAGCGAGCTCTAAGGCACACGTATTAAACCCACACGTTACTTGTTGGCAACGGCTGGCCACAGCCTATGACAGTCTCAGACAAATTAAAATAGGCTTATTTGGGGACATCCAACAACTTAAAGCACACAAACAGTATTATCCAATGAAGTGCAAAAAACATTTCCTTGTTTTTTTTTAAAAAAGAAGTCTAGAAAACTTGATTCTGTGGTTGATGATATAACTGCACATGATTTCAGAAAACCACAGGACGGTCAGCATCTTTTTTGCCAAAAGAATGCCCACAACATTTTACTGCAAATGCCATCCTGGCCAAAAAGCTACATTTTCAGACTATTTAAATTAGTAATGGAGCAAAAACAATGCACATGTAGAGGACACAGGAAACAAGCGCCTTCAAACCATACACGTCTGAAGATGTTTAACTACACTGCTCGCGTTTGGATGTTCTTTTCCCCCTTCCCTTCCCATATCCTAGCTTCACGCATGAAGCTGAAATCCCGGGAAGCAGTGTCCCATCCCCACCGTGATTCAAAAGTAAAACGCAACCCCCACCCCCACCCCCCGCTCCTTGCTCTCTCTGCTTTCATTCCCGGGCGGCTCCCGGCCCCAACATCTCTGACAAACCACCTTGACAGATGGGAGGAAGGGGACAGCTTTTCTCAGTGAATGAGAAACCAGCAGGCCATGAGCAGCTTTTTGCTAAAGATTAATTTAGGTCAAAATAGCGACCTGCATACTTTAAGAGGCCAGGAGGAAGTGTGCCTAGAAAACCCAACTCAGCCTTAAGACCTACAGCCGTAACGGCCCCCAGCACCTCAGCATCATCCAACTGAGGAAGGGTCCCGCAGGAGAGGAGCCAACTTAAGTGGCCAAAGCCCAGGGCCCTGCGCACAGATTCAGAGACTTAAGAGACTCAGGTACCTTCCTCCACAGCTTAGCACATAAATCAAGGCACTACGGTTCAGCAGAGTCTTTGTAAACTGGTGTCCCTAGCACCAGAGACAATAAGGACAGTGCTCCTAGAATGTGTGATCTGGTGGCCCTCCTAAAAAAACCAACATTTGCTGAGTCCTTCTACTGTGGGTCAAATGCTGTGCTGGGTGCTGTCACAAGATTCTCTCCTTTTATTTAACCTCCATCCAATCCTGGGAGGAACATGGTTGGTTTGCTTGTCTTTAATTGAGATGTAATTCACCCATACCATAAAAATCATCCATTTAAAGTATACATACAATTCAGTGGTTTTTTAGCATATTCAAAGTTATGCAACCATCACCATTATATAATTGCAGGACATTTTCATCACCCCCAAGAGAAACATCCTTTTTCGTTTGTTTGTTTTTTATTTATTTTATTTATTTATTTTTGGCTGCATTGGGTCTTCGTTGCTGCACACAGGCTTTCTCTAGTTGTGGCGAGCGGGGGATACTCTTCGTTGCGGTGCACGGGCTTCTCATTGCGGTGGCTTCTCTTGCTGCGGAGCACGGGCTCTAGGCGCGCGGGCTTCAGTAGTTGTGGCACGTGGGCTCAGCAGCTGTGGCTCACGGGCTCTAGAGCACAGGCTTCAGTAGCTGTGGCGCACAGGCTTAGTTGCTCCGCAGCATGTGGGATCTTCCCAGGCCAGGGCTCGAACCTGTGTCCCCTGCATTGGCAGGCGGATTCTTAACCACTGTGCCACCAGGGAAGTCCCAGGAACATCGTTTTTAATCCCCATGCTATTGATGAGGAAAATGAGGGAACCATGTTAAGCAACCCATCCAGGATCACAAAGTCTCCAGCAGAGCTGAGGTGAAACCCAGTCCCTGAACCCCTCACAGCACTGGCTGCCACAGCACTGATCACCCCTCAATCCACCCATGGCTTCCGCCACTCCCTTCCTGTCCTACCAGCCCGCAAACGGTGGGTGCTCCCCAAGGCCTTCCCTCTGCTGCTTTCTCACCAGGTAAGTGTACCCAACAGATTTCCCTGATCCTGACTCCCACTCCCAAATCTACTTCTCTAGTCTGAGCCCCGGATCCAGGCTGCAATACTGTCCCACTGGGTATCTCCACCTAAATGTTCCCAGGCACCCACAAATGTGACAGCAGAAATCTCTTTCCCTGATGCAGTTAATGGCACCACCAGCCATTAGCAATAGCACTCAGCATAGTAGTTAAAGAGCTGGGACTCTGGAGTCTCACAATCCTGAGTTCTGATTTCAGCTCTGCCACTTATTAGCTCTGTGCCCTGGGCACATTGCTTCTCTTCTCTAGGCCTCTATGACTGCTTCGAGGATCAAACGTAAGACATTTAGCACCATGCCCAGCACACAGTGTTAAGTAAATGGTAGCTGTTGTCATTACTATGTGAAAGGTCCAGCAGAACTCAGACACAGCCTCTGTCTTCACCAAGCTGACTCTTGTGGGGAAATGTGTCCACGTTGTAACATATGTCAGAATTTCCTTGTGAAGGCTGAATGATATTCCATTATATGTATATACCACACTCTGTTTATCCATTCTTCTGTTGATGGACACTTGGGTTGCTTTTACCTCTTGGCTACTGTGAATAATGCTGCTATGAACATGGCTGTAGAAATATCCATTTGAGTCCCTGCTTTCAATTCTTTTGAGTACATACCCAGAAGTAGAACTGCTGGGTCACACAGTAATTCTACATCTAATTTTTAGGAGTCAAAAATTTAAGCTCAACATCACTAATTATTAGAGAAATGCAAATCAAAACCATCACCTCACACCAGTCACAATGGCCATCATCAAAAAATCTGCAAACAATAAACGCTGGAGAGGGTGTGGAGAAAAGGGAACCCTCTTGCACTGTTGGTGGGATTGTAAATGGATACAGCCACTATGGAAAACAGTATGGCGGTTCCTTAAAAAACTAAAAATAGAACTACCATATGACCCAACAATCCCACTACTGGGCATATATCCAAAGAAAACCGTAATTCAAAAAAACACATGCACCCCAATGTTCATAGTAGCATTATTTACAATAGCCAGGACATGGAAGCAACCTAAATGTCCATCAACAGAAGAATGGATAAAGAAGATGTGGTACACATATACAATGGAATATTACTCAGCCATAAAAAGGAATGAAATTGGGTCATTTGTAGAGACATGGATGGACCTAGAGAGTGCCATACAGAGTGAAGTAAGTCAGAAAGAGAAAAGCAAATATCATATAATGCATATGTATGGAATCTAGAAAAATGGTATAGATGATCTTATTTGCAAGGCAGAAATAGAGACACAGACGTGGAGAACAAATGTATGGATACCAAGGGGGAAAGGGGTGGGGTGGGAGGAACTGGGAGACTGGGATTGACACATATACATTATTGATACTATGCATAAAATAAGACAACTGATGGGAACATACTGTATAGCACAGGGAACTCTACCTAATGCACTGTGGTAACCTAAATGGGAGGGAAGTCCAAAAGGGAGGCTGATTGTATGGCTGATTCATTTTGTTGTGCAGTGGAGGCTAACACAACATTGTAAAGCAACCACACTCCAATACAAATTAATAACATAAACAAATAATAAATAAAAAATTAAAATTAAAATAGCTGTATCCATTGAAAAGGGCTAGAAACAATAACTCAATGACAATGAGCACCTCAAGTGCCCAGAACAAGGTCCTAAATATTATTTCCCACTAACGAACGGAAACTTCTTGGAGAAATGACTGATTCCAGGTCTGGGACAGGATGTACACAAGACAAGCATATCAGAAAGCGAGGATGCTATTAAAGACGACTGAGACTGAGTCAGAAGGACACAAGTGAACTCGAAGGGGCTCCCAATGGCCAAAAAGAGGACAATATAAGCATCAAAATATTTATTTATTTATTTATTTAATTAAAATAACATCCAAATCTTGGTTTCTAAATACCATTCTTTTTCACTGAAAGGAACCAGGGCTCCTTGGAGAATTGCAGGGCTGAGGAAGAAGAGTCTGAGATGAGCTTGGAAACCTTGTGTTAGAGAATGAAGGGAACATATGTAAAGGGGCTCTCACTGGCCAAATCCAGGACAATTCGATCATCAAAATAAATAATGATAATTAAGTATTAAAACCCACGACTAAAATATGAACTCATGAGTCCACACTGATATAAACAAACAGGGAAGAAGGGAAAACTCTTCTGTAAGATGGAAAATCCTGTTAATACAGAAAGAACAATGGATTTATAAAATTGCCATTTGGCAAAACCATCATAACAATACTTGATTCAAGCAAGAATCACCAATGGATATTAAAACTACTGAGTGAAATGCTGGAGAAATTACAGGATATTTATGTGGTCTAAAAGTATCTCTCCACAAAAATACTAATCATATAGGAAAAAACAGTAACCTCACAGTAGAAAAGCCTGGAAGACATCATTTTAACTGAGTTAAGGTCACCAGTGATGGAACGAATCTGTATCATTTGCTTCTAATACAATGCACTGAAAAGAATACCTCTGTGGTATTCCTGACAATACTACAAAACAAACAGAATCTAAACAGGAGAATACGTCAGACAAACCCAAATTAAGGGACATTCTACAAAATAACTGGCCTGTATTCTTCCAAAATGTCAATGTCATGAAACACAAAGGCTCCAGACCAAAGGAGATTAAAGAGACATGACAAGTGAATGCAACACCAATCCAGGACTTTCTTGTACTATAAAGAACAGTTTTGAGACAACCAGGGAACAAGACTAAGGTGTATAGTTTAGCAATAGTATTGTATCAATGTTAATTTCCTGACTTCTATCATTGTACTACGGTTACTTAAAAAGTGGTCTTGTCTTTAAGGATTCTGAAGTATTCAGGCATAAAGAGCCATCAAATCTGCAACATACCCTCAAAAGACTTAAAATATTATAAAAATATACATGTGGGGCTTCCCTGGTGGTGCCTTGGTTGAGAGTCCGCCTGCCGATGCAGGGGACACGGGTTTGTGCCCTGGTCCGGGAAGATCCCACATGCTGCGGAGCAGCTGGGCCCGTGAGCCATGGCCACTGAGCCTGCGTGTCCAGAGCCTGTGCTGCACAACGGGAGAGGCCACAACAGTGAGAGGCCCGCATACCGCAAACAACAACAACAACAACAAAACATATACACATGTGTACACACACACACATAAACAGAGGAAAATAGAAAGGATAAAGCAAATGTGGTAAAAAGTTAACATTTGGAGAATCCAGGTAAGAGTATATATCATTTTGTACTCTTGCAACCTTTATGTAGTACTGAAATTATTTCAAAATAAAGTATTTTTAGATGACCACAAAATACTGATATATTAAATACATAAAAATTCACAAGTTTGTATGGACATTACCAGGGGAAAAGCCCATTGTTCATTCACCTTTGGAAGTTGCTAAAGTATCAGCTTGTTATTAGGAAAACTGATAAATAAAGGAAAAGAATCAAGCATGTACCTTGCCTTTCCTGTACAAACTGTATTTCAGGGTAATCAAATGGATAATGAGGGAAAGTTCCTTACAGAATTCCAGCTAATAAATGCAGAAGGATGGATAGATTTAGAAAATCACCATTTTGTAATGGACAAAAGGCCAGAGTTTCTCAATCCACTTGAAAACTAGAAGATGTTAACTTTGCTGGACTCAACCAAAAAGCTTTTTTTTCTGTCTGTTCACTTATCAAAGTCATTCTTCTATCTTCCATTTGAGTCATCCTCCACTAAAGCTTTCTCTGGCTCTTTCTTCCGCCCAAACCAGTCTTCTCTCTCTCTCTCTGATTTCCTGTAGCTCTTGGTCTATACCAGTGGTTCACATCCTTGGTGCATTGGGGGATCATTTCAAAATTCTGATACCCACACTGTACCCACCCTGTACTGCAGTACAAGGTTTTTGCAAACTCAGCACTACTGACACTGTGGGCCGGATCATTTGTTGTAGGGATGGTCCTGTGCACTGCAGGTGTTTAAGCAGCATCCCTGGCCTCTACCCTCTAGATGCCAGTACTCACGCCAACCCCAGTGGTGACAACCAAAAACTGTCTCCAGATATTGTCAAATGTCCCCTGGGGGATGGGGGCAAAACCTCCTCCAACCTCCAATGGGGACCAGTGACCTAGGCCATGCTCATTAATGGCTGTTAGGCTACTAGGTAAAAGGATGATGAGGAATTTTACACAGATAGATCAGACATCAGACTCACAACACTTGCATCTGAAACCAAGTCCCCCTAAGACTGAGTTCCCCTGCAGAGTTTATGATTAATCTCTCTATCCAAAACTTTATACCCTTTCTTGTCTCGCCCCTGTTCCCCTCGGGACTGAGGAGTATCAGAGAAAAGGGGGGACTGAAACCAAGCAGGACTCTGCAAGACCTTCCTGGGTACAAAAGCCCCTCTGTGCCCCTAGTCCTTGTTTGTAGAAGAAGGCTTTAGTCTCCTAGGTCTTCTAAAGAGCAGACTCAACAGTCACTAATTAGAGAAAAGAGGGAATGCAGAAACAAAGGAAAAGCAGTTAAGCAAGAAAAGTAATGATGGCTTTTTTTTTTTTTGGCTGCACCACACGGCTCGTGGGATCTTAGTTCCCTGACCAGGGACCGAACCCATGCCCTCAGCAGTGAAAGCGTGGAGTCCCAACCACTGGACCACCAGGGAATTCCCAATCATGAGTTAAATAGTTCAGCGGTAAAACAGAGTCTTCCTCAAGGGATATAGATAACAATCTGATGCATACCTTTTGAGTTAGTCTGCAGAAAACTAAGACCCATACCCAGGTGGAGTTTGGTGACTACATGTAGTTCACAAGCATGGAGCCCCCAGACTGGCTGATGATTAAGATTTCCAAAACATCACCCTGTTACCACCAACTAATCAGAAGAAAGTCCATGAGCTGATCATGCACCCTGCAACCCTCACCCCTAATGTAAGCAGATAGGGTGGGGGGATGGGGGTCTCTGGAGAAAGAAAACAAGGCATGGTTTTCTTGACATAAGAGAAGCCCTTTTTGACCTAAGCCATTCTGTGATCTAAGCCTGGGCACAATGCTTGCCCTTGAACAGGTCTCAGTAATTAATGATCTTAAGGGAACAAAAGAATGCAGAAACACACAACTGTTAGCTGGCAAGAGAAGTAACAGTAGCAGATAATTTTCCAGTTGTAAAGACTCCCAGTTTTGTTTCAATGATAAAGATTAGCCTGAAGTGCTCAAGCACCAGATCGGCTGGAACCTAAGGGATGATGAGGTTGACCTTTTCTGACCCTTGAGATTTCAATAACAAATTAGCTCATTTCATCAACAAATAAATAGCATAAAAGGAGAGGGAAGCTGTTGCAGACTAAGAGAGATTAAAAATACAAAGCAACAGAAGCAATGTGTGGATCTTGTTTAGATCCTAATTCATTCAAACCAATGAACACATACTGGATATTAAATGATACTAAGGAATTATTAAGATTATTAATTATTTAGATGTGATAACTGTGAATGTATCATTTGGGGGAAAGCATCTTTAACTGTTAGGGATGCATACGAAGCATTTACAGTTGAAATGCTATGGTATCTGAGACTTGCTTTAAAATACTACAGCCAAAAAAAGGAGAGGAGTTGAAGAAACAAAAATGCAAAATGTTGATAGCTGTTGAAGCTGGGTGAAAGGTATACTAGCTGATGGTTAACTTTATGTGTCAACTTGAGTGAGTCACAGGGTGCGAGTCACAGGGCGCCCAAATTAAACATTGTTTCTGGGTGTGTCTGTGAGGGTGTTTCTAGGTGAGATTAGCATTGGAATCAATTGAGTAAAGCAGACTGCCTTCCCCAGAGTGGTTGAGCATCATCCAATCTGTTGAGGGCCTGTATAGAATAAAAGAGGAAGGGGGATTTGTCTCTTTTTCCTGCCTCACTGTTGAGCTGGGACATCTCATCACATCTTTTCCTGCCCTTGGATTCATCATCAGTCCCCCTGGTTCTCAGGTCTTCGGACTCAGAGTAAATTACACCACTGGCTTTCTTGGGTCTTTAGCTTGCAGATGACAGATCAAGGAACTTCTCGGCCTCCATAATCACACGAACCGACTCCTCATAATAAATCTTTTATATCCTATTGGTTCTGTTTATCTGGAGAATCCCGATTAATACTAGTAAATGTTTGAAAGTCTCCATAATAAAAAGTTAAATTTAAAAAGAATATTGAAGGGGAGGGTGGGAGGGAGGGAGACGCAAGAGAGAAGAGATATGGGAACATATGTATATGTATAACTGATTCACTTTGTTATAAAGCAGAAACTAACACACCATTGTAAAGCAATTATACTCCAATAAAGATGTATAAAAAAAATTTAAAAAAAAAAGAATATTGAGGGACTTCCCTGGTGGCTCAGTGGTTGAGAATTTGCCTGCCAATGCAGGGGACACGAATTCGAGCCCTGGTCTGGGAAGATCCCACATGCCGCGGAGCAGCTAAGCCCGTGCGCCACAACTACGGAGCCTGCGCTGTAGAGCCCGCAAACCACAACTACTGAGCACACACACCGCAGCTACTGAAGCCCACGCGCCTAGAGCCCATGCTCCACAACAAAGAGTAGCAATGAGAAGCCTGCGCACTGCAACGAAGAGTAGCCCCCGCTCGCTGCAACTAGAGAAAGCCCGCGTGCAGCAACGAAGACCTAACGCAGCCAAAAATAAAAATAATAAATTTATTTTAAAATAAAATTAAAAAATTTTAAAATAAAAAGAATATTGAAGGACTTATATCCAGAATATATAGAGGACTCTCAAATCTTTACAATAAGAAAACAATCCATGGGAGTTCCCTGGTGGTCTAGTGGTTAGGATTTGGCACTTTCAGCGTTGTGGGCTGGGTTCAGTCCCTGGTCAGGAAACTGAGATCCCACAAGCCAAGCAGCGTGGCCAAAAAATAAATAAATAAATAAAATAGAGAGAAAGAAAGGGAGGGAGGGAGAAACGGGGAGAGAGAGAGAAAGAGACAGAGAAAGGAAGAGATGAAAGAAAGAAAGGGGGGAGGGAGGGACGGAGGGAGAAAGGAAGAAAGAAAGGAAGAAAGGAAGAGAGAGAGAAAGGAAACAACCCAATTAAAAGGTGGGTAGAAGGGACTTCCCTGGTGGTCCAGTGGGTAAGACTCTGTGCTCCCAATGCAGGGAGCCCGGGTTCAATCCCTGGTCAGGGAACTAGATCCTGCATGTATGCTGCAACTAAGAAGTCTGCATGTTGCAACTAAGACCTGGTGCAGCCAAAGTAAATAAATAAATATATATATATATATTTTTTAAAGTGGGTAGAAGATATGAACAGACACTTCATGAAAGAAGATACCAAGATGGCAAATAAGCACAAGAAAAGATCCTTAACATAATTAGCCACTAGGGAAATACAAACTAAAATCACAATGACATGCCACTTCACACTCACTACAAGGGCTATAATTTTTAAAAATTTTAAGTCAATATCCAGTGATGGCAAGGTGCAAAAGTGACTAGAACTCTCATACACTACTGGTAAGAATGCAAAATAGTACAGCCACTCTGAAAATGGCTTGGCAGTTTCTTATAAAGTTAAACATACACTTGCCATATGGCCCAATAATCCCCCTCCTAGGTAACTGCCCTAGAGAAATGGAAATTATGACCCTATACCTAAATGTAAATGTTTATAGCAGCTCTATTTATAATCGCCCCCAAACTGGAAACAATCCAAATGTCCTTCAATGGGCAAATGGATAAGCAAACAGTGATATGTCCGTAAAATGGAACACTACTCAGCAATAAAAAGGATCAAACCATTGATACGTGTAGCAACATGGAAGAATATCTCAAATACATGATGCTAAGTGAAAAAAGCCAGGCTCAAAAGGCTACACACTGTATGATTCTATTTACATGACATTCTGGAAAAGGCAAAACTATAGGGATCGAAAAAAGATCACTGGTTGCTAAGGGTTGGATCGAAGTAGAGAGAGGGACTGACAACAAAACTGCAGCATGAGACAATTCTGAGGGGTGATGAAAGCATTCTGAACTACGCGGTGATGGACACATGGATACATGTTTGTCAAAATCAGAACTGTACACTATAAAAAGTGAATTTATTGTATGTAAATTAAAAATAAAGAAAAACAGAAAAAAGAAAATGCTATGAAGCCTGTTGGTAAAGGGAGGCATGTATAAAATTGTTGTGTTATAAATCAATTTGTAGTTAGTATGCATGTATTTGTGCATGTGGTGCATGTGTATGTACACACCCATATTTACACGTTAATAAATACACACACAGACAAAAGTATTGTATGTGCAATGTGATTAATGCTCATCTCTGATTAGTCAGATTCCAGGAAACTTGTTTTCTTTTTTTAAATTACTGATGCTTTCTGATTTTTTTTTCTAAAATAAATTAGTATTGCTTTTATTATTTCTTTCTTTCTTTTTAAAAAAATAAATTTATTTATTTATTTGTTTTTATTTTTGGCTGTGTTGGGTCTTCGTTGCTTTGCAAGGGCTGTCTCTAGTTGCGGTGAGCAGGGGCTACTCTTCGTTGCGGTGCGCGGGCATCTCATTGTGGTGGCTTCTCTTGTTGTGGAGCACGGGTTCTAGGCACGTGGGCTCTAGAGCGCAGGCTCAGTACTTGTGGCGCAAGGGCTTAGTTGCTCCGTGGCATGTGGGATATTCCCGGACCAGGGATCGAACCTGCGCCCCCTGCATTGGCAGGCGGATTCTTAACCACTGCATCACCAGGGAAGCCCCTATGATTTCTTTAAAAAGTAATTTTTAAACAAGCAGATAAAAAGAAAAATGCAAGCTCCTCTGAGACGCTTTTCCTGATTCCTCCACAACTAACCTTTTGCCTTGCAGGCCTCCCCTCCATCTCCTCCAAGCACCTACCACAGGCTGCCCTGCAGCTTCATTCTCTCTGTAGCCTCAGCCTCCGCTGCTGATGAGCTAAAGTGCCTCCTCACCCACCTTGTTCCTGTGTTCACTCCAGTTTACTCCAGGGGGGCGCCTGTCTCAGGAATCATGTCCATCTGGTTCCTTGCTATATCCCACCAGCCACCCCCAACAGGCACTCAGTAAAGAGCTGGTCAGTGACTGACCAAGCAACTGGGAATGAACAGGCATCTAATGACCAGTAAACCATATCTACAGGTAACTGGACACTATCCAAAGGGTGATAATTAATGTTTCAAGTCAGCTTAGAATATGGACTCAGGTGAAGGGCCTCTGGGATGACGCCTGCCCACTTAAGTTTCTAGAAGTTATTTGGGAGAAAACATACAAGCCTGGCTTATCACTTACCATATTTGTGGATATGAGACTTGGAACTGTTAATACTTAAAATGAGACCTTTCAGAATCATCCCAACATGTGACAAGGTGGACTCTAACTGGTGCATATTTAAGGTTCAAAGAGTCAGCTGTAGGAATACAGAATAGCAGAAAGCAGACTTGATAAAAGCAGTCAAGTGAAAACAGACCTGGTGATTTGAGGTGACATTAGTCTTGATGAAGCTAAATGTCTGTCAGTAAAGGATGAAGTAAAAGACAAATTCTGGTGGCAGGGATTGAGCTGAGTGACCACAAATCTTTTCTCATCTAGGACCCTCCATTGTCACATCTACAGGCTGAAGTCTATTCATTAGTTTGAAAAGATATTAAGTCTAAAACTTATTAAAATGGATATTTTTATGATTCCCTTCACATGCCAGGAATATCCAGAGTGATATTTTAAACGTCCTTACTTCAAAAACAAAAATAAACAACAACATAAACAAACCAAAATATCACAGCATTCTAACTTCTCTCTAGCCTAAGCAGACCAAGGTCCTAGCAGTCTGCAAGCCAGTAACCCATTTGCTAAATAAAAACATATCAGAAAGCTTCCAAATGTCTTTGGAATTCCAGTTCCGGTTAATGAAGTAAGTACACTCTACCCTGAATGCTGCTATAATATCTGAAAACAATGCATGGAGCAGCTATTTCAGGACTCTGAAAAATAAATAGCAGTAGGTAAATGAGGGAAGAAGACCAGAATTCAAAGTTCCACTGAGCCGGAAGTCAGTTTCCTATTTTTCCTCCAAGATTGCCCAGCTTAGACTCAAAGCAGCCTCAAATCCAGAAAAGGGAACCAGGTGTGGACAGAGAGGGCCCCAGGACAAAATCTCCTACTCTGGCTGGAGATGTGGGCAAGGGGATTCTTAACACTATAAACACTGGAGGAAATTCTGTTTTTTGTTTTGTTTTTGTTTTAATTTTTTTCCCTTCATTCTCTCCTATTTCAGACCCCAGGCAAGCCTGAAGTGACATAAGCAGCTGCAGCAACAGAAGCCTGAAGATGCCTGAAACTCTGATGGAGGGGACTCTTCCTGTATGATCAAGAGGAAGGAGAATTCCAAGAGAATGGGTGAACCCCCATTGCTTTTTTATATCCCTGTCTTCCCACTGTTTGGCCTCAGACAAACAGTAGTGATAGTAATTACAATAGTAACTAAAGTGGCAGCTTTCTGGACACAGACCTGAAAGGGGAGTTACAGAGAACTGGAAAGTACCAAAGGGACAGCAGAAAGAGGAAGCGAATCCATAAAGCTGCTTATAAACGCGGGGCCCACTCCAAGCTGTACATGCAAGGATCTGATTCTAAACAGCATAATAAAGACTTTAAGAACTGAACTATGGGACGGGTCACCACACAGGTCCCAGATCGGCCATTGGGTGGCACACACAAAGGAAAGATCCAAATAGCATTGCAAAGGCTTTGAAACAATTGACACTGGATTCTCAACCCACAGAAGACTGGCCACAACTTGCCACCTGAACCCAGTCAGGCTGACTGCCTTCTAAAACAAAACAAAACAATCAGCATTCTTCACAGGATTTAAACAAGACCAGAGTTTCAAAATATAATAATCAAATGTCTGTGATATAATCCAAAATTACTTGAAATACAGAAACTAGGAAAATCCCAGCTCACTTGGAAAAAGACAATCAACAAATGCCAATGCTGAGATGACACAGTTGTTGGATTTATCAGACTGTAAAGCAGCTATAAGAAGAATAATCCAAGAAAAAAAGATGGACACTCTTGAAAAGAATGGAAAGACAGAAAGTCTCAGCAAAGAAATTGAGATATAAAGAAGAACCAAATGGAAATTTTATAACTATAAAATGCAATATCCAAAATAAAAAACTCAGTGTATGAGCTTAACAGCAGAACGGAGCTGACAGAGGAAAATAATCAGTGAACCTGAAGATAAATCAATAGAAATTACCAAATCTAAACAACAAACAGAAAAAAATGAACAGAGCCTAAGGGAACTATGCAATTATACCAAAAGGTCTACTGTTTGTGTCACTGGAGTCCCAAAAGTAGAGGAGAAAGAATGTGGAATAGAAAAAAAGTATTTGAAGAAACAATCACAGACAACTTCCCATATTTGGCAAAAAACATAAATGCAAAGATTCAAGAAGCTCATCAAACCCCAAACAGAAAAAACTCAAAGAAATTTATGCCCAGATGAATCATAAACTGCTGAAAACTGAGAAAGAAAAAGTCCTAAAAGTAGCCAGAGAAAAATGATGCATTATACATAACAAAACAATGATTCAAATGATGCAGATTTATCAACAGAAACCACAGAGGCCACAAAGAAGTGGAATAACATTTTTAAAGTGCTGAGAAACAAACTGACAACCCAGAATTCTACATCCAGCAAAACTATCCTTTAAGAATAAAGGTGAGGGGGCTTCCCTGGTGGCGCAGTGGTTGAGAGTCCACCTGCCGATGCAGGGGACACGGGTTCATGCCCCGGTCCGGGAAGATCCCACATGCCACGGAGCGGCTGGGCCCGTGAGCCATGGCCGCTGAGCCTGCACGTCCGGAGCCTGTGCTCCACAACGGGAGAGGCCACAATGGTGAGAGGCCTACGTACCACAAAAAAAAAAAAAAAAAAAAAAAAAAAGTAGAAGAAGAAAGGTGAGGACTTCCCTGATGGCATAGTGGTTAAGAATCCGCCTGCCAATGCAGGGGACACGAGCTTGAGCCCTGGCCCGGGAAGATCCCACATGCCGTGGAGCAACTAAGCCCATGCGGCAAAACTACTGAGCCTGAGCTCTAGAGCCCACAAGCCACAACTACTGAGCCCACGTGCCACAACTACTGAAGCAAGAGTGCCTAGAGCCCATTCTCTGCAACAAAGAAAGCCACCGCAATGAGAAGCCCGAGAACTGCAACAAAGGGTAGCCGCCGCTCCCCGCAACTAGAGAAACCCTGCCTGCAGCACCAAAGACCCAAAAATAAAATACATAAATACATTTATTTTTAAAAAAAGAAGGTGAAATAAAGACATCGTCAAACAAAAGAAAATTAAGACAATTCATAGCCAGTAGAGGAACTCTAAATGAAATGATAAAATTTGAAATCTTCAGATAGAATAAAAATTATACCAGAAAGAAACTTGGAACATCAGGAAGGAAAGAGGAGCAACAGAAATGGTAAAAAGCTGAGTAAATAGACAATTTTTCTCCTTCTGAGTTCTTTAAAATATGCATGATGGTTGAGAGCAAAATTTGTAACATCGTCTGATGGGATTTTCAATGTATATGACAATGAAAACAAGGGAGGAGGGTAAAGAGGTAAAGGAACCTACGTACTGGTAATGTTTCTATATTTTACCTTAAGCAGTAAAATAGTAATTATAATTAGACTGTAAAATGTTAATGTTAGTGTTCTGTTAATTATGTATTATGTAATTTCTAGAGCAAATACTGAAAAACCCTATGTAAAGGGATATAGTCAAAACTCAGTAGATTAATTCTAATGGAATACTGGCAAATATTCAAATAATCTAAAAGAAGAGAGTAAAAGGAAAACAGAGGAGCAAAGCACAGAGGGAACAAATAGGAAATAAATCATAAAGCTGTAGGCCTAAACACAAACGTAATAATAACAACATTAAATGTAAATGGTCTAAACGCACACCAATGAAAGATGGAGAGTGTCAGAATGGATTTAAAAAACAGGACCCAACTATAATGCTATCTATAAGAAACTTCAAATAGAATGATTTAAGTAGGTTAGAAGAAAATGATGGAAACAAATAAACCATACAAACATCAATAAGAGAAAGCTGGAGTGGCTGTATTAATATCTGATAAAAGATACTTCATAAGTCAGAAAGAGAAAAACAAATATCATATATTAACACATATATGTGGAACCTAGAAAAATGGTACAGATGAACTGGTTTGCAGGGCAGAAAGAGAGACACAGATGCAGAGAACAAACGTATGGACACCAAGGGGGGAAGTGGCAGGCGGGGGGGGGGATGAATTGGGAGATTGGGATTGTCATATATACATTAATATGCATAAAATAGATAACTAATAAGAACCTGCTGTATAAAAAAAAAAGATACTTCAGAGCATACAAAATCACCAGGGATAAAAAAAGAGATTACATAAAAATAAGTTTCAATTCACTAAGAAGGTATAATACAACCAATAACAGAGCCTCAAAATACATGAAGCAAAACTGATCAAACTGAAAGAAATGGGCAAATATAGTCAAAGACTTCAACATTCCTCTCTCCAAAGAACTAGGAGACAGAAAACCAGCAAGAATACAGAAGTACTGATGGATCAAAGAATACAGAAGTACTGATGGATCAAACACTGAAACACAAGACCTAAAATAATAAAACTCTTATAAGTAAACATAGGGGAAAAGTTTCATGACATTGGATTTGGTAATAATTTTTTGGATATGATACCAAAGCACAGGGTAAAAAAGTAAAAATAGATAAATTGAACTACACCAAAATTTAAACTTCTGTACAACAGGGGACACAATCAACAGAGTAAAAAGACAACTAGAGAATAGGAGAAAATATCTGTAAATCATATATCTAGTAAGAGTTAATATCCAGAATATATGAAGTACTTCTACAACTCAACAACAAAAAAACAAACAACCAGATTAAAAAATGGGCAAAAGACTTAAACAGACGCATTTCTCCAAAGATATACAAACAGCCAACAAGCACATGAAAAGATGCTCAACATCACTGATCATCAGGTAAATGCAAATCAAAACCACAATGAGATATCACCTCACACCCATTAAGATGGCTACTATCAAAAGAAAAAAAAAAACAGAAAATAACAAGTGTTGGTAAGGATGTGCAGAAATTGGAACTCTTGTGCACTGCTGGTGGGAATGGAAAATGGTGCAGCCTCTGTGGAAAACAGGATGGTGGTTCCTCAAAAGTTAAAAAATAGAATTACCATATGATCCAGCAATTCCACTTTTGGGTATATGTATCCAAAAGAATTGAAAGCAGGATCTGAAGGAAATACCTGTATGCCTGTATTCATAGCAGCACTATTCACAACAGCCAAAAGGTAGAAGCAACCCAAGTATCCACTGACAGATGAACAGATAAACAAATTGTGGTGTATACATACAATGGAGTATTATTCAGCCTTAAAAAGGAAGAAATTCTGACATATGCCACGACATGGATGAATCCTGAGGGCATTATGCTTAGTGAAATAAGCCAGGCACAGAAAGATAAATACTGTATGATTCCATTTACATGAGGTATCTAGAAACAGAAAGTAGAATGGTGGTTGCCAGAGGCTGGGGGAGGGGAGAAATAGAGAGTTGTTTAATGGGTATAAAGTTTTAATTTTGCAAGATGAAAAAGTTTTGGAGATTGGTTGCACAACGATGTGAATATACTTAACACTACTGAACTGTACATTTTATTTATTTTTTTAAATAAATTTATTTATTTATTTATTTTTGGCTGTGTTGGGTCTTCATGGGCTTTCTCTAGTTGTGGTGAGTGGGGGCTACTCTCCGTTGCGGTGCACGGGCTTCTCATTGTGGTGGCTTCTCTTGTGGCAGAGCATGGGCTCTAGGTGCATGGGCTTCAGTAGTTGTGGCACGTGGGCTCAGTAGCTGTGGCTCTCAGGCTCTAAGGCACAGGCTCAGCAGTTGTGGCACATAGGCTTAGCTGCTCCGTGGCATGTGGGATCTTCCCTGACCAGGGCTCAAACCCATGTCCCCTGCATTGGCAGGTGGATTCTTAACCACTGCGCCACCAGGGAAGTCCTGACCTATACATTTTAAAACAATTAAAACATAATGGATAAAGATGGTGTGGTATACACACACACACACACACACACCACACACGTATACATATATATATAATGGAATATTACTCAGCAATAAAAAAGAATGAAATACTGCCGTTTGCAGCAACATGGATGGACCTAGAGATTATCATACTGAGTGAAGTAAGTCAGAGAAAGACAAATACTATTTATCATTTATATGTGGAATCTAAAATAAATAACACAAATGAACTTATTTTCAAAACAGAAACAGATTCACAGACACAGAAAACAAACTTATGTTTACCAAAGGGGAAGGGAGGGGGTGGATAAATTAGGAGTATAAGACTAAGAGAGACACACTACTATATATAAAATAAACAATAAGGATTTACTATATAGCACAGGGAACTATATTCAATATCTTTTAATAACCTATAATGGAAAAGAATTTGAAAAAGAATATATATATATAAATTTATATATATATAAATGAATCATTTTGCTGCACAGCTGAAACTAATACAGTATTGTAAATCAACTATAGCTCAATAAAAATAAATAAAATGCTTAAAACAGTAACTTTTACATTATGTATATTTTATCACAATTTAAAAAAGAATATAGACGTACTGAACAATATCATCAACCACCTGGATCTAACTGATATTTATAAAACACTTCACCTATCAAAAGGAGAGAACACATCCTTCACAGGTACACATGGAACATCACCAAGATAGACAATATCTTTGATGAGAAAACATACTTTTTTTTTTGGCCGCACCGTGTGGCATGCGGGATCTCAACCAGAGATGGAACCCGTGCCCCCTGCAATGGAACCAGAGTCTTAACCACTGTACAGCCAGGGAAGTCCTGAAAACATACTTTAATAAATTTAAAAGAAAATCACATAAAGTATGTGCTCTGATCATAATGGAACTAAACTAGAATTAATAATGGAAAGAAAATTGGAAAAATCTCCAATCACTTGGCAATTAAACAATATGTTCTTAAATAATTGATGTGTTAAAGAGCAAGTTTCAAGAGAAATTAGAAAATATTTTGAACTGAATGAAAATGAGAATACAACTTACGAAAAACTTGTGAGATATAGCGGAACCAGTACTCAGAGGAAAAGTTATAACACTGAATGCTTACATTAGAAAAGAGCAAAGATCTCAAATCAACAATCTAAATTTCCACCTTAAGAAACCAGAAAAAAAAGTAATCCTAAAATAAGTAGAAGAAAGGAAATAATAAAGAGCTAAAATCAATAAAATGGGAAAAAATAGAGAAATGTCAACAAAACAAAAAAACTGGTTTATTTCTGTAGCCAGATGGCCACAGGAAAAAAAAGAAAAAAATTTACCAATTATCAGGAATAAGAAGATATACCAACAGACCCCCACAAACATTAAAAGGATAATAGAGAAATACTACAAACAACTCTACACACATAAATTTGACAATGATAGGGACCAATTTCTTGAAAGCCACTAACTACCAAAACTCACCCAAGAAGTAATAGATAACTAAATCTATACTCCTCATGAACAAAGACACAAAAATCCTCAACAAAATACTAGGAAATCTAATCCAGCGATATTATGTAAAAAGAATAGTACACCACAATCATTGTGACTTATCCCAGGAACAAAAGGCTACTTCAGTTTTCCAAAATCAGTAAATGTAATCCACCATAAAACACTTCATTATGTCAATGGATGCAGAAAAAAACATTTGACAAAATTCAACATTCATTCATGATAAATGTTGCGAGCAAACTAGGAAGAGAAGGGAACTTCCTCAACCCAAGAAAAGAGCATCTACCAAAAATCTACAGCTAATATCATACTTTCTGAAGAAAATGAATGCTTTCCCCCTAGGATGGGGAACAAGGCAATGACCTCTATTCTCATCACTGATATTCCACATCCCACTGGAAGTGCTAGCCAGTGCAAGAAAAACAGATAGAAGGCACACAGACTGGAAAGAAAGAACAGCTGTCCCTATTCACAGACGGCATGATTGCCTATGTAGTTCCACGGAAATCTATAAAAAAGCTCCAAGGACTAATGTGTGAGTTAGCCAGGTGGCAGGATCCCAGGTTAACACACAAAAATCTATTGTATTTCTGTATCCTAGCAATAAATCATCAAAAACTGAAATTTTAAAAATATATATCAGTTACAATAGATTTGAAAAGAATAAAACACTTACGTATAAATCTAACAAAACAGGTACAGGACCTGCACAATGAAAACTACAAAACATTGAAGAAAGAAACAAAAAACAACCTAAATAGGTAGACAGACGTACTGTGTTCATGGACTGGAAGACTCAATACAGTTGCAATATCAATTCTCTACAATTCGATCTGTAGGTTTAACACAATCCCAAAATCCCAGCAAGACTTTTCTATAGACAGAAACAAGTTGATTGTAAAATTTATATGGAAAGTCAAAGGAATGATCAAAATTTTGAAGAAGAACTAAGTTGAAGGATTCTTTCTACCCGATTTGAGAATTACTATAAAGCTACAGTAGGGGACTTCCCTGGTGGCACAGTGGTTGACTCTGCACTCCCAGTGCAGGGGGCCCCAGGTTCAATCCCTGGTCAGAGAACTAGATCTCACATGCATGCCACAACTAAGGAGCCCACATGCTGTGACTAAGGGGCCTGCCTGCCACAACTAAGACCCAGTGCAACCAAGTAAATAAATAAATAAATAAATAAATAAATATTTTTTTAAAAAGCTACAGTAATCAAGACAGTATAACAGAAATAAAAGGATGGACACATAGATCAACAGAACAGAGTCCAGAAACAGACATACACAAATATGGCCAACTGATTTTTGACAAAGGTGGAAAGGCAATTCAATAGAGAAAGGATAGTCTTTTCAACAGTGTTGGAACAACTAGATGTCAGCAAGTATATAAACCTCAAGCTAAATTTTCCAACTTGTATAAAAACGAACTAAATCTAGATCTTAATTAATATAAAACATGAAACTATAATTCTTAGAAGAAAACATGGAAAATTTTTCATGACCTGAGATTAGTTCTTAGACATGACTCAAAGAGCAGAAGCCATGAGAAAAAAAAAAATGATAAACTGATTTTTGTCAAAACTAAAAACTTGTTCTGCAAGACATGGTTAAGAGAATGCAAAGACAAACCACAAAATGAGTTTCAAATATTTTCAAGTCATGTATCTGGCAAAGCTCTTATATCCAAAGTATATAAAGAATTCTTAAAACTCAACAGTAAAAAACAAATTGTCTAACAAAAAAACAAGCAAAAGACTCAAATTCTTCACCAAAGAGAATATACAGATAGCAAATAAGCTCAAAATGCTTACATCATTAGTCATTTAGGGAAATGCAAATTAAAACCACTATGAGATGCCACTACACACCTATTACATTGGCTTTAAAAAAAAAAAAAAAAAAAAAAGAAGGGCTTCCCTGCTGGCGACAGTGGTTAAGAATCCGCCTGCTGGGGAATTCTCTGGTGGTCCAGTGGTTAGGACTCTGCACTTGCACTGCTGGGGGCCCAGGTTCAATCCCTGGCTGGGGAACTAAGATCCCGCCAGCTGCACAGCACAGCCAAGAATCCGCCTGCTGATGCAGGGGACACGAATTTGAGCCCTAGTCTGGGAAGATCCTACGTGCCACAGAGCAACTAAGCCCGTGCGCCACAACTACTGAAGCCCACGCGCCTAGAGCCCATGCTCCGTAACAAGAGAAGCCACCGCAATGAGAAGCTCACGCACCACAACGAAGAGTAGCCCCCGCTCAAGGCAACTACAGAAAGCCCACGTGGAGCAACGAAGACCCAACGCAGCCAAAAATAAATAAATAAATAAATAAAAATTTATTTTAAAAAAAAGATAACACCAAGTGCTATAGCCAGAATGCAGAGCAACTGGAACTCTCATATACTGGTGGTAAAATGCAAAATAGTGCAGACACTCTGGAAAACTATTCAGCAGCTTCTTATACATTTAAACATACACTTACCAGGGACCTCCCTGGTGGTCCAGTGGTTAAGACTCTGCGCTCCCAATGCAGGGGGCCAGGTTCTATCCCTAGTCAGGGAACTAGATCCCGCATGCCTCAACGAAAAGATCCCACGTGTCACAATGAACATCCCGCACGCAGCAACGAAGATCCCACGTGCCGCAATTAAGACCCAGTGCAGCCAAATAAATAAATAAATAAATATGCAAAAAAAAAAAAAAAAAAACAAACACTTACCATATGATCCAGCAATTTCAGTCCTAGGTTTAACCCCAGTGAAATAAAAACCTATGTTCACACAAAAACTGTATATGAATGTTTATAGCAGCTCCATTCATAATCACCAAAAATTAGAAACAACCCCAAATGTCCTTCAACAGTAAATGATTATAAAGAAACTGTAGTACATACCTACAGTACTCAACAATAAAAAGGAATGAACTACCAATAAAACACAACATGAATGAATCTCAAATGCATCACCTTAAGTGAAAGACAAAACCAAAAGGCTGCATACTCTATGATGCTCTGGAAAAGACACAACTGTAGTGATGGGGAACAGATGAGTGGTTGTCAAGGGGTGGGTGTGACCACAAAAGAGAAGAATGAGGAAGTTTTGTGGGTTGATGAAACTGTTCTGTATCCTGATTGAAGTAGTGGATATGTGAATGTATATCTGTGTTAAAACTCATAGACCTGAATGCCAAAAAAAGTCAATTTTATTGTATTTCAATTTAAAAAATAGAACATGTGGAGACCACCAACATCCTTAGCATGTCCCCAACCTCTAGAGCTCAAATTTCTGCCAGTTTTCTTATGTTCTCAGAAAGAAAATGGTGTGAACTCCCTTATTAAATTTTTTTTCTTGTTGGTTTAATTCAAAACCACAATGTGACGAATTTCAAATAGCTTTTAAATGCTGTTTTTTCAGAATTCAAAATATAGCATAAAAGCCCTTCAATTTTGCCACTCAGTCATGAAACAAAACAAAAATAATCTAAAGAAAGAAAAAGATCAATTTCCAGAACGGAAACCAAAACAAAAGCAAGACTGAGTCTACAGGACAGGGCCAACCAGCTAGTCTAAAACATAATGAATCATAATGTTCAGACATTAGCTGTGCATTTAAGACTTGTGCACTCCGCAACGAGAAGCCACTGCAATGAGAAGCCTGTGCACCGCAACAAAGAGTAGCCCCCGCTCACCGCAACTAGAGAAAGCCAGTGTGCAGCAACGAAGACCCAACTCAGCCAAAAACAAATAAATAAATAAAATAAATTTTTAAAAAAGACTTGTGCAGTTTTCTGAATATATACTATACTTCCATAAAAAGTCCTTAAAAGCAATAACATAAATCTACAGTTATAACTCCCAAAAAAAAACCAAACCCATCAATCCATGACATACCCAAAAGCAAGTTATAGAACAGCATGTACAATATCCCATTTTTACAAATATGCACACACAGGAACAAAGTCTAAAACAATAGATACCTGTTAACAGAAGTTCTCCCTAGCTGATGAGAATACTGGTGATTTTTACTTCTTTCTTCATTTTTCTATAGTAGTCTTTTTTTAAAAAAACCACAAAGACAAATACTTTTATAATCAGAAAAAAAATTTTTTTCATTTTGGAAAATAGCATTCAAGTTAAAAATGTGATATTTATACTACAGATCAATTTATATATGACTTAGGCTGTGGGCTCCTTGACATAAAGGAGCTTTGTAAGCCTCATACAGTACCAGATTCCCAAAAGACATTTTACCAGATGTGTGTCTGGAGAAGGAAGAATAAAATATGCAAGGCTTCTCACGAGAAGTGGTAACTTCTCTGGCATCTCTGAATAAAAAGGGGAAGAAATCAGGCAAGTGGCAAAGGTAGGTCTGGATGGAGGGAGGCCTGTGAGTGATGGCGAAGAGGCAGAATAGATCCTGACACGGAACGAAGGCAGGGAAGTAGACCGAGAGGGAGACCAGGAAATCTGGAAGAGGTGTGAAGCAAAAGACCAGTGTGCTCACTAAAAATCAGAGAGCTAACTAGTCCATCCCTCTCCCCTCCCCTGCCTTCCCACCCCTAAGAGAAGTGACCCCAAGGCTGTTCCTTGCACAGGGGTGCCATGCTCAGGACCCCAAGTGCCTAAGGGGGTCGGGTCCCTGACCCAAGGGCAGCCAACCCACAGGCTGGCAAGGCACCTCTAATTTGGCCTGGCTAGGAAAGCTCCACCCAAACAGAGACAGTGGTAATCAGGCCAATCAGACGCTCTCTGGAATTCAACCACAGTCAGCAAGTTAGCGTCAGAGAGAGCAGACAGACCTGGGATGAACATTTTAAATAAGCAGAATATACTTATAAGATATACATCAGAAAACACAACACCTGCAACTTTGTCTAAGCGTTCATTTACAACTCCTCTGAACTTTTAGGAGTTGCTTTTTGGTTTATACTGTCATTTACATAAAATACCCAAGTGCACACACTGCAGAGCCTGAAAATGCTGTCCTGCACTTTTGTGCTGTTACTTAACAGTGAAATGTGGTTTGTTCCATAGGGCCTCTTACTATGGCAATTCCTTACAACAGGAGATTGTGTTTCCCACTGCTAACAAGTTAGGCGGCAATGTTTTTAACATACTCCCCTTTGCAGTCTTTTCCTCAGCCAGTTTTCTCTTCTTGGAAGTAACCAAGCAGAAGGTTCACATTTTATTAAGAAAACTGCCTTCCTCTGCGTAGTTTTCAACCTGCACTCAGGTCCTTGAACAGACTTACTGATGGGATTCTTTCAGGTTGACAGCACCCAGTCCTTGGCTACCTGAGACAGACACCCTGCCACGTGCTGCCCTCTACAGCGGGGCATGGCCCCTGTGCCCCTCCAGCCAGTTCTCGTCCCCAACTTCTCAGACCAAGGCAGTCAGTGCTCACAAGCCCCTGCCAGATAAGCCCAACGGACAGATCCCTGTCCCTTAGCAGGCCCAGCTGGCAGCGGATGAGGCACTTGGCTGCCCTCAGGCTAGAACGGGGCCAGCACAGAGCTGGGCAGAGCCCAATCCTCTTTCAAATGCGATGAGGTCACAGGCTGGGCTATGAAGAGAGGACATGGGCCCTCTGTGGCCCAGGAGCCACAGGCTGCCCTTAACCCAGCAGCTAGAAAGAAAAACTGAGTCCTGCTGAGTGAAGCACTGACTCGAGTCCAGGATTCACGAGGCTCAGCTGCTTGGCCCTCCCAGGGTTCCCTCCAAGGCCTGGTGTACCTGGTCCTGCAGTCAACCCAAAGGAACCCACGTGCCTTTCTGTTCCTGGCAACTCAGAGCTGACCGACACTGCAGGGATGGGCTCAGCCTTGGGAGCAGCCCACCCAGTCAGAGGCGCCTCAGTGCTCACACCCAGACAGGAGCTCCTAGGGTGGAAAGTGTGTCAGGATATCTGCCCCCGCCTCGACTACCCAAGCACACATCATCAGTTGTTTGACGGATGTTCTAACAATAATTTAGGTTCGGAGCGGGACCAAAAGTT
Organism: Mesoplodon bidens; assembly: GCF_964165515.1. Lineage (NCBI taxonomy): Eukaryota > Metazoa > Chordata > Mammalia > Artiodactyla > Ziphiidae > Mesoplodon > Mesoplodon bidens. The sequence continues at coordinate 20,379,415 of NC_138175.1, read as the reverse complement.
TAATTACAACAACGTGGGAGCTCTTGTTGAAATGAGTCAGAAAGTTAACTTTTTATCTGTGTTCATCCATTCAGTCATGCAGTACGGACTTCATCTTCATGCACACACCTCACAGAGGACCACACAAAAGGCTAGAAGGCCCTGCACATGCTTACCAATCTAAAAAAAACCTGTTTTAAATACTGTACCTGGAAAACTAAATTTAAAGTTCACATTTTTGCTTTATTTGGTCTTATTTAAAAAATGCACTCCCTGGGCTTCCCTGGTGGTGCAGTGGTTGAGAGTCCACCTGCTGATGCAGAGGACGCGGGTTCGTGCCCCGGTCCGGGAAGATCCCACATGCCGCGGAGCGGCTGGGCCCGTGAGCCATGGCCGCTGAGCCTGCGTGTCTGGAGCCTGTGCTCCGCAACGGGAGAGGCCACAACAGTGAGAGGCCCGCGTACCGCAAAAAAAAAAAAAAAAAACCCACTCCCCTATCTAGCTTAATATCATGGCTAAGCCACGCCTCTAAAATAAGTTTCCCAATTAAATAATCAAGACATAAGCTGCTTCACATGGCACCTGTGTGCCAGTTAGAAACATTCCAGTCTGGGTGGCAACTTGGCTTGGCAAGAGGATAGCAAATTAAAAACAGCACCTGCTCTGGGCTGATGAATTGGGACGCTGCCTAGTACCAGGGCACGTGCCTTGGCAAGCAGAGCATGCAGGCTGGATCTCAGTCTCCCTCACCCTCTCGGTTAGACCCACTGTGCAGTGCACAATCTGCCCAACTGTTCAAAGTAGCCTTGGACAATAGAGATTTAGAGCAGGATCTCAGGAACTTTCTTTGTTCCTCTATGACAATAATAATAATAACACTGCTAAACTAATCTTGCTAAATCCTGTATTTGGCCCGTCTTGATGATCTGGTTGTCAAATATTACGAAGTTTACAAACAGGTAGAATTTTAAAATATTGTTTTACTTTGTTTTCATTTATATTGATCTGGTCTGAGACTCAATGATAGATTTCACAGTCCATTAAAAAAACACAAAGGGACTTCCCTGGTGGTCCAGTGGTTAAGACTCTGAGCTCCCAATGCAGGGGGTTCGGGTTCAATCGCTGGTTGGGGAACTAAGATCCCGCACGCTGCACGGCACAGCCAAAAAGAAAAAAACAAAAACAAAACTGCAGGTCTCCTACAGAACTCCATGGAGCTAAACACAGAGGAGACCCTTTACAAACTACTGGGCTCCCCCAGGCTTCCCTCAACCTGGCAATTCATCATTCTCTGTGGACTTCACTCATCTAACTAGCTTCGCAACCCCTAGGGCTGCAAAGTCCCAGACCAACAGCTGAAGCTTTCCCAAAGCGTCTAGTGAGACAGGTGCAGTATCTCCCCAACTACCTCACCAAAACCACCTCTGAGCACAACGCCAGTAACATCCTCATCACCACCTCCACCACCATCACACATCTCGGGGCCATGCAAACAGCCATGTGAATAAGCTCACCTGTGACAAGTGGGGGGTCCGTATCCCTAGCTTCAGCTCCAAAACCATACTTGAAAGGCATACAGATCAATTTGCTGGCAAATTATCCTGATGTCAATTTATTATCAGAGAAATTAAGGAACTAAAAGGCAAATTCTATCTACCAATATCAGGCTTTTGTTACAATCCAAACTTTGAGGGCTCCCAAGTCCACTACCTGCCCCAGTACATTCACTTGAGCCATTTGCCTGGGCTGGGTAAACATGTGCACTTTTTTATTTTTATTTTTTTAATGCTTATTTATTTATTTATTTAGGCTGTGCCAGGTCTTAGTTTGGGCATGCGGGCGTCTTAGTTGCGGCATGCCTGCGGGATCTAGTTCCCCGACCAGGGATTGAACCTGGGCCCCCTGCATTGGGAGCGTGGAGTCTTACCCACTGGACCACCAGGGAGGTCCCAACACCTGCACTTTAAGCAGAGTGTCACAGGGGAATCCCCTGGCAGTCCAGTAGTTAGGACTCCCCGCTTTCACTGCTGAGGGCCTGGGGTTCAATCCCTGGTCAGGGAACCAAGATCCCCCAAGCCGTGTGGCGCGGCTAAAATAAATAAATAAATAAACAGAGTATCACAGGCAAAGACTTGATTTATCATATACAGGCTTTCCAAAAACCACTATCCTAGAAAACGCCTGAGGATGTTAACTATTCTTCTGTCTTCCCCATAATCACATAAAGGGTAAGCAAGATTATCAGAATTCACAGAGCTATCCCCCATCTGGCTTCACAGGAAGGAATCAAACTGTCACCCTAGAGCAGGAGCCAGTCACAGGGGAAAGAACGCCAGCCTGAGGCCCAGGTTCCAAGACGACCAACAAACTGGATAGCCATAGGTAAATCACAGCTTCTCTAGGGTCAGATTCCTCACATGTAAAAGTGCCATAAATGTTAGCTTAAGTATTTCTTTGATAGAGAAATAAACAATGAAAAATAAAAACAAGGAATATAATAAACGTAACTGCCACCTCTTTACTCCCACTTGCCACGGTCCTTCCCGTCCCCGATCCTCACCTGGACTACTCAAAGTCTCTTAGCAGGCTTTGGATCATCTCAGCCTTCTCAAAGCCATTCCTCACACCCTCTAACCCAGCGACAGCCAACAAAAACACGTGAGCCATGTAAGTAATTTTAAATTTTCTAAGAGCCATATTTTAAAAAGTAAAAAGAAATAGGTAGAGTTCACTTTAATAGTAAATTTTATTTACTCCAATATAGCCAAAATACCACCATTTCAACATGTAATTTTACATTCTGCTTTTTTCCTATTACCTCTTTGAACTCCAACATGTTTTTTACACCTATGCACACCTCAAAATTCATACTAGCCACACTGCAAGTGCTCAACAGCCACAGCTCTGACTGTTCCTCATCTCTTTCAGAAAATCCAAATTCATTAGCCTAACAAGTCAGGCCCAACCTGGGTCCCCCTCATCCCTCCCCTTCCATACCTCTGCCTGGTGAACCATACCTGGTACCTCCTTCCCACCCCTTTCCTGGGCTCGCCCTCAGCTCCCAGGACCTGGTAAACTCCTTCTCCACAGGACACACCACACCTCCTAGCCAAGCCCACTGTCCCCACCCCTATTACAGCACGTGGCTCCGGTGATCAGGAAGGTTGTGTACTTTCTCTGCCTCATACCAAACCCTCCTCCAAATGGACTGTGAACCCCTTGGAGGCAGGGATTTTTGTCCTATTTATGTATGTCTAACAGTATCTGGCCCAGCCTCGACGTTCACACATATATGAAGTATAGATTTTTTTTTTAAGGGGGAAAATATGTTAGAATTTTTACCAACATCTAGCTACTGACCTTGATCTAACTCTAAAGTTACTTAGCCAACTCTTAACCTGAAATTATACACATGTGTAGGGTTTGGACCAAAAATGGTTGAGAGAAAGTAGACAAGCTAAAGAAGCAACTACTGCTGGAAGAGCCATTGCTCCTTGGGGTTTGCTTTTTTTCCACTGGCACAAAAAACTTTTAGCCTTAAACTGTTTTTCATAGCTGTGCTGGAATAAACGGGAAACCACAAAAATGAAGGCTTCCCCTGCACCAGTCATCAAATTGTAGTGGCAAGAAAGAAACCATTCAAAACTATCCACGTTTGATGAAACTCTGAACATTTTAAGTTGTTTATTAACCCATTTAATTCCCAAATTTAACCAATCATTTGAAATGTTCAGAGACAAAATTCTGGATTCCAGTATTTCCTATGGGCCTCTCCAGTCTTCACTGGAGATGAAGGCCTCCCTTCTCAGGCCTCACAGAACGGCTGTTCTTTTATTTTCATCAGAGAGGTCCATAAAAACAAGCACAAGGACCCTCAGCCTCAATCCCAGTTGTGACTTCTTTACACATGTTACGTGTCTGCTCTAAGGATTCTCAAAATACTGACGTGGCAGATCCTCAGTGACCCTCTCCCCCAACATGTTAATCAGCAAGCAGACAACTTTAGTAATAATTACAGAACCCCTGGTTTTCATTTTATACGTTCCTAAGCAAAAAGCTTGGCAAAGCCTCTTATGGTTTCCCCTCCTTTAACAAAAATCTGTCTCCTAAGCAAAAGCTTCTGTTTCCTAGTAGCACTAGATACACTTAAAACTCACGATTAAAAAAAGAAAAAAATAATTACAATGGCATTTTATTTCCATACTTTCTCCCCAATATTTTCCACTTACAACAGAGTCCAGAAGCTTATTTGCTTATAAATATATAAATGTTATTGTTCCCTTATAGATCCCATGTCTTCAAATAATTTGACCTTACGAACTATGTTAAATAATACATAAACTGTTATTTTTTTTCTTTCTTCAGTGAAACAGATATGTATATTCACCTGTTCATTCGGTGCCTCACTATGGGGCCAGGTGCTGTTTTAGACACTGAGGATACCTCAGGGAACTCAAAACACAAAGCCTCTGCTCTCGTGGAGTTGGTATTCTAGTTGGGTGGTAAATGCTGAGAAGAAAAGTAAAGCAGGGTGAGGCGGATAAAGAGCAGGGATGGGGGAGTGTCCTACTTTTGGCAGGTGGTCAGGGAAGGTCTCTTGAGCAGGTCTCTTGAGCAGAAGAGAAGAACAGAGCCAAGTGGGCATTTCTGGGAAGGGATGGAGGGGATGGAAGAATCAAGCTCAGATGCAAAGACTCTAAAGCAGGAGTATGTTAATCAAAATGTTAATCAAAGCTTCTGGTCAAGTGAAATAATCAGTACCTTAAAACCCCAGTCAGAAAAGAAACTGGCCTTACTCTGTTTAATGCAGTTTATATTAGACTTTCTGAAACACAACTGGTACCCAGCCCCTCAGTCTGATTCTCAACCCCCATTTCTATATTAATAAACTTAGGGCTCCCAGGGGACCCCTCACTCTGAAAACCAGTGGCAAACCCCACCATTTTATGTGAGGACACAAGGCCACACACGAGAGGTGCTGAGAGGAGGGCTGGGCGCCACCCCTGCCTTTAAGTGAGAATTTTTCACACAAAAATCCCCCCCATCAAGAAGTTAAACCGCTTCAAAATAAGATAGTTTCCAAATGCTAAAAAGGCAAGATCTTCTCCCGAAGGAGGTGTCACTTTCTGACTTCTGTACCCTTCCACTCATCTGTTCCCTCTTCAGCCAGCTGCAGGCCTGTTCCCAGCTCTGGACCACTTTGAACTGAGCCTTTGAAAGTTTAAACTGGCTCTTCGCCACCAGACAAGATGCTGAGGCCATCCCCTCGTCCGGAGGTGCCTTGCGCTCTCGCTCTCTGCCTTTCCTCCTCCTTCTAGACTCTCTGAAGTCTCACCCTGCTAATGAATCCAAATCCCAGTTCATCTCGCCCTGCTTTTTACCTCTCTTGCACACACAGGAATAATCTTATTTTCCAAACAAAAACCTCAGGACTCACTGTCAATAAATGGTACTTGCTGCTCTAATTTCAATGCTTGGAATATTTCATAATTTAAAAGTACAGTAATTTTTTAAAACTTAGGATGGGGCTTCCCTGGTGGCACAGTGGTTAAGAGTCCGCCTGCCGATGCAGGGGACACGGGTTCGTGCCCCGGTCCGGGAAGATCCCACATGCTACGGAGCGGCTAGGCCCGTGAGTCATGGCCGCTGAGCCTGCGCGTCCGGAGCCTGTGCTCCACAACGGGAGAGGCCACAACAGTGAGAGGCCCGCGTACCGCAAGAAAAAAAAAACCAAACTTAGGATGTACTTATATATGGTCTGAGAGAGCACACAAAACTGAGAGTGAGAAAATTGAGGCTCTATGATCACAGTTACAGGCCTTTGACTATTGCGCTATGCTCTAACAAACAACTTTATCTTCCAAAGAAATACGACATCACCCTACGAAAGGATTCGGAGCTACTTCCAGGAATGAGGACAAAGAGGCAGTGAGTGATAGCTGTGGGTTGAAGGCCAGAACGCTGCTATTTCCAGGTCATTTCAACAGCTCAGGGAGCTAAATGGACCATCTTGGAAAATAATCAGCTTTGGCAGCCATACAGACCTCAGCCCTTAATGGGGTGGATCACATATGTGCTGCATCTCAGGTACATCCAGCACTACCTCTAGGCTGGAAATAGGCCTCTCTCCAGCATGCAGGTAAGCATCCATTCATTCTACCAGGAGGGAGAAGCATCATGGATTTGGCAGGGCACGTACACTGCCCTTGCCCCCTCTAAGCATCCTATGAAGTGCCATGACCTGGGAAAGGCTCTTAGTACTTTGTAATTAAGAAAAAAGGTCATCAGGGACTTCCCTGGTGGTCGAGTGGTTAAGAATCCGCCTTCCAATGCAGGGGACACAGGTTCGATCCCTGGCTGGGGAACTAAGATGCCACAGAGCAACGAAGCCCCGTGCACCGCAACAAAAGATCCCGCATGCAACTAAGATCCGACGCAGCCAAATAAATAAATATTTTTTAAAAAGAAAGAAAAGATAGGGCTTCCCTGGTGGTGCAGTGGTTGAGAGTCCGCCTGCCAATGCAGGGGACACGGGTTCGTGCCCCGGTCCGGGAAGATCCCACGTGCCGCGGAGCCCGTGAGCCATGGCCACTGAGCCTGCGCGTCTGGAGCCTGTGCTCCGCAGCGGGAGGGGCCACAACAGTGAGAGGCCCGCGTACCGCAAAATAAAAAAAAAGAAAGAAAGAAAAGATAAAAGGTCATCACAATGATCATTTTGAGGTGTACAGAAATATCAAATCGCTATGCTGTATAACAAGAACTAACGTAGTGCTGTAGGTCAATTATACTTCAACATAAAACTCATAGAAAATGAGATCAGAATTGTGGTTACCAGAGGTGGCACGTAGGGAAGAGAGGGATGGATGAGGGTGGTCACAAGGTACAAACTTCCAGGTACAAGATAAATGAATACTAGGGATGTGATGCACAACATGCTGAGTATAGTGAACACTGCTGCTGTTATATACGTAAGTTAAGCAAGTAAATCCTGAGTTCTCATCACAAGGAAAAAAAATTTTTTCTATTTCTTTAATTTTGTATCTATCTGAGATGGTGGATGTTCACTAAACTTATGGTGGTAATCATTTCATGACGTATGTAAATCAAATCATTATGCTGCACACCTTAAACTTATACAGTGTCTATGTCAAATATATCTCAATAAAACTGGAAGAGAAAAAATAATTAAATCTTTTTGAAAAAGAAAGAAAGAACAAAGGTTTCCAGTGCTATCAAGAAAGAAATTTTTTTTTTTTAAATTTTGGCTGCAGCAGGTCTTATGGTATGCAGGATCTTTTAGCTGCTGCATGTGAACTCTTAGTTGCGGCATGTGGGATCTAGTTCCCTGACCAAGGATTGAACCCAGGTCCCCTGCATTGGGGGCATGGAGTCTTGGCCACTGGACCACCAAGGAAGTCCCAAGAAAAAATTAATTTGGCCCTATGACCCAGGAGGAGTCCTGAAGGTCTTACTGAGCTCAGCATTTCCCACTGGTAAGTTCTTGTGGGTAAGCACACTGTTAACTTGGGATAAGGTGAGACCTTTACGTATGTTGTAGGATCAAGTCCATATATGTTTTTTTAATGTTCAGAAATGTAATGATATTGCCCTTTGATCTAGTAATAGCACTCCCTGAAATTTAACAAAAAATAGTCACAATTCAAAAGAAGAATGAAGGACATTTACTGAAGGATCCTTCCTAATAGCAAAATATTGGAAACCATGATCAAGGGATCTTATGCAGCCTTTGGAAGGGAAAAATTCCAAAGTGCTTTTCATTTGACTAAGATTTTTTCCCTAATTTCCTTCAATGTTACAATGGTTTTTTTATTGAGATATAACTGGAATATAACATTACATTAGTTTCAGGTGTACAACATAATGATTCAGTATTTCTATATATCAATATTTGTATCAATAATGATATTCACATTATCACCACAATAAGTCTTATTTAACATGCATCACCATATATAGTTTAAAAATTTTTTTCTTGTGATGAGAGCTTATCAGATCTATTCTCTTAGCAACTTTCAATTACAATGCAACTGCAATACAGTATTATTAACTATAGTAGCCAGCCTATAAGGTAGATTCCTTTCAAATGGGAGAAAGTTTTTCATTAGCATCAACAAATTTATTAAGCACCCACAACTGTGCAGAAGGCTTCTTTTTTTTTTTTTACAGGAAAATAGATTGAAAAAACTTTTAAGCTCCAAGTTTCTTCAAGATGTCTGTACTGTATTATCTAAATCATTCTCCCCAAAAGGGCCTCCAAATTACAAAGTAAGAAAGTAATAAAAGGTTAACTAAAGATTATGATTGGTATAATAGCTTTAAGGCTAATATATACTAAGCTTTAAGCTAATATTTACTCTCTCTATATATAGAGCTAGTAACAGCTGATGCTTTGGGAATTTTTGAACAGAAGGTATCTGCGTGTGGTATACAATTCAAATACAGTGAAAAATAAATCTCCCTTCCACCCTGACCCTTGGTCACCCAGTTTCCCAACTTGTACCATTCCAGAGATATTCGATAGTGCTAACATGTTGGTGTGACTTGTGTGTGAGAGACACTTTGCTAAGGACTTTGTATGGAAGGCTCACGGGCGGCAGTAGCCCTCTCATCAGCCCTGATTTACAAATAAGGAGACCCGCTTGTGGCCTGAAGTGAACAAGCAACTGGCCAAAAGTCTCATGGTGATAAGAGACATAAAGTCCATACTCTCAGAGCCCCTCCCCATCCCACCCCCCAACACACACACACACACACACACACCCCTGAACTCCATGTTCTATCTTCATGTTGTGTTGTTCCCTCTGCCCTCAAAACCAATCCTTCATCATCCCTCTGCCTGGCTAACCTGACTTTCCATATCAATTTTAGAATCAGCTTCTCTATCTAAAAAAAATCTTGCTGGGATTTTGGGATAATGTTAAACCTACAGATCAATCTGTGGAGAAGTGACACATATTTATTTATTTATGTATTTTTGAAAAGCTTTTATATATATATATATTTTTTTATTTATTTTTGGCTGCGTTGGGTCTTCGTTGCTGCATGCGGGCTTTCTCTAGTTGCGGTGAGCGTGGGCTACTCTTCGTTGCGGTGTGCGGGCTTCTCACTGTGGTGGCTTCTCTTGTTGCGGAGCACAGGCTCTAGGCGCATGGGCTCAGTAGTTGCAGCGCGTGTGGTTGTGGCGCATGAGCTTAGTTGCTCCGCGGCATGTGGGATTTTTCCCGACCAGGGTCGAACCCATGTCTCCTGCATTGGTAGGTGGATTCTCAACCACTGCGCCACCAGAGAAGTCCAAGGAGTGATATTTTAATAACTATATCGAATCTTGCAATCCATGAGCACAGTATGTCTGCCCACTTACTTCAGTGGTCTTTGATTTCCTTCTTCGGTGTTTTGTAGTTTTCAGCATGTAGATCCTGTACATGTTTTGTTAGATTTAGACCTAAGTATTTCATTCTTTTCAGAGCTATCATAACTGATATGGGTTGCTTTTTTTTTTAAATTTCAGTTTCCAATGATTGATTGCTAGGATATAAAAATATGATTGATTTTTGTGTGTTGACCTTGTATGTTGCCACCTTGCTGACTCACACATTAGTCCTAGGAGCTTTTTTATAGATTTCCATGGGATTGTCTACGTAGACAATCATGCCATCTGCAAATAGGGACAGTTTTTCTTTCTTTCCAGTCTGAATGCCTTCTATTTATTTTTCTTGCACTGGCTAGCACTTCCAGTAGGATGTGGAAGACAGAACAGACATGTGGTGAGAACAGACATCATTGCCTTGCTCCCCATCTTAAGGGGAAGTATTTTCACCACTAACTATGTTAGCTGTCGATTTCTGGCAGATGCCCTTTTCCAGGTTGAGGCAGTTCCCTTATCTTACTAGTCTTCTTGGCTACATTTATTGTGAATGAATGTTGAATTTTGTCAAAAGTTCTTTTCTGCATCCCCTGACATAATCAAGTGTTTTTTGTGCTTTAAACTGTTAGTATGGTGGATTATATCTCCTGATTTTGGAAAACTGAACCAGCCTTTTCTTCCTGGGATAAATCACAATGATTGTCGTGTACTATTCTTTTTACATAACATTGCTGGATTCAATTTCCTAGTAGTTCGTTGAGGATTTTTGTGCCTCTGTTCATGAGGATGGTTGGTCTGAAGCTTTCTTTTCTTGAATCATCTTTGTCTGGTTTTATAAAACAGATGTGTACTAGACACTTTTCTGAGGTCTTGGGTGATAATTTTACTTTTTTTTTTTTTTTTTTTTTTTTTTTTTTTTTTTTTTTTGTGGTACACAGGCCTCTCACTGTTGTGGCCTCTCCCATTGTGGAGCACAGGCTCCGGACACGCAGGCTCAGCGGCCATGGCTCATGGGCCCAGCCGCTCCACGGCATGTGGGATCTTCCCAGACCGGGGCACGAACCTGTGTCCCCTGCATCGGCAGGCGGACTCTCAACCACTGTGCCACCAGGGAAGCCCAATTTTACTATTTTTAATCATCATAAAAACTTACGAGAGATTTTAATCTTTGCTTAAATTCTGCTAGAATTTATTTGACTTCAAGTTTTTGACCAGGAAGACAACTCCCAAAGATAACAATCTGCCCAAGGGAAAATGGGACTGTTTTATAAGAAGCCACCTTAAGGTAGAAGTGAGAAGCCAATGCAGTGAAACTACTTCACCAGCCATTCTCTGCACGCTCCTGCCCTGCTTCTATACAGCCCAGGAAAGCCAGAAAGGTGAGGGAAGCGCTCACCAGCACGGGATGAAAAACTGACAGTTTCCATCATGTAAAAGATAAGTTATCACCCAACCCTGAAATGCAAACGCTCACATTTGTCTTTGAGTTACCTAAGAAAGCACCTGTCAAACATTAACCCTTTAGTTCTTACAATTCCTAAAATGCTCAGTCATTACCACTCACATTCTACTACGGAGGAAGCCAAGAAACAATGGGGTTAAGAGATTTCAAGGAGATCAGCAGAGCTAAAATTTGAATTTAAACATCACCTATTACCCAACTTTGTTTAAAAAATAGTCCTAGGGATTCCCTGGTGGCACAGTGGTTGAGAGTCCGCCTGCCGATACAGGGGACACGGGTTCGTGCCCCAGTCCGGGAAGATCCCCCATGCCGTGGAGCAGCTGGGCCCGTAAGCCATGGCCGCTGAGCCTGTGCCTCCGGAGCCTGTGCTCCTCAACGGGAGAGGCCACAACAGTGAGAGGCCCGCATACTGCAAAAAAAAAAAAAAAAGTCCTAAACAAATGCAATGCGATGTCAGAAGGTCAATCAGGCATGGGAGGGGCTCAAGAAAGGGATCCAGGGACTTCCCTGGTGGTCCAGTGGTTAAGACTCCGAACTCCCAATGCAGGGGACTCAGGTTGGATCCCTGGTCGGGGAACTAAGATCCCACATGCCACGGGGTGCAGCCAAAAAATAAAATAAAATAAAAGTGATGTAGACAAAAAAGAAAAAAAAAAGAGAAAGGGATCTGAAGCAAAAGAGCTCCTTGAGAGGTGTTTTTGGAACTTAAAAGCTGATTCTGCTCTTGGCTCTTTTGAGAAGGCCTATCCCCTCAAGGCGGAAAGTGACAAGTCTGCTGGGTGAGGAGCAGGACACCACACAGGAACTGCACACCTAGGAACAGCGCAATGGCCACTGAGAAATCAAAACCCTTGTTAAGTGTATCACTTCAGTACGTAAAAGTCACCCAGAAAGTCACCAGGCTGACCAAAGACCTCAGGAATGTCCTTGGACTCAAGGTCTCCTCTGCTCTGTGGAACAACTGAAAATGATGTGTTCAGGAGGCAGGAAAGGGCACGCCACCTGGGTTCAAGTCCCAGCTCCACCAACCACTAGCCATGTGACCTTAAATGAGTCACGACCTCGGTGCCTCTAACTTTCTCAACCATAAAATAAAGGTGATAACAGTAGAGTAAGCACTCATTAGTGATGCCTGCTGTTGTGATTCAGAAAGTCGTCCCATCGAGGTCCTCTCCTCATGGTATAAGCGATAGTATGCCCCACCCCCATCCCAAGAGCAAAATTCTGCTTTCAACCGAGTGCTTTGGAAAAAAAATCAAAACAAAACAATAAACAAAAGGCCCACATTAACTATTTCATTAAATGATGTCTGAGAGCTAAAAACCAATAAGCACTCACAGAATCCACATTCAAAAGAAAGAAGAAGGTATTTAAATCAATAGTTTAAACCAACTCTTTTCCTACAAAAAGTACATTTATATTGTTTGAAATAACCACAGGAGATACTCTCCCCAACTAAGAAATAGGTATGAGTTTCATTTTTAAAACATATAATCTACGACTTCCCTGGTGGCGCAGTGGTTAAGAATCCGCCTGCCAATGCAGGGGACACGGATTCGAGCCCACATGCCTCGGGGCAACTAAGCCTGTGCGCCACAACTACTGAGCCTGCGCCCTAGAGACCGCGAGCCACAACTACTGAAGCCCATGAGCCTAGAGCCCGTGCTCCGCAACAAGAGAAGCCACCACAGTGAGAAGCCCGTGCACCGCAACAAAGAGTAGCCCCCCCTCGCCACAACTAGAGAAAGGCCACGCGCAGCAACGAAGACCCAACGCAGCCAAAAATAAATTAATTTTTAAAAAGATATAATCTATGAAAATGCACTGATTAATTTCCATAATATTTCAGATTAGTTTTACTATCAAATAGCATTCCATTTAAAATATCGATTTAACTTTTAAATCACTAGGAAGTAAACTATCTTTAATTCAAATATATAATTATAATTTTGGGGTGGCATTATCACCAAGTTTCTTTAAAGGCAGGAAGTATTACTTAGCAACAGTGACAGCTAACGTTTTATTACACACTAACTAAGCGCCTAATAAACTAGGTGCTAATTTCTACATACTACCTCATTCTCTTAATCCTTTTCGAGAGATATAGGCTCATTTTACAGAAGAACCTCAGCCTTGAGGTTGACTATTTACGGTTCTGATAGAGAACTGATTGCTAGTACTGTGTAAGGTTTTAACACTAAAAGGATAGAGAAAGGTAAGTCTCAAACTTTAATGTGCATGAGAATCTCCTGGAGAATCTTGCTAAACTGCAGATTATGATTCAGAAAGCCTGGGGTGAGGCCTCTGACTCTGCAGTTCTAATAAGCTCTCAGGTGCTGGCAATGCTGCTGACTACACCTGGAGCAAGGACCTGCAGTGGGCAATAGGCCACAAACCGCAAAAAATGTCTCTAAAACCTAAAACGAAAAAAAGTCAAATTTTTTCTCAAAAAGTAATATTAGAATTAGAACTTATATTAGACATATTTCTTGATGGGATTCTGAGCTTTGTAACATCTTAGAAATATCTTCAGGGACTTCCCTGGCGGTGCAGTGGACAGGACTCCATGCTTCCGAGGCAGGGGGCACGGGTTTGATCCCTGGTTGGAGAACTAAGATGCCCCATGGCATGGCCAAAAACAAAAAGAAATATCTTCATAACGACTCTTGTTTTCTTTTCCAGTTTAAGTTGAGAGTCCACTATCTTGAAGTTTTGTGGCGGTTTTTCCCCCTAAAAACACTGATTTTTTTTTTTAACAAGGCTGAAAAGCTAAATAAATAGAACTGTTTCACGTTGCCATACCCTTCAAGCAGGTCCCCATCCTTCAATCACCCACACATAACATAACCTCTTGCTGTTTAAATTCTAGAGATTAGACAAAAGACAAGAGTTAGGCGAGATTTTAGGGGCTGGGCCCCAAAGTTCTTCCAGATGAAAAGTAAAGCGCTACAAAAAAAAAAATAGCACCTTACGAAAAGGCAGTGATAAATACCACTGGCTTCCATTTCTGGCTTTAGGTGACAAAATTCCAGCAATGAGGTGATATCTAACATTTTATATAAACTACTGGATTTCATTCTTTTATCAGATCTTTTGAGTGGCAAGCTCTAGGTACTTTCAAAAGTCCAGAGTAAACAAAACAAGGTACTTAACAAGGCCCTAAATTCCACCTGGGCCCACGTTCCCTCCCATCCTGCTCTTTAATTCACTTCTGATTATCAGTGCTGTACTCAAACATCAGCTAGCTGCCTCTTTTTTTTTTTTTTTTTTTGCTGTACGCGGGCCTCTCACTGCTGTGGCCTCTCCCGTTGCGGAGCACAGGCTCCGGACACACAGGCTCCGCGGCCATGGCTCGCGGGCCCAGCTGCTGCGCGGCATGTGGGATCTTCCGGGATAGGGGCACGAACCCGTGTCCCCTGCATCGGCAGGCGGACTCTCAACCACTGCGCCACCAGGGAAGCCCTAGCTGCCTCTTTTTAAAGGCAGTTATACACCTCCCCCACTCCTCCATTCACTTTGCTAACCACAATGCCTAACTACAGAACAAATATATCTCTTGGAACATTCCACTTTACCAGATAAGGTCAGTTTAAAATTCTAGAGAGGAATAACCTGCTCCGTTTGTCTTTCCTGAGAGCCCTTCAAAACTACCCTCTTGCAATCAGCAGAACAAGCCTTTCACCGGAGTGAGTGAGTGAGAGAGAGAGAGAGAGAGAGAACAGTCTATGATTATGCAATTTACAAACACTGAGACCTTTATTTAAAGGATATCCACACATTAAATGATTCCCAAGGAACCTTTATCTATGTACTCAAGTAAGCACAAGAAGACCAGTGCTTGGAAGAAACAAAATGCACATACATTGCAGCTCTGTGCAAATGGCTTCTCTAGATGAGAAGTCTATAAAGTTTCGCTGCCAGGCCTCAGAGGAAAGGCCTACCTGTGTCAGGGGATATCGGGACAGTTTTTTCCGAACTGGAGTATGCTCTATCCACAGCAGAGCTAAGTAACAAACCAAAGAGGCCTGTTAGAAAACCACAAAAGAGGGGCAGAGGGGACAGGCCCCTGCCCTGAACACCCTGAAAGCTAAAAATAAGAATTCTGAGAAATGAGCTCTACCATAGACAAGCCCAAAAGAAAGTTCTCTGTTTCTGTTACCTCCAAAACTGGCTGCCCTCCCACAGTGATTTAACTCTGGGTACCAACTGGGCAATGCCAGCCATGGTGCTGGGGCGGAGGATTCAGGGATGCCGGTTCTATCTTCTGGGCTAATTAGAAGGAATCAAAACCTCTGCAGCAGGGACTTCCTTGGTGGCTAGTGGTTAAGAATCCGCCTGCCAATGCAGGGGAAACTGGTTCGAGCCCTGGTCCAGTAAGATCCCACATGCCGTAGAGCAACTAAGCCCGTGCACCACAACTACTGAGCCTGTACTCTAGAGCCCGGGAGCCACAACTATCGAACCCACGTGCCACAACTACTGAAGCCCGAGTGCCTGGAGCCCGTGCTCCGCAACAAGAGAAGCCACCGCAATGAGAAGCCCATGAACAGCAACAAAGAGTAGCTCCCACTCGCCGCAACTAGAGAAAGCCCCCGTGCAGCAACGAAGACCCAATGCAGCCATAAATAAATAAATAACAACAAACAAACAAACAAACAAAACCTCTGCAGCATAAACTGGAGACTCTGGGCAAATCTGGGCTCCCCCAATGCATCTAGACTACATGCTTCCATTCAACAAACATTTATTTGAGCGTCTACCATATGCCCAGCACTCTGCTGGGCGCCAGGGAAGAAACCGAGCCACAGTCCCCAGTGGTGGAAGCCGAGACAAACGAGGACCATCCGGAGGAGTGGAGGATGTGCGGGCCCCGAAAACCTAACACAAGTTGCTATGACCAGCAGTACCCAGGGGACAGCATGACCCCCGCCGGTTTCGCGCACCACCAAACCCAACAGTGAAAGAGGCTCGCGACAGCGAAGGCTGGAGTGGACAGGAAGGCCCGGGGGCAGGTGTTCAGGTGGAAGGCGCACACCTGAGGCGGCAGGGCTGGGGAAGGCAGGGTCCCCAGGGGAGGGGGAGGGTGGCACGGGGACCCAGCGAAGGAGAGGGAGCGCAAGGACTGGGGCCATGGGGAGCGAGTGCGCGATGGAGGCCGGCCGGGCCTGCGCCCCCTGAAGCGGGAGCAGGGAGGGAAGGCGCGCGGCTAGGCCGCCCGCCGGCACCTGGGGCCCCGCCCGGCACCTACCACTTGGGCGACCTTGAGGCAGCCGAACGCGCCGCGCAGGTAGTCCGGGTCGCAGCGCAGGCCAGCCAGCCCGCGACGCTGGCTCACCGGCTCGGTGGTGGGCTGGTACGGACTGCTGGCGCCCGAGATCATGGAGGTGCTCGAGGCCTCGCCCTCGAAGCCGTCCAGCTCCTCGCCGCTCCGCATGCTGCCGCCCGGCCCGGGCCGCCTTGCGCGGCTGGCCTCCGGCGCCCGGAGCTAGCGGGCTCAGCGGGGCCGCCGCATCGCCGCCGCCGCCGCCGCCGCCGACTAACTGCCCGCACCACCGCCGCCGCCGCCTCTGAGCCCGCCGCCCGGCTGCGGCCGCGGCTCGGTCCGCTCGGGCTCGGCTCCCGCCGCCTCGGCAGCGGAAAGGGAGGGAGGCGGGAGCTGGCGGAGAGGGAAGGAGGCGGGAGCCGGCGCGGCCAGCCGGGAGAGGGCGGAGCGAGCGCCCGCCCGCCGGCCGCTCGGCGGCGCTCCGCGGCTCCCGCGAGTGGAGGTGGCTGCCCGCGCTGCGGGGCCTCGGGAGGGCGGGGCGGGGCGGGGCGCCAGGGCCTCTGGCTCCGCCCTCACCTGAGTACGCGCGGGGGTCGGGGCCGCGGCTGCGCGCCAGGCTATCACGGCGTGGGAGGGCGAAGGTCCGGGAAAGAGGGGTAGTGGGGAGGAGGGAGAATGGGGGCTGACGGAGGGTCGAGGTGGACCTAGGGGGCACGGAGCTGCTTTCCCAGGGCGCTGCCTCCGTTTCTTCCCTGGAGGAAGTGGGGTCTTCTTCAGGTAGGCCAGGGGACTTATCGGTGAAGACCAAGATGTGCTGTGCGACCCCCGTCCTGGGAACAGTACGGGGCCCAGGGTGGGCCTGACTTGGACTGTTTGACTTACAAGAGGGGGCTAAGTGTCTTGGGCTCCCACACTGGGCAACAAACCAGTACCGAGGTCAGGGACTGAGCGGGACAGGGGTGAGAAGTCGGGGTGAGTGAGGTCGCTTAGTACTGGGTCTGTAAGACAGACACGCGGCAGTATTTGTGAATAACTCCCAATGTACGCTCTGGATTCACCGGCCTGACCGAGAATGGGAGCTAGCCCACAGGAGACCCTCGGTGACCAACATTAGTTTCCTCTCTTAGCTGAAAAGGTTTTGCAATCTCTGTCTAATCACCAAGGCAGGTTAAACACAGATTTTTGCACTGAAGGGCATTAATTAGGGACCAATTTGCAATTCAAGTGTGAAGGATAATTTTAAGCTTAAACACCGACTTTCTAAGAATTGTCTGTTTGGTATTGAACCCTCCCACACCACAAATATCTAGAGCTTACCATGCTTTAGACACTGAGGAAGGCACTTGAAAGTGTTATTCCCATTTTACAGAAGACCAGACTAAGGTTTCAGACTGGTAGTCCCAGGCCACACAATTGGTGAGCAGAGCCCACTCACTTCCAAATTTTTTCACTACACAGTGTTGCCTAGTATATAATTCAGATGGGCTTGTGAACTTGTGAAGTGAGAAGCAGTAAATGTCATAACTCAGGAGATCTCAATTTAAAGGGCTCTCACCTTTTGGTTACCAAAGATGGGAATGACAATGACTCTTAACACTCCATTCAGCCCACAAATATTTATTGGGCACTTATATGCTAAAGAATATGCTAGGACCTGGAGGTTGCCAATGAAAGATAACAAGTTGAATGGTTGGATGCAGACTCTGGCCTCTGCTTTCTCCCCAAATCCCAGTGAAATGATAGTTACAGGGACATTTTTTAAGGGCATAAAACCACAGGGACAAAGAATGGGAAAGGAGACAATGGCAACAAAATGTTGGAAGCAGAAAAGCAAATGGGCAAGTGGTAACTAACTTAGCAGATCCAAGAAAGCTAAACCCTAAGTTGGCACAGGGGAAGGCTGAAATGCAACCTAGGTCATATCACAGGAAAAAAGGCTCAGGAATGGGCAGCACCGAGCACATCTAGAAGTGTGTGTGGGGGGGTGCGGGTGAAAGCAGGAATTAAAAAAAAAAAAAAAGACCAAATGAAAGTCTTTTTAAGAAGCAAATGGGGAGGGCTTCCCTGGTGGTGCAGTGGTTAAGAATCTGCCTGCCAATGCACGCAACAGGTTCGAGCCCTGGTCTGGGAAGATCCCACATGCCACGGAACAACTAAGCCTCTGAGCCACAAATATTGAGCCTGCTCTCTAGAGCCCGCAAGCCACAACTATGGAGCTCACGTACCACACAAGAGAAGCCACCGCAATGGGAAGCCTGCACACTGCAACAAGAGTAGCCCCCGCTCACTGCAACTAGAGAAAGCCCACGCGCAGCAACGAAGACCCAAGGCAGCCAAAAATTAATTAATTAAATTTTTTTAAAAAAGAAGCAAATGGATCCCTCGATCCCCACCCATGACCATCCCCCAAGACTGGAATCTTTTTCTCTGGAGAAGGTAAAACAGAGGGTCCCTTAGCTAGGGATCACTAGGCACAGTTGAGGGCAGGAGTACCATACTAAAATTATATATATTTATGTGTGTGTGTCCTTGGATACTAAATAAAATGAAAGCAAAAAAATTTTTAATTCAATATAAGAGTTAAAGGGAATCTCACAGGAAATAGAACCAAAAGACAAAGAGATGGAAAATGAGAGAAAAGATAAGAAAATTAGAGGTATAGTCCAAGAGAATAATAGAATAATAAGACTCTAATAAAGTTAGAACAGAGACTATGGAGGGAAGAAAACAAAAAATAATAATTAAAAAAAATTCAGTAACACTTTCCAGAACCAAAGGACATGAGTTTTGGATTTAAAAGACCCACCAGTGCCCAGCACAATGAATGAACATGAACCAGCACCAGGTACACCAGACGACTGGGGGCAAAGAGAAGATCCTCAAGATTCCAGAGAAGAACAGAGCACGTTTCATTATAAAGGATCAGGAATCAGAAAGGCAACAGACTTTTCCACAGCACCTTTGGGAATGGAGTAAACCATTCCACATCCTGAGGAAAAATGATCCCCACTTAGAAGTCTGGTTCCAGCTGGAGTATCAGTCGGGTATGAGGATTGATGAAGGACTCTTTTGGACATGCAAAGACTCCCTCTGTCTCTTCTTAGGAGGCTGCTGGAGAAGGACACCACCAGTACAAGGATTTAAACCAAGGAAGCAGAGGACATGGGGAGCCAGGAAAGGGTGAGAGAGAGAGATGATAAGGGTCCTATGGTGAAACGGATAGAGGCCCCTGTGCAGCAGGGCTGGGGGTTAACCAGCCCAGATTGGAGCAGCCAGAGCTTCGAGAGATGTCTTCAAGATGAAATTAAGAATGTGTTTAAATACACAGAAAAGAAAGATTCATCGTTTCTAGAAAGTTTTGAGATAAATTAGTGATAAATGCATAGAAAATTAAGCAAATATTCATAGATGAACTGCAGGAAATAAAACGATATATAGAAAAGAAGTAAGTATGCTAAATCACATGTGAATAACACTTGCATAATTATAACAATGTAAACAATGAGTGCGGATCTAACCAAAAGTACCTGACCATATTCCGAGGAAAGGATAGAGGGACAGGATGTGTGCATGTATGATAGGGAGAAGGGGAAGCTGGGCAAGAGACCTAAATACTCTTCATCCATCATGGGAGATCAGTAGATGCTTAAAACTGAAAACTCAACAGGAAGCAGTATATGCATGTCAATTAAAAATATAAAGGTAAAGGGACTTCCCTGGCGGTTCAGTGGTTAAGACTCTGCGCTTCCACTGCAGGGGGCATGGGTTTGATCCCTGGTCGAGGAACTAAGATCCCACATGCCATGTGGTGAGGCAAAAAAAAAAAAAAAATATATATATATATATATATATATATATATATGTATGTAAATATAAAAATAATTGGTTAAAAGTTAAAAAATGTCAATTCTGGGGAGCAGGATATGTAATGGGGGTTATAGGCCTTGTAGAACTGTTTGATTCTCTCAACTATGTGCTCATATAATTTTAATCAAAGCTAAATTTAAAATGATTTTTTTAAAAAGGAACTTGAGAGTCAGATATAGTCCCTGCCAGCACAGACATGGAGACCAAGCATTGAAACCAGTAAACACAACAGAGCATGTGCTGAGTGTTGTTCATTGTGGTATGGGAGTTTCCAGGAAGGATTTCATTGAGTCTGTGGATCAGAATTTCAGCTGAGGTCTGAAATACAAAGAGCAGTTAGCAAGGCAAAGAGATGGTAAGGGTTGGTAGAAGAGCATTCCCGGAAGAGGGAACAACGTGCAAAGGCCAAGAGATAAGAAAGCAAAGTACAGTGAAGAGGCTCAAGTGCAGAATTCAAGGGTGAAAGGTGGCCTTGGGTGTCCCTGCAGGGCCTCAGGGACCATATGAGAGGGTAGATTCTGGACTGAAGCGTGTTAAGCAGGGGAGTGGCCCAGTAAGGCCTCCTTTTAGAATGCTCTCTTTGGCTTCATCGAAGGAGGTAGATTGAGCGGAAGCAAGATAGGAGGCTCCTCTCCAGTACTTGTTAGCTGTTCCCTGTTCCTGGACACTAGCCTACGTTTATTTTTAGTTCCGGGGACAGACTCGAAATTTTTACTTCTAGTTTTTAACAGACGCTCACAGACTTCCAACGGGTGTTATTGGGAATCCCACATATTAAGAGTAGATCTTGATATTGTGCCTTCCTCAAGTGTTCAGTCGTAATACAGCATGAGTCTGTGGCTATAGCTGTGCCTCCAGGTGTCTACAGGTGCTGAAGACAAAATGAGGATGATAAATGACAGAGAAGTGGGTAGCTCTCGGGTCCCTGGCTTCCAGGGTCTGGTCCACATATCCAGGGCCGACTCAAGGAAACCAGACTCAGAAGAGACTGATGAAGAAACCAGATGCTACTTTGTTAATTGTTGCCAGTGGATAGGCTCTGCCAGCAACCATAATGCTGATTCTTATCTCAGTCCCTGAACTCATCCTGAAAAAAAACTGCTCAGAGTATAGCATCCTTAGATACACGCTATGCCCCAGTATATGCCGCTTCACCTACATCGGGCCTGGCCTCTTCCCAAGTCTCTCAGCCTCTCATTTAGCGGAAGGGCAACCACCTCCAAGCCTGGGGGATTCCCCACTCTAGCCCTCCTCCCCAGGCACACTGATTCCATAAAGCACTGGTCCTACAAGGACTTTAGAATCTGAATTCCATGAAGGGCTGGGAGCAAAACACCTTCCCGAACTGGGGTCCCTGCGTGTTGTCCCTGGAGGCGGTGCCTGATAACGGTGAGGAGGGAGGAGGTTCCAGTTTCACTTTGTTTCTTACTGAGGCCCCTCCCCAGGGCACCCGTTAGTGTTGGGGGTAGGGCCGCTTTTCCTGTAACTTCAATTAAGCAATAGCGCTCATCTACTACTTTTAATAAGCTCAGTAATTAGGAGGTCCCTAGAGACTCCTACTTCAAACAGAAAAATACAGACAGCGGTAGTTAAGGAGAACATCGCAAGCATAAAGCATGCAGTGGGAAGACTGAGTTTATCATGAACAACTATCAATGTGAAGCATGAACCAAACATCCAAGAAAATCATGTTTAATGTTTTAAGACTAACAGCTTGGTCTGAAATGATTCTCTACCTTTAAAGGGCCTTTTAAAGAAACGTACTGGTATAAACTCCTAATGTCTGAGGATTGTAGTCAAAGATGTGAAAAACAAACAACCTCTTTTTGTGTCTGAAAGGACCAAATGTCCCTCTCCTCCTCCCGCAGTGTTCCCACGAGCCTGGAGGGAGGGGCCGGGCCTGGGCAGATTCCAGGCGGGAGTGGTTCAGGGGTTAGAGTTAACTGCAGCTTCTGAAAGAACTCGTCCCTTCAGCTGGAAAAATGCTTTCCAAGTCGTCTCTAAAAATAGTGCTCGCCGGGATTTTCCAGTTTGACATTCCTTCGGTTCCTATGACCAAGGACAACCCCGGGCCAAACCATCTGCGCCCCTTACCGGGGCCTCCAGTGGAATCCCACCCTCCGTGGGACCCCAGTTTATTGTTCCCGCTGCCTCCAAACCCTGCTGGCCCTTGATTCAGGGGAAGATTCGCCTGCTCAGCAGCTGCCTGGCTTCGCCCTGGCTGCCCTCCTCTGCTTTCTCTTCCCAGGGCAGGGGATGGGGAATGGTTTTCTGGGGAAGGCGGCAGAAAGTGTGGCTACAAGGGAATGTGGACACTGCCTACACTTACCTCCGATACCCGTGGCCATGCTGGCCTGGGCTGGCTAAACTAGCCTGTGAGCCTCTGGGAGCTGCCCAGGTAGCCAGGAGGCAACGTACATACACCGAACATTTGCTGATGGCCCACCCTCCTGTGCCAGGCACCGAGCCACATTCTGGGGCCTCAAGGCTCTCTGAAAAGAACTGTGGAACTGTAACAGACAAGCTTGCTTCTCTCTGCCTAGCACCATCTGCTGCCTTTAATAACGGCGGCCCTCCTTGTCCTGGGGCTGCTCCTCTTCTGCTCCAACACCTGCCTTCCTCCTCCCAAGTGATGCCCACCTAGGAAGAGTCGGCACCTGACCCAAGAATGACCAGTCATGGTTCTCTTCCACCCTAGATTGGCTCAGGGTGGGCATGGGACCCAAGCTGAGCCAATGAGAATCCTACCCTGGGTTTTTTTCTCTCTAGAATACTGGCATCTGCAAACTTTAATGTGCATAGGACTCACTCAAGGGGTAGATTTTCAGGACCTCCCCCAAGAGTCTGATGCTTAGGCCTCAGGTGGGGAACAGGAATCTGCTGCTACAATATTTACAGGACTACAAGGCCAGTACAATTGCCCAGGGTGGGAGAGGCCAGGGAAAGCTTCAAGGAGCTAAACTGGGTCTTGAAGGCTAAGTAGGAGTTCACCCAACAGCATGTGATCCTGCCAACTGCTTCTGCCTTCTTGTGACAGTCTCCTTGCATGGCATAGACGGCCCCAGACACTCCAGATTTTCCTCCCACCTCTCTGGTTGCTCTTTTCAGTCATTTTTATGGGCTTAGCCCCTAGAGTTCAGTGTTCCTCAGGGTGCTACCTTCATCCCCTTTCCCATGACCTCTCTCCCCCTAGACGTCACCCTTGGGTGTCCTGAATTCCATTAGGCCAGAACATAACTCATACTCTTACCTGCTATTCCCCCTCCCACAATAAAAACATCCATTCCTTTATAAGGCCGAGAGGAGGAGGACGAGGAGGGAAGAGGAGGCAAAGGAGGCGGCGGTACTTTTATCATGCTTCCCACATGCCAGAACCTGATCTACTTGGTTTTCACATATTAACGCATTTAATCCTCAAAACAGCCCAGTGTGGAGGGCTAACTCCTGCATATCAGGAACACCTTCCTGAGTTCCCAGGCTGGGTCAGGTGTTCCTGCCCTGGCTTCCATGGCCCCTTGTATCAAAGTGTTTATTACACTGTTATGACTCACTGTTTACTCATCAGTCTCAGACCATGAGCTCTGAGAGGGCAAAGGCCTCATTTATCTCTGTTGTACCCTCTGGGCCTGGCTCAGGGCCAGACACGGGGTAGACATGCAAGGAAGCATTTGTGCAACACAGGATTGCATTCACCGGCTGTATGACCTCAGACAAGTTGTGAACATCTGTGGGCCTCAGTTTCCCCATCTGTAAATTGTAAAGGGCTTAGAATTGTGTCCAAGACAAAGTAGACACTCAGCAAATGTTTACTCATTATTGTTGCCATTATTCTCAACAGGCAAGGCAGGGCAAAGCATTCTGGAAAAAGGACCCAGCCTAAGCAAAGGCCTTGATGGAAAGGCTTGAGAGGTTCAGAAAGAGGTGAGCAGTCTGGGTTCTTGCTCAGGCAGAAAGGGGTTAGAAGGCATGTGAAGGCAGGGGCAGGGACAGATCCTGAAGGCGCCTGCAGCCAGGGGAGCTGTCAGGGCTGCACTATGCTCTTTAAGAAGCAGGGCGCTGACATGATTGGATTTGGGTGAAAGTACAGTATAGATGAATAATTAATTCAGTCTTATCTCCACTGTATCAAATGGGTAGTAGAGATTGTTGTCTTGAAAAATGTACAGAGCCCTTTACTTTTATTTTAAATTTTATTTATTTATTTATTTTTGGCTGTGTTGGGTCTTCGTTGCTGTGTGTGGGCTTTCCCTAGTTGCAGCGAGCGGGGGCTACTCTTTGTTGTGGTGCGCGGACTTCTCACTGCGGTGGCTTCTCTTGTTGCACAGCATGGGCTCTAGGTGTGCGGGCCTCAGTAGTTGTAGCATGCAGGCTTCAGTAGCTGTGGCTCGTGGGCTCTAGAGTGCAGGCTCAGTAGTTGTGGCGCATGGGCTTAGTTGCCCTGCGGCATGTGGGATCTTCCCAGATCAGGGCTCGAACCCATTTCCCCTGCATTGGCAGATGGATTCTTAACCACTGCGCTACCAGGGAAGTCCTACAGAGCCCTTTAAAAGAAGAAAAGTTGGGCTTCCCTGGTGGCGCAGTGGTTGAGAATCTGCCTGCCAATGCAGGGGACACGGGTTCGAGCCCTGGTCTGGGAAGATCCCACATGCCGCAGAGCAACTAGGCCCGTAAGCCACAACTACTGAGCCTGCGCTCCTTAACAAGAGAGGCCGCGACAGTGAGAGGCCTGTGAACCGCGATGAAGAGTGGCCCCCGCTCGCCACAACTAGAGAAAGCCCTCGCACAGAAACAAAGACCCAACACAGCCATACATACATACATACATACATACATACATACATAATTAATTAAATTTTTAAAAAAAGAAGAAAAGTCTCAGAGCCCTCAAGAGTATATCTGTGGATGCCTAGGGGGTCCCCAGACCTATTCAGGGAAAGCCTGGGACAGCCAGAAAAGCCCCAGGAGTTCAGCAACCTGGTTCTTGGAGGGGGCATGGAGGCCCCCTGGATCAATGGGCACCGGAGCTAAGCGTCAAAAAACAGACAGGACTTAGGTAAGTGGTCAGAGTGGGCAGGAAAGCATGATGGTAGGACACACCAAGGGTCAAGTCTGGGAAGCCAGGAGACTAGGGGAGGAAGAATGAAATACGAGCTGAGAAAAGCACAAGGAAGTCATGACAGTGGAAAGGTTTTAGGAGTTACTGTGAGTGGCCTGAATGTCACACCACCTGGCTCTTCAGTCCATATGCATGCGTAGACTCGAAGGTGGTTGGTTTGTTTTAATTAAATGTATTTATTTGGAAACAGTCTCAAAAAAATAGTTGTAAGTGCAGAACGAAGAACTTTTTTCCTCTAAACTATTTGAGAGTAAGTTGCCAACCTAATACTGTATCACCCCAAATACTTTAGTATTTATGCTTCTGTCCTATCCTCCTAAAGGAGGACGTTCTCCTCCTTTACCAGAATACAACCATCAAAACCCAGAAGTTACTCATGTTGCATTACTACCGTCTAACCACTGGATCCCACTCAAGTTTTGCCAAATGTCCCTGTGTCTTTGTAAGAAAATGATCCCATTGAGAATCACGTTACCTTTAGTTGTCATGCTTCTTTAGTCTCCTTCAGATTGGAAGAGGTCCTCACACTCGCCTTGACTTTCACAACCTTCACACTTTGGAAGATTACAGCCAATTATCTTGCAGAACGTCCCTCAATTTGGCTTGTCTGATGTTTCCTCACCATTAGATTCCGATTATACACTTTCGGCAGAAATACCCTACATGTGATGTTGTATTCTTCTCAGTACAGCCTATCAGGAGGCACAAGATTTCTGTTTGTCCTATTGCTAATGGCATTCACTTTTGGGGATTAGGCTTGTGTCTCCCAGGCTTCTCCATTACTCTTTTTTCCCCCTTGTAATGAACAAACCTGGGACAAAGTGAGCAATCAAATAAGTATTGATTGTAATGGATTATAACCCATCAAAGAAATCACATCAACTGAAATTTTGATGAGGCAGGGAATGCTGTTTCTCATTAAACTTTCAATTTATTTCGTTGTATCAATATAGACTCACGACTTCCTTTTCTTTTAATGGGTTGTAATCAATTACAATCTTTTTTTTTTTTAATGCTCAAATTTTTCTCAAATCTGGCCACTGGGCTGCTGTGTTTTTTTTGCCATGTCTCCATTGTTCTCTGAGCCCTTTCTTACTTTCTAACACAGACATTCCAAGCTTACTTATACTGTCCCTGGCCCAGCCCTGGAATCAGCCATTTCTCCAAGGAGCCCTGATTTATTTTATTGGAGAATGGTACCTAGAAACTGAGTCTAGGCATGAGGTGTGTTCAATGGGCCGTTGCTGCTCCTAGGCCTGAGCTCTCAGTGCAGATAGGGAATATATGTATATAAACACACACTTATACATGCACCTCTTTACATCTACATATTTTTTCTCTGTGTGTGTGTACTGAAAATCATCAGTTCACACTAATACCTCCAACTCCAATTCAACATTCCAGTTTTCTCTTTCCATTCTTTGTAACTCCCTTCTAGGGCAGTGAGAAACCTGGCTATTGTCTCTTATACAGTAATTTGCTTGATCAATGCCTCTGTATTAATCCCTTTTCCATCTCCACCATCACCCCATCCCTGCACAGATGCCCTCCTACCACATGACCCCAAACTGGGCCACCCCTCTCTTGTGGAGGCTCTCTTCATCCAACTCAGGTTCTGACACGCCCTCTGGATGCCTTCCTCAGCCCACCCAGGCTGATAGCCTGAGTCAGGTCAGCCCTCTATGGGCTTGCTCTCTTCACCCGACTTGGGCTCGGGCTCGGACACCCTGTGTCCCCACCTCCCCCAACCCCTGCCCTGCACAGGAAGCTGCCCTCTTCACCCTGCTTGGGTTAACACTCCATGCCAGGCCATTCCCTCATCCCTACCCATAGCTGGGATTCTCTTCACCCAGCTCACTTTCCAAAAACCAGCTCTGGGTCACCACCGCTCCCCACCCCACCCCACCCCAACCTATCATGTTCTGCCCACCTAAAGGGTTTAGGGCCAAATCGGTGGGGAAGAGGAAGAGCAGCACAAAGACCTCATTTTTTAATTTGGGCAGAGAAGCTGACTGTGGTGTTAGGGACAGCAGTTGGCTTGTCTGTTGCTCCCGGAAGACTACAAGCCCTGCAGGGGAGGACCCACCTGGTTCACCTATCACCAGCATCTTGAATGTCACCTACTCCTGCCCACAGTTCCTTGGAAGAGGACAGTGGTTGCTGAGGAGAGGCAGGGAGGAGGCCCCAGGAGGCCACATACCTCAACCACGTATTCGGATGCCCACGCATGCAGATAGTGGAGAGCTGCCTTGTCCAAGAAATCAGGCAGTTGCCCAGGTGATGGAGTTTATGATGTGCTGAAAGCCTGTCTGCCCTAAAATAGCTCTTGCTCACAGTCTAAACTAGCAATTTCTTTCTTCCGATTTAAGACTTGGTGTTTAGCACTCCCCGGGCTGGGGAAGGGTATGCAGATTAGGTAGCAGAAGGCAGGGAAGGAGCAGCAATGACACTTGGACTTTCAGTCCCAACTCTGCTCCTGTCTGTGTGACCTTCGTAAGTAATTTCCCTCCCTGGCCTTATCTCCGCATCTTGAAAGTGGCGATTTCTAAGATCCTTTCAAACACTAAGGTCTGTCTCTCACACAATTAGTTCCGGGTTGGTTCAGTTTCAGGACTGACTGCACACCAGGCACTGTGCCGTGCACCCATCTCAATGCATCCAGCCTCCCTGTGAGGTAGGTGAGATTGTCCTCACCACTTTCCAGGTGAAGATGCTAGGATTCAGAGGTTAAGTTACTTATTTGTCACCCAAGTCCACTAGACTCGAGGTTCTCAGCTGAGACAACCCAGGCGTCCGGGCTGGAACTGTGGGCAATGGTTTTCCCTTTTATGTTAGAGCAGTTCTAGTTCAGCTCAACGCCAGAAACTCTTCTGGTTCCAAGTGCGGGCAGACTAGCTGGTATGAAGCTGTGTTTGGTGATGCCTCCCTTAAGGACCCAGAGCCAGCAGCAGGGCGGTGTTTGCTGGCCTCCTTTGTGTCTAGGACCAAGCCACCCATGGGAGTCACTGGAGAAACCTGCTCCCAGGGGCAAAACCTCCTAGGGGTTGTCCTAGTTACGGCAAACCCACCAATTTACAGAAGCTGATTTCCCCTGGGGTAGCGAGAGGGAAGAGAAGGTGGGGACAGGAGAGAGGATACTGAGAGGCTATACGCAAAGATCACCAGAGTCCAAATTCCAAGAATCATGAAAACATGGGCCTTGACCAAGCCTTAGAAACCCTGCGTGTGGATGTTCTCAAAGGGCATTCTGTGGAACCTAGAGGATGTCCAGTCACAGTCGGCTGGGAAAGCCCACACTTGAGCCCTTCTGAATACTCACACCTATGCAGTCACCCATAAAACAAATCAAAACAAAAACCTGTTTCATGTAGTTAAAACTTGAGTCTTCTAATCCTTCTTAACCACCTATATGATATGCCCAGAACACACTTTGGGAAACCTAGATTTAGGCTTCGACAAATGCGAAGAGGAATGTCAAGAGCAAGGCTGCTGGAGAGGGCCAGAGCCTGCCCAGAACCAGGGGGTGTGCTGGCGCAGCTGCTTTACTACAAAGCAAAGCCTTGCAGTTTGCTCACCTCCTGTAGCTCTGCTGTAAGAGAGAAAAGATCCTCTCAGATGGGTCTTCAGGGTGCAAAGCCACCTAACATTAATAGGAACCTCTGAAATACCTTCTCAACATGCACATATCATCTGTATACGTAGTTTAAACAATTACAGTGGTTAGTTTCCCATGTACTCCAAAGTCTAATTCCAGGCTAGCATTTGTTAGATGACTGAGTAGGTCAAAATGGATTCACAGTAAAATGGCGCCAAATATTTTAAATATCAGGGACAGATGTACCATGCCACGGCTGCTGACAGATGTACAAAGCACCCCACTCTTTAAAATAAATAACTGCCTTAAAATGGGACATAGTTAAAATCATTAAATTTTTCCCCAAATGAAATTTAAGATCTTATAATCTGAAGTTCATATCTTGTTTGTCTAGAACTTTAAAATAGTTCCATGAAGAAGCTGATTGGGTGAGGTGGGTTTGCGGGGAGGCAGGGTGAGGAAGACAGTGGAGGCTGATGATCATTTAGGAATGTTAACTCAGTTCTACACAAAAAAGTTCAATTATATGTTCTAGGAAAACATCATACAATTGAATACCTCATATCACTCTTGAGATCTATCTTGAGTTGCTTGATGAAAACAATCAAGATGGAACACAAAGTTAAACGTTCACACTACTGGAAAAAATTTTTACTTTACCCACATAGGAATTTCTTAACAAGATCAGAAACACTTGACAGGCTAGGCTCCTCTTGTCTGAAATGCTGCCCAAGGATGGGGAAAAGATGTCATGACCTCTCAACCCTCCCACACAGAACCCTGGCACCCAGTGATCTGGTGACCACCCCACGCCCCATTCCTAGCCTCTCAAACCCCTGCCATCTCAGCACAGTGTCTCCTCTCCCTTCAAGCTGTTGAGTCCCTCAGAGCCCAGGGAGAGGCTTCTGGGCTGTCTCAACTGCGGCCTGGCTCTCTGCACCAGTGGGGGGCAATGTCCACCCAAAGTGGGAGTTCCGGCTTTTTCCTCCTGCTCCCAACAACACTGCCACAGGCCTGTCATCTCCATCTCCCCCTAGTCAGAACTCACCATCTGCACCTCATCAACTAAGTCAGAAGGAGCATCCAGACAGCACTCTGCATCCTCGTGGCTATCTGCAGGCCTTTACAGGGTAAGGAATACAGTACTAAGTAACAAGCACTGTCCCTGCCTCCAGAAGCCAGGGCTCAGGCGTGGGATCCCATGGGAACTGCACCAGGTGAATGGTTAGAGGATGGATATCCATCCCTCCAGCCTCTATTTTCTTTAGAGATGAGATGATATTTAGACTACTAACCGTGAAATGCCACAAATGGAAAGGGTAGATTCTACAGGGGTACAAATGGGGTTGCTGGGACTTCCCTGGTGGCCCAGTGGTTAAGAATCCGCCTGCCGATGCAGGGGACACGGGTTCGTGCCCCTATCCCGGAAGATCCCACATGCCGCGCAGCGGCTGGGCCCGCGAGCCATGGCCGCGGAGCCTGTGTGTCCGGAGCCTGTGCTCCGCAACGGGAGAGGCCACAGCAGTGAGAGGCCCGCGTACAGCAAAAAAAAAAAAAAAAAAAAAAAAAAAAGAATCCGCCTGCCAATGCAGGGGACATGGGTTTGAACCCTGGTCTGGGAAGATCCCACATGCCACGGAGCAATTGAGCCCATGTGCCACAACTGCTGAGCCAGCACTCTGGAGCCCGTGAGCCACAACTACTGAGGCCCGCACGCCTGGAGGCCGTGCTCCGCAGCAAGAGAGGCCACTGCTGTGAGAAGCCCGCGCACCGCAACGAAGAGTAGCCCCCACTCGCCGCAACTAGAGAATGCCCGCGCACAACAAAGACCCAACGCAACCAAAAATAAATAATAAATAAATAAATTTATTTAAAACAAATGGGGTTGCTGGAACAACATTAACTGAAGAGTTTCCTAGAGGTATTTTCAGGGTCAACCATCACACTGAAGACCTACCATATGCCGGGCACACGTGCACCTCCTCTAATGTTCACAATGACAGGAAAGAAATTTTATCCCCACTTTACAAAGAAAGGAGGCCTAAAAGAAGTGAAGTTCCCCAATTTTGACTGTTTTCTTGTTCTACTTCTTGATCAATTTCTCACCTGTCTAAACTGTACTTGCCTGATTCAAAAGTAATGAGACTTCTGTAGGTCAGAGAAAGCACCAGGATTGGAACCCACTGGAGCCCATGCCCTCCCCCTTACTTGTACATTCAGGAGTATTTGTACTGATGAAGGTCTACATCTCAGGCCCTGCCAAGAGCCCTTACCACAGATGACCCCCAAAGCCATTCATGCCTTAAGAGGCAGAGATTCTTCCAAGAAGGAGAGTGGCAGGCATCCCAAGCTGCCTTTCTGAACAAAGTAACTGACTGCAATCCCGTCCCCCTTTGCCTAGGCGATTGTACACCTTCCCTTTGGGTACATTCTCTGCCATTTTTCTCCCACCTAACAAGAATGGCTCCTTCATCCCCGACAGAAAGGGGAAAAGGTTGAACAGGAGCACCATGTGTGCTTAAGACCACAGATGGAAACACTTCCAATTGCTTTTATTTCCCCCCATTTGCTTTAAAAATGAGTACAATGAATACGAGCACAGCACCGCTGACTGGGCTCAAATTCTGGCTCTGACCCTGGTAGCTGCCTCGCCTATCCATCTTTAGTTTGCCTCACAGGGTCTTTATAAAGATTAAGTCAATTTACATACAACATCTAGACTTCTCCTTGCTAATAGAGGAGATAGCAATCTCTAATATAAATATTTGCCATGACAATGTTACTGCTAGTACCATCAAATTAAGTAATCTCTAAAGTAAGTATTTATTCACAAAACTTCCTAAACTCAATTTTAAGGCAAAATATAACAAGTTAATAATTTCCACAACTGCTGATAGGTGTACAGAATGATGTGATCTTTATGGAAGGGATTTTGAAAACATCTAACAAATAGATGTTTCCTAAAAATATAACTACCACATGACCCAGCAATCCCACTCCTGGGCATATACCCGGAGAAAACCATGATTTGAAAAGATTCATGCAGCACTATTTACAATAGCCAAGACGTGGAAGCAACCTAAATGTCCATTGGCAGATAAACGGATAAAGAAGATTTGGTATATATATATATATACAATAGAATACTAGTCAGTCATAAAAAAGAATAATGCCATCTGCAGCAACATGGATGGACCTAGAGATTATCATACTAAGTGAAGTAAGCCAGACAGAGAAAGACAAATACATGATATTGCTTACATGTGGGATCTTAAAAAATGATACAAATGAACTTATTTACAAACAGACTCAAAGACACAGAAAACAAACTTATGGTTACCAGGGTGTAAGAGGGGTGGGGAGGGATAAATTGGGAGACTGGGATTGACATATACACATTACTATACATAAAATAGATAAGGATCTACTGTATAGCACAGGGACTCTACTCAATATTTTGTAATGGCCTATATGAGAAAATAATCTAAAAAAGAGTGGATATATGTATATGTATAACTGATTCACTTTGCTGTACAGCAGAAAGTAACACAACATTGTAAATCAACTATACTCCAATTAAGAAAAAAAAAAAAAAGGGAGGACTTCCCTGGTGGTGCAGTGGTTAAGAATCCGCCTGCCAACACAGGGGACACAGGTTCGATCCCTGGTCCAGGAAGATCTCACATGCCACGGAGCAACTAAGCCCGTGTGCCACAACTACTGAGCCTGCGCTTTAGAGCCTGCGAGCCACAACTACTGAGCCCGTGTGCCACAACTACTGAAGCCCATGCACTCTAGGGCCCTCGTGCCACAACTACTGAGCCCACATGCTGCAACTACTGAAGCTTGTGCGCCTAGAGCCCATGCTCTGCAACGAGAAGCCACCGCAATAAGACAACATGCACCACAACAAAGAGTAGCCCCTGCTCGCCACAACTAGAGAAGCCCGTGCGCAGCAATGAAGACCCAATGCAGCCAAAACAACAACAACAAAAAAAAAGGGAGTATTGCAATAAAGGAAGTCACACGAAATTTAAAAACAAAACAAAACAAACTACATTTACCTTTTGACAAGGAAGACCCATGGCTAGGAATTTACCCTGAAGATACATCTCCCCAAATAAAAGCAACACATGCACAAGGTTATTCATTGCAGCATTATGTAAAAACAAAAGACTGGAAATGTCTTAAATGTCCATTTAAGAGACTGGTTGAATAAACTATGGTACATCCACATAATCAAGTACTATGCAGCCATAAACAAGAATATTTACAGCCATAAACAAGAATAATAAACTGAATTGATATATAAAATAACTTTTAGGCAATGTTCAGTGAAAAAGTACATATTGCATGTCCACTGAAAGGGCCTAGATGCAACAGCACCCAGTAACATTAAGCATGCCTACAGTCCAGATCTTGGTTTCTAAATACCAATCCCCACTAAAAGAAACCAGGACTCGCTGGGAAAATGGCTGATTCCAGGTCAGAGGCAGGGGATATGCAAGGTGGGCCTGGAACATCTTTTTGTGCCAGGAAGTAGGGAAATGTTCAAAGAACGATGGGGGCGAGTCAAAAGGACACAGCTATATCTGTAAGAGTCTAGTATCCAGAATATATAAAGACCTCTTACAATTATGCAGTAAGACGAATAATTTTAAAGTGGGCAAAGGATATGAATAGACACCTCTCCTAAGAAGCTATGTAAATGGCCAATAACAACATGAAAAGATGCTTAACATCATTAGTCACTAAGATACCATTTCACTCACCAGGATAACTATAGTTAAACAAACAAAAAACTCCCAGAAAACAAGTGTTGGCCAAGATATGGAGAAAGAACATTATACATTGCTAGCAGGAACATAAAATGGTTCAGTTGCTATGGAAAAGTTTGGTGATTCTCTGCTAAGATAGAATTATCATATGACCCAGCACTTCCACTTCTAGGTATCTGCCAAAAGAACATATGTTTACACAAAAACTTATATATGAATGTTCACAGCAGCCTCATTCATAATAACAATTGGAAATAACCCAAATATACATCAACAGATGAATGGATAAACTAAATATGGTTTTCCATGCAGTGGGACATAATTCAGCTACAAAAAGGAATGAAGTACTGACACAATGCTACAACATGGATGAACCTAGAAAACATGCTAAATGAAAGAAGACAGATACAAAAAGGCCACATATTGTATGATTCCACTTATGTAAAATATCAAAAATAGGCAAATCCACAGATAGAAAGATTTGTGGTTGCTAGGAATGGCGGGAGGGAAGAAATGGGACTAATAGGTATGGAGTTTCTTTTTGGGGTGATGGAAATGTTCTGGAATTTGATGGTGGCAATGGGTGCACAACAGAGTGAATACACATACTAAAAACCCCTGAAATGAACATTTTAAAATGATTTTACATTGTGAATTGTATCTCAATAAAAGGGAAAAAAAGGGGCTTCCCTGGTGGCACAGTGGTTGAGAATCTGCCTGCCAATGCAGGGGACACGGGTTCGAGCCCTGGTCTGGGAAGATCCCACATGCCGCGGAGCAACTAGGCCCGTGAACCACAACTACTGAGCCTGCGCGTCTGGAGCTTGTACTCCGCAACAAGAGAGGCTGCGACAGTGAGAGGCCCGCACACCGCGATGAAGAGTGGCCCCCGCTTGCCGCAACTAGAGAAAGCCCTCGCACAGAAAGAAAGACCCAACACTGCCATAAATAAATAAATAAATAAATAATAAAAATAAAGGAATTCCCTCAAAAAATATATTAACAAAAAAAACAGGGGAAAAAAGGACACAACTGGTTGAAAAGGCTCCCACTCATCAAATCTGGAGCAATTTGAGCATCAAAAAGAATGAGTTATTAGATTATAACACTTTGAATTAAAAAAACAAAACTGTAAATTCATAGTGAAAATAAGTACCCAAAAAGGGTAGAGGAAAGAAAACTCTTCTTTATAGATGAATGCCAGCTAATACATGTAGGGGAATGATGGGATAAGAATATTACCATTTAAGAACTACTAATGTGGAAACTGATTTAGGTAAGATCATCAGTGGATGTTATAAAAATGATGTGTAAAAGGTGGCTGAAATCCAGCATCTTCAATGGTATCACCCCACTTTGATAGATATGGGGGACACTACCTTAAACAAGGCATCGAACCCAGCATCACCAATACAGGGACAACTTGATGTGCAATACTAGAACATACACAATCTCACTTATAGCATTCTTACAAAAAATGTTTAACCTAAATGAAATCATGAGGAAACAATAAGACAAATCCAGATTGTGGGATATTCTATAAGACAACTGGCCTAGACTCAGCTAATATATTTAGGGGTGAAATGCCCTGGTGTTTAAAACTTATTTTAAATGACTCAGGGGGAAAAAAGTATATGTGTGCGTATTGAGACAGATATAGGGAAGGAGGGAGGGAGGAAGAGAGGGACAGAGAAAGCAAATATGAAAAAAAGTTAGTAACTGGTGAATCTATGTAAAAGAACATGGGTATTCAATATATTCCTCTTCCAACTTTTCTGTAGGTTTACAATTTTTCAAAATAAAAAGTTGGGGAGAAAATCTGTGTAATAAATCAGCTTTAAAGAACAGAAAATTCAACATGCTTAAAGTGTAATAATCAGAAACACAATTCATCTCTAATATAAAGTGTCCGATTTTCTTAAACATACTTTACTGTTGCCCATTTCAGCAGGTGAGAAGCATTATGGTACAGCTGCTCTGAAATTCCTCTATGAATCCTCAAGGCTTCTAAATTAGTTAAGTGAAAATTTCTTACCCAATTCAGATAATCAAGAACTTATCTAATAGACAAGAAAATATGTTGGACAACTCACACCCCTTGTACTTTACTTACAGCCTGGAACTCCACATATATCAAAATATGGTTTTAAAATATTCTTTAACAGAATTTCTGATAATTTCAAATGAGAGAGGTATACATTTTCAGCTACATGGTAGATACCTTATATGACTAGCAGACAATTCAGTGTATCTCCAGTGGGATGATTTATCATAAAGAAAGTCACCAAAAATTGTAAGCAGTCTGGATTTGTGTTTATTGAAGCCAGTAATTAGAGACATCTTTTCCAGCACTAGAAAGCAAGGTTCCACATGACTGCATACTGCATCTGGATAGAGCCACACCCCTGGACTAAGGCTGGTGGGAGAATAATCTGCAGTCCTAATTTTAAGTTAAAAACACCAATAAACCTAGTATAGAGACAACAGTGAACTTTCACTTACAGCATCAACATTGTTAAGGTCATGATGTACAGAGCAGTCACTTTTAACTTTGTTAAACTAATAAAACACATCTTCAGTTTAAATACTGGTTTAAAAATGCCAATCCAAAAAAAAAAAGTGCAAACAAAATTAAATAATTCTAGCAGCATACCCGTTGCATTTTTAGGAAAGACCAATTCATGGCCTTTATCGTGGCCTTATCTTCAAGGTTGGGCTTATTTCTTTGATTTTTCCATTTTAAAGACAAACAGCAGATGTAACCACTACAATGTACATAAATAGTCATAAAATTATCTTTAACAGTCTACCATACAAGTGTATTCTGCAAATGAAATGAATTTTACTTTAAAAAGTAAAGGCTGTTTATTGTTTGGCCTTTGGTTCCAATGCACGAAAATCCCAAAATAACAAAAAATATGCTCCCCCCTCCCACCCCCCCCAAAAAGAACCCTGCAGCTCCCCAAAGTTGGTAGACTTTGGCAACCACTGAGCACATGACACTATACATCAGTTTCTTCTGATCCTAGGAGTATCCACTTGTTATGAGAAACTAAAGTGATCTCCAAGAAACCTTCCTTCACAAGACAGGTGTCTTAGCATTTCTTCGGTTTTAGTACATTTTATATTGACACAAAAAGTGCTTATCAGTTTAAATGATAAAAAATAAACAAAAAGTAAAGTTTTGCATTAAAATTTAAAATCACACTGTATCCCTCTTAGGCATGTGCCGTCCGAAGAATTCTTTCTTATTTCTGAGGTCACTCATTTTGTGCCCCCTGCCCCTGCCAGCTGCTATTGAGGGATTAAGTGACCCCATCATTCGTGGGGCCACAAGCTGTTTGGCATCTATTGGTCATTATACTACAACCATCATTCCAAGTCAGTTTACTGTCATTACCTGGAAAATCTGGTAACTGGAAGCCATAACACATTAAAAAAAAAAAACTGAATTAAAAAGGGGGGAAAAAAGTGTATTTTCAACAATATGACTGGCACAAGAAACACATTTTTGTTTGTCAGAAAGGCAAGTAAATACTCAGCTTTCTCCTTAACAGTGTTCAGACCTTTACAGAAAAGCAACTCAAGACAGTCTTAGAGTCTTGTTATATAACATATGATATTAAGTTATGCCCAGTATGGTTAGTGGTCAGTCAAATCTGGTATGTAAAAGTAATGACATTAGGGAAGTTATGCTTAGACACAGTACAACAAACATTCATATAAAAAAAGTAAATTCCACATAAGTGAACTGTAGTTTTTCCCTTGATTTGACAACAAATGTTTTATATATTAAATTAATGGTAGTGTTTGCATTTCAATGTTCTGTGTCATGTATAAAATTAAAAGTGCCATTTTAAATCCACAGAAGTCACTTCCAGGATGATGCTGTGACATGACAATGTGCATGAATTTGCCCTAAATGGAGACACCTGAAACACTTATTTCCATAAGAAAAAAATGCTAGTTTATGAAAAACATAAAACAAGAGAAATTTCCTTTTTCAGTATAAAACATTCACACTTATTTGTCCATCTGATAACACTGATCAGACCAGGGAGCTAGGACAAAACCCTTGTGCATCAATGGAACTCCACGAAGGTTTCCAATGACCATAAGGCAGGGACTGGTGTAAGCCAATTAACTGGAGTGTATTTACATTAAAAACCTCCTTCAAACTTTCTGTAGCACACTGCATTATGGTAAAATGAGAGGTTGGTCACCCATTCTCTACTAGTAGGCCAGCCTGTGGTAGTTAAAAAAAAAAAAAATTTTAAAACAAAGTAGAAGCTATTTAGAAAACACAATTCAAAGTAAACTAATTTTGTAACTGCTGACTTTAAACATACCCCACAGTGACTACCCCACGACGCACACGCGTGGAGCCCAACATCTCCCACGAGGACATGGCCTGGGCTAAGCACGTGAGTCCTGGGCAGCTGCCATCTTCCCCACCCCCATACCGGCTCCACCTGACTCAGGCATCCCCACACTTAACACATCTTTCATAAGTTAAAGATGCATTCAGAACAAGTCCAATTCCCATTTTGCTTAGTGTTTAGTTTGGAAATGCTTCTGATTTTAAGTCTTAAAAATGATTATTCGACTTCTACTGAACACACTGTATTTACTAACACTGCTCATCTCCACCTCCTCCTCCACTTTCTGCAACATTCCGCTTCCCTACCAACACTTCTCTCATTCCTCCTTTCAGTCTTTCTCTTTCCTGGACTTTCTGCTACTTAATCTGCTTCCCAAGAACAAGTGAATCTGTTAACATGCAACTGGTCAGACTAGCTACCATCTGATCAATGACTTCCTGGTCTCATTGGCTCCACCCTGAAAGTAAGTGGGCCCTCTTTCTCTCCATCTACCTTCCCTCCCCAAGAAGCCCAGCTGCACTTGCTGCCCATCAGAGAGCCACATGCCTGAGAGTCCAAGGGTTATCCTTCACAAAGGGATCTGACACATAACCTTCCTAAAGGTGCATTTCACACTCGGACAAGCCAATGAAGCATTTTTTTTTTTTTAAGTTCATCTCCCCTGCCCCAAAAAACTGATAGCATGTGCCATATCAGAAAAATCCTGGTCTTAGAGCAGATCAATATAGTTATTTGGTCATTTTACATATGCACTTTTTAAGGAGGATCAGGCTTCATTTTCTGTTGAAGAGTTTGTTACCATGGAGTCTGGTTTTCGAGTCATCCTATCCAGTTCTTCCTGAACATTTGTCAACACAGTCTTTTGTCCTTTAAAGAAAAAAAAAAAAGCAGCAGTGATGAGAGCAGAAAAAAAAATTTTTTTAAGTAACATTTAAAATTATACAGATTTCTATAATCATTTTTGGTGATAATAACTCCAATAAGAATGAGGAAAGTCTTTTTTCATTGCAATGGTTATAAGGAGACAGACTCTAATTCAGCCCTTCTTAATTCCAAATGCCACAGGTCTGGGCTCCCCGACTACATTACTGCCCCCTGCCTGGGGATGCCTTTGTGCCAAACACAAAGGCCTTTCTGAAAACCCTCTCAGCCCTATGCACTCTCATCACCATCTTCCTAGAGGTAGTATCTGAGTTTCTGGCATGCAGCAAACGACTTTCTGTGCCTCAGACAGAACAGGTGTTTATGTTTTGTTACTAATTACAACTGACTCACATGGATATCCTGGAACACCGTATTTCAATAAGAATATAAGACTAAGGTTGGCCATTTCGATACAGCACAAAGTTGGTGCACATATCTTTTGTTGTTGAACACTAACTGGGGCCTAGAAGTGACCCCTATTTCCTCCCAGGGAGTACCAGTTTATAGCCTGGGCCAACAGATCAGACAGACTCTGAGTCTCCAAGAACTCCAGAGCACCTGAAGGCACAGGCTAACCTGACGATGGAGTGATTTCTTGAGGGTTTCCTTTGATTGGAAAACACCAATTAAGGAAAATACTGTATTAATATTCCTTATAGCCAATGGAAAATTAAAACCCTTTGGAAATGGCCTCAAGCTTTCTGGGAAAATTTGTAATTCCCAAGGAACCTGGTTCTTTTGTTTCAGAGACCTCCAAGACATAGACTTGCCCTATGTGCCCACACGGAAGAACAGATGGGTGGGCTGTCACAGAGATGTCTATGTGTGACAAGGGTGGGGAGCTTCATGGAGGAGAAAATGACGACCCTCCAGTGAGGCAGTGAGGGTTCACAGGCAGCGGAGGGCAAGACTGGAGGCAGTAGAGTGAGCAAAATCCTTATAAAGCAACACAGGATATTACAGACTAAATAAAATGTCAATGGTACACTCCAGACCATGACTTCCAACGGGCAGAACTTCTACACCCAGGCCATGTACTGGGTTGACCAAAAAGTTCGTTACGTAAGATGTTACAGAAAAACCTGAATGAACTTAGTTTTTGCGGTACGCGGGCCTCTCACTGCCATGGCCCCTCCCACTGCGGAGTACAGGCTCCGGACGCGCAGGCTCAGCGGCCATGGCTCACGGGCCCAGCCGCTCCGCGGCATGTGGTATCCTCCCGGACCGGGGCACGAACCCGTGTCCCCTGCATCGGCAGGCGGACTCTCAACCACTGCTCCACCAGGGAGGCCCCCGAACGAACTTTTTGGCCAGCCTAATGTTTAGGATCTACCTCAACTCACCCAACAGTCAGTTCTTGAGAACCTGAATATACATAAATCCCACCTTAAATGTACCAAGAAACACACATGGTAATAAGGTAATCCTACTGTAAATTATACTGCTCAGTATAAGGTGGAAATCTGTTCAGAACATCAAGGGGTCTGCAGGTCAGTGAAAGCAGACACTCCTGTCCACCACCCAACCTTCCGGCACTCTCCGATCACAAGTGTCCTAAATCTTTGGGGGCCCTTCAGTACCTGACTTCTTGGCTGTGCCCTGCACCCCACCAGCACCAGGACTTCCAGGAGAGCCTGTTTTTTTACTCAACAGACTATTGAAGAAGCTGGCCAACACCCCTTCACTTGCTGCATTATCTAAGGAAACATTAAGAAAAAAAACATCACACAAATTGAATGACTCAATTAAACAGCAACAAACTATTTTTCAGCTTGGAATTATCCATTTGTGGTTATGATCCTCCTAGGATACTGAGCAGATTCATTCACTATGATGCCTTATACATTGCCACTGCTAAGGCTGATTATGTGTTAGCATAATTAGTAAGTGGAAACCTGTTTAGATTTCCCACCTGTTCAGAGGCATAATAGATAACCTGTGCTCCACATCATCTCCCTGTCCATGAGGCAGTGTTTTTCAAAGTTTTATAAGCCCGTAACGTTCCAAAGCTGCTGTGAAAAGCTCTCATTCAGAATAGAAGACAGTCATCGAACATGCAAGAATTAAATATAATTTTAGGATTTTACTGCAGCCAACATCTTGGGGTATTATTAAGTCACTGGGGTAAGGGCTACTTAAACCAGTAAGTAACTGAGCTTGACAAAACAAGTGACAATTCATAAATGGTAATAATATAAACCTAATAAGCAACAAAACTGAGAACTCAAATTATACATTTTAAAGTGACTTCTCATGCTGTATTCTTCTCTGAATATAGAGGCCTAACCAGGGTCTTAAACAAAGCCAGGTGCAAGGGCCACCAATTCCAACAAAGGAGCAGGCCTTGGTCTCTGCCAACCATGAACTCCCTCTCTCAGAAAGAGGAAGTGGAAAGCAGCCCTTCTTGGGAAAGAAAACAGCTCAGCTGCCTTGAGTCTCCACCTTCCAAATCCAGCTACTCAGCCCCTAAAGTAGGAATGAGGCCTAGGACTAAACCACTCTCCAAAGAGATAGGATACATACTTTTGATGTTTGGGTCCGGCTTCTTTACTGACGTGCCTGGGGAGGCACTAGGCACGCTGGCTGGCCCTCCCCGGCCCTGGGTTCTTGGAGAGCCAGAGGGTCCTCTTGCAGGGGATTCCTAAGTCCAAAACCAGTCCAAGTCACACACAGGCATAAAAATAACAGAAAGTACATATCCCAAAAATGAAGACACGCTTCTGCAGGGTATTTGTCACAGTCTAGGGAGAAGGGTGGCAGGAATGGGAGTTTGTGCCCAGCTCAGTCCCTTTTTTAGATCCCAATTTCTCCTGAGAGAAGAGATACCAAGATAACAAAACCTGTTGACTCTAATTCCCAGAGCTGTATTCCTTCATCAGACGTTTTCTGAGTTCCTACCATGTACCTGGCCCTGGGCTTTTAGGGGGACCAAATTCCCTCTGAATATACAAAAGCTCACACAAATGTAAGCTCTCACAAATAATGGTATAAAGTTTGAAGACATGACATTGGGCCTTGACCCTCTGTTTAGTTTAAGGTACTCACGGAGGCTCTCGTGGGTGTGGCTGGCTGCTTGGCAAGGAGTGACTGCAAAGAGAGGGACACACCGACCATTAACCAAGGCCTGCAGAGTGCACTGAAGGTCCGGAGAAACACTTCCAAGTATTCCACTAGAGGGCACCATTAACAACAACCAAGTCAGAGGTTCTACACTATAAATGCAAAATATTTAAATTGAGCAATTTGGTATACGGTGAACAAAAAATACTCCCAGTAACCAGTTTTGAAGCTAATGCAGCAAGGAGAGCACAGAAGGAGAAGTTGGCAATAAAAAACATCAACGGCCCCCTGCTGACCTGCCTGCATCATCAGGCAAACCCGTGATGTGTCTAACAACACTCTCAGTGAAACAGAAAGGTGGGACTGGGTCTGCATTCTGAACTGTCAGCTTGGGTTTACTCTCCTCACCTACAAAACGTGTATATCAGCTCACCTGCCTTCACGCACAGGGCTGTGTGGGGCTATGTGAACTAACGGAAGTGAGGTCAGGGCATTTGGTAAACTGTCAACATGGGAAATACTATGCCAGAAAATCTACATTTGCAGACAGAACAGGTACTTAATAAGATACTAAGCCTATCACTGTAGGAGAATCTGCAAGGCAGGAAGGGTATCCTCTGAGGGGCCCCCTACCCTGTACCAATCTTAGAAATGGGAGAGAACAAGGACTGGTGGCAACCCCTTTGTCCCTGCAAGCTCTTTGTGATACCCCCGCCTCACGCCAGGGAGGTGGTTTCATTCGTGAGAAGGCCTCTGCTCTGGCCTCACTGGTCTTCTTACCTGTTGCTTCATTAGGAACACCTGCTCATCCTCCGCTGCCAACTCTTTGTCGTGGACCAGCTGTGAAGTGAAGTGACACACTCATTCGTGGTCATAGACCAAGAACACCCCAAACTACTTGTCAAAATTCATGCTGAAAGGAGAATCTTGTGCTCAAGTCTCAACATGGGTTTGGGGAGTCCCTGCAGAGACTGAAGAGGTCAAGTCTTTCTAGCCTGGCAAAGACCCTGTTCCAAGACCAGCCTTGGCATATGGCCAAATGACATTTTTAAGTCTGGCAGGTTCTAAACAATACCTCCCAGATCCGGGTCTGCAGGCGATCACAGGAGCAAGTGGGATCTACTCACAGTAATCCAGAGGCAGCAGTGGCAGTCCATCACA
Source organism: Mesoplodon bidens (assembly GCF_964165515.1). Taxonomy (NCBI): domain Eukaryota; kingdom Metazoa; phylum Chordata; class Mammalia; order Artiodactyla; family Ziphiidae; genus Mesoplodon; species Mesoplodon bidens. The sequence goes on along the minus strand of NC_138175.1, from coordinate 20,336,443 downwards.
CATGCTGTGCCACCCGGAGCCAATTACATAACACGATTTCATCTAAAGACTTTTTTTAAAAGGCCCTTGGATTATTTTTTTTACCACCCCCCCAAATGGTTCAATGTGCGAGACTTGTTTCTTTATAAGTTTCTTTTCCCATGAAAAAACCCTACAACTACTTCTTTATTTTTTGGCAGGGGGGCCATGCTGCGCAGCTTGTGGGATCTTAGTTCCCCAACCAGGGATCAAACCCAGTCCCTCGGCAGTGAAAGCACAGAGTCCCAACCACTGGACCGCTGGGGAATTCCCCACTTGCAACTCTTAAAGTGACTGATTTGGGTACCTTTCTCACAGGAGGTTTCACAATAAAGTCTTCATATGCATCTTCTGGCTTCACAGTTGTGAAATTTTCATGTAAAATAGCTATTTTCTTTTCATTGTCCCAGCCTGCAGGTCTAAAGGCAAAGACACAGAGACTGACTTGCTTTTCCTGGGACTGCCTTATGGAATACTCAGCACACTCTGGGTTAGAGAGGACTCCCAGCTGAGATCCTTTCCCACAAGTTCTGGTCTGCAGTTGCTGGGCCGGCTTGTAGCTTTTGGCAGACAAGCCAATATTCACTGCAAGTGTAGTCCATCAGCTCAGCCTCACAGGTCCTGCTCCATAATGAATTCATGAGGCCCAAGGCCTAAGGAGCCAGAGCGAGATCTTACTGACTATACATGCTGACCCACAGGAAGTGTTCAGAGCTTTTCCACAACTCTGCTGAGAAGAACAAGGACACAATGGGGCCCTGTTCTGACAGAGTGGAGAATACAGAGCAACACATAGGACAGAGCTCAGGATACGGCTGTTTCTCTGGGCTTTGGTATGAAGACACCCCTGTGAGCTGTTTCTCTGAGAACTCTTCTTTCTGACAACAGTTTTCTTATGGATTGGTTAATTTTACTGATGTGTGAATATGTACCCTGGAGCCAAGGGGAGTAGCAGGACCTGCACTATCCTGGGCCTCAAACCAGAGGGACACAAGGAGTTCTTGAGGATCCTATGTGGGAGCTGCCCAGCTTGACATCGCAGGGCAGGATGGCACCCAGGTTCCATTAAGCTAAGCTGCAGCCTAGGGTAAGGAACAATTGTAAAATGCCCTACATGACATAGTTTTATCTAGAAGCTCTAAAAGATGGCAACTGATTGTTCCCACAGGCTTCTCATTCTCTATCCAAATCCTGCTCCACAGCTCTAGAACCAAGAAGGTGCTTAGCCAGGGCTCTCCACCCCAATGGCTCCGACGACTTCACCGGCTCCCCAACAGGCAACTACCAACAGGACCAAAGGTGCAAAGGGACAGAGCATGACCAAGATACTGCCATGACTCGTGTCACCTTCAGAAGCTCTGAGCTTCTTCTCCACTCCAGATCAGCCCTGAACACATCCAATCTCCCTGATCCTCCTTCTCCTCAGGATCACAAGTGATTTGGGCACTGACTGACTCCAAAAGCATACCACTCACTGAGAGCTTGTGGCTTTGGTGCTGGCCTGACTGCTCTAGACAACGATTCTCTAAAATCAGTCTAAGTCTCTATATCTGCTGTCTGGGAAGAGCCCAAGTGAGGCTCTCCCTAAATGTTGAGGAGGCAGCCTGTTCGGTCCCGAGAGCTCTCGGCTTTCACACCTTCAGTCTTCTCCCAGACTCTCCCACCCTTCCACTCCTTCTGGCCTGCCTGGGATGCACCACTCACTCTCCCAGCATCACTCCTCTGCTCGCCCTGCCACACTGCCTCTACTACCCCAGTACTGCCCTACCCCTCCTCGCTGTGTGTGTCCCTTCAAGTGCCATGTGCAGGGACCACATCTCATTCATTTCTGCCCTCAGCATAGAACCTGGTCTCCGAGGAAGTGCTCAGTATTTGCTGAACGAACTGTAATTCTTTCTTAAGAGGATATCTAAGCCTAAAAACATGACACTAGCACAAGTCCTCTCAGAGACCACACCTTCAACATTTACTTATGCATGCACAACACCCACCATTCTCCACTGAGAGAATGACACGAATTAGGACTAACAGGTATCCAAGTCTCTGCCCAGGACAATCAGCCCCAGTGGCTCCTCAAATGTGAAACACCGGAAACACAACAGGCATTCAGTACAGCCAAAGCCCAAGCTGATGCGGTGCGAGGGAGGGCGTAGGCAGTCATCCCTGCCAATGGATGCCAATAAACCAGATGCTTCAACAGAAAACGTCCAGGATCCTCAAAGTGCCAATTCCCTATACTACGACTCCCTCACTCAGCCGGCATTCTACCAGAGTTGACAGTAAGTGGCAAAAATGTTTTAGCAACTTGCTCTCCATGAAGAAAGGCAGCACCCCTACCCTCACTCCACCCAGTTCCCTCAGACTGGAAGCAGAATGGCAAGTAATCTGGAAAAGAGCAGAGATGGAAAGGTGGGTGTATATATGCCCTATGAGGTCCAACTCCAAGCACGTTGCCCCAAGGTAGTAGAAAGCTGGCTGTATAAGAAAGAGACAGAGGCATCTTACTTGGAAGGATAAAATGTAAAGAGCAAATGTACCAGGAGGAGAAGCGTTTGAAAGCATCACCTATAAAGAACTCACATAAAAACTGCTTCCTTTTCCACAACTAAGGCAGGCGTGGTAAAGTGGAAACCATATGTTTTATGAACAATGTACTTATACAACAAGTTGAGGTTTTTCTCTTCCTTCACTGATGTGTAAATCAAGGCGGCTCCATCTAATCAATCTGCTTAAGGAAAACCAATTCACTGCAAGAGGAGACAAAAGCAAATACATACAAGCACAATCCTCAAAGTACTAGTCACAGGATACTCAGTTTTTGATCAACACAATTAATATAAAGTGTTAAAATCTTAAGAACTAAAAAGGTAATAGTAGCAGAAGAAGCAGGTCAAAAGCATAAAGCATGTTGATGATAGCGGGCCATGTAGTTCATTTCTGAACATGTAAACTTGTCTTCTGACCCATCAGGTTGCGTCCCAAGCAGTCAACTTAATGGTTCTGAGGGTAGCCCAGGAAAACCCTCAGCATATCCAAGGTACACATATTCTTTCCTAGACAGATGCCCACATGTGATCAAGTTGGTCATTAAGCATATAAGAGTTGGGTACCTACATGTTATGGCACCCTCCACTGAGCTGGACAAGCTTAAGAGCCCAAAGGAAGTAGTGGAACCCACCCTTACCCTCCCCCGCCCAGGATGTGGGATGATGGCACCAACTGCTATTGGATTTTTACAGAAACAACACTCAAAAGTCTGCTGACACAGCCTCTCTCTCACGGACAGCACAAAACATAAACATAAAGGAAACCCTGTAGCACCCAAAACACTATCATGTTGGGTAATTAACCTTTTCTATAAAAAAAGCAAAGTTTAAAAAGATTTTCAAGATATGATAAAAATAATTTGCAATAAAATTATCACATATCAGCTTTATTCTTAATACAAAAGTCTACCAATGTACACCATTAAAAATAAAAAATAATCAAAAATAGGCACAAATTATTAAGTCTCAAATTCCAACACAGTAAACTTTTAGAAAGTAAAATGATGTATACCATGGGTCCCCAACCCCAGGTCCACAGACAGGTATTGGTCCTCGGCCTGTTAGGAACCGGGCCGCAAAGCAGGAGGTGAGCGGTGGGCGAGCGAACAAAGCTTCATCTGCCGCTCCCCATCGCTCGCATTGCTGCCTAAACCCTCCCCCGCCCCCCGTGGTCCGTGGAAAAACTGTCTTCCACGAAACCGGTCCCTGGTGCCCAAAAGGTTGGGGACCGCTGATGTATACAATTTCACCCTGGCAAAAAACTATTCTGGATTCAGGAAGTACTTTATCTCTTTGAAGAAGCCCCATTTGGAGGAAGCCTGGATTAGCACACATATAGGGGAGCCTGTGCCCCTGGGCCCCAACACAGCACCCCAAGGATACACTGGAGGCAGAACCTCCGTAGGTGTGACTGGATGAAGTCAAAGTGCTCGTCCCTGTAATCATGCTCCTTCTCCAGGACACTCACCGCATCACACTGCAGGTAAGATAGAAAGAGAAAGGAGTCATCTTTTTGCCTCTCTGCCTGCTAAGGATGGGAACACTGTCTTTATCAGTAATAAAGTATCATGGCTTCAAAGAAGGCAGCCATGGGACTTCCCTGGTGGTGCAGTGGTTAAGACTCCGCGCTCCCAATGCAGGGGGCCAGGTTCAATCCCTGGTCAGGGAAATAGATCATACATCCATGCTGCAGCTAAGAGTTCGCATGCCACAACTAAGGAGCCCGCCAACCACAACTAAGATCCAGCGCAACCAAAATAAATAAATAAATGAATTTTTTAAAAAAGAAGGCATCCACAGCCCAAAGTCCAAGCGTTAATTAAATAAATAGACAAGAGTGAAAAGCAACTGGTGATTCTTCTTTCATCCTGGGCCTCAGTTTCCACATCTATAAAGCAGGGATATGATGGCCCTGATCACCTCACAGTTGCTCTAAGAATCAAACAAGGTCACATCAGGAAACAGGCCCACTGGACATGGCTGTGCACTGCACACTCCACAGGGCTCCATTCTCACAGAATATGATGTGAATGGCACATGCTGCAGTTGGGCAACCTAGAGGCTCTGACTAGGATCAAAGAACTTTTGAAACCCCCCATTTTTTTGTTTGTTCTTTATTGGATTTTTTTTTCTTAATGAATTTTATTTATTTATTTGCTACACTGCCAAACCCAGCCAAGCGTACAATTCCCTGGCACACACCTTTGTGCACACCACCAACACTGGGATCCCCAGGTTATGAGTCAGCACGTTGTTACCAAGAGGCAGGGCCACATTTTCTTCATCAGGACCTGAGGTCAGAGGCCCTCTTCTCTGTGGGGAACCTTGACAACCTTCCTCAGGCTCAACGTAGTCTTGAAAATCTTTCACAACTACAGGTGAAAAAGAAAAAGAAAATTACACACACACACACACACAATAAAAAATGCACATGCCAGCTTTAGAAAACTGAAGCAGGTAGTAATAAGCACAAAACATAAAGAGTTGTGACAAACTTCCTAACTGCATCTGACTTAACTGCAGTATTAGGGATTTAGGGGTGGTGATACAAAATCCCAATTCTGACATTTTCAGTCAGTCTGAGCAGTATAACTTCAGAGCAGTAAAGATATTCCCCTGGTCATCTTTAATTGCATCTAACTCTTAACAATTAAACAGGTTTTTTAAAACTCCTAAGGCTTCAATAGTTCCTACTATGAAAAACAAAACCAAACACTTTGGGCCTCCCTGGTGGCGCAGTGGTTGGGAGTCCGCCTGCCGATGCAGGGGATACGGGTTCGTGCCCCGGTCTGGGAGGATCCCGCATGCCGCGGAGCGGCTGGGCCCGTGAGCCATGGCCGCTGGGCCTGCGCGTCCGGAGCCTGTGCTCCGCAACGGGAGAGGCCACAGCAGTGAGAGGCCCACATACCGCAAAAAGAAAAAAAAAAAAAAAAAAAAAAAACCAAACACTTTTTTGGGGGCCATGCTGCAAGGCTTGCAGGATCTTAGTCCTGCTACCAGGGATTGAACCCAGGCCATGGCAGTGAAAGAGCCAAGTCCTAACCACTGGACCACCAGGGAATTCCCAACACTTTTCCTACATATTTTACATTTTCAAAATATTAGGATAGTTGAACTGTGTTACTTCAACAGACACGACCACTAGAATAGGTTACAACTTATAAAACTCCTCAGAGTTCTCATTAGAACCACCTGAATTACCAAGAACATGCTGTTTCCATACAGCCGAGGTGCGTCCGTGCTAAAGAGAGAGGCTGGACTTGCCAGCACCATCTGCATCTCCTCATCATCCTCACTCTTGTGGACTCAGTTTCATCTTTAGGAGATCCTGAGCCACATGTGTCACGGACCTATTCCTGCCTAACACAAGAAGGGGTGAGTGATAGAACATCTAGTTCTTGGCACTATTTTGGCCATGGGTGCAACCCCACAGGAGAGCCTTCAAGCTGAGAGTGGTCCATGGTCTTGGTTAAGGCAAGTGAACACAAAGTCCACAGACCTGCACCTTTTCCTGAGTGCTTCAAGGTTACATGTCAGGCCAGAGAACAAGGACATGATGATTAAAGCTACTTCGAGCCGGCAGCTCTACTCTTCTACACACAACATGACTAAAGGACCAAAAGGACTTTTACTCTCACCCACAACATGCTCACTGAGAAAACACAGACAACTAGATTAAAGAGAATCTAGAGAAAAGTGCATGTACTCTTCTTCACCCACAGAACAGGTTTTAAATATTTTAAAACAGTGAGTCCTAATTTACAAAGACTTTAGGTTATTGTTATATAAGCTTCTGGAATTATCTGGGAGCACAATGTCTTTCACATAATACTGGGAAAAAACCACTGCCTAAACCCTAAAGCGCAGATATAATATTTCAGCTCTACAACTTCTCTTTAATTAAGCTCATTCACATAATTTCATTGCCAATATAAATAATCTACTCATGGGACTTCCCTGGCAGTCCAGTGGTTAAGACTCCACGCTTCCAATGCAGGGGGCGCAGGTTCAATCCCTGGTCGGGGAACTAGGATCCTGCATGCCACGTGGCCAAAAACAAACAAAAAACACACAAAAACAATCTACTCAAGAGATTTTTTTTTTTTTACCATCAGTGCAGTTTATTTCTTCAGATTGAATAAATGAATACTCAAGAGATCTTTACTGCATTGCATTTTGGACAAAAACAGAGAAGGGTTTTCTGATGATTGTTGAAGGCTCTTAAGAAATCAAAGGCTCCCACATTTTCTCTCTTTTTTTTTTTTAAATCTGCTTTACTTTAGCTTTATGGAGCCAAGACTGACACACAACAAACAGCGCAATGTTTAAAATGTAAATCTGGTTGTTTTTTTTTTTTTTCTTTTTGGCATGCCTCACGGCTTGCAGGATCTTAGTTCTCCGACGGGGATTGAATCCGGGCCATGGCAGTGACAGCCTGGAATCCTAACCACTAGGCCACCAGGGAACTCCCTAAATTTGGTATTTTTGACATATGAATACACCCATGAGTCAGTACCACAATCAAGACAGCGCATTTATCTATCACGCCCAGAAGTTTCCTTGTGCCTTTTGGTAATCTATCTTCCCCACCTCTCCTCAACACCATCCCTAACTCCAGGCAACCACTGATCTGCTTTTTTTTTCAATACACATTAGTTTGCATTTTCTAGAGTTATAAATGTAATTTATATGTAATTACATTTACATATGTAATTACATTTATAATATAAATATAATTGAGAATATGTACTCTTTTTAGTCTTCCCACATTTTCTCTTTAAAAGCATTTTAACAAATCTTCAAGTCAATGAAAAATACAATGGCTTAACTGTCTGGGTAATATCTATAATTGTCCAAGGTCACGTGAGGCACTCAGACAGGCTTCCAAGACAGTGAGCATGGCAGAGCCTGGAGCAGGTTACAGGTAAGCTAAGTGACTGTGGGAAGGAAGGCAGGGGTGGGGCAGCTCCAGCAGTCTGCTCCACGAACCTCCACTACCCAGCATGCTGTATAAACTCTGCTGTATTCTACATAGGCCATGATATGAAAATGGTTGGGAAACCCTGGGCTAGGCTATTCATTCTCTGAAGGAATGACTTAATTACGGCTATCCAAAAACAGTAGGAAATGCACATGTGTTTTTAATAACTCAGCATTTTAGAAAATAAGTTGGAAGGCAGAGCAAATATTCATAACGGAGGTGGTGAAAAGGAATGATAAAAACATAGTGAGGACTGTGTAATCTGGATAATAAAATGTGCATTTCCCTTAGGATACACACATACCACAGTATTAGCAGTTTCTCTCTAGGTGGTGGGATGGCCAGTATTTCACAGCAGGGGCCATCAGCCCACCAGGGGCTTCCCTTTAGCATCAGATGGGAGTGGCTATGGGAAGGAGACTGCAGAGCGCCGCCTCTTTCTCTTCTTTTCCCTCCTACCTCATTGATCACCCCTTAGTTCCACAGTTCTGAGAAGACCCAAGAGATTGCACCTAATCTTTTTCCTCTACTTGATAAGCAAGTGAAACCCCAGACACAAAGCAGGAAAGATAAGACTAACCTACAAACAAGCACCACCTTCTGGCAGCTTTAGGGGTTGCTCTGCCCTCCCCCTCAGACAAACCCTGCAGCCAAGCAGCTGCCACCGATTCAGGACCACTGAGGAACCTAATCCAGAAAGAGACTGGCTGGCCATGGAGCAGCTTTCCAAACTCAGCAGATTGGACACTGGTGTTGGATCAGAAAGCAGGTTGGGTGACAGCTCTTTGCTCATTCAATACAATACCTAGAGTCCAATTAATCTGGAAAGTGGGAGTCCTCTAAGCAAGAGGACGGCCAACCACTTTATTAAAATGTAACCTAAAACTAGCACTAACAAAGGCACTCCTTTAACGGGTAACAGAAAGGCGTGAGTACCATTCCAAACACCTCAGAGGAAAGGTGGTGAACACAAGAGAGGCTCTCAGAAGGTTAGCCAGAGCCATGAGGCACGGATGTGGTTCCAGCAATCACCAGCCGCCCTCCAGTGTCCTCTCCTCTTCCTCCTTACAACCAAACCGAGCACCGATACTTAGAACACACAGCCACACAGACTGCATTTCCTTAGGAAATGTCTCCTTAGGAAGACAGCAGGCACACACCCTTCAGCCCTTCTTTGCTTTTCCTCCATCCTGCTGCCTGCAACACAGATGTGAAGGCTGGAGCTCTGGCTGCCAAGAGGAAGAGAACCACACCCTAAAGATGACAAAGCAGTAAGCACAAAGGAGCCAGGGTCCTTGACTTGTCTTCCTCAAGATGCTTTCCAGGCCTGAACTACCTCTGGATTTCATTCACAGGAGAGAGAAGTAAAACCCAGTCTTGTTTAGGCCACTGTTATTTTGGGTTTGTGTCACGTGAAGCTCAATCTAATCCTAAGCAACACAAACATCAATGACTAAGACCACAAAATAAATTCAGTGTGTCATGGGAGCACAAGCTCCCCAGAAGCGGGCACCTTGTCTGCTGTATGTATCCCCAATGCCTTGAACAGATCTGGCACCAGGCAGACAGCCTCCCTATCTGGGAAAGAAAAATATCCTTGGCTCAATCTCTTCCTTTTTTTCTGTTTTAACAAATCTTTACAAGGTTATAACTCTAGGAAAACAGGTTCAGAAACTGAAATCTCCTGTGCATTAACCCACTAGTCTGGGTACGATGGTAAATGCGCAGTGAAAGGAGAACAGCTCTTCAGGCTCTGAACTATTCCCAGAAGTTGTCTCTAGGGTCTCTATTTCAGGGGAAAAATAGGCTTTATCTAGAAAGGTCAGTGTTTGAGGACAGATGCGCTGAGCTGCATAATAATCACTGCAGCATACGTGGGTGTCCCAGGAAACACACATGCACACAGCAAACTAAAGAATTCTATGTTAAACTCCCTGTTTTAGCTAATGTAGTCAGGAGCAAGTGAAGTTATGACAGGAAGACACACAGCAAGAAATCTGATTTGAAAAGCACATCAAAATTTCTGAACCCTTCTGCCAGTAAGTTTGAAGATCCTGTGTGCCATGTTCCAGAAGCCCTCATTAATTCACTAAAGGGAGTGATGTCATCCCGTGGAAATGAGCCAGGCTGAGCCAAGACTGCCCTGGCCGAGACGGCACTGCTGCTGCTACAGCTCCAGCCCCTGCCCCTCCCACTTCCCTGGCAAGTGAACAGAAGTTGATGTAACCGCACAGAAGCAACGAAAAGGAAAAAACAAGCTTCTGAACCACATTAAGGAAAAAAAAACAAAACAAAAAGAACTTCCTTTAAAGTTCTCTGTTCTCAAATGGGCTTGGATGCCCCGAGTCTTAAAATATCCTTTCAGTTTAATGAAAAAAAAAAAAAAAAAAAAGAATTTCTTATTTCTAACTAAAATCATATTTGCTGTATCTCCAAAGGAACTAAGGTAGGAACTGAAAGATTTATCTTTTGTGGGTCTTCCTTTAAACTTGTCAACAAGAGGGTCCATAGGACCTCAATGGAAATACAGGGAAATGGACTCAAGCTGCAGAGATCCCAGTAAATCTCTACACCCACTGATACTAACTCAGCAGACCACGAGTTAACAGAACAGCAAAAAGGCTCACAGAACTGATCACGTTTTGGGGGCGAGGGAAGAACCCTTATTATAAAAGAGAACCAATGAAAATAATAAGGAATACTGATTTACTTTCTTCAACTGTGACAGCTGAGATAAAGACTGCTTTGAAGACTTTCTGACTACTGAATCTACAAAAGCAAATCTGAAATAAATGGTGCAAACAAAACACAAACACTCTGTAAGGGAAGCTTTGCAGCCTCTTGACACTGTGAAAAGGAAGGTGGCTGGAACCATCCAAAAAGACGAGTGAATTTTCCAATTAAGAAAATCCTGTTTTACTTACACTTCCGTTCCAGCTCCCTCATTTCTTCTGGTGGAATTTTCATTTTATCAATGTGCTCACGTAAAACACTAGCCCATTTCTGTAGAGATTCCATCATAGTCCAAGGCCTAGACATGTCTGCAACAAAAATCACCAGGGTCTCCGGCAAGAATTCAGCAGAAACTGCAAATTTCAGCAGACCTTTGTGATACAAGTCTCCATCCAGAATCCACACATTGCAGCGTGTGTGATCTAAGAAAAGAAGTGAAGCTAAGTTACTGACAATGACCATCAGCACAGCTGAAAGAGCCACACAAGGAAGAACTTAAAGGTGACAGCCACAGAATTCCACACAGAACAGAGACAGAAATCCTAACCAGAAAAGGGTCCAAGTGCTCAGTGGACAGCAACTCTTCATCAAGGTGCCTTGTGAACTGTCTAAACTATAAAATTTTGTAACAACCATAATATACTGTGTCCACATCCAAAAAGATTCCAGCAATGTCTGAGGAGTAAAGAGTGAAGGACATTTTAGCTTTCAATAAGAATCAAAAGATACTAATAGGGCTTCCCTGGTGGCGCAGTAGTTGAGAGTCCGCCTGCCGATGCAGGGGACATGGGTTCGTGCCCCAGTCTGGGGAGATCCCACATGCCGCAGAGCGGCTGGGCCCGTGAGCCACGGCCACTGAGCCTGCGCGTCGGGAGCCTGTGCTCCGCAACAGGAGAGGCCACAACAGTGAGAGGCCCGCGTACCGCAAAAAAAAAAAAAAAAGATACTACTAAAAGCTACAAATGTTCCCTGGACGACTGTGCCATAGTCTAAAAATCCATTCTTCTAAGATATCAGCAATCTGTGAGGCAGCAAGTTGTGTCGAAGAGCCTGTGGTTAAACAAGCTCTTCTTGTGTCAGGCACACTAAACAGTGTGCTCACATACCACAAACGGTGCCAAAGAGACAGGACCTTTGTATTTAAATGCCAAGATAAACTCATTACTTATATAAACTGAGATATGAATTACGGGGTGCCTGATAATATTAAGGAATTACACTTATTTTTGATATGATAATGTTTTTAAAAATCCTAATCTTTTAGACATACATATGGAAGTAGTTACAGATAAAAAGATATAATGTCTGAAATTTGCTTTAATAATCCAATGTGGAGTGAAAAGAGAAGAGGGTGAGAGTACAGCTGAAATAAAATTGACCTAGAACTTTTAACCTGAAGGCAGGTGATAGATATATTGGGGTTCATCAAAATAGTCTATGCTTTTATGGAGTTTTGTTCTCCACAGTAAAGTTAAAAACATATACAGACAAAGGTGCAAGTGCTGACATTTAATGAAGCATGTGATTCTAAAATTATATCTGGATGATCAAACTGTAGAAGATATTTCTCCAAATTAATAATATACTTTTTAAAAAATTTTAGACATCTTTTTGAGAATTTTTTTTTAAAAATCATTTATTTATTTATTTATGGCTGTGTTGGGCCTTTGTTTCTGTGCAAGGGCTTTCTCTAGTTGCGGCAAGTGGGGGCCACTCTTCATCACAGTGCGCGGGCCTCTCACTATCGTGACCTCTCTTGTTGCGGAGTACAAGCTCCAGAGGCGCAGGCTCAGTAGTTGTGGCTCACGGGCCTAGTTGCTCCGCGGTACGTGGGATCTTCCCAGACCAGGGCTCGAACCCGTGTCCCCTGCATTGGCAGGCAGATTCTCAACCACTGCGCCACCAGGGAAGCCCGAGAATTTTTTTTAATAAAAGCACCATGAGGGAGAAATCCTACTATCAAAAATATCATTTCATTAACTTCCTCCCCAATAAATTGCAACTTAGCCTTTAAAAACCTGTCTTCTGTTAGCTACCTTTTTTTTGGGTACCATCAATTCACTAACATGCTGTGAAAATTTTTACATTCATGACTTTATTTCAACAGTACAACAAAGGTATCTACATCTAGCTATACTTTCAAACTCTAATGCATTTCAGATAGCGGTTTTGACTTGGATTCTACGAATGCCTTCAAAAATACTGCACTGTTGGGACTTCCCTGTCGGTCCAGTGGTTAAGACTCTGTGCTCCCAACGCAGGGGACACGGGTTCGATCTCTGGTTGGGGAACTAAGCTCCCGCATGTTGCACGACGTGGCCAAAAAACAAACAAACAAACTGTACCTGAAGTCTACAGATTTTAATGTCTGCCCCTCACCAGACATGGTTCTTTTTTTTAGCCTTTCTTCCCACTGCCCACTACATATAACTCACCCATGTGCATGGAGATTACACATACCACATGTGGCATTAAATGGATGCCCCCAACCCTTAAGGCAGAGGTCCTTTGACATGCCATGTCCTACCACAAAACAAGGACAAGCCAGAACCTATTTTCTCTACCTGGGTGATTGCCTGCAAAATGTATATTTATAATCTAGTCACACCACACAATAAAAAATACTGGGGCTAAAAGATGTTTAATTAACCACAGGTAAGGGCAACTCTTTCATCAAAGAGGAACTTGCAAGTAGGCAGCTTAAAAAAATCCCATAAATGCAGAGATCTAAGTTTTTAAGGCAACCTTAAGGAATCTGAAATAAAAATTAACATGTATTTTAACTCAAAGAGGTAAGTGAATATAGTTACTTTGATGCTTGGCATGAAATATGTTTATGCCCCTTTGAAACAAGCAGCTATAGCAATGTCAGAGTATCTACACCATGTTTCATATACTTTCAAAAGGGTACTAGACCTACCACCTGTCTCAAGCACTCAGCTACACTTGACACATGCCACCTCTCATTCTGTCAACCTACAAATTGGTACCATTGCCCAATACTACAAATGAGGAAACTGAGGTGTAGAGTGGTTAAGTCAGTCACAACTAGTGACTACCGGAGTGGATTCTGAACCAGTTCTGCCTGGCTCCAAAGCCCAAATTCCTTCCACAATAATCATCAAAGGGGCTTCCCTGGTGGCGCAGTGGTTGAGAGTCCGCCTGCCGATGCAGGGGACACGGGTTCGTGCCCCGGTCCGGGAAGATCCCACATGCCGCGGAGCGGCTGGGCCCGTGAGCCATGGCCGCTGAGCCTGCGCGTCCGGAGCCTGTGCTCCACAACGGGAGAGGCCACAACAGTGAGAGGCCACAACAGTGAGAGGCCTGTGCACCGCAAAAAAAAAAAATCATCAAAGACAGGAAGCAAAACACTCAGACATATGAGGCCCTCTAGCCCAGCTCAGTGACCCCTGAGTCCCAACCCTACCTACACAAACTCTGGTGGGCCTAGGTGGGCACTGGAAAGCCTCTGCTCTCCTTACACAAGGAGAGCCCTTAGCACCAGGTCTACCTCCCACCTTTCTTTCACATCCTTCAGAGAATGTTCAGTATGGCAAAGGAAGCCGGGGAAGAAGGAGCAGGAATAAAATCTTGGGGTTCTAAGGTGACTACTAAGTTAAGATTAAAGGGTTTTTCCCCTCTATTTAAATGATTCTTGGAGCTCGAAGAATTAAGGTGCAAGGAAGGACCTGGGTTCAGCTTCTTCATTTTAGCAATAAGGAAATGGGGGACCAGAGGTGGTGGGATTTGCCCCCCTTATATAATCACCCCTACATCATGGTCCTTACTGTACAAATGGGTAAATGCAATTTTAAGAAAGTAATTTAATGAAGATATTTCATCCTTAGGTTACATGGTAACTTTTCTACAAATAAAAAAAGCTAGGCATTAATAATTATTTGCTTTAGAGCCATTCAAGATCTAACACAAAGCCTAAAAGTTTACAAAGGAGGTATTACTGACTAGTGGTAACCAAAAACCACTGTTCCAATCCAACTCACAATCGTACTTATCACAATTTAAAATGATATCTAATCCTTATAATAGAGCTTACCATGCACTTTTTTTTTTTTACCATGCACTTTTAACCATCCCAATTACCCAGAAGGTAGAAAACGATTATTATCCACGTTCTAGACATGAGAAATTAAGAGAACATTATTACCTCTGAGCCTCTATTCTCTCCACTGGGGGAAAAAACAAAACAAAACAAAAACCCACAAGCAATCAGCATTTCTACACTGTCGCAAAAAGACTCAAAACTCTCTTGTGAATATCTGTTAAGCTTTTATACTCTAAACCACATCAATTTCAGATTCTCCACTAAAACCATGCAGAGTAACAATGGTGCCCAGATCAGTCTGCCAAGTGTTTCTCTCATAGAAAAGTCCAAAGCACTTAAAAACTTCTTAGTTTCTTTTTTTTAAATAAATTTTATCTGTCTATCTATCTATCTATCTATCTATGGCCCTGTTGGGTCTTCATTGCTGCGCGCGGGCTTTCTCTAGTTGTGGTGAGCAGGCGGCTGCTCTTTGTTGCGGTGCACTGGCTTCTCATTGCGGTGGCTTCTCCTGTTGCAGAGCACGGGCTTTAGAGGCTCAGGCTTCAGTAGTTGTGGTGCACGGACTTAGTTGCTCCGCAGCATGTGGGAGCTTCCCGGACCAGGGCTCGAACCCGTGTCCCCTGCGTTGGCAGGTGGATTCTTAACCACTGAGCCACCAGGGAAGTCCAAAAACTTCTCAGTTTCTTACTTTTATGTGCATTTGAAACTTTACCCTCAGTCTCTCCTTTTAAGTAAGGGCTACCCAGAGCAGCAGGTAACAGGCCCATTCCCCATTTTGCTAACATACTCTGTAAAGAAAAATAGGTAAAGTCCTACAAAGAGATACACTTCATCTATTCCCCTGCGACTAATTCTCTTAGACCTAAAGAGAAAATTGAGAATGCCTGGGCATGTTGCAGGAGTGGCAACCGAGGAGTCAGAGACTTGCATGGATCAATGCTTCACTCACCATCTCGGTCCTCGTCGTGGACACTGAGGTAGAGATACTCTAGGCCTCTTCCTTTTTTGCCATGCTCAGCTCCTTGAAGTTTAGTCATGAGGGTTGTTTTACCAGAACCATCTTCACCTATAAGTGATGCACGTAAGAAGACAAAGCGTACCACTTATTCTAGGCAAGGATGGGGAGTCTGGACATTCACACAAGGAACTTTCATGTACAGCTTGCTATTGAGGTCTCACCTGTATTCATAAACAAAGCAGGACCTGCTGTAAGAGTGGTCAGGGTGGGGAGAGGTGATAAAGGCGGCAATTTCCAAGATCTAAAATGACAATCTACTGCAGTCATCCTTACCTCACAAGGAAAGGAAGAAGGCAGGCCCGCAGGCCCTACCTGTAATTTATAAGACACGCATCTGGAAAAGTGAAAGTAAAAGGTGGGGCTAGTTTCTCACAAAATAAACTTTTACCACAAGGAAAGCAAGAAATCTTCAGAATATAATTAACCTTAAAGCCTAGGGACTCTGAACTGAAACAGTCTGATCCTGCCTCATAATCATAAAGAATGAAGCTGTTATTCACCTTTGATTTTAGTACATTTCTTTCATAAGCACTCTGAAGGCTAGGAAACTATGGGCTATGAAAATAATTACAGACCTAAGCAAAACTCTTAAGCACTATCTTCGTAATTACCAAGCGACTCCTCATCCCCCTCTATCCAGCTAACAACTCTCCCTCCCCCCAAAAGAAACCTTAAACATCAGAAAGATCCACCACCAAAAAACACTACTAAGCACCCCTGGGATTTAGTAATATGGAATTACAGAACATGAGAACTGAAAGGCATCCCACAGGTCAAAGTCCTCCTTTCCACCCTCAATGCCACTACCTTACTCAGGCCCTCCACGTCCCATGTGGACATGGTGCGCACTCAGCCTGGCTTCAGTACCTGCTCATTTTGAGTCACCTGCCACTCTGCTGCCAGCATCCCCTTTCTAAACACAGATCTGGTGCCCTCGATCCCCCAATTCGCGAAGACCTCTAAGGGTCTTCTGTTCTCTGTTGCAGTGGTCATCAACTAAAGACCAGCCACTCCCCTCAAAAACAGTGGGAAAACCACCCTCACAGTGATTCCCGTGAGAATCAGAGGACGGAGGTAAAATAAAAGGCCCTTGAGAATTGGGTGCCTTCAGGAGAAAGCATCGACTCTTCAGCCTTCCCCCATCTGCCTCAAACTTACCTCATCAGACACGTTCCACAAGGAGGCTGTGGTAGCTTCCAACACCCCCCCCTCGCCTTGTCACCTCTGTGTTCCTGCAAACACTAACCCTCTGGGCCCCTGCACGTTAACACCTACCCTTCAAAACACCTAACTCCAAACAACATCAAGCCATATGACGTGCCCCAATCATCTGTCTATGCCCAACATGGTGTAGTGCAATCACCAACACATCTATCTCTGTCTCACTAAACTGACATTCTTGTGTAGTGTCTGAGGGATGTCTGTGCTGTCCCAGTGCCCAACCGACAGGAAACGACCCACTCAACAAATGGCTCTCCTGTATGAATGAACCCAGCCAAACTCCCTTACTTGTATGAGGAAAGGAGACCACAGACGCTGAGGAACCTAACCCAGGTAACCCAGCAGTGAAGGCTAAAATAATGTAGGAAAAGTCCCCGGGGAGGACTCCAAGGCCTGCTGTCCTTTGCAGCGCCCCTCCCACCATGCACCGCTCATCAAGATAGAGAAATGGCTCCTGTGGCATCTCCCCACAGCCCGACGACCCCCAGTCACCTCGTTCGCCCGCCTCCTCCGCTAACCTTATCTACTCCCTCCCCTCTCTACGCCCGCAGTTCGGTGAACTTCGTGGCTATGAGCGCAGGAAGTCAGGGACATTTAAAGCAAAGCTGATGTTGCGGCCAAAAGACTAAGGAATGTGCCGACGAGCACTTGCCAGCATCCCTGGGCTCTCGAAAAGGGGCAACGTCCTGACCTCGGCCGTGGTGGACTTGGCCACTCTCAGGCTGTCCAGCCAGGGTCTCCAGGCCCTTCCGGGCAGGCGGCAGGGGAGAGGAAGGCTGGCACCAGTGAGAAGGCGCCCGCCTCGCCCACCCCAGCTCCCCGGGCAACGCCCCGCCACCGGCGCTCACCGAAAACCAGGATGTTCTTGCCGGACGGCAGCTTGGACCTGGCGCGGGTGGACACCTCGCTCAGGATCGAGGACCTGTGGGGACAATGGCACAGCGGTCGGCCCCGGGGCCAGCCTGAACCTGACTGGCCCGCGACGGCCCGTTAGTCTGTCCGACAGTCCGGCCCGGCCCGGCCAGCCCAGCCCGGCCGCCTCGCGGTCTCACCATAGGCTCTGGCCCTCCTCCTCCTCAGTGGTCAGGTCGCCGGCGGCCGCCACCGCGGGCCCGTTAGGGCCCAGCAGCAGCTTCTTCTCCACCCCCACCGGCGCCATCTTGCCAACTGCAGCCACAAAGAGGGCCCTCCCCCGGGCCCGCCGAGGACCCGCGAGGACCCCGCCGGCCCGCCCGCGCCTGCCGCGCCCCCACCCGCCCGCCCCGCAGGGTCCGCGCCGCCCGCCGCGCTCCACCGGGCTTGCGATGTCCTCGGGCTCCCGCAGGGTCGTTAGGGCAACTTGGTGGCGGGAGGTGGGCGGCGGTCAGGCAGCCGCCGGGGCAGCCCTGCTCGGGGAGGCGGCGGCGCGAGCGGGAGCCACCCGGGTGGAGGGCGCGCTAGCGGCCTCTGCCGGTCGAGGGGCGCAAAGACACCCGTTCCCGGTCCTCCGTCAGCTGGCCGCTCCAGCTGCGCCGTCTGGGGCCGAGGCAACCGACGGACTGCAGCGAAAAGCTCAGGCCTTGGAATGAGTTCAGTACAGGATATCTCACTGAATCTTATCTAACTCTTTTACAGGTGAGGAACCTGAAGCTCAGGAATCTTGAGAAACCTGACCAAGGACCCAGTGCTTTCTGGCTATCTTCTGATAGCATCCCGGTACTTCCAATTTTACCGATCTTAACCTATTCTATCATGAACTTTGCTTAATCCTAATCGAACCACGAATTGAAAGACCGGCCTTAAACTAGATCCCCAAATCCTCACAAATATGCTGCTTTTCACCTCCTCCTTCCTTGACCCTATTAAGACCACGAGGTAGTGATCTTTACTGTAGTGAGTAATTCGCTTGATTTTACTTATTAACAGGTGTTTGGGTTTTTTTTAATGATATTTTCTGGGAGCCAGCATTTGACACCAGAAATAGGAGGCTTTAATTTCCTTTCTTCAGGAAAAAAGAAAGAAAAAGAGAAAGGAAGGAAGGGAGGGAGGGAAAGAAAGGAAGGAAGGAAGGAAGAAAGAAAGATATGAAGGGGAAAGGGACAGGGGAGAGAAGGGGAAGGAAGAGGGTAATGGGAGAAAAGGAAAGAAAAAATACACTTCACCTATCGAGTTTCACTTTAGGTCTGGCTGCTACCTGAGGGCTCTTGCTAGCCTCTGCGGAAGCAAAGGCATTTTACAAGGCATTTCTAAATATCACAAGAAAGTAGGATATGTCAGTAAAGCAACCATGCATGTGGGATTCAGATGAGGATTCTGATCCTGGCTCTGCCAGAATTTTGGCAGCATGAATTACAGATCCAACAAATGGGCATATCATCTGCCAACCTGAATGTAAGGTTCAAACAAGACAATGGGAGTGAAAACCTATTAAGAATTATACCCTGGAAGTCTAGGAAGAGCAGGAAAAGTGCTGTAAGTCATAAAAAGGTAAGCAGTGTCTGAATTTTCACAGGACAAAAGATGGAGTTGAAAACTACAGGCCAGTGCACTTCATCAGCCCTAGGTGAAATTCTCTCTGATGTGACCAGTTGGAAAAGGAAAAGATAGCACCAGATTTACACAAGTTCTATTTTGCAGAAATAGCAGGTAGGAGGATGCTGCAGACCTGGAAAATTCAGATTTCAACGGGGCATTTGCCAATGCACATCATAGACAAGAAAGTGAAATGTAGGCTGGATGATAGTGTTGAGGCTTGTTAAAGACCAGGCCCAGAGGAGGCTGCTAGGGACCCGCCCCAATCTGCCCTGACCCAGCCAATTCAGGGTGCCATCCATGACTTGGATGAGAATGCAGCAGCACACTCATAGAAGCTGTGGATGACCTGAAGCAGGAAGGGAGGCCTAACACACTGGATGACAAACTGAGTACAGCCTAATTCTAACAAGATTAAATTTAACAGGGGCCACCGAAGTCCTGTAGTGGAGTTAAAAATAAATGTGTAAGAACAAGATAGGAATTAATAAAAGTTATAAGTCTTAACTATATCAACTATAATCGGAGAGTTGGTCATGTAGAATGCCAAAGAGTATCTTAGGTAAGGTCCATAAAACCTCTTTGGTCCTAGCAAAGAGGCTGATCCCCCTACTCTGCCAGTCAGGCCACATTTCTTTCTGGACACAGTTTATAAACAAAAAGGTATCCAGTGGTCGGTGACTAAGCTCATAAGGGGACATGACACTGTTCAGCTGAAACAGGAAGTAGCTGAGGCTCATCAGCATGAAGGATAAAGGATGTAGAGGGGAAAGTGATAGATATCTATCTGTAACTCTCTCAAGGGCTGGTATGTGGAAAAGAGATTCAACTTTTGTGGTTCTGCAGGAGGTACTCCAGAAAAGTATATTTCATTTTAGCATAACAAAGAACTGACCATCAATTATCACCCTGTGAAATAGTAAATTCCAGGTTTCTGAGGATATATGCAAAACTAAAGATAGCCAATGTCCAGATTGTACAGCAGTTTATGCCTCCGGCAGGGAACTATAACTGAAGTCAGCCCCAACTCCAAGGGTCTGACATTATTGAAATCCCTTTTTATTCCCTGTTGAACTGGCCAGGTCTGAGTCCCTAAAGTCAAACAGTCCTCTAATATGTGATCATTCTTTGGCTTTCCTTTTGATGTGTATTCACTTACTTTATTACCAAATTCCATTTGAGGGAAAAAAGCAGTTCACATTAACCAAAAGTGAGCCAAGGGTTAGGATAAAATTTCAAGGTTTCAGAAGGCAGTATAGGTTATTTTAAATACGGTGTCAGTGACTGACACAAAACAGTGTCCCAGCTACAGCATGTCATACTCTTGGGGATGCTCTGTAAGCAGTATTTGATTTCCTGTTACATAGATAATTTCCAATAAATCAAAAAAAAAACCTATTGCCAGTAAGGCTGAGGAAACAGACAAAATATTTTCCCCTTTGACCTAAAACAACATTCATACATCTTGAGAAATACGCATCAAAATAACCCAGCAGACCATTTAAATCATCCCCATAGTGCTTAGGAAATACTGACAGATAATGGACTAGAGTCATTCACACTTTAAATGATGCAAAGAATTTTCCTAATTGTAAATTATTCTCATGCTTAAAATTTTTCTGCTTATTAACCCTCTGGAATTTTCATTGTGGATCAGAATAAAAGATATTTAATAAAAATTCTGCTTTATCTAAGTAGACATAGTCATGATCTGAAAGGGTGAAAGAATACATGCTTATAGGGAAATACCCTTTGGTATTTATATGAATGACATGAAGCAGTGACCCAATGAGTACATAAGCACAACTGAGCTTTCATGCCCCGATACTTGATCACTTTGCCATAGCAACAGCATTTTAGGTATAATGGAGGATGCATCAGCATGATGGAATATAAAAAGAGTAAGAAAAATAGAAGTTTGAGATCTAATAGTTTGGTTTCCAACTAGAAGAAAACTAACTTAAAAGCAAACGATAAAAAGTTGTTTTAAACAATTTTTGTTGTTGTTGTTACTGTTGTTGTTTTGGCCGTGCTGCGAAGCATCCGGGATCTTAGTTCCCTGACCAGGGATCAAACCCATGTCCCCTGCATTGGAAGTGTGGAGTCTTAACCACTGGATCACCAGGGAAATCCAAAAGTGTATTTGTTTTATAAATTATTTTAATAGTTTGATGAGCTACAGCATCACAAAAAGTAATTAAAACAGTATCCCCATTGCCACATTTCCTGTCTCATAAGAGTTTATAAGAATATTTTAAATTTTGTATTTTCAACACACTGTATTTTAAGATATCAAACTAAAAACTGACAAGTCTTCTTCCAATCAAGGAGCCACACACTTGGGGCGTTTGATCAGCTTGTGGTATTTTTGAGCAAGGTCCACAGCCTTCCGTCCTTGCTGAAAGGGGAAAGACCACAAAATTAAATTCCAGTGATTTCCCATTTTCTTAACTCCATTGAAAAGGTAATTTACTTCTTCTTCAGTAAAGTTTTTACGAATTCTTCTTTTTTCTGTAATTAATGAGAATTGTAGAATACATTAGTACTTGCTGAAAAAAGAGTTCTTGAGACCCAAATAAATACTTAACTTATTCTAAGGATATGGATTACACAGTGAGAAAACTTCATGCCTGGACTACTCATCATATAGAAATCCACTTCAATTAACACAAAACAAAACTGAGTGCTTACTATTAAACTAGATGCTATCACTGTGATCTCTTCAATAATTGTAACAATCCTATTGCGATAATATTCGCAAAATCCTTCAATCAAGAAACACAAAATTTTATAAACATATGATTGTTAATTCTCTCAACATTCCTGTGAGGACAGTTAACAAACAGCTTACCTATCTTACAGATACGGTCTTCCCAAAGGGCTCCATAACTTCATAGAATAGAATCCGCGTCCCCTGCGTTGGAAGGCGGATTCTTAACCACCGGACCACCGGGGAAGTCCCTTAAGCTTTTTAATTCACTGTTAATTCACATTATCACTGTGGGTAGATACAGATGAGGAAGAGTTTTTGTATTTCCAATTAAGGCTGCTATTTACTTTAGTAGGACCTTGAATAGCTATGCCGGGACAACCTTCGAAAATCTTGCCTTTGCATGTCATGACTGTTAGTCCATCTCTCCTCAGATAGGAGCCATAGTTCAGATCTTTTAAAGCAGGAGGGAAAAATCTTACCAGCAGAAGGCCAAGAAATCAATGAAAATAATGTCTAAATATTACTTAATGGTATTCCTTAGAATGCAGGCTCCATGAAGACTGGAATTTTTGTCTGTTTTACTCCCCATGTGTCCCCAGTGCCTAAGACAGTGTCTGACACATAGTAGGTGATCAATAAATATTTGTTGACAGAAAAATGTTACTACCAGTAAAAACTGTTTTAAAACTTATCAATGAAGTTACGTCTTACTTGGGCCTACTGGAAAACTGTGGTTATCTGAGAAATAGATGATTTCAACTTCACTTGCTAAATGATTTGAACTCATTATAATCAGGACCAGATGGGTTATTGTAACATTCAAAATATTGGGTACTGGGGTTGTTCATGTAGAGCCAATCCCCACTTTTCCCCTGCAGTTGCCATCTCACTGACTTCTACACTTAAATTAGCATCTGTGCCAAATACCTCAAAGGTTACCACAGCAGCATAGTTGGCAGACTAGAAGGAAACAGCTCTCTACACCACAAGACTATCTTCTGTGACTTCTTTAGTGCTCCTCCTAATACTGATAGGGCATTAGAAAAAAGCAGGGAAAAATAGGCAAGAGGGCTCAGTCCTAGAGACTCTTATTTTTCAAACCCTCTCAAGATATCAATCCATCCTAAAAGAGAGCCTTGCCCCCAAGGCTCTTTAAATACTTAGATGCTGCAAATGGTCCCTTCTCAAAAGAAGAGTCTCAAATTTGAGTGTAACCTATAACCAAATGAAAGGTGATGAATGTCTCTAGTATGAAAGGGAAATTTATTAAGAGGGGGAAAAATGGCAGTACATCAAATATTCCTGGCCTGCTTGTAAAAGAGATGTAAGACCAATCTAATCACTACCTCCTCAAGATGCCTTTTTAAATTTGAAAAAAGCAGGCCAACTTATTAACTATTGGATTTTAGCTAAGCACCTCGAACCTACAAAAAAGATGTAGGTATTTACGAGCTGAAAGTGACTTAACAGTATTTAGGATCCCTCTGTATAATCAATATATAACCATAATTATGTATATTTCATGATGCTCTGCAAATGATTTTACTATGAAAAATGATTATAGAATACTTTCAGTTGTTATATATTTGCTTTTAAGACATGTTGCTCAAGAAATTCTATTATTGGGCTTCCCTGGTGGCGCAGTGGTTGAGAGTCCGCCTGCCGATGCAGGGGACACGCGTTCGTGCCCCAGTCCGGAAAGATCCCACATGCCGTGGAGCGGCTGGGCCCGTGAGCCATGGCCGCTGAGCCTGCGCGTCCGGAGCCTGTGCTCCACAACGGGAGAGGCCACAACAGTGAGAGGTCCGCGTACCGCAAAAAAAAAAAAAAAAAAAAAAAAGAAATTCTTTTATTAATTTGATGCCAACTCCTTGTCAAAAAGATTTCCAACTGCAACGTTTCTATGGAAAAATACCCTTTTTCTAACAGTTTCTACAGAAAATATTAACTTCAAAAAGTGGGCTACCCTGTAGTGGTACTGCGCTTAATTTTAATTTGTATGCAGAAATTTTAACCTAGAAAAAGACCTAGTTATAAAAAGTAAATTTGAAATTTCTTTCAAGGTTTTGGCAGTGAAAATGGCCAAACAAAAGTATGTGGCAAAATGTTTCTTGGATGGATCAAGTCCAAATGTCTTCACAATAAATAACAGAATGGCTCTACAGATATTACTAATTTCAAGGTGACTTTGACAAGGAGTGTACTCAACTGCTTAGTCTTACTCTGCACATACTAACTCCATGTGAACAGAAGATAATGGTAATGTTCTTTAAGTCTTGTGATAAATTTGAAATGGTGATAAACCTGAAATGGTGATTAACCCTGTAGTTAAAGAAAAACTCCTGTAAATTAACTCATAGTTTAGAAGTATTTTAATTTTTAAACAGGGCTCTAAGGTTTATACTATTTGTCTCTTCAATTTTGATTGTTCAAAGTGCTACAGATGTGAACCAAAATCTTCTGCAAAATTTGTCTGAAGCACTTGTGCACAGGAGAATAATTTTGCTCTTAAAACAGAAAAGTGATCCAGAGGATAGAAAAGGGGATTCTGGAGAAAGACAGGCTTGCATTTGAATCTAAGTTCTGCCATTTGCCAACTCATTGGCAAATTTCAGCTATTTTCCTACTGCTATGCAACCTAAAAGAAAACAAATTAAAGTGGGAATAAAATAATAGCTTATCTTACGTTATTATATGAAATAAAGCAAATAACATGTATAAAACATCTAACACATAGGAGGTTCTTAATAAATGTTAGTTTTCTCCTGCCCCTTCCCCAGCTGGAAAGTAACAGATGAGCAAGCAACACGGAAAAGGGAAGAGGGAAGCCTCTTTTGTCAGGAAGTATGACCCTCATCAGAAGCAAGGGTTATCATTTAAAAGCCATTAATGATGTGACTGAGAACAATCATTCAGCTTTTCTTTTTCATGAATATATGAAATTTATATTTATTTTTTAATTAAATATATTCACTTATTCCTCCAGGGGTAGTAGATTCATTATTGAGTTTTTGTCTTCTACGTGGGGTCAGCAGAATTTCTGAAAAATACAGAAAACATTTAGTGTACTTAGAGTATCCATCTGAGTAGTATCACATCAATTCCATTAGTATGAGATTCCCTTTTTCCCCCTTTTAATGGGAATCCTTAGGTGGATTAGGAAGAATTTTTAAATTACTAGAGACTAAATCTACTCCCTGGGAACATTTTAAATCACAGTTGCTCAGAGACAGATTTTCTTTTCAACATTATTTTACCCTTTATCTTTTAATATACTTAATGTTCTAGATCATAGTTCAGAAGGTATGGTTATAATTATCGTTTTGGTTTTTTTTAACATCTTTATTGGAGTATAATTGCTTTACATTGTTGTGTTTGTCACTGCTGTATAACAAAGTGAATCAGCTATACGTATACGTATATCCCCATATCTCCTTCCTCTTGCGTCTCCCTCCCACCCTCCGTATCCCACCCCTCTAAGTGGTCACAAAGCACCGAGCTGATCTTCCTATGCTATGCCGCTGCTTCCCACTAGCTACCTATTTTATATTTGGTAGTGTACATATGTCCATGCCGCTCGCTCACTTCGTTCCAGCTTACCCTTCCCCCTCCCCGTGTCCTCAAGTCCATTCTCTATGTCTGCGTCTTTATTCCTGTCCTGCCCCTAGGTTCTTCAGAACCTGTTTTTTTTTTTTTTTTAGATTCTATATACATGTGTGTTAGCATATGGTATTTGTTTTTCTCTTTCTGACTTACTGTAATTACAGTTTTAAAATTGCTGAATTAATTACTTTTGTTACAGATAAGTGACTTCCTTAGTTCACTTTTATATCTGTCTTCAGCTTCCACAATGACTTTGTGACGATCACATTGGTACAGGCAAGAGTGTAAGAGCTTGCTAAAAGTTCGGCTATTCAGGGATTTTCCTACTGCTATGCAACCTAAAAGAAAACAAATTTAAGTGATGTATAGGTGTTACAAAAAATCCAATAACAAATTTATGAAAGCAAATATCTTTATGATGGTAACTGAAGTGAAATCAGCAACTTAACTATAAATACGTCAAGAAGCTCCAAGTCATGTCATGCGAGAGAATAAAGACAACAAATATAATACAATGAAATAAGTGTTGCCATAGCAGTGTGAACAGAGTTATGGTGATATAGAAAAGCAGCATCTACCTTGGCCTAATTCTGAGCAGGAGTCACTATCAGGGAAGATATCCAAAGGAAGTGACTCTTATGCCCAGTCGTCTTCTTTTTCTTTTAATGTTTTACTATGGAACATTTCAAACACACGAGAATAAAGAGAAAAGTATAATTACCCACCACGTATCCATCATCCAGCTTCAAAAATTATTAACTCATGGCCAGTCATATTTCATCTTCCCCCACCTACTCAGCTCTGCCCCCCATGTACACACTGGATTATGAAGGCTGCAGTGTGCATTCTAGTGTCATTTCATCTGTAAATACTTCACATGCATTCTTAACAGATAAGAACTCTTTTTTAAAAAAACACTTACTTTATTTTTTTAAATGGCAAAACCACTATACACCTAAGAAAATTATGCCTAATACAATCTAATATCCAGTCAGTGTTCAAATTTCCCCATCATTTCAAAACTTTCTCTTTACAGTTGGTTTATTTGAATCATGATCCAAACAAGGTCCGCCATTACATTCAGCTGATATGTCTCTTGAGTTTCTTTTAATCTATGAATTCCCCTCTCTTCCTCTTTGTCATTTACTTGTTGTAGACCCTGGGTCATTTGTAATGTGCAGTTTCCCAAAGGCTGGGTTTTGCTGATTACAACCTAGTTGCATCCTTTAAAATATTCCTGAGTGCCCAAGAAACTAGTTATTAGATCTAGATGATTGATCAGATTCAGGTTCAATTGTTTTTAGTAGAACTCCTCACAGGTAGTATTGTGTACTTCTTACTGCATCACATTAACAGGAACATAAAGTCTGACTATCTCTCTTTTTATGATATTAAGATTGATCAGTAGGTTCAGGTAATGTTAGCCACATCCATCCATTATAAAGTTCTCTATCCACCTGTCACCTACAGGAAAAGTTAGCCAGGCAGAAAGTTGGCAAGGATGAGGACATTTCAAGTACAAAGAACACGTGCAAAAGCACAGAAGAGTAAAAAAGCATAGTGTGTTCAGAGAATCACAGGTACTGTGTGTGGCTGGAGTATAAGGTATGAGAGAACTGTGGGAGAAAAGTTGAGGTTGGTAAGGGATGCAAGGGGCCAGGTCAAAAACGGTCTTGAAAGTCATCTTAAGGATTTTTAACTACTATCTTCAAGTCAATGGGAAGAACTGAAGGATATTTATTAAGCAGGGAAATGACAAGATTTGTCTACAGAAAGCTCAACTGAAGGTAAGAGAATCAGTTGAGGGGTAACTTAAACAGTCCAGATAAATGAGGGGATTCTGAAACACAGCATTTTCAGGGAGAATGCAGAGATTTCTGAGGTAAAATTGGTGAATAATGAGCTGTCGGGGTAAGGGAGACGTTTAGGACAATTCGATTGTAATGGATCGAATGGCAAAGTTTGGAATAAGCATGGCACATTTCTGGTGGACTTAAACAGAACAAATTGCAGTAAAATTTAACAAGTGGAAGCAGGACAAAGTTCCACACAATTCTAAAAGCCAGGCAGAGAGTTCGATTTAGTGAGTTACAGAGAAGCACTGAGGGTTCTTTAGCATGGTGACATGATACAAAGCACATATGAGGAAGAGAAGTTAATAGCAATACACGTTACTTGGGGGTTGGTGAGACTTGAGACTGAAAGACTGCTAGTAATTTAGGCATGAAGGAAAAGGGGCCTGTGTGGGAAAGAAAGAAAGAACCAAATATGATAGACTAGAAATAGGGGATGTAAGGAGAAAAGATAGTTATAGATGATTCAAGGTTTGAAATCTGGGGGGCCAGAAGAATAATGGCAACACTAATAAAAATGGAGTGGCTGGAGGGGGCCAGTTTAAGAGGGAGAAAGATGTTTTGTTTTGAATACATTAAGCTTGAAATAACAAAATATTAAAGTGAGTATGTCCTAGGTACAGCTGGAAATGGAAGAATGAGGCTATAACCCGAGGTAGAAGTGCAGTGTGGAGATACAGATTTGAAAATCATTGGTAAAATGATAGATGATGCCACAAAAGTAAATGCTGCAGCAGAGTTGAGTAGACTATATATTGGGGGGAGTATCTGTAGAAATTTGGCAGGAAGATAAGATAAAGGAATAAAGGTGATAAAATGGAGAGCTTTATAGACTGTAAACTTCCTGAAGTGAGGACTGAGTTCTATTCATCTCTGATTCCAGTGCCTGCTGCAGAATAAGCACTCCCTAAGTGTCTGCAAAATGAATGGTCACTGAGGGAGCAAAGCAACTAGGAAGGAACTATCTCAAACAAACTAAGGGATGAAAGGGAGTTAACAGTTATAGAGCATCCATTCTCCAAACTGGAATATTTTTGACCACAGGTTCCCAACTGTCTTACTCTGTGGCATCTTTAACAGCTTGGTGATTGGGACTTCCCTGGTGGCGCAGTGCTTAAGAATCCGCCTGCCAATGCAGAAGACTCGGGTTCGATCCCTGGTCCAGGAAGATCCCACATGCTGTGGAGCAACTAAGCCCGTGCACCACAACTACTGAGCCCACATGCCGCAACTACTGAAGCCCCTGCACCTAGAGTGCGTGCTCTGCAGCAAGAGAAGCCCGCGCACCGCAACAAAGAGTAGCCCCCACTCACTGCAACTAGAGAAAGCCCACGTGCAACAATGAAGACCCAACACAGCCAAAAAAAAATTAAAAAAAAAAAAAAGATCTTGGTGATTTTTTCACAGCACCCTTAGGCCAAAAGAAATACCAAATGTTCTGTTAGGTCCAAAACAACTCAATACGTATTTATGTTCTAACAACTTGGTAGCCATTTAAAAAAATAATAGACCTAAATTTGAAATATATATATATATTTGTATTTCATTCTTATTAATTACAATTACTTCCTAATGGGATTTGTGCAACAATTGGGTACAGAACAAGTTCTCAAAACTTGTAATCAGACTGGACACTGCCACCCTCATTTCCTGTTCCACACTGATTTTCACGTGGTGCTTGCTTTTTAAAAATCACAACAACTGGGACTTCCCTGGTGGTGCAATGGTTAAGAATCCGTCTGCCAATGCAGGGGACACGGGTTCGAACCCTGGTCTGGGAAGATCCCACATGCCACAGAGCAACTAAGCCCGTGTGCCACAACTACTGAGCCTGTGCTCTAGAGCCCACGTGCCACAACTACTGATGCCCACAACAAGAGAAGCCACCGCAATAAGCCTGTGCACCACAACGAAGAGTAGCCCCCGCTCGCCACAACTAGAGAAAGCCTGCGTGCAGCAACAAAGACCCAACGCAGCCAAAAAAAAATTAATTAATTAATTAATTTTAAAAAATCACAACAACCACTGAAAACCCAGCTTCACAAAGACGTGACATCATCAAAAGAGATGTAGTACAATCTAATGGTGAAACTGTGAACTACTTTGAGCTAGTAGTTTACATGGTGTCCAGAAGATGTTGACCATTTTGTGTTTCACTTATAAAATTTTAAATATTGTGTAGTGTAGTGCCCTTGTGAGTTCACTGCAGAGCCCCAGGGAGCTCGGGTGGACAGTTTGGGAACTATGGCTTTCAAATGAGAGGAGAGGATTTCAAGGAATGGTAGTTGACAGTGCAGAGATACTAAAGACAATAAGAATCTTTTAAAAAGTCATGGTTTGGGGGTTAAAAAAGAAGTTTCAGGTAACCTTTAACATTAAAGTTTAGTAGAATGGCAATAAAAGAAGCTAGACTGCAGGGAGCTAAGAAGGGAAAGAATATGCTGAAAGAGAAGGGAACAAGAGCAGGAATCTGGTAATAGATGGTGGAAGAAAGAATAGATGAATACTTGAAGGGATAGCAAATCACACAAAGTATTTGGGTATTTTTTAAGATGAGGAGAAATGAACATAGTTTAAGTTGGGACAAATGGAGTTAATGAATAAAAAGGGACTAAAGAGAAAGCCTACACAAGTATTATTATAAAATGGGGAGAAAACATAGATGGGATTTGGATTATAGCTAGATATCAGTTTTAGAGTAAAAGAGATAAACCCTTCATCTAAGACAGAAGAATAGTAATATTTTGAGCCTAACGTGGAATAGCCTCAGTTTTCTCCAAAGAGCAGGGTGCAACAGTAAGAGTAAACAAAGAGCAAATACTGGGATATGAAGGAGAAGAAAGGATGGAATAAGCACTGTGGAATTCTGGATTATTCATAATCCAGAATATATACCTATTTATTGGCTCTCTGAAAATATAAAAAATGTTTACCTTACTCGGTAAAGTTAAACTTATAGATGGTGACAGAAAGAGAATAATAAAGTAATTTTTTAAGAGTATTAGCTGCTGAACCGGTTTGCAGGGCAGAAATTGAGACACAGATGTAGAGAACAAACCTATGGACACGAAGGGGGGAAGCGCTGGAGGGGGGTGGTGGTGCTGTGATGAACTGGGAGATTGGGATTGACATATATACACTAATATGTATAAAATGGATAACTAATAAGAACCTGCTGTATAAAAAAATAAATAAAATAAAATTCAAAAAAGAAAAAAGAGTATTAGCTGCATTGATTCATATGAGCAAATATTGGGAACACAGACTAATGCAGATAGAAGGTATTAATTTGAGTGTTTTATGAGACCCCAGATTGTTATTTCTCCAAAGGGAATGAACTTTAAATCACACAGGTAGAACTATTACGAATTCTAGTTAATTAATATCATATAAAGCTTTAATTATGAAACAACTACAATTAAAAAAATATTTACCTGAGCATCTATACTTCAATATTTTGGAACAATTGTCTGTTGCGAGAAAACCAATGACTTCTTTATTTATTATATCTGAACATAATGTAAATGGATCTGGGGGAAAAAATTGCAAAATGAAAGATATTTTGATTAGTGAAAAGGACCTGATGTTTATAAGATTTATTAATTCTCAAGAGTTTCATAAACTGTAGCCCAGTACTACACTTCCAGTCATCCTAGTGGATATACGGAAAGGATATCAATAAAAGGTGACTGAGGCATTTAGACCAGAAAGAGAGTCAAAGCCATGGCTTATATGTTAGAGGGAAGATATTACTTTTAGCCATATTAATCACCTAAATATGTTTTCTTGAACAATCAAAGAAGAAACATTTTTAGTCATACCTGTTACTGGTAACTGCTGCTTTGTGTTTTTGGCAATAGGAGTTGGATGTTTAAAAATATGGTCACTAAAAGAAAATAGACACCAGATTAATAAAAGTAAACATATTGTTTGGTGTGTGAACAAATCTTTCCGTAAGCAGTAGTGTGATTCTGATGTTTGATAGGCAGAAAGAGCTGGAGTCAGGATCTACCAAAATCTACCAAATTCTGCCAAAGTATGGTATGCAATGGTTATAGCCTTGTTTCTAAAAGTGGAGTTAACTACTATATATAATAAAAAATAGATAAACAATAAGGACCTATAGTATAGAACAGGGAACTTTATTCAATATCTTGTAATAATGTATAATGGAAAAGAATCTAATAAAGTATATATATGTGTGTATGTGTGTGTGTATAAATATATATATATATATAACTGAATCACTTTGCTGTACACCTGAAACATTGTAAATCAACTCTACTTCAATTAAAAAAAAAAAAAGTGGAGTTAAACAAGACTCCAGAGGTCAATAATACTGATGCCAGCAGAAACATGGAAGAAAAAGTTATAAAAGAGGAAAACAGGAAGGAAGGAGGGCAAAAAAGAGGAAATAACAAATTCATTGGGCCAGAGGGCAAGAAGGTTGGCCCAAGAGCATATCCCACTACTTCCCAATTCTATATCCCTGAGAAATCGGGTTAAAATTACATGAAGAACAGTTTTGAAAAGGAAAAAGGGGGTGTGATGATGTAATCCATCTGTCTAACACTTAGTTTACCCTGCAGCACCCCCAGAACACAGCACCATTCTCTTCAGTTTCCCTCCTAGCCCAGTAACTATCAGAAGAGCAGAACACAAGAAAGGCTTTAGGAAGAAAAGCTGCAGTTCCAGGTCCAGCCCCACAGGCTACCCATGAGCGAGAAAGGACATATACTGGAGGTGAGGTACAGGAAACAAATGAAAAGACAAGCCTAAACCAGATTTTCATCACACCTTACTCCCTTTTATCAAGTTAAACTTACAAACTGGCTTTTGGTAAATTGTTGATGGATTATCAATACGTGCATTGTTATTTCAGCTACAGAGGTTCAGTTTAAGTTTTCTGAGTATCCCTTCTAAAATTCAAATCTGATCGTGTCACTCAATTTAAAATCGTCAGCGGCTCCCTACACTCTATAAGTTATAACAGAAAATCTTGAGTAGTATTACATGCAAGGCCCTAGATGAACTAGCCCATACTGGCCCATCCAAACTCCTTTCCCAACATTTCCTACATTAGCTTCCTCCTAAAACCATGCTTATCATTTCTATATCCCAGTGTTTAAGAGTATGGCACATAGTACTACACACACACACACACAAATGCTGAATACATAAAAGTTAGAAACAATTATTAAACTATACCTTGATTGAGAAACAAAATTCTTTTTTTCAAAGGTTGTTTCTTCACGTAAGTTTTGATTGCAGTTTGAATTGGCTTTACATAAAGTCTTATTTTGCCCACTCTCCCTATAACAAGCATTAACTGGATTTGCACTCTTTAACAGGCTCTTCATTTGATCATCATTTGTACATGCTTTAGACATGACTTCATGGGACTTATAACTCTGAAGCTTTCTAGACTGGCTTTTATCCCTATCTTCTGCTTTGGGACCTCCACCACTGCTATCTGCATGGAGGTGTTTCAATGTATTTTGAATATTTATGTTCATAGGTGAAACATAATCCTCATATTTTTCTCTTTGTACTCTTTCCTGTAATGTAAAAATAAGTAAATAATTTCAGAATAATCATTTGCTTTATAATTCAATTTACACTCCCTTTAAATAATGCAGAAAAAGTTTATGATTGTCAATAGAATATACATTATAAAGGGGGTGGTTTACATTAGGAAGGAAGGGGAGAATATTCATTAAATGATTTGGGGCCATTGGGTAGTCAACTGGGGAAAAAAATAAACTGAATACATATCTCACAATATATACAAAAATTAAGTAAAAATTAACTAAATATTTAAATATAAAAAAATGAAATTGTATATGTTCTAAAAGAAACCATGATGTTTCAATATTCTCAATGGGAGGAATACCTTTCCAAGTATTACAAAAAATCAATAAATCATAAAAGAAAAACCTATACTTTACCACATAAAAAAAGTTTTTTAAGTTCTGCTAGAGATGGAGAATATTGGGGGGTGGGGACCCAGAGGAAAAAAGGGCCAAAAGCAAAATCAAATACAAATCAAAACAGCTAGAAAGAATATGTATGTCATATCTTGAGCTACAGTAGAATTTTTCTAGTAACATTTATAAAAAGCTACTACAATGAACTATGAAAAAGATCAGTAACAGTGTAGAAACATAGGCAAAGGAGATGAACAGTTCACAAGAAAGGAAATATAAATAAATAGCTCTTACACATATGAAAAAGGCTCCATCTCACTTTAATAAGAGAAATAGACATTAAAGGTAAATGAGATATCTTTCTTTATTTTATTTTTTTTACTTTTTGGCCCCACCGCACAGCATGTGGGATCTTAGTTCCCCGACCAGGGATCGAACCGGCACCCCCTGCATTGGAAGTCCGGAGTCTTAACCACTGGACTGCCAGGGAAGTCCCATAGGCATCTTTCTTCATCTATGACATTGGCAAAGATCAAAAGGGTATAGGGAAACATTCTGTACATTATGGGGGAGAGTGTAAACTGGTACACCTCTATGGAGAAACAATTTGACAGTATCTTTCATAATAAAAACTGAGGGACTTCCCTGGCGGCACAGTGGTTAAGAATCCGCCTGCCAATGCAGGGGACACCGGCATGATCCCTGGTCTGAGAAGATCCCACATGCCACGGAGCAACTAAGCCTGTGTGCCACAACTATTGAGCCTGAGCTCTAGAGCCCATGAGCCACAACTACTGAAGTCCGTGCACTCTAGGGCCCACGTGCCATAACTACTAAGCCCACGTGCTACAACTACTGAAGCCCGCGCACCTAGAGCCCGTGCTCTGCAACAAGAGAAACCACCGAAATGAGAAGCCCACGCACTGCAAAGAAGAGTAGCCCCCGCTGGCCACAACTAGAGCAAGAAAAGCCCACATGCAGCAATGAAGACCCAATGCAGCACAAAACAAACAAACAAACTAAAAAAACACTGTGTATTTCTTTTTTAAAAATCCTATAGATATACTTTTACATGTGCAAAATGTTAATGTTATTAACTGCAGTATGGTTTGTAATAGCTATAAGTTGGAACCCGAAAGTTCATCTCAAGGGGAACTAGCATATCCACCAGTGGAATACTCTGCAATTGTAAGATATATAGGTAGACAGATAGATAGATAGGGCTTCCAGGTAAAGATGATGACTTTAACACCCATATTTATTTTTGTTCCTTCCAAAAAAACAATTAGAACAACAGTTCTTAAAAAGGCATAGGTGGGGGCTTCCCTGGTGGCGCAGTGGTTGAGAGTCCGCCTGCAGATGCAGCGGACACGGGTTCGTGCCCCAGTCCGGGAGGATCCCACATGCTGCGGAGCGGCTAGGCCCGTGAGCCATAGCCGCTGAGCCTGTGCGTCCGGAGCCTGCGCTCCGCAAGGGGAGAGGCCACAACAGTGAGAGGCCCGCATAACGGAAAAAAAAAAAAAAAAAAAAAGGCATAGGTGGACTTCCCTGGTGGCGCAGCAACGAAGACCCAACACAGCTAAAAATAAATAAATAAACAAATTTATTAAAATAAATAAATAAATAATAAAAAGGCATAGGGATTTCCCTGGTGGCACAGTGGTTAAGAATCTGCCTGCCGGGGCTTCCCTGGTGGCGCCGTGGTTGAGAGTCCGCCTGCCGATGCAGTGGACACGGGTTCGTGCCCCAGTCCGGGAAGATCCCCCATGCCGCAGAGCGGCTAGGCCCGTGAGCCATGGCCGCTGAGCCTGCGCGTCCGGAGCCTGTGCTCCACAACGGGAGAGGCCACAACAGTGAGAGGCCCGCGTACCGCTAAACAAACAAACAAACAAACAAACAAACAAGCAAACAAAAAAAGAATCCGCCTGCCAATGCAGGGGACATGGGTTTGAACCCTGGTCTGGGAAGATCCCACACACCGCGGAGCAACTAAGCCCATGTGCCACAACTACTGAGGCTGCGCTCTAGAGCCCGTGAGCCACAACTACTGAGCCCGCGTGCGCCTAGAGCCCGTGCTCTGCGACAAGAGAAGCCACCGCAATGAGAAGCCCACGCACCGTAATGAAGAGTAGTTCCCACCTGCCGCAACTAGAGAAAAGTCCGTGTGCAGCAATGAAGACCCAATGCAGCCAAAAAAAAAAAAGGCATAAACCCACAAGGAGAAGCATAAATTCCACAAGGAGAAATGGAAGAAGATACAAATGCAACAAAATTTTGGAATTGAAAAGCAGATAGGTGAATGACAGCCTATTTAGCAGACTTGATAAAGTTGAATTTAAATAAATAAAGCAGGGCTTCCCTGGTGGCGCACTGGTTAGGAATCCGCCTGCCAATGCAGGGGACACAGGTTCGAGCCCTGGTCTGGGAAGATCGCACATGCCACGGAGCAACTAAGCCCGTGCGCCACAACTACTGAAGCCCACGCGCCTAGAGCCTGTGCTCCACAACAAGAGAAGCCACTGCAATGAGAAGCCTGCACACTGCAACGAAGAGTAGCCCCTGCTCACTGCAACTAGAGATAGCCTGCGCACAGCAACAAAGACCCAACATAGCCAAAATAAATATAAATAAATAAATAAATAAATAAATAAAGCAGACTTAGGCTTCCCTGGTGGCGCAGTGGTTGAGAATCTGCCTGCCAATGCAGGGGACATGGGTTCGATCCCTGGTCCGGGAAGATCCCACATGCCGCGGAGCAACTAAGCCCATGTGCCACAACTACTGAGCCTGTGCTCTAGAGCCTGCGTGCCACAACTACTGAAGCCTGCACGCCTAGAGCCCGTGCTGCACAATGAGAGAAGCCACCGCAATAAGAAGCCCGAGCACTGCAACGAAGAGTAGCCCCCGCTCGCTGCAACTAGAGAAAGCCCACACGCAGCAACGAAGACCCAACACAGCCAAAAATAAATAAATTTATTAAAAATAAATCAAAATAAAGCAGACTTGAAAGCTGACAATGGGAAAAGCCAAGGAACTAAAATATGCTGCCAAACTCTCAAAAGACTTAGGAACTGGAGGTAGGGTGAAAGTGGGGTTAAAAACAGGAAGGTTGGATGAAAGTTCAAGTAGTTGGATTGCTAGATCCTGACCCCCACATACACACACTCAGCAGGCAGCTGATGGACACCAGAAGGTCCACTCCCTCCCCAAAGATGCAAGTTTAATCTCTGAGGGGGATAAAGCAGTCTCTACACTGGAGGACACCAAGCAAAGCTGAAGGCAGAATACTATCACAAAACAAAGACTAAGAAAATATTTACATACTGAATACTAAGACTCCCAAGCTCCTTTTCCCCATTTTGACTCCTGAATATTGGTTCATGATTTCTAGGCAGGAGATCAGACATTGGAGTTTCTCCAAAAAATGACCCAAGTTAATTCTACAAGAATCCAGAGTCAAAATATTTCCAGGAAAGGGGGCAGCGGGCGGTGCGCGCCCCTTCCCGCGCTCGCTCCGCCCGGGCCCTGGCCCCGGCGGCGGGGGACGCACCCGCAGGCCCGCCCGCGCCCTCCACGGGCCTGAGGCCGCAGAGCGCCGGTCCGGCCCGCCAGGTGCCGGTCCCGGGCCCAGGCGGTGTGACTCGCAGATATAGCGGCGCAGGGTCGGCCAGAGGGGCGGCACCGGCAGGCGGGAGCCTTGCATTTGCAGCGCTGGGCTCCAAGGGATCGCGGGCCGGAGGAAGCGGAAAGCCGCGCAGAGTCACCAGGGACCTCGGTGAACCACGTTGAGCCTCCCAATGGGGAGCAGATCCACCTGGTGAACTACGTGGAGGACTATCTGGACTCCATCGAGTCTCTGCCTTTTGATCTGCAGAGAAACGTCTCTTTCATGCAGGAGATAACCCGAAATATCAAGAAATCCTGCAGGAACTGAATGAGTATTATGAGAAGTTGAAGCAGGAGACGGACGGCGCCCAGTGGAGGAGAGTGCTGCACTGCATTCAGAGGGCCCTGATTCGGAGCCAGGAGCTGGGTGACGAGAAGATCCAGATCGTGAGTCAGATGGTGGAGCTGGTGGAGAACCGGGCCAGACAGGTGGACAGTCACGTGGAACTCTTTGAGGCACAGCAAGAGGTCAATGACACCACTGGCCACAGCAAAGCTGGCCAGGATAAGTCAAAAAATGAGACAATCACGCAGGCAGAAAAGCCCAACAACAAGTGGTCCCAGATACAGCACAACAACGCAGCTAATAATCACGACCATGATTACATCACCTCCGGAATGCCTAAGGAAAAGAAGGCAAAGGCCTCCAAGAAGAAGAAACGCTCCAAGGCCAAAGCCGTGAGGGAAGCATCCCCTGCAGACCTTCCCATTGACCCAAACGTACTGTCTGTGCAATCAGGTCTCCTATGGAGAGATGACCGGCTGTGACAATGACGAGTGCCCCGAGTGGTTCCACTTCTCCTGCGTGGGGCTGAACCATAAACCCAAGGGCAAGTGGTACTGCCCCAAATGTTGAGGGGAGAACGAGAAGACCATGGACAAGGCCCTGGAGAATCCAAAAAGGAACAGGCCTACAACAGGTAGTGGCAGGCCTGGCTGGACTGAGGCGAGCAGGACAAGCCGTGTATTTATTGCATGGCCACCTGGGTGGGTGCAGGGACTGTACATGTAGCCTTTTAAAGACTGTTGGAAGAGGAGCTCTTTCTCTCGTAGGGACACCGGAGCTCTCTTTGCTTTTCCGCTGGTGCACATATATAACAAGACAGTGGTCTGTGGATCAGCATTTTAGGAACTGCAAATATAGGTTTGAGTTAAACACTCAAAAAAAAAAATTTCCAGGAAGGCTTTTTGCATATGACTCTTACATATTAGTAGCAACCAAAGATCACCAGAAATCTGAAGAAAGCTAGAGACCAGGAAAGAAAGAAACAAGCAAACATCAACAACCAAAGAACACCTGTGAGGAGTAAGATAAAATATGGATTAGAAAAAAAAAACTTTAAAAATGAGAATTGTGCCTTTTCATAGGAGGCATAGAGTGCACACAGAGCGCCATGAAGGCCTCAGGCATACTTCGAGAGTACAAGGTGGTGGGGCGCTGCTGCCCACCCCCAAATGCTGCATGCTACCCCTCTATCACATGAGAATCTTGGCGCCTAATCATGTTGTTTCCAAGTCTCACTTCTGGTACTTTGTGTCTCAGCTGAAGAAGATGAAGAAGTCTTCAGGGAAAACTGTCTACTGTGTACGAGTGTTAGAGAATCTCCCCCTTCAGGTGAAGAACTCTAGCATCTGGCTGCACTATGACTCTCGCAGTGGCACCCATAACATGTACCAGGAGTACCGGGACCTGACTGCAGCAGGTGCCATCACCCAGTGCTACCGAGACATGGGTGCCCAGCCTCGTACCTAGGCCCAACTCTATCCAGATCAGGAAGGTGGAGGAGATGGCAGCCAGCAAGTGCCACCAACCAGCAGTCAACCACTTCTACAACTCCAAGATGAGAACATTTCCCAGAATGTAGAACGAAAAAAGAGAAGAAAATAAGAGAGAAATGATAAGAAGGAAGACCAGCTCAAGAAGTCCAACAAATAAATAATAGGAGTTTCAGAAAACAAGGAAAGAGAAAACAGGGAAGCAATCACCACAGTATAATGCTATAAACTTTCCCAGAACTGAAGGACATAAGTCGACAGATTGAAAGGGCCCACTATGTGTATAACACAATGAATGAAAGGAGACTGACACCAATGTACCACACTGTAAAATTTTAAAACAGTGGGGATAAAGATTACATAAGCTTCCAGAAGGAGAACACAGGTCACACCAAAGGATCAGAATGGCTTTGGACCTCAAGAGTAACACTGAAAACTACAAGGCTGTGGAGCAACACGTTTAATATACTGAGGTGATTTCCAATCTAGAATATTTTGTCCAACCAAACTATCAATTAATTCTGAAGGCAAAATAAAATTATTTTCATATTAACAAGGTCTCAAAAAATTACATCCTATGTACCCTTTTTCAGAAAGCTACAGAAGAATGTAGCCCATCAAAATGGGAAACTAAACCAAAAAAGAGAGAATGACACAGAATCCAGGAAATCAGAAATCAAGGAAAGATACAAAGAGAATCATTAAGATGATGGTAAAGGAGTATCCCAGGGTAACAGTTGTATACATGACATAAAGGATGTACCAGTTCTTAATTTATTGCTCCTCAACTCCAAACCTATCCTCCTTTGTCCTGCATTGTAAAACTTAAACTAGACTCTATAGACCACTATTCTAGGGCTAGCCAGTGTTAGACTCTGACATCAGAATGTGCTAGATGGGCAATACAAGGATGGAAGAAAAAGAAGGGACTTTTTCTTCTTTTGGTGCTGTATTGTTTTGAGTGGTGACAAGTGGAGGCGGACTTGTACTCTAGGAAATGTTAAAAGAGGTTCATAATTTCTGGGACTTCCTTGGAGGTCCAGTGGTTAAGACTCCATGCTTCCACTGCAGGGGGCATGGGTTCGATCCCTGGTGGGGGAACTAAGATCCTGCATGTCGCACAGTGTGGCCCAATAGAAAAAAAAAAAAAAAGAGGTTCATAATTTCTTTAAAATATAATTGTCCGGTGATTCTGCTCTTAGGTATTTATTGAAGAGAAATGAAAATGTACATTACAGGCACAGAAGTGTACACCAACGTTCACATAACATTATTCCTAGTAGCCAAGATCTAGAAGCAACCCAAATGTGTATCAGTTGGTGAATGGATACACAAGTTGTGGTGTGTCCATACTATGGAATATTACTCAGCAGTAAAAAGGAACAAAATATTAATAAAACAACATTGGTGAATCTAAAAAACATTATATATTTAGTGAAATAAATCAAACACAAAATATTATATAATATATGATTCCATTTAAATGAAATTATAGAAACGGAAACTAACGACAGAAAGCAGATCAGTGAATTGCCTAGGCCTGAGGATGGGGAATGGGACTGTCTATAAAGGGACACAAGGAAACATTTTAGGGTGAGTGGACTGTTCTATATCTTGACTGTCCTGATAGTTACACAACTGTATAAAATTATCATAACTCGGGGACTTCCCTGAGAGTCCAGTGGTTAAGACTTTGCCTTCCAGTGCAGGGGGTATGGGTTTGATCCCTGGTTGGGAAGCTAAGATCCCATATGCCTCACAGCCAAAAAACCAAAACATAAAACAGAAGCAATATTGTAACAAATTCAATAAAGACTTTAAAAATGGTCCACATCAAAAAAAAAAAAG
Source organism: Mesoplodon bidens (assembly GCF_964165515.1). Classification (NCBI taxonomy): domain Eukaryota; kingdom Metazoa; phylum Chordata; class Mammalia; order Artiodactyla; family Ziphiidae; genus Mesoplodon; species Mesoplodon bidens. Next base: position 20,295,966 of record NC_138175.1, on the reverse strand, counting down.
AAATAGAAATATGAACAGAACGATCACAAGTAACGAAATTGAAACTGTGATTTTAAATCTTGCAACAAGCTGGGCTTCCCTGGTGGTGCAGTGGTTGAGAATCTGCCTGCCAATGCAGGGGACACGGGTTCGAGCCCTGGTCTGGGAGGATCCCACATGCCGCGGAGCAACTAGGCCCGTTGGCCACAACTACTGAGCCTGCACGTCTGGAGCCTGTGCTCCTGCAACAAGAGAGGCAGCAATAGTGAGAGGCCTGCGCACCGCGATGAAGAGTGGCCCCCACTTGCCACAACTAGAGAAAGCCCTCGCACAGAAACGAAGACCCAACACAGCAAAAATAAATAAATAAATTAATAAACTCCTACCAACAACATCTTCTTAAAATCTTGCAACAAGCAAAAGTCCAGGACCAGATGGCTTCACAGATGAATTCTATCAAACATTTAGAGAAGAGCTAACACCCATCCTTCTCAAACTCTTCCAAAAAATTTCAGAGGAAGGAACACTCCCAAACTCATTCTATGAGGCCACCTTTACCCTGATACCAAAACTAGACAAAGATACTACAAAAAAGAAAATTACAGACCAATATCACTGATGAATATAGATGCAAAAATCCTCAACAAAATACTAGCAAACAGAATCCAACAACACATTACAAGGATCATACACCATGATCAAGTGGGATTTACCCCAGGGATGCAAGGATTCTTCAATATACGCAAATCAATCAATGTGATACACCATATTAACAAATTGAAGAAGAAAAACCATATGATCATCTCAATAGATGCAGAAAAAGCTTTTGACAAAATTCAACACCATTTATGATAAAAACTCTCCAGAAAGTGGGCATACAGGGAACCTACCTCAACATAATAAAGGCCATATACGACAAATGCACAGCAAACATCATTCTCAGTGGTGAAAACTGAAAGCATTGCCTCTGAGATCAGGAACAAGACAAAAGGAATACAATTGGAAAAGAAGAAGTAAAACTGTCACTGTTTGCAGATGACATGATATTATATATAGAGAATCCTAAATATGCCACCAGAAAACTACTATAGCTAATCAATGAATTTAGTAAAGTTGCAGGATACAAAATTAATGCACAGAAATCTCTTGCACTCCTATACAGTAATGATGAAAAATCTGAAAGAGAAATTAAGGAAACACTTCCATTTACCACTGCAACAAAAAGAACAAAATACCTAGGAATAAACCTACCTAGGAAGACAAAAGACCTGTATGCAGAAAACTATAAGACACTGATGAAAGAAATTAAAGATGATACAAACAGATGGAGAGATATATCATGTTCTTGGATTGGAAGAATCAACATGGTGAAAATGACTCTACTACCCAAAGCAATCTACAGATTCAATGCAATCCCTATCAAATTACCAATGGCATTTTTTACAGAACTAGAACAAAAAATCTTAAAATTTGTATGGAGACAAAAAAGACCCCAAATAACCAAAGCAGTCTTGAGGGAAAAAAATGGAGCTGGAGGAATCAGACTCCCTGACTTCAGACTATACAACAAAGCTACAGTAATCAAGACAATATGATACTGGCACAAAAACAGAAATATAGATCAATGGAACAGGATAGAAAGCCCAGAGATAAACCCATGCACCTATGGTCAACTAATCCATGACAAAGGAGGCAAGGATATACAATGGGGAAAAGACAGTCTCTTCAATAAGTGGTGCTGGGAAAACTGGACAGCTGCATGTAAATGAATGAAATTAGAACACTCCCTAACACCATACACAAAAATAAACTCAAAATGGATTAAAGACCTAAATGTAAGACTGGACACTATAAAACCCTTAGAGGGAAACATAGGAAGAACACTCTTTGACATAAATCACAGCAAGATCTTTTTTGATCCACCTCCTAGAGTACTGGAAATAAAAACAAAAATAAACAAATGGGACCCAATGAAACTTAAAAGCTTTTGCAAAGCAAAGGAAACTACAAACAAGATGAAAAGACAACCCTCAGAATGGGAGAAAATATTTTCAAATGAATCAATGAACAAAGGATTAATCTCCAAAATATATATACAGCTCATGCAGCTCAGTATTAAAAAACCAAACAGCCCAATCCAAAAATGGGCAGAAGACCTAAATAGACATTTCTCCAAAGACATACAGATGGCCAAGAAGCACATGAAAAGCTACTCAACATCACTAATTATTAGAGAAATGCAAATCAAAACGACAATAAGGTATCACCTCACACCAGTTAGAATGGGCATCATCAGAAAATCTACAAACAACAAATGCTGGAGAGGGTGTGGAGAAAAGGGAACCCTCTTGCACTGTTGGTGGGAATGTCAATTGATACAACCACTATGGAGAACAGTATGGAGGTTCCTTAAAAAACTAAAAATAGAATTACCATATGACCCAGCAATCCCACTACTGGGCATATACCCAGAGAAAACCATAATTCAAAAAGACACATGTACCCCAGTGTTCATTGCAGCACTATTTACAATAGCCAGGTCATGGAAGCAACCTAAATGCCCATCGACAGACGAATGGATAAAGAAGATGTGGCACATATATACAATGGAATATTACTCAGCCATAAAAAGGAACGAAATTGGGTCATTTGTAGAGACGTGGATGGACCTAGAGACTGTCATACAGAGTGAAGTAAGTCAGAAAGAGAAAAACAAATATCATGTATTAATGCATATATGTGGAACCTAGAAAAATGGTACAGATGAACCAGTTTGCAGGGCAGAAATAGAGACACAGTTGTAGAGAACAAACGTATGGACACCAAGGGGGGAAAGTGGCGGGGGTGTGGTGGTGGTGGGATGAATTGGGAGATTGGGATTGACATGTATACACTAATATGTATAAAATGGATAACTAATAAGAACCTGCTGTATAAAAAAATAAAAAATAAAAAAAGAACCTGCTATATAAAAAAATAAATAAAATTCTAAAATTCAAAATAAATAAATAAAACTTAAAAGATTATCTCCTGGGCTTCCCTGGTGGCGCAGTGGTTGAGAGTCCGCCTGCTGGTGCAGGGGACACTGGTTCGTGCCCCGGTCTGGGAAGATCCCACATGCCACGGAGCAGCTGGGCCCATGAGCCATGGATGCTGAGCCTGTGCGTCCGGAGCCTGTGCTCCGCAACGGGAGAGGCCACAACAGTGAGAGGCCCACGTACCGCAAAAAAAAAAAAGTAACTTGGCAAGAAAAATATTTTACCCTCCAACCTGCATTATTAAAAACTATTTGAGGGCTTCCCTGGTGGCGCAGTGGTTGAGAGTCTGCCTGCCGATGCAGGGGACACGGGTTCGTGCCCCGGTCCGGGAAGATCCCACATGCCGCGGAGCGGCTGGGCCCGTGAGCCATGGCTGCTGGGCCTGCGCGTCCGGAGTCTGTGCTCCGCAACGGGAGAGGCCACAACAATGAGAGGCCCACATACCACCAAAAAAAAAAACTATTTGAATAAAGTTCTACATTGTTTGCAACAAAGAAGCCAACCTCATTTCCTTCTGTTTCAAGCTGTTCTATTCTGTGTAGAATTTCCTTCGCTTTCTTCCAGTAATCTTCAAGATTCTTCTCTTTCATATTTATGTCCTTTAATTGTTCTTCATTTTCATCAAAAGAATATTCTCCTAGACTTAGAGATAACTTCTCAGCTTTATAATATGGGAAAAATAGTGAGTTTTTCCATTACTAGAAATGTTATTTTAACACTTTAAATAAGGACAAACTCATACCCCATACCCCCTTCTCTAAATTTTGCACATCCAAACCATCTTAACTGCCTAAGTGGTACTGAAAATAAGTGGAAAGCAAGTGCTTGGCAGAGGCTGAGGACACAAAGAGTCATAAATTAGATTTTACTCTTCAGAATTATAGAGAAAAGAAAAGAGCGAGAAAACATGTTATGCTAGGCATATAAACACCCTCAGGTTTACGGCTACTGGTTTTAAAGTAGTTTTTTTTTTTAACATAGTTTCCATAAAGTGGTTCCTTCCTATATTCCTTTAAATTCTCTGTTTACATAATGGGGCAGCAGTTTTCTTCCAAAAGCCCAAACTCCTTTTCATGGCCACTTCCTCTATGCTTCAGCCATCAATTCCTTCAACGCACCAGGCTCCCTCCTCTCACAGGACATTTGTGCCTCACTGTTGCGTATGCCTGAGACACTGGACCATAACAAACTCCCTTCTTTTCACCTAATTAACTCTCTACATTCAGATCTCAGCTGAAGAATCACTTCCTCCCAAAGCCTTTTCTGCTCCAAGTCTAGGTCACAGTCCCTGTTACAGGTTAAGATCTGTGCTCCATCCATTCTTAACCTGTATGTTAATTTATAATAACACATTCATTTTTGGGATTATTCAATTACTACCTATTTCTCTAGTTACACTAAGCTCTGTAAACACATAGACTGTTGTATCTTATCACTGTATCCCTAATGCCTAGCACAGTGCCTGGCAAATAAGAGACACTCAAACATTTTTTAAATAAATAAATGAAGGTACTTTATGTTATGATTTAATCATAAGTCACTTGTAGCCCTCAAATTTAAGTCCTACAGCTAAATCTGTCCACACTGCATTAAATAAGTCAATTATCTATACTGTTGTTCTCTTCCATATAAGTTTTTTACACACTGTAGTACTCTAGTTGTCACGTCAAAATTATATAATCTGCTTTTCAAATGTAAGAAGAGCTTGGGAGCTAAAGGGGCTTGGTTCATCAAAGCAGATATAATTCTCTTGCATAAACTTTGGCTGGTATTTTTTTAAAGTAATAGTAAACTTACTAATTTTTTTGCAGTTGTGAAGCACAAAAGTGGCAGCTTTGTTTAGTTCCTCGTTCTGAGATTCAGTTAAGACTTGTATCATGAGTGGAAGCCCATTGCTTTTAAAAAGGTCATACTGATTTTCCTCTGGAAAACACATCAAAGATTAAAGCAGAAGATAGTTACTTTATTTATTTATTTGTTTGTTTGTTTGCCGCACTGCACGGCTTGCAGGATCTTAGTTCCCCGATCAGAGACTGAACCCCGGCCCCGGCAATTAAAGCAGAGAGTCCTAGCTGCTGGACCACCAGGGAATTCCCAATAGTTATTTTATCTTAAACTATATGCATGAGGTCATAATTCTTCCCTGTGATAATTATGAACATAGTTCAAATTTTAAAATACAGAAAAACAAAGTTTCAAAGGTATTTTCAATTTAGAAAATAATCTACTTATATAAGATACCTAAGTCTCATAAGTGATAATCTCTGAAACACAGCCACGGAGCAGTGTCACACCTCATAAGAGTAAAGAAACTGCCCTCACTTGGTTTAAAAAAAGGTTTTGTTGTCAATTATACATCAATAAAAAAATAAAAATTAAATTAAAAATTTTAAAGGTATAGTGAATCATAAATTATACAGAGGTGAAGAGAAAGTATAGAGAAATAAATGGATGGAGAGAATGGAAAATGAGGGAAGAGAGAGCAGAAGAAGCAAGAGAATAAAAAGAGGGAAGTGGAAAAGTGGGAGGAGGAGAGAGAGGAGATTGGAGGAAGAGAGAAAGGAGAGAGGAAAGTGAAGAGGGTTGGGGGACTTCCCTGGTGGCGCAGTGGTTAAGAATCTGCCTGCCAATGCAGGGGACACGGGTTCAAGCCCTGGTCTGGGAAGATGGCACATGCCATGGAGCAACTAAGCCCGTGCGCCACAACTACTGAAGCCCGCGTGCCTAGAGCCCGTGGATAAGCATGAGATAGAGAAGCCACTGCAACAGAGAAGCCACCTCAACAAGAGAAGCTACTGCAATGAGAAGCCCATGCACCGCAACAAAGAGTAGCCCCCTCTTGCTGCAATTAGAGAAACCCCACGTGCAGCAATGAAGACCCAATGCAAAAATAAAATAAATAAATTTATTCTTTAAAAAAAGAAAGAAAGTGAAGAGGGTTGGAAAGGAGGAGAGTGGAAAGAGGAAGAATGGCAAGAAAGTGGAGAGAAGGAGAAAATGGAAGGGGAAGAGAAAAAAGAGAGAGGAGAGAATGATAAGTAGAGAAAGAAAGATAGAACTTTCTAAGGTTTTCAAGAAGGAAAAACAGGATCATATCTGTGCAGCAGTGTGAAGAGTGGATTGAAAAATGGAGATAGAAGGAAGAGGACACAGGGAGGAATCTATTGCAATAACATTGGTGAAAGATGTTGAGGAGCTGAGGGCTTAAACGGGGAAAATAGCACTGGAATTGAGCAGAAGGGGATAAGGAGGGGTAAACAGAAGTAGAGCCACAGGTCTTAGGGACTGACTGAATACTATGGCTGAAGAAGGATGAGGAGCAAAATGACTGGTTTGGGGACTAGGAGAAAGGCAATACTTTTAAGCTGGGTGGGTGGGGAGGAATAGTGTATTTCCACTCCACCGTTTTAATAAACACACTAAATAAATCCAATACTTACCACAATCCTCTGTACAATGACCAACAGTAAGTATGATACTAAATTTTTCTCCTGAATCCAGACTTTCATGAAGCAGTAATGCCAGAAGTTTTGAAACAATGTGGTACTTGGATAGTACTACCCCAAAAGTAGCTAAAAAAGGAAAAAAAGAACAAGTACAAACTTAAAATGTATAGCTATACATACAGTATCTTCCAGATATTACATTATACTATTTTTCAGATCTTATCCTGGGAGAATGACATTATATATCTACATAATATCTAAAATTCACATCTCATATAGCATCTAATATATATGTATATATATGTGTGACTATAAACAAATTCATTGTAATAAAATGGTGGCTTATATAGCCCTCATTAATTCCTCTCCCTATACTAAAGCAAGTTTTTTGAAGAATGCTTTCTTCTAAGTTGTCCTGAATAATGTGGTGAATATGAAGTAATAATACTACCTTCCTAAAATCTACTTACTCTCACCTTACATTCCTCATCTTATCTAGATTGACAGTAAAGACCTTCCTATGAAATCAATTCCTGCCTGTCATTGAAATACACTATTAACTGGCCACGGTTCTACTGACGTTAATGATGCAGTGAAGCATACCTGAAGCTATACTGAGATGTGAAAAATTCAAGAAGTCCACCAATTTAAGCTACACTTCTCACGGTTTTGTTCTTCATGTGTATGTGTGGTGTTTTGTTTTTTTTTTAACAGCGTTCAGAGTCTAACTACTGACAGCAACAAAAAGGTTGTGAATTCCTCAGCAGACTACATCTTAATAATTTTTGTATCTCTAGAGCTCACATAGAGCCCGGCACATAGCAGGCCCTAAATAACTGATTTTTTTAAAAAATGATCTATTTTTTTCAGTTATTTGTGAATCAAGAGTTACAGAGATTTATAGACTATCATTCCTCAGTATCTGTACATGTGAGAAGCAGCCATGAGTTCAAGTCTGGTTCTGTTACTCACTGGTTACAGTAGGGTAAGTCTATCTCACGCTTATCAGATAGAGGCATACCTTAATTCTTTATCTCACTTTTTAAAATCTATAAATTGGGCTTTCCATTCCCTATGTCTCCAAAATGTCCCTTGATTTCTCATCTAAACTTTTTTTTTTTATCACAAGTTGCCAACAGTACTTTACTTTTTCTTTTCAACATCCTGTTCTGCAGCTTCCTTGGCCCTTTTTGCCCGGATGCCAAAGAGCCGGGCGTTGGCACAGGCCATGCAGAGTAAACTTTTTCATTTAATGCAGCTTTTTAAGTGAAACAAAGGTTTAGGACTGACAGACTCTTATCTTGATTCTATCATCAAACCTGAAGTCAGAAGACCTAGATTTGAATTCTTAGGGAAGTCATAACCTCCATGAGAAAATAAGGAGTTGGACTAGATAATTTCTAAGTTTCTCTCCCACTTATGAGAAACTGGAAGTCCAATCCATGCTAGCGTTCAATCTATCATTTCAACATTCACCATGCTGAATTGAAGCAAAATGCAATTGCAGAAAAATTACTAAGCGTTTTCACTCACGATTATCAGCAATACATGCATCCACTGTCTTTGTCACCACCACTGCAAGCTTAGCACTGGAAAGGGTCTTGTGTGAATCAGATTCCAACTGCACAAGAACTTGAGACAATACATCCAGTCCACCCACAGATATAAAGTATTTCTGCACATATGCTTAAGGAATAAAGTAGCAGAACTATTATACTTCAAACAAGTATATGGTTTCCTTAAATTAATTTGTACTAAATATAACATTAACTTGAGTTTTTAAAATACTTACTAAAAATCCCAAAATGAAAAATCCAATCTTTACCTGTGCATATACATAATCACAAGATTGATTTTATTTACTTACATAAGAAACTCACTTTGACATAGTACAACTACATGTATAGTACAGTACTTCTTTCTTGTATGTTAGATATCTTGTTTCATTTAGCAAGAACTGGTATATTTTGCAAGAATGACATTATTAAATTCAAGTCCTTCAAGAGCTATAAAGAATAGATTCATTCATTTAGCTTGGTATTACAATTAGCAAGCTGACTACTTTCTGAATTCCAACATAACTCATTCCTCAAATCTGAATCAACAAAGGGCAAAGTAAATTAACTGTTTCAAAAAAACCACATATTTCATCCATCTTATTTAAGCCTAATTCTTTTACTTCTTGGAGCATAAAAGTATAACATATTGTTGAGAGTCATAACAACTATTCCAAGCAAAGATTGGATGACAGATACATTTTTTAAAAGCCTTTAGTCTTTTGTTCCCCTGTAGGAAATGATTCTGATGGCAAAGTACCCCACGGGTCTATGCATTCAACAGCCCCTATCCCAGCAATGGGCATATAACAAATGCATATATGGGCTACTGATTATAATTCTGTCACAAACCTTCCCAGTCTACCCTAGTATCACAAATTGAGCCAGGATGATTTAAACACAAAAATTACTTTTTGTATTGTTCAATAAAACACAAAAATCTTAATCTAAAAAAATCATGTTCAAAAATTTCTACATCAGAACAGAAATGTTAGGAAATGTTATTTAAGGATAAGCAAACATTTTCAATATTATGGAGACTCCAAAATAGGCTTCTTTACCACAAAGTATTTTCATTAAAAAAATCTTTAAAAAAGTATCTTAAAATTCTTAGATGAAATTGGGCACTATATTACCACAAAGATTTTCAGTTATAGCCTATGTAATGAAAATTCAGGCTTATAAGCACAAGAACATCCTAGTCTACACCTGTACACTGAATATTTCAAATTACCTCTAATCTATTTCATGTCAGTTTGCTGAGAGTAATAAGGTCCTATAAGTAGGACACAGCAGTATTACTCATCTAAGTTGGTACTTAAAGAAAGAGGAAATGTCAAAGCATCATGGAAATAGATTTCAATTTTTGAAATTATAGAGATATGTTCCTTTGCATATGATACATGACTACTTGCTTTAAACATCTGAATACAGATACACACCAGCAACGTGTGAGAAGGTTCTAGTTGTTCCACATCCTCATCAATATTTAATATCACTAGCCTTTCTACTTTTAGCCATGCTAGTGGGTGTATAGGGCTATCTCCTTGGGGTTTTCCTGGGTACAAGTTCTTTATCAGATGTACATTTCACAAATATTTTCTCCCAGTCTATGGCTTGCCTTTTCACCTTAACAGGATCTTTTGAAGAGTAAAAGATTTTAATTTCAGTGCAGTCCAATTTATAATCTTTTCTTTAGTGGCTCATGCTTTTTGTGTCCTAAGAAATCTGTCTACTCCCAAATTATAAAGATTTGCTCCTATGTTTTTGTCTAGACTTTTTATAGTTTTAGTTCTTACATTGAGGTGTAGGGATCATTTCAAGTTAATTTGTGTATACTGTGTAAGGTAAGGGTTGAGCTTCATATTTCACAGATTGATAAATACTTTTTCCAGCACCATTTGTTTCTACCTTTTCCAACACAGAGTTACTGTGGCACCTTTATAGAAAATCAACATTCGTAGAAAATCAATCATATATATATGTCTACTTCTAGGTTCTCTACTTCTTCCATTGAACTATGTCTACACTTACACCAATGCTACACTCTTGATTACTGTACAGTAAGTATTGAAATCAGGTAATATAAACCCTACAATTTTGTCCTTTTTCAAAATAATTTTGACTATCCTAGCCCCTTTGCATTTCCATGTAAATTTTAGAATCAGCTTGTCAATTTCTGCAGAAAAGCCCGTTGAAATTTTGATGGGGAGTGCCAAGAATCTAGCGATGAATTTGAGAAGTGACATTATAACAATATTGAATCTTACAATCCATGAATATGATATCTCTCCCATTAATTTAAGGTTTTCTTTATTTCAGCAATGTTTTATAGTTTTCAGCATATAGACATAGCAGATGAAATCATTAAATGTACCCCTAAGTATTTTGGGTTTTTTATATTATTGTAAATGACAGTTACTTTAAGTTCCCAAGTGTTGCTAGTATTTCTGTATATGACCTTGTATCCTGCAACCTTGCTAAAATCACTTATTAGTTCTGTAGCTTTTTGTAGATTCTTCAGACAATCATGTCATCTATGAATAAATACTATATTTTCTTCTTCCTTTTGAATCTCTATGCCTTTTATTTCATTTTTGTGCCTTACTGCACTGACTTGGATGTCCAGTCAAATAATGAGAGTGGCCATCCTTGTCTTTTTTCCAATCTTAGGGGGAAAGCATTAAGTCTTTCACCATTTAAGTATGTTAGCTGTAGTACTTTGTAGAAGCCCTTCATCACATTGAGGAAGTTCCCTTCTATTCCTGGCTTACCAAAATCTTTCATCGTGAATGTATGTTGAATTATGTAAAAAGCTTTTCCTGCATCTTTGGAGATCATATAGTTTTTCTTTTCTAGTCTATGTATATGGTGAATTTCCTAATGTTAAACCAATCTTGCATGCCTAAAGTGAATGCCACTTCATCAGAATATATTATCCTTTCTATATATTGCTGGATTGATTTGTTAATATTTTGTTATGGATGTTTGCATCTATGATCATAAAGGATATTGGCCTATAGTTTTCTTGTAATGTCTTTTTCAAGTTTTAGTATGGAAATAATGCTGCCCTTAAAAGTTTGTTGGGAAGTGTTTCTTCTACTTGTATTTCCTGGAATAATTTATGTAGAATTTTTTTTCCTTAAATGTTTGGTAGAATGCAACAGTGAAGCCTTTTTTCTTTTTTCTTTTATTTATTTTTGGCTGCGTTTGGTCTTCGTTGCTGCGTGCAGGCTTTCTCTAGTTGTGGTGAGTGGGGGCTACTCTTTGTTGCAGTGCGTGGGTTTCTCATTGTGGTGGCTTCTCTTGTTGTGGAGCACAAGTTCTAGGCACATGAGCTTCAGTAGTTGTGGCATGCAGGCTCATAGTTGTGGCTTGCAGGCTCATAGCTGTGGCTCGTGGGCTCTAGAGCACAGGCTTCAGTAGTTGTGGTGCACGGGCTTAGTTGCTCTGAGGCATGTGGGATCTTCCTGGACCAGGCCTCAAATCCATGTCCCCTGCATTGGCAGGTGGATTCTTAACCACTGTGCCACCAGGGAAGCCCAAGTGAAGGCTTTATGACCTGGAATTTCCTCTGTGTTAAGGTTTTAAACTACAAATTCAATTTCACTATTAGATATAGGAATATTCAGTTTATCTATTTCTTCTTGAGTGAGCTTTTGTAGTTTGTGTCTTTCAAAGAATTTGTCCAGTTCATTTAAGTTATCAAATTTAATGGCATAAAGTTGTTTCTACTATTCCTTTGTTATCCTGTTAATATCTGTTAAGATATAGTGATGTCATCTCTCATTCCTTATAATTTGGGCCTTCTATTTCGTGGTTAATCTGGATAAAGGATCCATTTTAGTGATCTTTTTAAAGAACTAGCTTTTGATTTAATTGATTACTCTGTTCTTTTTCTATTTCATTGATTGCTAAACTTCTCTTTGTTATTTCCTTTGTTATGCTTACTTTGAGTTTAACTTGCTCTGTTTTCTAGTTTCTTAGGTGGAAACTAATATAATTGATTTGAGACCTTCCTTCTTTCCTATGCAAGCCTTATTGCTATAAATTTCCATCTAAACACTGATTTTGCAGCATCCCACTGTTTAATTTTGTGTTTTCATTACCATTAAGTTAAAAACATTTCTAATTTCCTTTATGATTTATTTTGTGATTCACAGGTTTGTATTTTTATTTTGATGTGGGTTTTTTTAGTACTCTGTTGCTTAATTTCTAGATATTAGGGACTTTTCTAGATGTTTTACTTTTATTAATTTCTAATTTAATTCTATGTGGTCAGAGAACACTCTCTGTGGGTTTTTACAGTTTTGCCGTGTAGGTGTTCTGTTTTGTGAGGATATATGGGAAGATTCAAAACTATGCTGCCACCACCATCTTCCCATATCTTCTTAACAATATCTATTTTTAAGATTTTCTATGTATAAGATAACTTATACAATAGTATAAATGGATCCAAAATGACACAACTTACTGGAATTCATTAATTCAATAGGTTTTTGTTATGCTTTAAAATATGTTTTTTCGGGCTTCCCTGGTGGCGCAGTGGTTGAGAGTTTGCCTGCTGATGCAGGGGACACGGGTTCATGCCCCGGTCCGGGAAGATCCCACATGCCATGGAGCGGCTGGGCCCGTGAACCGTGGCCGCTGAGCCTGCGCATCCGGAGCCTGTGCTCCACAACGGGAGAGGCCACAACAGTGAGAGGCCCGCATAAGGCAAATAAATAAATAAAAAAACCTTTTAAAATATGTTTTTTCAAGTATAACCCAGAGAATAATGAATACTTACTGTTATTTGCAAGAGTGAGTCCAATAAATGAGCAAATAGGGCGAATTATCTCAGGTTTCATGCAATTTATTAGCCAGTCATTAGCATGTGGAAAAAGTGAAGAGCAAAGCATTTGATTTTCATCTGAAAGGAGAAAAAGGCAATCATATTTTAATATACTTGGAAAATATCAGTTTTTTATTTGTTTTTATCTTTATTTTTATATGTAAATATTTGAGATAATTACCATTTTGAGGATTGTTGACACAGACACACAGAGTACTACACACTGAAGACCACAACTGATAACTCTGGAAAACATTTTCATCTGACAAATTCAACTCATGTTTTGAAAGAACTGTCCTATTAGGTTAAATAGAAAAGGAAGTAATTAATACAAATGTATTAAGGTCTTAAGGAATCAATAATTAATAACAAGAAATGTATATTTACTTACTTGAACAACTGTGATAGAACTGAAATACATCCTGTTTCTCTCACAAGCGTCTGTCCAGTCCCTTAAAAAAATAGCCATATATTACATGAATATGACTTCTGTTTAGAAAATAATTTTGTAGAAATGGAGAACAACATTTAAGTAGTATTTTTTTAAGTAGTTTTTTTTTTTTTTTTTTTTTTGCGGTACGTGGGCCTCTCACTGTTGTGGCCTCTCCTGTTGCAGAGCAACAGGCTCCGGACGTGCAGGCTCAGCGGCCATGGCTCACGGGCTCAGCCGCTCCGCGGCATGTGGGATCTTCCTGGACCGGGGCACAAACCCGTGTCCCCTGCATAGGCAGGCAGACTCTCAACCACTAAGCCACCAGGGAAGCCCAGTAGTATTTTTAATAAATAACTTTCAGTCACTTTAAAGTATTATAAAGCACAATACAGAATTATAATAGGTAAAAATCTGTAATCAAGATTATTATGGAAAATACATTACTTACGCTTAGAGAATGATAGTATTCAAATTTCCTCTAAAAACTGCAAAACACTTATTTTGCATGGTTCTGTGTTACAATACCAAAATATGCTCCAAAATAGAAAAAAAATTAATTCAAAACATAAAAATAGAAAAAATAAAATCTAGAAGCATTTAAAACGCATATAAAATTTCTAACAATTTGAAGATTTAAATAAGCAATGTTAAAAAAATAACCTTAGCCTGGGCAATAAGTATACAGGAACACTCTATACACTACCCTTGCAACTTTTCTGTAAATCTAAGATTGTTCCAAACGAAAAACTAAAACAACAACAACAAAAACAAAGTAAAACTTTAGCCAAGAGCTACATGAAATTTAACGCCATTGCTGACTGATAAAATGACCTTAAATACAATGATAATTAAATGGCCAATTCAGTGGAAAATCAACCAAACTAATTCATTAAATGCTTCTCTTTTGCTTTTAAAGCTGTTTCTTTTCAATGTTAATTAAATAATGCAAATCACTTTAGTAGTTTTTAAAACACTAAATTAATAAATATCAAACAAATGCATGCTATTAATTCTCTTTTCTTTAAAGCCGTAGTTCTGAGAAGTTAGTAAGATTAAAAAAGGAACTGACATAAAGACTAGAATAAAAGGACTAACAATGACTGTTCCAATTTATTATTTTTTAAAATATTTCCATAACATAAGAGAATGTACTTACTATTATTTGAAACTAGAACCAAAATAACATAGACAGACATTCTTTTCAAATTTGTGTTTGAATCATTGTTAGATAAGAACCAATTTAAGTCTTCAAACAATTCTGAAGTGCACAAAGTCTGCTGACAGTAAACTGAAATATGAAAATATAATTTTAATTTCTATGTATTAGCACAGACAAGATTTAAAATATACTGAACAAAATATAAAATTGCCATATGGACAATTCTCAACCAGATCTCATTTCACTGACATTTATTAGTCATACAGCAAATTCTGACAAACTTATATGCTTACTCAATTAACAGACCAAAGACGCAATATTTTAATCAGAAGTACTTGATCTAAGTTCTAAAACATGTATTGCAATCTCATAGAATTTCCAATAAAAGCCTAACTGAACAAAAATTTAAAATAAAACATGACCAAAAAATTGAGGATAAGTAACAAAACATAGCCAAAGAAAAATTTAAGAAAATTCAGAAATCTGCTTTAGAAAAGAGGGACAAATGATACTTGTGGTATTTTTAAAGACTTTTCTAGATATAAAAATATCTTTCCCAAAGACAAAAATGATACCTACACAACAGGAGAGGTTTTTTGGTGATAATCATGCAATAAGCAGAATTTTTAAAAAATAATTTGAACACATATATCCAGTGTCTAGAACAGCTTTTAGACACTCTCAAAGGGAAAGGCAATGTCTTACTTATCCCCAATGCCTAGCACACAGCTTGGTTCTCAACAAGTGATGAAGAAATATTTAATGGTTGAAAATATAAGAATATAAAGTTATTTGACAAACTGATAGTTTAGATTTAACCTCATTTCAGGTATGCTACAGAAAAATGTTTTTGTCGGCCATACAGAAAGCATATTTATCCACATATATGATGGCTGTAAGTTATCTTCATATTTTGATTCAAGTACCTGGATATATAGATAATAAACAGAATAGAAAAACTAGAAATAGACTCATTAAGTGATAATGGTAGCATCTCAAATCAATGTGAAAAAGATCTACTTTTTTTTCTTTTTTTTTCTTTTTTTTTGCGGTACACGGGCCTCTCACCGCTGTGGCCTCTCCCTCTATGGGGAACAGGCTCCGGACGCACAGGCTCAGCAGCCATGGCTCACAGGCCCAGCCGCTCCGCGGCACGCGGGATCCTCCCAGACCGGGGCACGAACCCGCGTCCCCTGCATCGGCAGGCAGACTCCCAACCACTGCGCCACCAGGGAAGCCCAGATCTACTTTTATTAACCAGTGTTGGGATAGCTGGATTGCTGTATTTAAAAAAAGATAAAACTGGAACCATTCATCACACCATATCCCAGGAAAATTAAAAAAGAATAAAACATGTATAACTAAAAAATAAAATCACACAAGTACCAAAAGAAAACATGGGTGGATTCCCCTATAATCTGGGAGTATGGAAAATTTTCCTATGATTCAAAATCCAAAAGCAAAAAAGAGAAAGAATGATGAATTTTATTTTTATAAAAATAAAAAACATTCGTATGGCCAAAAAAAAAAAAAAAAGATAAGCATAGTAAAAGACAAAGTAAAAAAAAATGTTTCCAACTAATGGCAAGAAAAATTGTGAAAGATTTTGAAATGGAGGATAACAATTACTGAATGTCCTGTCTAGCACACCCTTCTAGATTATTTGTGTCTTTTACTGTCTTTGGGCTAATTTATAACTCTGTAAATTGTAGAAAACTGATATTAATGCAAGTTATTCTTGTCCACAGAAATGCAAAACATTTCGACCGGTAGAACATAATTGATTTTTGACCTGCAGACACCCAATTATGTGCCTATTCCTAAATTTCAGCTTTCCCAAATGCCTATAGTATTGTTAGTTAGTTAGTTAGTTAGTTTGTTTGTTTTTTGCAGTACGCGGGCCTCTCACTGTTGTGGCCTCTCCCGTTGCAGAGCACAGGCTCTGGACGCGCAGGCCCAGCGGCCATGGCTCACGGGCCCAGCCGCTGCGCGGCATGTGGGATCCTCCCAGACCGGGGCACGAACCCATGTCCCCTGCATCGGCAGGCGGACTCTCAACCACTGTGCCACCAGGGAAGCCCTATAGTATTGTTTTTTGCCATTATTTTTGAAACAGTTGTAACATTTTACTCATTTCCTCATTAGTTAATAAGATAAATAAAATCTTTGGTATGCATTAATTTAAATAAAATACCTGGAAAAAACTATCCAGACATGTAAAAAAGGAATTGAATTCTAAAATTATTTTTTAGTAGTTTGTTAAAGTATAACACAATGATTAAAGGATAGTGAAATAAAGTTTTCATATTTTACCATTTTGTTCTGCAACAGCTCCTAATGTATATAATGCTGCTTCTTTTACCATACTATGTTCACTTGACTTTGCAAGATTTTTTACAAACATCAAACCACCAATTTCCCTCAAATAAAGACCTGCATTACCTGTAGAGTGTACAGACAAAACAAAGAATATTTATTATAATTATTATTTTAAGGACAATAAATCACATGAACCTAGTAACATAATATGTACAGTAACTGAGTAGAAGAGAAAGAACTATGCATATTTCATATACCACAATACTAAACAACTAGAATCACAAATAAAAATTCACTATCATGTCTTACTGTTTTGTTGGCAAATTGAATGAATAGTGACCAGAGCTTCCTTCTGCGAAAAAGCATTGTCCATTTGATACTTCAGACACTCCAATAATAAGTTCAGGTCAGTCTTCATTTCTAAAGAACAACAATTTCATTATTTTAAACCAAACATTTCCTTTCAAAAACTAACCATTTAAATTTCACCCTCTAAATACATATCTTTGTATTTGCTTTTTAAATAATATGTATTACTTTTTAAAATCTAATAAGCAGGGGCTTCCCTGGTGGCGCAGTGGTTGAGAATCTGCCTGCCAATGCAGGGGACACAGGTTCAAGCCCTGGTCTGGGATGATCCCACATGCCGCGGAGCAACTAGGCCCGTGAGCCACAACTACTAAGCCTGCGTGCCTGAAGCTTGTGCTCCGCAACAAGAGAGGCCGCGACAGTGAGAGGCCCGCACACCGCAATGAAGAGTGGCCCATGCTCGCCGCAACTAGAGAGAGCCCACGCACAGAAATGAAGACCCAACACAGCAAAAAATAAATAAATAAATAAATTTTGGAAAAAATCTAATAAGCAATAAAGATATGTAAAAGAAAGATGTTCCTTCGATAATATAACTTGAAATGAACTTCTTATAATTATTTGATTTTCCCTTTGCATGAAATATATGAAAAGAAAATCCAAATATTATTCTCTTTAATTAAAGCCACATTGGTTTAAATATCTGCTATTTAGAATGAACTGAATGGAAATGAAAATACACCATATTAGGGGCTTCCCTGGTGGCACAGTGGTTAAGAATCCTCCTGCCAATGCAGGGGACACAGGTTCGATCCCTGGCTCAGGAAGATCCCACATGCCACGAAGCAACGAAGCCCGTGAGCCACAACTACTGAGCCTGCTCTCCAGAGCCCGCGAGCCACAACTCCTGAAGCCTGGGAGCCTAGAGCCCATGCTCTGCAACAAGAGAAGCCACCACAATGAGAAGCCCACGCACCACAACGAAGAGTAGCCCCTACTCGCCGCAACTAGAGAAAGCCCGTGCACAGCAACAAAGACCCAACGCAGCCAAAAATAAATACAATAAATAAATTTTAAAAATACCTTTAAAATAAAAATAGTGTTTTCTGAAGTGAAGATAAGCCACAAATGGAGAAAATCCTTGTAAAGCACATATCTGATAAAAACATATCCGGAAAACATATAGACCTTTCAAAATTCAACAACGAGAGCAAACCACCCAATAAAACAATGAGCAAAAGATTTGAACAGACAAAAAAGATACACAGATAGCAAATAAGCACATGAAAAGCTGCTCAACATCATTAATCATTAGGGAAATGCAAATTAAAACCACAAGGAGACATTATTACATGCCCACTAGAATGACTAAAATTTAAAAGACTGACCACAACATATCTTGACAAGGATACAAAGGAACTATAACTCTCATATACTGCTGGTGGACACATAAAATAGTACAACCACTTTGAAAGTTTAGCAGTTTCATAAATTGTTAAACACCTAAAATTTGATGCAGTCATTCTACTCCTAAGCACTTACTCAAAATAAAAGGAGATATATGTACATATAAAGACTTGTAAACAAATGTTCATGGTGACATTATATGTAATAACCAAAAATTGTAAACAACTGAAATGTCCATCAGCAGATGAATGGATAAAGAAGTTGTGGTATAACCATACAATGGAATACTATTTAGCGATAAAAAGGAATTAACTATTCATACATACAACCACATGGATAAATCTCAAAATACTTATGGTGAGTGAAATAAACTACACACAAAAAAGAGTATACGATAGTATACTGTACAATTCCATATATTGAAAAAACACAAACTAGTCTACAGTAACGGAAGGCACATCCGTGGTTGCTTGGGGAAAGGAGGTCCAGGAAGGGACAGAAGGGAGGTATTACAAAGGGACATGAGGCTATGTTCATTATACTGATTGTGCTGATGTTTACACAATGCTGGCTATATACACATGTTAAATTTATCAAAATACAAAGTTTAAATATTTACTTACAACTAAAAGGGAACAATAGACAATCATTTTCCTATAAAATTCTTTACAATAGCCTTTAAACAATTTCTTCTCTTGGGTTTAAGGATTTAAATAAAATTGTACGTAGATTTTGACATAATGCTTGAATTAATATTTAAAGTTTTCAAAGCTATAGGATGAAGGGAGGAAAAAATAGAGAAGCACACTAAAAAAAACAACTAAGATCTATTGTGAATCAATTAGTCTTCCTCTTGACAGAAATTCAACTGGCAATTTGGTTCAATGAAATAATTCATGACTCAATTTGTTAGTAAAATATCATAGTACAAAGGTTATCACTGAGTTGTCTTGGAGTAACAGCAAACTTTTATTGATGTTCTACATTAATAAAAACCATAAGAAGGTTAGTGTGATTGTCCGGATATCAATAAGCCATTCATCATCAATAACATACCAAAGAGGATTTTTGATGGGGCATGGTGATTTTCAACTCTAGGCACAAAAACTTTTTATGTACTTTTCTTAATTCCTTCTGTACTTCTTTTTCATACTTTAATATTTCCTATCATAATCCCTCCCTTCCCAGACAAAGCACCTACTGATATCTACAACTGGGTTTTTATCTCCTCCAGGCTATGCAAGCTAGCTCCTTCAATAATTCCTGAAGAAAATAAACAAGCAAACAAAAACTGCAGTGTTTACAATACCAAAACCACAAGCAATAAAAGAAAATTCAATAAATTGGACTTAAAACTGAAAATTTCTGAGCTTCAAAAGGTATCATTAAGAATGTAAAAAGAGGGCTTCCCTGGTGGTGCAGTGGTTGAGAGTCCACCTGCCGATGCAGGGGACACGGGTTCGTGCCCCGGTCCGGGAAGATCCCACATGCCGTGGAGCGGCTGGGCCCGTGAGCCATGGCCGCTGAGCCTGCGCGTCCGGAGCCTGTGCTCCACAACAGGAGAGACCACAACAGTGAGAGGCCCGGGTACCGCAAAAAAAAAGAAAAAAAAGAAAAAGAAAGAATGTAAAAAGACAACTCAAAGACTGAAAGAAAATATCAGCAAATCAGATATATCCAATAAGGGGCTTGTGTTCAGAATACATAAGGAACTCCTAAAACTCAACAGTAAAAGACAAGCCAATTAAAAAGCATGCAAAGGATTTAAATAGATATTTCTCCAAAGAACATATACAAATGGTCAATAAGTGTATGAAAAGATGCTCAATATCATTAGTTCTTAGGGAAGTGCAAACTAAAGCCACAATTAGATACCACTTTACAACCACTAGGATGGCTATAATCAAAAATAGTCTAACATTCTGACCAAGGATTTGGAGAAATTGGAACCCTTATACATTGCTGTGGGAATGTAAAATGGTACAGCTGCTTTGGTAAACAGTCTAGCAGTTCCTCAAAATGTTAAACATAAATTTACCATAGATTCAGCAATTCCACTCCTGGGTATATACCCAAAAGAAATAAAAACATATGTCTACCCCAAAACTTATACATGGATATTCATAGCAGCGCTATTCGTAATAGCCAAACAGTGGAGGCCCAAATATCCATCAACTCTTGAATGGATAAATAAAATATGATATATCCATTCAATGGAATCATTCCACAAAAAAGAGGAATGAAGATACTGAGACAACATGGATGATCCTTGAAAACATTATGCTAAGTGAAAGAAGCTAGTCAAAAAGGCCCACATATTATATGATTCCATTTATATAAAATGTCCTGAATAGGCAAATTTAGAGACATAAAACACATTAGTGGTTGTCTAGGTTAACAGGGGTGTGTGTGGGGGGATGTGACTGCTAACGGGTACAGGTTTCTTTGAGGGTGATGGAAATGTTCTAAAATTGATTGTGGTGATGGTTGTACAACACTGTGAATATATGAAAACAAGTAAACTGTATATTTTAAATGAGTAAATTATGTGGTATGTCAATTACATCTTAATAAATTTATAGGTATACATATATATATATATTTTAAATTACTGGTATGCTCTGCAGTTGACCTAATGACTGAAGTGGCCCCAATCACAGTTCTTTTGGGTGATTGATATGGATGCTGGGAAACAGACAGTCTCTCTCCTTTGCAAGTCTCAAACTGTAGGTAAATTTGGCTATTCACTTCCAAGGCCAAATCTGGACCCTTGTCAATAGTCAGAACAGCTCTACCACTGATATTTTCAACTCCATTATTTCACTTTCTGAATATTACTCTTAATTCTTTCAACTGGCTTACTTCCTTATTCTTTTTTTTTTTTTTTTTTTTTGCGGTATGTGGGCCTCTCACTGTTGTGGCCTCTCCCGTTGCGGGGCACAGGCTCCGGATGTGCAGGCTCAACGGCCATGGCTCACGGGCCCAGACGCTCCGCGGCATGTGGGATCTTCCCGGACTGGGGCATGAACCCGTGCCCCCTGCATCGGCACGCGGACTCTCAACCACTGCGCCACCAGGGAAGCCCATGGCTTACTTCCTTATTCTTATATTTACTCCTTGACCCCTATGATCTCTACTTCCTTTACTCGTGTTCTCAGAGACTTGGTTTCATATCCTTCCCTCTTCATCCCAGATCCCATGATTCATCACCTCAACCATTATCTTGCTAGGATTCCTTTGACCCCTTCTCCTACCAAACATGTTTTATAATCCTAATTGTGACTCAAAACAGTTTCTTTTCTCTGCTCTTTCAGCTCAAATTTGGGCACTGCTAAACGGAAAAAAAAAAAATTAAGCAGTCATGCCATTGCAAATATTTGGTATGCATTCCAGGTTACACCCCCCAACTCTACTCGGCAACCCCATCCATGGTCAGCTCCATCTCCAATTCCCTTCTGTTGTTTCTCCCATTTTCCTCAATGGCTACTCCAAATCTTCAGCTCTCTTCAAACCTCATCTCTTTCTCTTCCACTTCATGTTTTAATTTCGGGCCCCCCAGAAGTAGACCATGAAACAAAAATTTGAGTGCAAGTACTTTTTTGAAAAGATGAAACAGAAAGGGAAGGTAGACACAAGCAACCCCACCAGGAAACTCTGGGAGCTAGGGTAGAGCCATGTGTCTCACAGTCATCCCAGTCAAAGTGTGAAGAGTATTTATCTATCAGCTCCCTTCAGTTGTTTAGGGCTGATTCCAGAGAATAAGCCGTTAATTATTTGTCATCTCTGGCTCTGCCTTGCTCTCTGGGCAAAGCAGCTTATAAATGCTATAATAAACTCTCAGTCAAAAAGACACAGATGTTAGGCTTTCACAGAATTCCCAGAACACTTTCCACAACACAGAATTCCTACAAAAATATCTGCAGCCACACCCATTCTTACCTCTTCCTCTACAATATCACACCAGGATCCAGCTCCCATCCTGTTCATGGTTAACACATTCACCTGTGCTTTGGGATCCTGCAGTGACTACAACTACAGTTGGCCCATGAACAACACGGGGATTAAGGGCACCGACCGTCCACTCAGTTGAAAACCCACATATAATTTGTAATCCGCCCTCCATATTTGTGGTTCCACATCCTCATATTCAACCAACCTCAGATCATGTAGTACTATCAAAAAAAAATCTGAATATAAGTGGACCCACACAGTTCAAACCCATGTTGTTCAAGGTTCAACTGTACTATAGTTTTTTTCTTGCCCAGAATGATTTCCCTCTTCCTTCTTGTGGTTCCTTTGGAGAACACTTCCTCACAACTCTGAGTTTCCCAGTTGTATGAACTGATACATTTCCTTTTTTTTCTTGAACTAGTTTGAGTTGTATTTCTCTCGCATACAACTCAAAAGGCACTATTACAGGCCTATGACCTTCTTTAAAATATATTCCTTTAACAAATCTTTATTGAATGTCTACTACGCATCCACTCTGTATCAGATAGGGATTCTAATTCCAAGGAACTCACAATCTGGTGATAGAGACAGAAGAGGATGTAAGTAATTCCCATAGTGTGATAAATGATCTGAGAGGAGCATCTCCAGCAATTATCCCGTCTTTCCAGTTTCTTCAATTTCTCCCTCTCCATAATCCCCATTCCCTCTTCACATATTCTCTTATCTCTATACCTCTTATAAGACTCCTTAACATTACATCCTCCCTCTAGTTAATGCCATATATCTTCAGACAAGCTTTTAAGAAGAGTAAGCTATTCATACGGTCTCCACTATTTCCCACCCAGACCTCAATATACTTCAATCTGGCTGAAATCTATTAAATTTACTATTAATAAAACAAAAGATCTCCTAAATGAAAAATCCAGTGGATACTTCAGTCTTCATCTGTGATACTTAACACTGAGGCTCTTGGGTAATCTTTCTCAAAGCATTCTCCTAAGGCTGATTTCCAAAATACCACATTCCTGACCTTTCTGAAATGTTTTTCTCGGTCTTTTTTTGAGGGTCCTCTTCCTCAGCCAAACCCTGATGTGATGGGGTCCATTAGGGAATACTATTCCCCATTCTTTTCTATTTTAATATTTCCTCTCTGGTTAACCTCCTTTATGCCCATGAATTAAATTCCCATTTTTCTGAGGACAGCTCTGAAATTTGATGGTGGTCCTCTCAGGTTTCCACTGTTCTTATATATACCTCCATTAAATCAGCTATCGTATGGTATTCTAATTATCAACATGCCATCTCCCATTAGAATGTCTGTTTCCTGAAGTCAGTGTGACAGGCACAGAGTAGATGCTTAATAAATATTCATGTAAATTGCTGAATAATTCTTTCATTTCCTGGAGCCTGTCAGATAATCTGCAGTATATCCCACAAATACACTATAAAACAAATTCCAGATATATGATCCACAAATTTCTCACCTTGTATTTTCTTTGTGTCCTCACTTTCCATGCTTGTCTGCTTTCTTTTACCTTATATTTCATCTATAAGATAAAGGTATTTTCTCAATTTAAATCAATTTTGAGAATTCCAGAATTATATATGCAAAGGGGTAGGAAAAGAATAGTTTTCTCAAACCAGAAGAGCAAAGATTGAATCTGAAACTTATTAGGTGTGTGGTATTAGGTATGCTTAAGTTCTCTGAGGCTCAGTTTCCTCATCTGTAAAATATAAATTTCCAACTTCATAGAGTTGTTACAAGAATTAAATTTGAAAACATACATAAATGCACCTCGCACTCACGTACTACAGGCATTCAACACATTTTATTAAACAAACACACGAATGATTGGTTGACTAGATCTAGCTGCTCCACTTCTGGTTCTCCTTCCTTATTTTCTTTTCTGTAAATTTTTATCCTATGATTTCAGATTGGGCACTCCTCCATGAATCAGAGGTTTAAAACACAAATACGCACACACTCTTTAGATGTGCATTTCTCTTCACCAACTTAGCTTAATACTAAAATTTTTTCTAACAACTCATGGTTATTTTCAAGCTTAAACCTCTGTTTATATTCATTAGATGAATTTTAAAAATAACTGGCAACCCTAATATGGTCTCTCACATTCTTTAAAATGCTAAACTGATTTTTTAGAAAAATACATCAGAGTCCAATTAATTTCTTAGAGCAATAAATCAGGACTCACAGAACTCTAAAATTCTTATTTACTAAAGCACTGGGTGGTTAAAGAGAGATAGTTAATTATCCTTTCTATCTTTCATTTTAACTCTCAAACTGAAAATTCCCAAACAAAAAATTTAATGATAAATATGAGACTCTTTTATAAAGTACTATACAAATATTTACTAGTTTTGTCATTTTTTAACCTAAATATTCCATTTAAAAAGGAATGGGGGGCTTCCCTGGTGGCGCAGCGGTTGAGAATCTGCCTGCCGATGTAGGGGACACGGGTTCGAGCCCTGGTCTGGGAAGATCCCACATGCCGCGGAGCAACTAGGCCCGTGAGCCACAATTACTGAGCCTGCGCGTCTGGAGCCTGTGCTCTGCAACAAGAGAGGCCGTGATAGTGAGAGGCCCCGCGCACTGCAATGAAGAGTGGCCCCCACTTGCCACAACTAGAGAAAGCCCTCGCATAGAAATGACGACCCAACACAGCCATAAATAAATAAATAAATAAAAATAAATTAAAAAAAAAAAAAAAAAAAAAAGGAATGGGTAGGTACATCATAGTATATCCACAGGATAGGATATTGTTACAAGAATATTGACATTTACTTGAAATGTTTGACAGTATGGAAAAATGCTTATGTTACCGTGTAATCAAAAGAGCAAGACTCAAAATTTTATCTACAGTATGACCCCAATTATGTAGAGGCAAACATAAAATAAAACTAGATGGAAAAGAGCAACATATTAACACTTGTTGTCTTTAGCTGGTAGTGTTTTATTTCACTGTTTTTCATTTTTCACAAGTTTTATAATAGAAGCTTCTAATGTTCAGCAAGCCCAATGATAGGCCAGGCTCTATAAACCCCTATAAACCTTATAAATACTATCTTTTTAGTCTTTACAACAACCCTGCAAGGGAGCTATAAGGATGAAGATAGATGAGGAGAAAGTAAACAATTTGCTCAAGTTCAAACAGCTAGTAAGTGCCAGAGCTAGAGTGGGAACCAAGAAAATCTGAGGCAAGGGCTACACTCTTATCCTGTTATACTGCCTCCTACATATAATTTGGAGACATATTATAAACAGACATACTATATATAAATGAAAATTTACAGGAAAATTTACATCCTTTTTTAAAGGTTGCATTATCTTTGAGCAAATGGGTTAGGATTTGGAAAAAGACTAGATTAAAAAACAGCCTGTTTTAAAAAAAACACGTATCACACATGGAGGTTTTTGCTTTGTGAGGGAGTTTAAGGACTATTTCCGTAGTCTTAATTAGTCAATCTATTCTGCTTTTTAATATAATTTTCATATTTAAAGAGGGATATAAGTTTTAAATTGAAGCTGACAACACAAACTTCCTTCTGTTCCCCTTTGTCTGTCTTTCTTATATTGTTTTCTAATAAATGGTTACTTTGCACAGTAAAATAAGATAAAGTTTGTCAAATATCTAGTAGCATTAATACAAGTCATCTATTTACCTGCTACATGCTTAAAAACATCCACAGCAAAGGACAAGTTATAACTTTCAAGGGAGGGATAACTATAAAATTATATTTAAAAGTATAAAATACAAGAACAAAATCATCTGCCCAATAAAGCATATTATTAAGTATTTTCAGTAACTTAGTGAATAGATGCAGACTGCCATGAACAAGATTTCAAAATTATTTACTGTATTCTCACAGGGGGAAAAAGGGATTTTTCTTCCAGGTAACAGGAAGAAACTATCCTACTAACAGTTTGCACTCAATCAATTCCCCAAAACACTACTGTTAAATTCAAATTTAAGCAAGAAAATGAGGTGAACATTCCTCTTTTACGTGGCCTAGAAAATGTTAACATGAAAAGCTTTTTGAAATCTAAATAGCACCCTCAAAATATCAGAAAGATAAATGACATCTTTCTGTGCATAAGGCTGGCAGGGCTGAAAATCCCACCATATCTGCCACCACTAAGTTGTTGACAGTGGATCCCCAGCTTAGGCTCATACCAAGTGGAAACTTTCCCCTAAAGTAGGAGAGGCAAGGGAGAAACGGCCAAGATGCAAGTAATGTAACGTAAACTTTGTTACAATAGTTTAGATAGAGAAAAAACAGTCAATCAGGTCCAGAAACAGGCTGAGGGTACCAGGAGCCATTTCACTACAACATCAACACTCCCGGCCTCAGGAGACTGGAGCAGCCGTTCCGCATTCATCCTCATCACCTCATCCCAGTTTCCACAGGTAACCGATAGACATCTTGCCCAGGCGAGAAGACTAACTCTACCCTGTTTCGTCAATTTGCGCTCATTAACACCACTGCCTGGCTCACCTAAAGAGCTGGAGGAACTCCTTTTGAAGAGCATAGGTGGTCCCCCGGGCCCTTCCCTCTTAGACCAGGGTTCTCCAACTCCTGCAGGGACGTGGCCGTTGGTTAGCGACCCGAGGCCGGCTCCTCCACAGGCGATTCACCGGCAGGGCAGCGGGTGGGTCTGAATATCAGTCCCGTTAACGTGCCCTCCCCCTCAGGTGATGCGGAACAGAGGTTCCCACCTCCGATCTGAGCAACAACTGCCCCAGCTGCGCCCACCCCCTTCATACATCAGAACCACCTGGGGAAGCGCCCGAGGATTCTGAAGTACAATCGGCCAGGCTCTAGCCGCCTAAGTGGTACGTGACAATTCTTTTTCCCTGTGCGGGACTCAGCCCGGGGCGACCGCCTCCTCAGAAATGCCCCATCCCGCCTCATCACCCCATCCCCTCATGTGGGTCGGTTAAGAAGGTTAGAGCGGGGCGTTCTGCATCCCAGACCTTCCACAGGAGGCGACGGGCGGGTTCCGAGGCGGGGCTGAGGCAGGACCCGAACGCGCAGGGAGTGGAGGCCGTGTCCTTTACCCTTAAGTCGCAGCGCCCTGGGATTCGCCCTTTCTCCCTTGCAGCCCGCTGAGCACGACGCCCGACCTGGTTTCCCGCCGAGAGGACCGGGCGCACTTCGGTGGGGCGGGACTTCCGGCCGCCCCGCCCCCACGTGGAGTCTCTCGCCGGCCACTGCTCACCCATATTCCAGAGGGCTGCGGATAGCAAATGTACGCCTGTTGAAGTAGTGGAAAGTCACTATATGAAGGGGAAATCCTCTAATCTCACTGCTCCCTGTGTAAAGGGTTTTCTTTGCTCAGAGGGGCGTTCGCCCGAAGGAGTTAGGAGAACAGGCTCTGGGGTCGCTGAGGCCGGCGTCGTGGCCTCGGGTAGGTGTGCGCAGGCGTGGGGAGGAGGCCGTCTGAGCCCCAAGCGCTGCCATCATTAATCTTTTACAACCTTCCCTCCCCTTTGTATCCTGTTCTTGTTTTCTGATAAAACTATACATCTGAAATATTTGTCTTTTAAAAATTGTATTTAAAAATATATTTTTAAATTTATTTTTATTTTTGGCCGTGTACGGGCTCTCTCTAGTTGTAGCTACTCTTCGTTGCGGTGCGTGGGCTTCTCACTGCAGTGGCTTCTTGTTGCAGAGCGCGGGCTCTAGGCGCACAGGCTTCAGTAGTTGTGGCTTGCGGGCTCTAGAGCACAGGCTCAGTAAGTAGCTTGTGGCACACGGGCTTAGTTGCTCTGCAGCATGTGGGATCTTCCTGGACCAGGGCTCAAACCCATGTCCCCTTCATTGGCAGGTGGATTCTTAACCACTGCGCCACCAGGGAAGCCCCTTTTATTTTTTTTTTAACATCTTTATTGGAGTATAATTGCTTTACAATGTTGTGTTAGTTGCTGCTGTAAAACAAAGTGAATCAGCTATATGTATACATATATCCCCATATCCCCTCCCTCTTGCGTCTCCCTCCCACCCTCCCTATCCTATCCCTTTAGGTGAACACAAAGCACCAGCTGATCTCCCTGTGCTATGCAGCTGCTTCCCACTAGCTATTTTACATTTGGTATTGTATGTATGTCTATGCCACTCTCACTTCCTCCCAGCTTACCCTTCCCCCTCCCCGTGTCCTCAAGTCCATTCTCTACGTCTGTGTCTTTATTCCTGTCCTGCCCCTAGGTTCTTCAGAACCTTTTAAGGTTCCGTATTTATGTGTTAGCATACAGTATTTGTTTCTCTCTTTCTGACTTACTTTACTCTGTATGACAGTCTCTAGATCCATCCACCTCACTACAAATAACAATTTCATTTCTTTTTATGGCTGAGTAATATTCCATTGTATATATGTGCCACATCTTCTTTATCCATTCATCTGTCGATGGACACTTAGGTTGCTTCCATGTCCTGGGGGAAGCCCCTTTTAAATTGTATTTTAACAAACAGTGATGGTATTAAGATGTCCACAGCTAAAATCTGCACGTGCCTTAAATTCATTATTTAAGATTATAAGAAAAAAATATTTTAAGCTATTTCTAATGTAACACAAGACCTTTTTAAAAAAATTTTCAATTTATTTTTGGCTGCATTGGGTCTTCATTGCTGTGTGTGGGCTTTTCTCTAGTTGTGGTGAGCAGGGGCTACTCTTCGTTGTGGTGGTGGGCTGTGTGGGCTTCTCATTGCGGTGGCTTCTCTTGTTGCAAAGCACAGGCTCTAGGCGCGTGGGCTTCAG
Source organism: Mesoplodon bidens (assembly GCF_964165515.1). Classification (NCBI taxonomy): domain Eukaryota; kingdom Metazoa; phylum Chordata; class Mammalia; order Artiodactyla; family Ziphiidae; genus Mesoplodon; species Mesoplodon bidens. The sequence continues at coordinate 20,266,760 of NC_138175.1, read as the reverse complement.
TAGTTGTGGCACATGGGCTCAGTAGTTGTCGCTCACAAGCTCTAGAGTTCAGGCTCAATAGTTGTGGTGCATGGGCTTAGTTGCTCCACGGCATGTGGGATCTTCCCGGACCAGGGATCGAACCCACGTCCCCTGCATTGGCAGACGGATTCTTATCCACTGCACCACCAAGGAAGTCCATACAAGATATTTCTATGTTAAGTAACTTTGAAATAGCAAGCCAGAAATAATGAACTCAGTTAGAAATGGATAGCTTTTATTCTCTGAGAAAACTGTTTCCTTCCTCCCTCCACCTCAGCTCCCCAAAGAACACGACTACATTATTATAAATGAGAAAAATGTTTATTAAGGAAACAACTTAACAGTTCTCCCTTAGCAGAACTTTACAAACTGGAGCACAACCTGACGGCAATTACAGTTTCAATCATTAACACACTATAGGGTACTTATTCTACAACTGGAAAGTTGCTGAAGTTTGTGACATGCCACTATAAATGTAAGTATTATTAAAAATTACAAATTGTTTGGTGATTACTTTGATAACCTCTTGAGCAGCAGCTCCTGCAAGGAAAAAGGAGAAAAGCAAATCTTTGAAAAAGGTAAATTTAAAGAGTTCTATAAAAATATTCAATTCTGTAAAGAAAACCTTTCCTTTCCAAAACCAAAGATGTTTAAAAGTAATCCAAAACAGACATAACTTACTGAGTCATATCAAAACAAAGGACTACAATTTCTTATAACTATGTTACTAAAGGAAATAAAAATTTTGTTCTATACATTCACACCCTGGCATATTATGCCACAGTTTAAAAGAAAAAGTATTTTTAATTATGGTGGTTTAAAAAGACTGGCAAAGGGCTTCCCTGGTGGCGCAGTGGTTGAGAGTCCGCCTGCCGATGCAGGGGACACGGGTTCGTGCCCCGGTCCGGGAGGAGCCCACATGCCGCGGAGCGGCTGGGCCTGTGAGCCATGGCCGCTGAGCCTGTGTGTCTGGAGCCTGTGCTCCGCGGCGGGAGAGGCCACAGCGGTGAGAGGCCCGTGTACCGCAAAAAAAAAAAAAAAAAAAGACTGGCAAAATATATTAAGCAAGAAAAAGTCAAAACAATAGTATGGATGACTGCACTTTTTTTAAAGGCTAAATATAGGCAGAAAGGATTCTCAAAGGATACCCTTCTGTTGCATTTGAATTTTACCCTGTGCATGTTTTATAATAAAAAGTGGGGGGGCTTCCCTGGTGGTGCAGTGGTTGAGAGTCCGCCTGCTGATGCAGGGGACGTGGGTTTGTGCCCTGGTCCGGGAGGATCCCGCATGCCGTGAAGCGGCTGGGCCCGTGAGCCATGGCCGCTGGGCCTGCGTGTCCGGAGCCTGTGCTCCGCAACGGGAGAGGCCACAGCAGTGAGAGGCCCGCGTACCGCAAAAAAAAAAAAAAAAGAAAGGGGGTAAAGGGGCTTCCCTGGTGGTGCAGTGGTTAAGAATCCGCCTGCCAATGCAGGGGACACGGGTTCGAGCCCTGGTACAGGAAGATCTCACATGCCGCGGAGCAACTAAGCCCGTGTGCCACAACTACTGAGCCTGCACTCCAGAGCCCGTGAGCCACACTCCAGAAGCCCAGGCGCCTAGAGCCCGTGCTCTACAACAGGAGAAGCCACCACAATGAGAAGCCCACACACCGCAACTAGAGAAAGTCCACGTACAGCAACAAAGACCCAATGCAGCAAAAAATAAATAAATAAAATAAATAAATTTTTTTAAAAAGGGAGGGTAAAGGAATATCTGTAATTTGGAAAGGATCTATATTAGATACCCAGACTGCTATACTCAGTAACAGTCTGAGTATAGAGTAACAGTAACAAGTTTTAAAGTTACTATTCAAAACAAAACAACAGAAAAGAAAAAAAAAAACTACCAAGAAAACAATTTTTCATCTTTTATAATCTGAAGCTTCTACTTTCACATTCACTGATTCAATAAAATTTGAGACTCTACTATGTACCAGACACTGTCCTAGGCACTAGGGATACAGCAGGGAACAAAAGACAAAAATCCTTATCCTTATGGATCTTACTTTTCAGTAGTGAGGGAGAGAGAATTTACAAATAAGTAAAACGTCAAGTGACTAAGTGCTAAGGAGAAAAAGCAAGGAAGGGGGATATGATGCAAGAGGAGAGACTGTTTTAAATCAATCAGGGATGGCCTCACAGGGGAAGATAATATTTTTAAAAAGACCTGAAAGAAATGACTTGTGCAGAATGATTATAGAATGCACATGTTATAGACCAAATGCATGTCCCCCAAAATTCAAATGTTAAAGCCTTAACCCCCAATGTTACCGTATGTGGAGATGGAGTTGAAGTCTTTGGGACGTAATTAGGTAATTGAGGTCACGGGGGTGGGGCCCTCATGACGGGATTAGTATACTTATAAGAAGAGACACCAGAGAGCCTCCTCACCTTCCTGCACAAAGAAGAGGTTATGGCACATGGCAAGACTGTGACTGCCTACAAGCCACAAAGAAAGGCCTCACCAGAAACCAACTATGCTGACCCTGACCTCAACTTCCAGGCTCCAAGGAGTTTTATTTAAGAGATGGTATTGTTGAGTTGGGTCCTGAAGAACAGGTAGATTTTAGACATGCAGGCAACAGGGAGACTTAAGGCAAATGGGCCCAGAGTGGGGTAAAGATTCAAGGAGCGGGAAATCAAAGGGCACGTCTAGGGGAAAAGCAAGTAACTTGAAAAAACCAAGGCCAGAAAGGCTGGGTAAAACCAGAACACAGAATGTTTTAAATGTCAAATGAAAGACTCTGGATTTATTTTCCGAGGACTACTGTAGTGTATATGTGTGTACTGCCAGGTCAGAGGGTTAGTGAGAGACACAATCAGAGCTATGCTTTAGAAAGATTAATTACTCTTCAGGAGTTTAAAATGGACAGCAGTAGGAGAGACGGAAAGCAGGGAGACCAGTTTGGGGGCTACCAAAATAATCTAAACTCAATATTAACATTGTGCTTTACTGACCTCCCTAGTTAAAACAGCTGGGAAAACAAAACTTCATAACTGTACTATATAACAACAGGTGACAGTCTTCTCATCTCTGGAACTCACCCCCTAAGAATGCAGCAATGGTGTGTGGTTCAGCAGCTCCGTATCGGCAACTACAGGAAAGGATGGAGACATGAACAGATTGTTAGCCTTATGACAGGACAGTATTGTCTCTTGCATTCCCTAAAAAAATACTCACAATTCATGGACATAATCATCTTTCACTATTATGGATAATCCATATTCCTGAAGGAAGCCAGTGAGACAAGACTTCAACTTGCCTATATCTTCTTCAACTTGATAGTTAGATACCCCTAAAATATATATATGCAAATTAATTTTCATTAAAATAAATATGTGACTCAAAATTATTGGCTATCTCCTTTATTTAATCCAGTTTTAGCTGTTCTAGTTTAAACATTAAGGTGTAAAACTGAAATAAGAACAAAAATAATGGAAAGTATGAGACTAATATTTGCAACTATCACAAATTTGTAACAATCAAAGAAACTGTCTAAAATCTATTAAAAATTTGAGTTTGACAAATCTGCTTTGTTCAGTGCTCCTTACCCAGTATCTAGAAGAGTATCTGACACGTAGTGGTGCTCAATAATTATCTGATAGAACTGAATGAAGGAGAAAGTAATGTCCTATTTATACCCTTTATAAAACCTATAGCATTTATTACCCATTTCCAGGAGATTAAATGACACATATAAAACTATAATAATAGTTGAAAGTCCGCCTGCCGATGCAGGGGACACGGGTTCGTGCCCCGGTCTGGGAAGATCCCACATGCCGCGGAGCGGCTGGGCCCGTGAGCCATGGCCGCTGGGCCTGCGTGTCTGGAGCCTGTGCTCCACAACGGGAGAGGCCACAACAGTGAAAGGCCCGCGTACCACAAAAACAACAACAACAAAAAACTATAATAATAGGTAACACTTATGGAGCATTAATAGATGCTGGACATTGTTCTAAACACCACCTAAAATATTAATTCATTTAATCCTTACAGCAACCCTATTTAGTAGGCACTATTATTATCTTCATTTTACAGATAAGGAAACACAGACAGATTAAGTTATTTGCCTGAGTTACTTAGCTCATAAGTAGCAAAACTGTGATATGAGCCCAGGCAGTTCTTAATGATTAAACTATGATGTCTCCAAAGGTAAGCTATCATTATTATTACTACTGGAAGGAAAAATGTAATTGCCATAATATCCAGGTATTACTAAACCCCTCTAGTTTAGTTTATTTTTTAACCTCTCTAGTTTAAAAACTATCATCGGGACTTCCCTGGTGGCGCAGTGGTTAAGAATCCACCTGCCAACGCAGGGGACATGGGTTTGAGCCCTGGTCTGGGAAGATCCCACCATGCCGCGGAGCAACTAAGCCCGTGCGCCACAACTACTGAGCCTGCGCTCTACAGCCTGCGAGCCACAACTACTAAGCCCGCATGCCACAACTACTGAAGCCTGCACACCTAGAGCCCGTGCTCTGCAACAAGAGAAGCCACCACAATGAGAAGCCTGAGCACCGCAACGAAGAGTAGCCCCCACTCGCCACAACTAGAGAAAGCCCGTGTGCAGTAACGATGACCCAACGCAGCCAAATATAAAAATAAACTAATTAATAAAAAAAAGACCTATCATCACTCCTTCTCAAAATAGTAGCATCTACCCTTTATTGAGTACTTAAAAAAAGCTAAGCAGTATGTTAAGTGATTTTTATACATCACGTATCTAACCCTTACAATCTAATAGAGTAGTTATTATTATCACCTTTCCATACCGAGAGAACTGAGACTTGGAGGGAAATAGTGACTCACCCAAGATCAAGAGATAATAAGTGACAGAACTTGGATTTGGACCTAGGTTTAACTCCAAAGCCTGTGCTCTATGTAACAGCTAATCTCCCATGATGGCTCCCCAATGAACACCTCTTCGTGCCCTTGTGTGGTCCCCCTTCCGCTCTTAATCTAATGTGACCCTGTGAAGCCAACAGAACATGACATAAGTGATGCTGTGACTTCCAAGGCCAAGTCATAAAAAGCCTTGTACCTTCCACCTGGGTCTTTTGGAATGTTAACTCTGGGGAAGGCAGCCACTATGTAAGAAATCTAGGACTCCCATGCTAAAAGGAAGCTCCAAGTAGCCATGTGGAGAGAGAGGCCTGACCAGCACCGGCCCACTCCCCCCACAGCAGTTCCGGATATCCCAACTAAAGTGCCACACATGTGAGTGAGCATGTCTTCTTGGATGACTCCAGCCCCAGGCGTCATGCAACTGCATGAGATCCCCTTCCCCCAGTGAGAACTGCCTAACCGAGTCCAGCCAATCCACAAAGTAACGAGACAGAAAAATTGATTGTTTTAAACTACTAAATTTGGGGATGGTTGATTATGCAAGAGATAACCAAAAATACATTCTAAGCAAACAATACAAATAAAGCAATACATATTTGGTGTTTATTCCTTCTCCTTTTCTGGTAAGCTTGCTCATTAAGATTATAACTCAGTGGGTATACTACATCAGTTGGGACAACAGGTTTTATGACACACCCAGAATGTGCTGCTATGCAATAATCCTGCACAATTAAAATTACAATCTTAATAAAGATATCCTGGGCAACTGAAGACCTTTGAGCATATGCCAATTCCCCAATTACTACATTAACAGATAACAAAAAATAGATACTGAGCAAAGAAACATCTTCAGAGTTCTGAGCTCGGAAATCACAGGCATACTTCTTGTGGCTTTCTCATTCCACTAAATCAAACTCAGTGTGAGTCTTAGAAGTAAACTGTACAAACTGACAGGAAAAAATTTTATCCTATATGCAATCAACCAACAGTCCCCTGTGTTGAATCAAACACTACTTGCAACTGGTTACACTTAAAAAACAAATGGTAGTTCCTGAGACGAACCAGGTGTAAATTGTTTACAGTGTGACTTCAAGCATCACTACTGCAAACACCCCAAGAATCCTTTAAGATTTCATTCTATTTAAGTATTTATTTAAGATTTTATTGGGGACTTCCCTGGTGGCACAGTGGTTAAGAATCTGCCTGCCAATGCAGGGGTCATGGGTTCGAGCCCTGGTCCGGGGAGATCCCACATGCCGTGGAGCAACTAAGCCCATGTGCCACAACTACTGAGCCGTGTGCCACAACTACTGAAACGTGCCTAGAGCCCGTGCTCTGCAACACAGACAAGCCACTGCAATGAGAAGCCCGCACACCACAAAAAAAGTAGCCCCCACTCACCACAACTAGAGAAAGCCTGCATGCAGCAACAAAGACCCAACGCAGACAAAAATAAATTAGTTAATTTAAAAAAAAAAGATTTTATTGGGAATTCCCTGGTGGTCCAGTGGTTAGGACTTGGAGCTTTCACTGCTGTGGCCTCGGTTCAATCCCTGGTCAGGGAACTAAGATCTCACAAGCCATGCTGTGTGGCCAAAACACAAGATTTTATTGTATTTGATAATTTGATTGCTATTCTTACCTGGATATCTACCATGTTGTTTATGAAATCTATCAACAGCCCGTAACATCAAGTATAATACTATCTCATTATCTGGACTGTCCATGCTGGAAACTGAAAGGAAAAAAATTTCAGTATAATTTGTGTAATTCATGCCATAAAAACACGGAAGAACTGAATTTACTATATACTCAAGTTTCAGAATACAAGGGAATTCTATCATAAAATTTAAATATTTTGTGACAATAAAATAGAAAATGATAAATAATTATAAAATAAAGGGAGATACGTTACTGAGATAAAACCCAATGGTCTTAGACTATTAGCTATGGTCACATAACCTCTACTAAGGTAGTATTATGCTGACTTTAGCTCTTCTACATATCACACAACTTACTCAGTGACCTAAATAGGATTTTATGTATGTACATATTAAGTTTTATATTTGAAATTATGACTTCTTGGACAGGTTTATAGAATAAAATTTAGAGTATAAATATTTATATTATCCTTTATGTTATCACCATATAGTCTACTATACATTGTTATACACAAAATATTTATATCCTTAGAATTAATTAATAACCTAGCATCAAAAAGTTATTACTGGGGCTTCCCTGGTGGCGCAGTGGTTGAGAGTCTGCCTGTCAATGCAGGGGACACGGGTTCGAGCCCTGGTCTGGGAGGATCCCACATGCCACAGAGCAACTGCGCCCGTGAGCCACAACTACTGAACCTGCGCATCTGGAGCCTGTGCTCCGCAACAAGAGAGGCCGCAACAGTGAGAGGCCCGCACACCGCGATGAAGAGTGGCCCCCGCTCGCCGCAACTAAAGAAAGCCCTCGCACAGAAACGAAGACCCAATACAGCCAAAAATAAATTAATTAATTAATTTTAAAAAGAAAAAACTTCACTTAAAAAAGGTTATTACTTACTAATTTCATCCTTGTTAATTGTATGCAAGCCATATTCTTCAGCTAAGGATCGACATCTCACCACTCGAAGAAATGCAGAATTGCTGCCTAAACACAGAAAAGACATTATGGAAGTAAATGGTTAAGATACATGACTATCCTGATTAAGAACAGGAAATTCTGTGTATCCTCTTTACAGACATGGAAGTATGAAGAAAAGGTTCTAATAGTTAGCAGAGATGGCACCAGAACACAAGTTATCTTAAATTCATGTCCTTGGGATTACAACCAGTTCAGCACTGATTACATAGGTGATGGCACTTCTCTGAGCCTCAGTTTTCACTTGTAAAATGGAGGTATATTGTTTACCTTTGAGTTGTTCTGTGGATCAAAAGTGTAACTGTGTACAGTACATACCAAGCAGAATGCCTGATAGGGCTCAATGAATAGTAGTTTTTATCATTATTATGGACAAGCAGTACTGAAGGAGAGTGTTATATGTATTGTGCTCTGAGAATATGTAAGGCTTTAAAAACAAAAAACAAAAAACAAAAAACTTTGTATTATGGAAATTTTCAAACATATCCCAATAGAGACCAGAATAATAAAGTCTCAAATACCCAACACATCCAGCTTTTAATCTGGTATCATATAATCTAGTAGCACAAACACTAATGCATAAACACAGGGTAAGATTAGTAGTGGAACAAAACATTGAAACTAAGCCTAAACAAACATGTTGAAGAGTCTTAAAATGAATAATTTGGATAAATAATTTTAAGGATGGGTAACATACAAAATATAGACTTTTGCAGAAACTAGGGGTCATAGCTACAGGGAGAAATCCTCAGATGGCATGTAAAACAGATTTTATTACTCTTAAACTAACTCTTGAATTCTCTGGGCCTACTCAGGAGTTATAAAGAAGACCCCGGGAGCCTAGCCACTCTGAAACTAGATGGCAAAATTCTTAATTCTATCACAGTCATTTAACACTGATCAAAGTTAGTATTTAAACCAATACTGTCAATGTACATGTGACTCAAGACTTCACTCCCAAAGTCTTCAGATAAAACTTTCCCAAGTTATTTAAAATGAGTAAGCTGAAAATAATTCTGTATTACTGATAATTTTCAATTAATTGATCTTCATGTCTTTTTAGCATTAGATAAAGATGCTCTACCTCTGACCAGTCTTAGAATACCCTCTCCATTTATCATGAGAAAAAAAAAACCTTACGCAATAATTACCTATGTCAATACCACTGAGACCATGGAAAATTTTTAATTTCAACCATTTAAAATTGCTGGGAACATCTCCCATGGCACATTTTTATCAAACAAAATAAGGAAATTAAGTCAAGGTGACTTACAGAGTAATTTTAATTCTTTCTCTGAAATGGACTCTGGTGCCTGTAAAGAGATAAATGCAGATTTTGCTCCAGTATAAAAGCAGATTAACAGAGGGTACAGCACAAAGCCCATCACTATGACAGGCCTTCTCATTAGCAGGCAAGTGAGGACCCCTCTAAAGAAGCTTTGAGCCAGTGTCACACCTTCTCTCTAAGCCTTTTCTGGCTGGAGTTACATGATGCAATCAGGCCTATCTGGAGCTGTACTGTCCATCAAAGGCAGTGTGCCCGGCAGCTTACCTGGCCTATAGACTGAAGCAATTTGGCAACGTGATTACCCACAGCAGCAGCATCTTTCTTTGCTTTTTCGCGGTAACTGGAAAAGAACAACAAAAAGCTACTATTAACGAATATTTAAATTAACAAATTTGGGGACTTCCCTGGTGGCGCAGTGGTTAAGAATCCGCCTGTCAGTGCAGGGGACACGGGTTCAAGCCCTGGGCCGGGAAGATCCCACATGCCACGGAGCAACTAAGCCCATGTGTCACAACTACTGAGCCTGAGCTCTAGAGCCCATGAGCCACAACTACTGAGCCCACATGCCACAACTACTGAAGCCCGCGTGCCTAGAGCCCATGTTCCGCAACAAGAGAAGCCACGGCAGTGAGAAGACCGCGCACCGCAACGAAGAGTAGTCCCCACTCGGCACAACTGGAGAAAGCCCGTGCGCAGCAACAAAGACCCAACGCAGGCAAATATAAATAAATAAATAATAAATTACCAAATTTAAATATCACCATGAATCAGACAAAAAATCTCTTTCCCTTTCATGAAAAAATACTGATCTGAAAATACATGAAATGTGACAATGCCATGGAAATGCTACCAGCACCTCTTAGTGGTTGGTGACGGGTTCTTGGACTGCACTAATAACCTAGGCTCCCTCAATAATTAACAGCACCTAACTTAAAAACTGCCCTTCTAGAGAGATCCATGACCCATGCTTCTCTGACAGAGGACCTAACAAAGTATGTTGCAAAAGAATACAATCTCCTTGAAGTCAAGTCCAAGGAAAGTTAAATACTTCAGAACTGTCCATCTACAAATTCATGTAAAACTTTTAAGTCTATTTACATTTTCACCCTCTAGAGATGATCAGTGTTAAGCTGACTACCTCTGATATGAGGTCATAATTCTTTTGTCCTCAACTGACTTTTCCCAAGTTTTAGGTAGATGAACTTTTAGGCTAGGGCAATAAAGATGTGTTAGAGAATGACTGAGATGAAGAGTACAATCTGTCTAGGGAACAGAGACCTTCTCTGTGTTGTCATTATCTGGTCCCTAAAGAAACAAGGCCAGTGGCCCTGGATTCATCAGCACCATGCCCAAAGTACACAAGGGTAATATCCATTGAGACCTGTCCTTATGACAATCTACCTGGGTGATAGTGATAACTGGATAGCAGGTGTCTATCTATAGTCATGAACTCTTTAAATTATGAAAATTAATGACAAAAAATTCATCAAAACTAAAGACTTCAAAGTTTTAAATTACAGATAAAAGAGAGTACAGGGCCATGGTTAAGAGTATACAGGTGAGTTTCATAGATTCAAATCTTGGTTTTGCCATTTCCCAGTTGTCAGACCCTGAAAAAATTACCTCTTCTATGTCATAGTTTTCTCACCTGTAAAACTGGGACAATAATAGTATCTCTCTCATAGGGCTATTGTGAATATTAAATTAGTTAATACATAGAACAGTTGATAGCATAGAGTTAAGTGCTCAAATGTTAGGTTTTATCTTAAAATATGAAAAACAAAATCTGACCCTTCAGGGGGTACGTGGGAACTCTATACTTTCTGCCCAATTTTGCTGTGAACTTAAACTATTCTTAAAAATAAAATATATTAAAAAAAATCTTCCCCCTAAGTTTTTTAGCTTATTTTTATAAATTTATTTATTTTTGGCTGCATTGGGTCTTCGTTGTTGCACGTGGGCTTTCTCTAGTTGTGGCGAGTGGAGGCTACTCTTCGTTGTGGTGCGCGGGCTTCTCATTGCAGTGGCTTCTCTTGTGGAGCACGGGCTCTAGGCGTGCAGGCTTCCGTAGCTGTGGTTCGCAGGCTCTAGAGCACAGGCTCAGTAGTTGCGGCGCACGGGCTTCGTCACTCCATGGCATGTGGAATCTTCCCGGACCAGGGATAGAACCTGTGTCCCCGCATTGGCAGGGGGATTCTTAACCACTACGCCCCTAGGGAAGTCCCTTAGATTATTTTTAAAGTGATAAGATTATAACAGGTTTCCATTTGATTTCTGATTTCTGGTAGACTGATAAAATATGTTCATCTCTAATATAAACAGGTTGATTTTTCTACTACATAGTTTGAAAACAGGTGACTTACACATTTTGAAGTTTTATATATTTGCCTGAATCTGCAATCATATCAGGAATTGTGCCTCGAACAGGTAAATTTCCTTGACCCTCTTTGGCCACAAATTCCTTTAAGGCACGAGCTAAAATCCAAAATGCCGGAGTCTAAAAGAAGCAAAAAAAATTAATATTAAGTGACATCTGAATTTGACCCAAAGGTTAAGGTGGCACTATTTTTACTTTTTTTGTTATTGTTACCTGTTTGGTGATATTTATGCAGTGATCATCATTAAATATATCTTCAATACTGCTTGGGATCTAACAAAGGAACATGAAACATTTACTTATACTAAGAATTAATGTAAGTTCATTTTTATTTTCACTGCCCACTTTAACTTCCACTGCAATTTTCCAAACAAGTTCAAATACAAACTTAGACTTTTATTCAGAATCACCACCAGATGGAGATTCGTTGGGGAAAGAGCGAATGGAAGAAAGTCCCCTCCTGCCCACTGCTGTTAGCATTAAAGACTGACCTATTCTCTTACATCATAAGTAGAGTAAAGAAGGAGCCTAAGTAAATCTTTTTATAGTCATATTTGAAGACAGAACAAAGATAACAGACATTAATACCAAGCTAGATTTGTAGTCCTTCGTGTTTTTCCATCTTGTCAAAAATCTGAAACCCTTACACCCTAATTAGTGACTGCTGAAAGAGACAACCACTCTGACAGAAATGAGGTCATTAAATTAAGGATATTTAATGCTAGCAAGAACATCATACAGTAATAAAAACTATAGAAACCTTAGGCTTTGATTCTACTGTTGTGTGGAAAAAAGAACTTTCTTACTGGTAATTCCTAACTGCTCTCTCTGCTTCCACTCCCAGTCCCCTACAGTCTTTTGACCTCACAAGAGCCAGAATAATTTTTTTAGAAATATAAATCAGGTCACTCCATTCCCCTGCTCAAAACACTCTAGTGGACTGCAGTGCCTTTATGATCAGGCCCTTTCTGCCTCTCCAAACTTAAATCCCTCCCACCTCTTTCCCCCTTGTTTACTTCATTCCAATCACAGTGGCTTTCATACTGATCCTTGAACAAATGCCAAGCATCATCCCACTTCTGGGCCTTTGTACATGTGCTTCCTTGGCCTGAAAAGCTCTTCCTCCAGACCTCTGCATGACACTTCACTTAGGCTTCTGCTTAAACACATCTCTTTGAGAGTCTCCCTGGCCCCTCCTGATCCCAGACCTCCTCTCCATCATGCTCTACCCCTCTGTTCTACTCTAATTTTGTTCACAGCACCTGGCACATTTGTCTGTTTGCTTAGTTCACTGTCCCCCAACCATGAGAAGCTTGTTTTTTTTAATTGGGGTAAATTTTACATTCAGCAAAATGTACAAATCTTCTTTTTTTTTTTTTTTTTTTTTTGTGGTACGCGGGCCTCTCACTGTTGTGGCCTCTCCCATTGCGGAGCACAGGCTCCGGACACGCAGGCTCGGCGGCCATGGCTCACGGGCCCAGCCACTCCGCGGCATGTGGGATCCTCCCAGACCGGGGCACGAACCCGTGTCCCCTGCATCGGCAGGCGGACTCTCAACCACTGCGCCACCAGGGAAGCCCCAAATGTACAAATCTTAAATGTACAATTCAATGTTTTTTGATAATGATACACATACTTCTAACCATCACCCCAACTGAGACACAGAAAATTTTCAACACCCCAGAAAACTGTGTGATTCACAGAGCACACATGTTTAAGCACTCAGCAACACTACCTCATTGTCTCCAAAGAGTATGTAATGACACCTTGAGTGCGTTCCTAACTTGAAGGGTAGCATTTTTTCCTGTTTTAAATTATAAGAAAATTCTGGGAATTCCCTGGTGGTCCAGTGGTTAGGACTCCACACTGCTAACTGTTAGGCCCTCACTGCTGAGGGCCCGGGTTCAATTCCTGTCAGGGAACTAAGATCCCACAATCTGTGTGGTGCAGCCAAAAAAAAGATTTTAAAAATTATAAGAAAATTCTAATTTACACTACCAGTTGTATTATTCCAAAGTTCCCCAAAAAACTCACTGGCCAGAATTCAAAAACAAAACAACAACAAAACAAAGGGCATCTACACTAGGTTATCCTCCAAGTAACTTTTAAGGTATACAATGTCTTTAAGAACATCTTCCAATATATCCAAATAATTACTGTCAAAAGCAAAGCAGGGTAAGATTTAACTTTTCAGGCAACACTATTTTGGAACAGCAAAATACCACCTTCATTATATAATTCCTACCCCCAAACACTTATTATTCACAAACCATGTACTTCACACAATTAATTTATATAAATCACTGTATCAAATTATATGCTGAAGCACTGAGATCCATTTTAACAAGGACAATACAGAATCTTATTAAAAGAATATTCAAGCTGTATTACAGATATTAATTTCTAACCAACTCTACAATTTGAGAAATATTAAATTAAAATTAAAATCAACTATTTCACATATGAGGACTTCAGAAAACACCTTTCATTTGTGAATACCTCATCAGCTCTTAATACCTGAGTTGTATTTAGTGCTGTGTTCACATTTTTAATAGCTTCTTCAAAATTCTCTTCATCTTCCGGAGCCCCATTTTCATTCTTTAGAATTCCTATTAAAATAGAAATTGATTAGTAAACAACAGCCCTTTTCTTTTCACTCTTTCTCTCCCCCCAGCATTATGGAGATAACCTTGTCAGATTCTGAAGGGAGGATTGGATACTGAACCTTAAGAAGAAGAAATATGGCTAATCACTAGTCATTCTTTTTTTTTTTTTCTTTTTTTTGCGGTACGCGGGCCTCTCACTGTTGTGGCCTCTCCCCTTGCGGAGCACAGGCTCTGGACGCGCAGGCTCAGAGGCCATGGCTCACGGGCCTAGCCGCTCCGCGGCATGTGGGATCTTCCCGGACCGGGGCACGAACCCGTGTCCCCTGCATCGGCAGGCAGACTCTCAACCACTGCGCCACCAGGGAAGCCCACTAGTCATTCTTAAAACTACACAAGGAGTGGCTCCTTAACCTCCTGAGGAAAATAAAATAAAAGCTCATGATGGGGGCTTCCCTGGTGGCGCAGTCGTTAAGAATCCGCCTGCCAATGCTGGGAACACCGGTTCAAGCCCTGGCCCAGGAAGATCCCACATGCCACGGAGCAACTAAGCCCGTGCGCCAAAACTACTGAGCCTGCACTCTAGAGCCCACGAGCCACAACTACTGAAGCCCACGTGCCTAGAGCCCGTGCTCCTCAACAAGAGAAGCCACCGCAATGAGAAGCCCACGCACCGAAGCGAAGAGTAGCCCCCGTTCACCGCAAGTAAAGAAAGCCCATGTGCAGCAACAAAGACCCAATGCAGCCAAAAACACACACAAAAAAAAACAAAACCTCATGATGGCATCATCTGACAAAGGTGTTGACAGAAATCCAATAAACATTAGCTTCAAGCAATATGCTTTTCAAACTTTATACATTTAATCACATCCCATATTACCTTGTCTAATCAAATCTCTGAAGTCTTCTTTTTCTTTATACGTTTTAGGTATTCGTCCATTTGTCTAAATTGGGTTAAAAAATTTTTAGTCTAGTTGTAAAAACTCAAAATATGGAAACTGAAAGTCCAGTTTCCCCCTATCCATATGAGATTTCATCAGCAAATCTATACCTCGGTGAAATCAGCTGACTTGATAGAAAACAGAAACTGTGGGCCATTTCTCTACATTCATTCCCCACTGCCAGTTTCAGAATGACATTTGTTCAAATTTCATTTTGTTAATAAAAATGTCAGTATCAAAAGAGAAACTGCTAGATTTAAACTAGCAGTTTAAATCAGCTGCCCTATAACCATATAAGGAAAAAAAATCAATGTCCCACCCCCTCCAACGAAATTCTTTATAATAAACTGAAAAAATACAGTCATATATGGAATTTCTTTTTTCAAGAAAGGACATACTTCACTATACCACTGTGCTAAATATTTAGCTATGATCACAATCCATGGAGTGTGGCTATGGTCCTAAAAATAAAAGAATCAAAGGAAATATCAGTATCAGTTAACATTAATTAGTTAACATTTATTTTTCACTATACCATATCATTTTCAACAAATTCAACAATATTTATTAAATTCAATTATTCAACAATGTTTACATCTCTCAGTATATGTGGAATAATGAATGAAGGAAAATGAACTGGGTTAACAAAAATTGCTTTACAAAGATTTTGAAGGCAGTGTCCAATTTAATTCTAATAAGGCAGGTATATACTATGATTGTCCCCATTTTACCATTAAGAAAACTGTCTCAGGGACTGCCACCCAAAAACAAAGCTCAAGTATCTTGATTTCAGATACCAATCCAAAACTAAGGAAAAGGGATCCTTTCTGTGTTTTCTGATGAACAAAATACCTGCAGTTAATTAATGGGTAGTCAGGAAAAAAAAAAAAAAAAAATATATATATATATATATATATATATGCCTTAAATTACATGGCCTGTTATAAATATCATTATTTCTATAATGAATTATGCAGTTGCCTTGGTAATTCTCTTAAAAATAAGTTTTAAGAGGAGTCAATTTCAACAAACACCACCCCAAATTCAAACTGTTTTAAAAAGTACATCTATTTGTTTAGGAAAGAGCCATGAAGAGGGCTTCTGGGATATGTTAATGTCCAATTTCTTGACCTGGGTGTTGATTACACAGATATGTTCAGTTAATGTACTTTTCTTCAATAAAAAAGTTTTTAAATTTTGGGGAAAGATAGATTTATTTAAAACAAATTAGGTACAATGTTGTTACTATGTGACCTGGATGACAGGACTATGGAGGTTTATAGTATTTCCTCACTTTGTAATTCAAAAACCTTAGGTTAAAAACAAAGTTTTAAGTATACCTATAAATGGAAGGTCACACACACTACTAACCTTTTTTTCCATATGATCCAAATCATAAGACTGAAAATGTTCTCTCAGTTCAGGAAATGGCTTATCCAGTCGTAGATCCTCTAACGCATTATCTGGATGAGATTCTATTACTGTGAAACAAATAATCCCAAAAGATAAACTTACTTCTTTAGCAATACTGCTGGCAGTACATACATTATAGGAACTTAGGAAATCTGTAATTTTTGTGTGTGTGTGTGTGGTACACGGGCCTCTCACTGTTGTGGCCTCTCCCCTTGCGGAGCACAGGCTCCGGACATGCAGGCTCAGCGGCCATGGCTCACAGGCCCAGCCGCTCCGCGGCATGTGGGATCTTCCTGGACCGGGGCACAAACCCGAGTCCCCTGCATCGGCAGGCGGACTCTCAACCACTGAGCCACCAGGGAAGCCCAGAAATCTGTAATTTTTAAATGGGCATAGGGCCTACAGGTTTTTTTCATTGTTTTGTTCATTATTGAGTTAAATTTACATATACATATAAATTTGTATTTTACTAAATGCACAAATTTTAAGTGGACTATAGTTTTAATAAAAGTAAAACCAAGATTCCTTTAGTGAAGAATTTTCTTGTTATTACAATTGGAAAAGATCAAACTAGGTAAAATTTGTGTTCCGACAGCACCCAACAACCTACCCTTCCTCCACCTGTGGTCAACAGACAGCATCACCATCTACCGAGACCTCTTCCCTAGAAATGTGATGGTCTTCCCTGACTTCGAGCTTCCTTGGCCCAGTATCAGTCACTCCCCACATCCTGATGTCACTTCATACACAGCTCTCCACATAGGGGAGCATGGGAAAGTGTGTAATTTCAGTGAGTGTTTAGAGCTAGGCTCCATTCTGTCACTTGCTAGCTGTGTGACCTTAGGTAAAAAGCTTAATCTCTCTATGCCTCAGCATCCTTATCTGTAAAAAGCAGATAAAACAGTATCTGCCTTACAAGGATTTTGGGAAGATTAAATGAAATAATCCACATAAAGGCAGGCACACAGCCAGCAATGTTAACCTTCATTACCGTCTACTCCCTCTTCCTATCCTTGTAACATCTGCCCTCAGTCAGGGGCTCTCTCTCTGGCTCTTTCTCTCACCTAGACCACTGAAAATCTCCTAAAAGCAACCCTTGTCTCCAATCTTTGCCCCTTCAAATCCATTCATTCTCCACCGGGTTTCAGAGTGACCAGTTTAAAACAAAATGTTTACCTTGTCACTTTCCTACTTACAACTCTTAAATGACCCATCACCACTGCCAAAAACCTAGTCTCAAATACCACTCCTTAGCTGCCCAGGCAGATACCACTTTTCAGTGATGCTACCAATGCCAATGACTGTCATTACACTAGCAGAGTACCTGGCTCAGAGCAATGCAGGAGTACTGAACGAAAACTTTATGATGATTTAAGATTAAAATTTTCTAAATAAAGGGACTTGAACTGATGCAAGCCTGCCTATAGATGAGTTCAGTCTCCTATAAACACTGTTTCCTTGGAACAGTAGTTAGGTAAATGCCTTGCTTGCTGTGTGCAATTACACCTGAACTGGGGAAGCCTAATGCCTGTATGAGAATGGAATAGAAAACTGGTGGGGGAAAAGGTGGCATATCCTTTCTGTGTCAGTGTAACCCACATACCTTGGCTCTTACCTGTGACAGACATACATGCCCTATGTAGGTTAGGAGGCAAAAAAAGCTAGGTATTTGCATAGCTGCTGGGCCTCCTAATAAGATGAAGCAGCTGCACCTGTTGTATCTCCTGCTTTGTATCCTTCTATAGTGCTAAGTAAAGGAAATACAAAGATTAAAGCCTACTGATTCTGACTGCCACTTTGAACGTATAACCAGAGTTGAGCTGCTACAAATTTACTCTGTGATTTAAAATTGACTTTCTAAATTGTCAAGTTCCTAAAATTATAGCTAAAGCAACCAATAGGAAGCCCCATATGTGCAACAATTTTACCTGGATGTTCTTTTATAATGATCCTCATATAACCAACTAGTCCATATGTCCTACAGATCAAAAGAGGGATATGGGAATTCCAGAGGACATCTGCTAAACGTAGTAATATACTGTAAAAGAAGTCAAACGTAGTAATATACTGTAAAAGAAGTCACAAAGGATAAGAACATAAGCAAATGGAAACATGCCAAATGTGAAAATGCTTTAAAATAAAGCAACTTTCTTACTAAATAATAAATGCAAAGATATATCTATTGCATTTACATAAACAGCATATTTACATAAACATATTACATATTTACATAAGCAATTCCACAAGGTTGCAGTGTCAAAGAAAGTATATCTTTTGGACTAGAGAGATATGAAAACCTAGTCCTTTGTATTAGGGAGAATGCTACTGAAAGACATCTCCTAAACATTTCCATAATAAAGAAGAAAATATTTATAAAACTTTTGTATACAGCGCCAAGCACTCCCTATAATTAATTCTAACTAGTTTTTTTTTTCACTAAAAAAATAACCAATGTTCAATTTAACTGTTCTAAATATATATTTTTTAAAGTTTCACATCTCAGTATTTTTCTCTTCCCTATCTTTTTAGTGCTGGAGATCCATAAGCACTTCTAATTAAAGGTTTCTGTGGAGTTTAAGAATTTTAAAGACCACAGACCCTGCAGAGAAAACAAAACTATGCAAATCTAATAAGAGATTAAAATAAAAACAAATTAACTTAAAAATTTACCTTTCAGGAAGCTGAGTTGCAATCACAATGGTAAACCTACAGAAAAATGAAGGATCATTGTCTAGAAGGTTTTCTGGACTCTAAATAGGACAGGGGAAAGAAAATCCAACAATTTGACAATCATATTAAAGATGACAGAAACAGTTAAGCTACTTTAGAACAAGTGAGGTAAATGCTAGACTCCAATGTTAAAATAATTCAACTCTCAACATAAATATACAAAGATTCAAAATTCTGAATTACTAAATTACTAAATTTAGGGCTCTGAATTACTAAAAAATTAAATTTCTGACCAGAAATAATAATATGTGTGTGTGTATATATATATATATCTATATATACCTCTTCCACAAAATTCCCAGAGACATCGTTATTTAATTCTTGTAAGAATTCCATGGCGGCTTGAGCTCGATTCTTTTTAAAAACAAAACATTTTACTTGAATTAGAAAAAAATTTGGTTAAAATGTAACCCCTAATTTACAGATCAGGCAAAAACACTGTAAAACAACCCAAATTCCATGCATAGATATGACAACTCTGCTTTTCATAGTGTTTAAACTGGGACTAAACCAGAGTATTACTTAAAACAGAGCTAAACCATCATTATTCAGAATTCTTAAATGCTTACATGACTTGCACTCTACTTTCCTGATTAGGCAAATGACCAGAAAACCCTGGGGAGCAGGCAGGGAGATTCTGAGTCAAGTTGAGACTTACTCTAACCTCCCACATTTACAGTCCTGCACAGAGAGGTCAGTCATTAAAGAAACAGTCATTTCTATTCAGAATACTATAGTAAGTTGACCCATATGGTTTTGTAAGATTTTTAATATGAAATACAAAAATAAGACACATTCTGACTAACTCTTGGTAAAAAAAAATCTTCTTAACCAAAATACTCCAACCTCTGAACATTAACATCACTGAATATTTAGCTTTAATACAGGATAATAAAAACACGAACAGTACTTCTAAGTTCTTAAACTACCAAGCATATAAAGATTTACAAGATCAGAAAAAAATGAGATAATTAGCTTTTTTCTCAGAGGAATAATAAGCTCTTTTAAAGTAAAGCTTTTCAAACAATCGAAACATAGTGGCATCACTAGATGTTCAAATACAACTATATTCTATAACAAACTGATTTTTTACCTTGCCAATACTGCTTCTCTGAAGGAAAAAACTAAAACAGAATAAAAACAAATTTAATGGCTTCTCTGACTATAAAGGAAAGGTTATTTGTAATACCAGGTGCATTTCATTCATAGTTTAAAACAAACTATATTTTAATTTCAGACTGTAACAGCCTTCCTGGAGGAAGAAAGCTAGATGAAACTTGTAACCAAAGACAGGCTAATAAATCAATGTTTCCCAAAGTATGTACCACAGAACATGAATTTCACAAAATGCTCTGAGAGAAAAGGGTCCCCGGGCTTTAAAAAGTTTGGGAAACACCATATGTTATATTCTCTCTTGGAAATTCATAATATACGTAATACGCATGATATTAAAGTCTTACACTAAAGAAATATTTAGTTTCATTTGACCCATTTCCCAAACTCATTTGACCATGGAATCCATTTGCCCATTTAACAGCTACTGACCACACTTGGGAAATGCTGCATTGAACAGTCTGCTTTTGCAAGTAACTATAACAGATTTATTCAGGCTTCCTCCCACACATACCCTTGTTGTGCCCCAAGGTCCAGATCTGAGTCTGCTGATCAGAGTCAGGGTACCCTTGGAGCACAAGCTCAGCAGCTCCACAAGA
This sequence comes from Mesoplodon bidens, assembly GCF_964165515.1. Lineage (NCBI taxonomy): Eukaryota > Metazoa > Chordata > Mammalia > Artiodactyla > Ziphiidae > Mesoplodon > Mesoplodon bidens. The sequence continues at coordinate 20,246,154 of NC_138175.1, read as the reverse complement.
GAAAGAAACCTCACTCTTACTATACCCTGTTCTAACCAACCAAGTAAGCAAAGATAAAAGGTCTTTTTCTTTATAGATACCAATAAAAGGGTGTTGTGGTAGTGAAACTTGTATTACCACCCAGAGAAAAGATAACAAAGCTCAATATGAACCAAATTCTGATTTCTTCTATTTACTCATTGTTGCTGTTTACTGACAAATATAATGAGAGATCCCAGACTCCAAGTCCCTGAAAAGGCAAGCATGAAATCCAAATTGGGGAATGCTCTGAAAGTCTAAATATGATCATCTTTCAAGAATGATATGCAGGCCATCTTTAAAACAGCATTTTTAGGGCTTCCCTGGTGGCGCAGTGGTTAAGAATCCACCTGTCCACCTGCCAATGCAGGGGACACGGGTTTGAGCCCTGGCGCGGGAAGATCCCACATGCCGCAGAGCAACTAAGCCCGTGCACCACAACTACTGAGCCTGCGCTCTAGAGCCCGCGTGCCGCAACTAGTGGAGCCCACGTGCCTAGAGCCCATGCTGCGCAACCAGAGAAGCCACCGCAATGAGAAGCCTGCGCACCGCAACGAAGAGTAACGCCTGCTCGCTGCAACTAGAGAAAACCTGCGCACAGTAAAGAAGACCCAACACAGCCTAAAAAATAAAATAAATAAATTTATAAAAAAACCAAAACGAACAGCATTTCTACAGACAGTGTATTGTAGAAAGAGATATACCTGGACTAAGCTTAGAAGACACCACAAACAAAAGGTAGCTTTTACTATCTTATAATCCAAAAATACAATTATTGTTAATTATATACTAACATCTAGGAATCAATATAAGGACTCAGGAAGGATCCAGGTTTCACAGATAAAGTAAGAATGACTACCCTTTTTCATTCCTAACAACAATAAAGGCAGTAATGACAGGTACCTGTTACTAAAGGCCTATTTACCAGACACTGCTAGCACTTTACCTATATTAACTCACTTCATCCTTGCCATGATCCTAAGCATAGGGACTATTTCCACCTGGAAGTTAAGTCACCCTGATTGAGGAGTTGAAGCTGGGATTCAGGCCTTGCTCTCCCATGACAATGCACTGCCTTCCCTAACATGCAGGTATCTGAAAAGAATAGAACATACTTATTTCCAGCATCTTCTCCGCTGACCTGATTTCCATCAATAATTGTAAATGAACCAATACCTGGGAGACAAAACAAGAGTCAGTCAAGAATATATATTTCTAGCTCAAAACCTTAACGAAGTAAATTTGCAACAACAAAACTGTAATACCTGGTAGTACCAAGTTTTTAAGAATTTCAGTTCCTGTAGCTGTTGCATTTATTAGGCAAACATGAGCAGATTCTAAAGCCTCTTGCCCATGATCACCCCACAACCTACAAAAGAATACACAAGTTTAACATTTTAAAAGCTTTCATGAAAATACAACTTTATTTGAATCATGATCTTTGACCTTTAAAGTGTTCTTGTATAGAATAACTGATGTGACAACCATGGCAAATATGTGAGACAGGAACAGCAGGAGGTGTTACGGGGATTATATAGCTGACTAACCTGAGACGCAAACAGGTTGATGCCTGGCATGGTTTAAGGGGGGGTTAAATCAGAACTAAAAATTTGGTCCTCCAGCTCCTAGTCCATTACTCTTTTCAAGCCAGATAACTTACAGAACAGAAAGTCTCTGTAGTCATTAACATTAGAGAAGAAACTTAGATTTATTTATTTATTATTATTATTCTTTTTTTTGGCCGTGTCACGTGGCATGTGGGCCATGTGGGATCTTGGTTCTCCTCCCAGGGACTGAAACTGCGCCCCCTGCAGTGGAAGTGCGGAATCTTAACCACTGGACCGCCAGGAAAGTCCCGAGAAGTACCTTAGATTTAAAACCTATTATTCTCTATTTCATTTCTCCTTAAGTTATAGGGATCCAGAATATTTAAGATCTTGACATGGGACTTATCACCATGACATCTGCAAGAGTAAGAAAAGCTTTACCAAGAAAACTGAATTATCATCTGAAAAGCCTTCACACTGACTTCAATAAGAGTGCTTTAAAATGTAATTCCCAATGAACATTCTAATAGCATGATTAATAAATGCATACATTAACAAACAGCAAGATGTAATAAGGATTAGAAATATATGTTATAACCTGAAATATATGTTATATCCTGTCACACCAGCATATCATCAACATGGCAAGGTACATGATCAAATAAGCATCATGACAGCTGATCCAACCTGGTTACCTTCGCCCAGAAAGCCTATTAACTAATGTATCTTTTCTTGTCAGTATAGGAACTAGTATAGGGGGAGCCCAAATCATTAGAAAAATTTCATAGCCTGGAGGACTGATAGGCTTTAAGGTGCCTTCCCTGTCACCTGATCTAAAACAGATTCCCTCTTTTTATGTAGCCCATATGTCCTCCAGAGCATATCACAACTGTAACTGCCTCATTTGGGTTTTTTTAAAAAATTAATTTATTTTATTTATTTATTTATTTTTGGCTGTGCTTGGTCTTCGTTGCAGTGCGGTGGCTTCTCTTGTTGCAGAGCACGGGCTCTAGGCACGCAGGCTTCAGTAGTTGTGGCTCGTGGGCTCCAGAGTGCAGGCTCGGTAGTTGTGGCGCATGGGCTTAGTTACTCCGCAGCATGTGGGATCTTCCCAGACCAGGGATCGAACCCGTGTCCCCTGCATTGGCAGGCAGATTCTTAACCACTGTGCCACCAGGGAAGCCCTCATTTGGTCTTTTATTTGCTGAACACCCATCTCTCCATTCCACTCTAAGCTTCATAAGGGTCCAGACCACTCCCTCTGTTCACCACTGGAACCCCAATGCCCGATACAGTGCCCTGCCCAGGATAAGTGATCACTGAATAGCTGTCAAATGCATGGAGGAATAGCCTAGAAGAACCAGACAGACTGGAAATGTCTGTTTTTTCTGTGAAAGTAGGGCACACAGAAGACACCTGACATATTTGGTTGATGGATACCCGGGTAGTTGGAAAGTAAGCCTAAAAGAATACTAGTGCATCTCTAGGTAATATATTTCAAGAAACGGCCCAAACAAGAAATCAATCCTCTCTATTCTCTTGCTGGCCTAAGGAAAGCAGGGCCTGTTGACTGCTAGCTGGCTGAACAGCTTTGCTGCTTTACTTGTATCTGCTTCCCTCTGACACTTCAAAGCCAATAAACAGTTCTCACGATGAAAGGTAAAGTTTGGTCCTTAAATGGACTGGACTCAGCAAAAATTCTTTTTTGTCACAGTTACTTAGTAATCTAAAATATCTTCTCACGGGCTTCCCTGGTGGCGCAGTGGTTGAGAGTCCGCCTGTCGATGCAGGGGACACGGGTTCGTGCCCCGGTCTGGGAAGATCCCACATGCCGCGGAGCGGCTAGGCTTGTGAGCCATGGCCGCTGAGCCTGCGCATCCGGAGCCTGTGCTCCGCAACGGGAGAGGCCACAACAGTGAGAGGCCTGCGTACCGCAAAATAAATAAAAATAAATAAATAAATAAATATCTTCTCAAGTCTGTCATGTATGGTTACATCTACATTCAAAACACAAGGATCTCCAAGAATTTACAAGAGAACACAAGTTGGTTACAAGGGCTCTGTCACCTTGCTTCTTTCCCCAGAAGCTCAGGAGCAGATAGTACCAGCTCTGAAAAAGCCAGAAGGACCTGAGTTTACATCCTGGTTCAAATACATGGGAAACTGGGCAGGTTACCGAACTTCTCTAAGACTCAGTTTCCCCATCTATAATGCAGAGAGAATATCTACCTTCAAGGCTGCTCTCAGAATTGAGTGCATAAAGCCCCTAACACAGCACTAAGCTGTAGGTACATACAAATGGGTTCCAGTCCTTAGGGACACACTGTAACTTCTGACTTGGGGGCTCCAGAAAGGAAGGGAGCCAAACATTTGTGTTACTTCTGCTGCCTTAACACTCAGAAGATGATCAATAAATAAGGAATGGGGAGTGTTAGGAGAAGAGGCATGGGAGAGGAAGTAGTCAAGAACCAGCCCAATGGCTTAGACCTGCAGTGTCCATTAAGGTAGCCATTAGCCACATGTGGCTATTGGGCACTAGAAATAAGGCTAGTCCAAACTGAGATGTGCTACAAGTGTAAAGTGCTGGATTTCAAGGACAGAATGGAAAAAAATGTTAAATATCTTTAATAACTTTTGATACTGATTATGCGTTGAAATGGTAATACTTTGGATATATTGGGTTAAATAAAATAAACTACATTATTAAAATTATTTTCACCTGTTTATTTTTCCTTTCTTAATGTGGCTACCAAAATATATATATATAACTACACAGGTGGTTTACATGAGACTAGCATTATATTTCTAGTGGACAGCTCCGGCTTAGAACAATACCTAACACTCGGTGCTGCTCTCTGCGGCCGGGATGGGGTATTCCCGATCCCCTCATTCTGCAAAACGAGAAGCCTGAGCACAGCGAGATGGAACTGGCAGCCGCCCCGGTGACCCGGCTGACGCTGGGACGGTGCACCTCGACCTGCACACCGCGTGGCAAGCGGGCGGGCGCGCCCCTCGGGGAAGGCGAGTCCCGGCCCTCGAGAAGCACCGCCGGCCCCAGGCCGGAACCCTGAGCGCCGGCCGCACGGCCCGGCCCAGCCCGGTGGGAGGCCTGAGGGAGGCCCAACCACGCCGCCCGCCCGTTTAGCCCCGGCCCGGACGCACAGGAACCCGCTGGCCCGCCCGACTCGGTGAGCCCTGGCTTACCTCAGCTGTCGGTCGTATTTCTGCTCCTTAAGCAGCTTCCCCGGCTGCGCCATGGCCGCGCCCGCCGCGCGGAGAACCGCCGGGCCACTACCGAGAACAGCCACCACCTCCACGAGCGCGCAGGCGCACTAAGCGCCCCTCGCTGCAGCTGCCTCCTGCGCGCTGCCCGCAGGGGGCGCCGCCACTGCACTGCGCACGCGTCGCCTGTACGCCAGGCGTGTGCAGCCAAAGCTCAGACTCGGGCTGGTGATCTAGTCCTCCCCAATGCACCAGCCCCTCTAGTCCGCCAGTCCGAGACTATGTACGCAGTAGCTGTGGGGAACTCGAGCTTTGGAATCAGGCAGATTTAGATTTTAACCACTTACTGGTTGTGAGATCTGCTCTTTACCGCTCATATCCTCAGTTTGTTCCTCTGTGCAATGGGGATAAATGAGCCTCCTTCACAGAGTTCTATTAGTCTTAAATGAGATTTTGAATACACAGAACAAGACTCACAAAAAATCATGTCTGAATAATAACTTTCATTATTATGGTCATTATTATTCACCCATTTCTTCCATCCTGTCATTCAACTAGCTCACACTAGGGCAGGTTTCCAATCACAAAGCTAGCTGCTCCTGGATGCAGATGCAAAGAGGAATAAGTCTGGGGCTCTGTTCTAAGGGAGTTCATTGTCCCAAGACAGGAGAGGGACAGTAAACGAGTACTCACTAGACAATGTGAAGCTGGGGAGCTGAGAGGTGGGCAGAGGAACCCCACCCACTCCCCCTCTCCAGGAATGTTTCACGTGGTGTGGGCAAGGTAGAATGTTTTAAGCAGAAAGAACAGCAGGTGTCATCCCTGGGAGGCAGAGAAGGCATGACGGGCTGAGGCACTAAAGTTTGGTGTGGTGTGGAGTTAGGTGAAGGGTAGGGAGTGGTCAGGGGAAGTTTGAGGGACAGCAGGGGCCAGGTCACGAGGACTGAGAAGAGAACATAAAGGCAAGGTGGAATTTAAAGCCCTCCACTTCCTGAAAAGAAACATCCCTTTGGGGATGGGTGCCAAAGAAGGGGATTACCCCATGAGGAAGGGGGAGAGAAAGGAGAGTGGAGGGACATGAGGATCCCTTCCTCTCTATCTCCCAGACTCTACAGGCATCTTCAGGTTAATAATTACCTGAAATAAGGTGAAAATGGGCACAGATCTCCACCCCAACCCACGCTGGAATGGGAACAGGGGAAGGGGCACAGTTTGACAGTAATGGTGCAGCGATGATGGTTGTAATTCCCCCTAGGTGCTGTCTCCAGGATCAGGTGGGGGCACACCCACTCATGACTGCCCTTGACCCCTACATAGCACCCATGGAACACAACTGATGGGAAACAGAGGCATGAGACTCTCCCAGTTTGTCATGTGCTATGCTGTCACATGTCCTCCAATTGGACAGGTGAAATATAAGGGATAATAAAATACAACCACGGAATGTGGGAAGGTCAAAAGGCGACAGGTGAGGATTCAATGCAATCATGGACTGCATGAATGAAAACATCCCCAAATTTGGCAGAGGGGAGTCATACTGCCTATGAAGAAATATAAGATTTTGAAAAAGGTTTGTGTTGGTGGTGTCCCATAAAAAAGATACTTCAGTGTATTATTTTCCTAAAGTGGCTGTAACAAAGTACCACAGACTGGTACAAACTATAGAAATTCATTGTTTCACAGTTCTGAAAGCTGGAAGTCCAAAATTAAAGTGTGTGCAGTATGCTCCCTCTGAAGCTTAAAGGGAAGAATCTGTCCTGGCCTTCCTAGCTTCTGGTGGTTTGCTAGTAATCCTTGACTTACAGCTGTATGTAGCACTTCAGTCTCTGCCTGCATCATCATAGATATTTTCCCCTCGTGTCTCTGTATTTCTTCTCTTCTTATAAGTCACATTGGATCAGGACCCGCCCTAATGACCTCATCTTAACTTGATTATATCTACAAAAACCATATTTCTAAATAAGATTACATTCGAAGGCCCTGGGGGTTAGGATTTCAACAACTTTTGGGTGATCTAATTCAACCCATAACAGCATGTAAAGGTGCCTGTGATGGAGCCATGGCGGTTGACCAGACACAAACCCTGCCATCTGGGAACTCAGGGCACCTCACAAGTTCTTCCTATTATAGAAGACAGGGAATCAAAGGTATCAGACCAGGAAACAAAGGCTGCATTCATTTAGACCATTGGTTTTCTAAATGAGGCCCTGGACCAGAAGCATCAGTATCACCTGGGAACTTGTTAGAAGTGCAAATTCTCAGGCCCCATTCCAGACCTGCTGAAACAGAAACTCTGGAGTGAGGTCTGGGAAACTTTTAAGAAGCCCTCCTGGTGATTCTGATGCATGCTGAAGTTTGAGAACCACCAACCTAGGCCAATCTCCCACTGAACAGGTGGGAAAACTGAGCCCCAAAATCCCTATACCACCCCTGTTTACTGAGTACTCATATGCCAGGCAGGCCCTTGACATGCATCACCATTTTGTGCTCATTGTACTCACCCAATGCAATAGATACTACTGCTTACCCCATTTAATACCCAAGAGAGCAGACACTTGGAGAGGTGAGTAAAATTCCAAATTCTCACAGCTATTAAAAGGTGGCACAGGGATTAGAAAGAAACACCCGTACAGATCTAGCCAGACCCAGCTTAGGTCTATTATTTTACCCATCCTGGTTGGTCTCAGCTGGAGGAGACAGGATACTTGGGCTTCCAGGAAGTCTGGGGCTACCTCTGACCTGGAAGAGGTTATAATCTGTGGGAAACCATCCAGGAAGGATGAATCACAACCTAGGACACACTCCCAGACCTTAGCCACTAGCCCTCCCTACCTGACCTTACCTATCCCAGCCCTTCTCATCCTGGTGCTCATTGGCCAATCTCTTGCCTCTTTCCCCCACCCCTCGCCTGAGAAAACTGTGGGTCTGTAATGTTCACAATTGTATCACCCATGCCTGGCTCAGCCCTTCGCATCTAATAAGTCTTCATAAATGCTTTGAACAAAAGAATAAATTTCTAAAACTATTTCCACCATACCTTCTACATTTTAAAATGCCTTACCCACAATATGTACCTCATCTTATTTGGTTATACCACTTTCCCAGGGAAATCATCAGACACACACACAAAGATATATAAATAAGGATGTCCGCTGCAGTGCATTTACCATAGTGAAAACTAGAAATAATCCACATACTAGACCACTGTAAAATTATTAAGTGTCAAGTTCTCCAAGACTGATGACACAGGGAAATGCTTATCATAGGGCATGAAGTGAAAAAAAAGAAAAAACTGGTCACAAAGCTCCACATATGATTCTGATTGTCTTTTAAGTACTACTAATACATATTGAAAAAGCCTGGCACCATGGTCACTACAATGTTAACAGTGGTGATTCTTGGGTGGTAATATGACCAGTGATTTTAATTTTCTTTACTATGCTTTTCTGATTCTTCCAAATTTTCTACAATAAATAGGTGCCACTACTGTAACTGGAAAAGGAATGTTTGGTTTAAATGTGCCCAAACAAGCTAAGGAGAAGGGGAAGGAACAGAGGTCTGAGAGTACATACTTGGTTCCAGGACACTCACAGATATCACCTCACCTGACCATCCTATTAGCCCTCTTGATTCTCCATTCCCATCTGATAGATCCGAAAACAGACTCAGGACTTCACTGGTGGTTCAGTGGTTGAAAATCCATCTGCCAATGCAGGGGACACAGGTTCGATCCCTAGTCCAGGAAGATCCCACATGCCGCGGAGAAACTAAGCCTGTGCACCACACACAACTACTGAGCCTGTGCTCTGTAGCCCGCGAGCCACAACTACTGAAGCCCGCGCACCTAGATCCCATGCTCCACAACAAGAGAAGCCACCGCAATGCGAAGCCCGTGCACCCCAATGAAGAGTAGCTCCTGCTCTCCACAGCTAGAGAAAGCCCACATGCAGCAATGAAGACCCAATGCAGCCAAAAAAAATAAAAAACCACAATAAGCTGTAATTTTGATCTTAGAGTCTCTAGGTCTTCGGTCTGGCCCGTTGGCCCTGTGCACAACACACAGTGAAGAGCAGGCATGATTCTGCCTGTTGGTGCAGCACTGGACAACTGTTGTCTCAACCAATGTTCACTGGGATCCCATGAGGTGGTCAGGGCCAGGATGATGCCCTAATCACTTCATTGTTATAGAGAAGAGAGACTTGTAACTTTGAGAGGGGAAGTGAGATCTGGTCAAGTTTGCAATGAATGAGGTGTGGCTGTGCAATCTGCTCCTGCCCTCCTTCCCCAGCCCTTCCTCATGGCTCACATATCCCTACCCTCCGTCTCCACCAGAAACAGCAAAATCCAGGAGGCCACTGATGCCAGTGAGACCAAAGAGTAAACTCCAGAGCAGTGAAATCAATTCAGCTTTAAAGACGGCACGTAATTGAGACAGGAGGTGCCTGAACGGGGGCACAGTCTTTCCCAAGTTGACCTGAGTGGGCTGCAGGGAAACTGGAGCTTCACCTGAGACAGGCAGACTCCATCGGCTCCTCTTACCTACCTGAGTTCCCAGTTCTCCAGCACCCAGAGAAAATTGCCAAAGACAGGATATAGGAAGGAAAAAATTGGATCAACTTTTATTTGGTTGTTAAAGAGGCAATACTTTAATTCTTTCAAAAGGAGTAGGCAGTAAAGAGTGTCCCTCCCACCCCCATTCCGCACCCTCCCCCACCCTTCAGGGCTCCCAGTCTCCACCCTGGAGGCAAACACTCTCTCTAGCTTCTCTTAAGTCATTGTGAAGAGAGTCTTGCATATATACACAAATGACAATCAAATTTAAAATCCACTTCCTCCCCTCTCCTGATGATTTTAGACATGCTGAATAAGGGACTCAGCAGCCCTGGGTTTTCATTCTTGCTCAGTTCCTCACTGTACAGCCTAACTCAACTTCTCTCAGCCTTGCTTTCCTCATCTGTAAAGTGGGGTTGCTGTGCGGATGAAACTGGATTCATAACTAAGTTATTCCAACTTTTTTAGCACTATAAATAAACATGGAAGTGTCTTCTGGGTCACAGTGAGGGGGAAGTAGGTCAATGAAGTAGACACATTTGGGCCCATCCCCAGGCCCTGAAAGTGTTGCAACTCCCCCAGGAGAAGAGTGGCTGGCTCTTCTGGGAGATGAACAGAGGCTGCAGTCCTCACTCTGAAGCTAGTCTTTGTCTTCTTGGTCTAAAGATGACATTTCTGGTTTGGAGACCTGGGACCTTGACAAGGTTGCATTCCCTGTCACATGCCAGACTTGGGGGCCACCCCCTACATGTTTATTATGATGCCCCGCCCCCCTGCCCTAGGGTCAGATTTCTATTAAGGGCCCCTTCCAGCTCTTGGGTCAGGGAGGAGCATCTAGGCAGTGTTGGGAAGTCACTGACTGACCTTGGCCCAGCCAACCAGTTGTCCCTTGATCTCCACAACTCTACTTGGGGACCTGAGGGGTTCAGGGCCTGGGAGAGGGAAACCAAGACAGCCACACAGATATAGGGGAGCCTGGCAGACAAGATGGCAGACTCCTTCACAAGGTCAGCCAACAGCAGGGCCTGAAATAGTCTCCTCTGGTAGAGGTCAGACCAGCAGACATTCCACAAATGGCCCTTCAACTCTGGTCGGGTACAAGCCCCTGGGTGGGATCAGTTGTCTGTCCTTCTATCCACTCATCATTTTGTCTTCCCAAAACTGCCTGCTGTGGCCTAGCCAGAGACAAGCCCTATCCTTGGCATAAGGCCACATCCTCAGATGAGTCGGATTGGGCCAGCTGGAGCCAGTGGGTGGAAGACAGAGGACATCCCAGGTGGAGGGCACAGCAAGGACCAGGCCTTGTGGGTGGGAAAATGTTGGGCCAAGGCAGATACTGAGATTGAGTGCAGGGTGGAGGCCCTGAGCTCCCAGCAGGCATGTCAAAGGTCATGGAGAGGCAAGGAAAGGAGGGACAAACAGCGGGCTCTAGAGGAATAGGCAAAGAGACCCAGACAGAGGAGGAAGCCAGGAAGAGGAGAGGGTGGAGGCAAGGCCTCAGACTTAGTTCCATGGGAAAGCCAGCTGGTGTCTGTGGGTCTGTCTGTCTTAATGCCCAGTGGTTAAAGCCCAAACTCCCCACTCCCACTTTGAGGCTCTGGTTCTGCCTGAGGCCTCCTCCTAGCCCAGGGCTCCCAGATCCCCACAACCACAGGACCCCTTTGCCCCCAGCACCAAGGGGAAGTAGTAAAGAGCACAAGAGCCTAGGAGTGAGACAAACTAAGAGTAAATCCCTCACTCTCTGGCTAGATGACCTCGGGCAAGTCACTTCACCTCTCTGGGCCTCAGTCTCCTGTTCTGGCTAATGGAAGGACCACCCATTGCTGTAGGGAAGCTGAGAGGGTTAGATGACAGGAAGGACCCAAAGCTTGGCCCAGAACCTGCCAGTATCTGGCAAACAGGGGAAGCTCCAGTTCTGGACACCTGATGGTCAGTGCAATCTGCAGTTTAAAAGGGTCCCAGTCCAAGAGGACTCAGCGCCCAGAGCCCAGGTCTCCGGTGGCGGGATTTACTGCCCAGTGACAAGCCTGGGGAATAGATGGGATGTGGAGAAACAGAGGCCGCCCTCAGCATTGGCCGTTTCTCCAGCCCCAGAGCCTGTACACGTGCTGGAGGGAAGGAGGGAGAGTGCTCCGGCCAGGGCCAGGGTGGGGATGGGGCTGGGGTTTAGGTCCCCTTGACCGCCCCCCACCCACCCCCCGCATCTCGCATCTCAACTCAACTGGCTCAACTGGCCTGAGGGCGGGTGGGCGAGGGCGGGGCAGGGCCGGCCCCTCTCGCCCTGCTGGGGGGGTGGGGGGCGGGTCGCCTGGGAACTGCTCCTCCCGCCTGCCGCCGCTTTAAGAGGCTGCTCCGCGGCAGCGAGCGGGGCCGGAGCCGCAGTCCGAGCGAGCAGAACTGAGCCGAGCCGGCAGGTGCACGGCTGCGGGGACGGCAACAGCATGACCGGCCACCACGGCTGGGGCTACGGCCACAACGACGGTAGGCGCAGACCCCGGCCGGCCCCCACCCGCTGGGACTCGCTCCTGACCCTCGCGCCCAGCCGGGGTGGGCGACCCTCAAGCCCCCTATCCTCTAGGCGGGACCGGGATCCCTCTCCCATCCGTCCCCCAGAACCCGGCCCACCCGCCCGGCCCGAGCCCTGGCTCCCCCCGCACCTGGCGCAAAGTCCGCTCAGCCCCTGACGGCCCCGCTCGCTCTGACCCGGGCCGGGACACTCACTCATCGCCGGGAGTGCGCAGCGGGTGAAGGTAGCCCAGGGCAGCGGGGGGCGGTCCCGGCGGAGCGCTGTGCGCGGTGTCTGTGCGGGGAGCGCGCACGCATGTGTGCCGGGACCTCCGGCGAGCTGGGCTCCCCGTGGGCAAGGGCGCGGTGTCCTGCGCAGAGTTTCCCCGTCGAAGCGTCCGAGCTTTCGAGTCGGCAGGTATGTGAAGAAAGGGAGCATCTGGGGGCTCACGGATGTGTCTGGGTGTCTGCCTCGGGCAGGGTGTTTGAGCACGTCCAGGTGTGAGGCATGGTAGCCCGTGGCCCACACCAGCCTCCTGGTCTGACCGGGAGAATAGCTCCTCGGTCCTGCCTCAGTTCCTTAAGATGAAGAGGAAGGGAGAAGAGGCAGACGGTGAGAGCCAGAAGGCTTGAGTGTGGGACTGGGGCAAGTCAGTTCCTTTTGGGCTATTTCTTACCAAACTGGGGTCGCGGTGTGGGATAGGGTTTCTTGCTTTTCCCGAGATGAACAATGAGGAGCCAAGATCCAGGCTGCCAGGACGAAACCCAGGCAAGGCAGGTGGGAGTGGGGAGAAGCGGAAGTGCTGGTGGGAGGAACACCCCCGTCCCACTCATCTGAGGAGAGACAGGCACTCTGTGAGGGTGGGCGGGGGTCCTAGGCTACAAAGTCTGGGGGTTTGGAGGTTACAATGGGCCAGAAGGAGTTAGGGAGGTGCTGTGGTGTCTCTGCCCCCTCTGGGACCCCAAGCACACAGGAGAATATTTTGGAGGGGAGAACCCCAAATCTGGACATGCAAAAGCTAGAAAGAGACTTTCAGAAAAAGGCAACAGAGACCAGCAGAGACGTAGAGAGAGTCAGAGAAGGGGCTGGTTGACACGACCCAACAGAAGATCCTCTTGCCCCCCAGCACCTGCTCCCAGCCAGCTTCAGGGTGCTTCCCCCTGACTCCAGCCTTCTTGCTGGTCCTGCCCACCAGCACTGTGTCCAGTATCCCAACAGGCCAGCCCCATAGCTGGCCACCCTGAAGCTGCTGCCCCTCGCCCAGTCCTGGGCCATCCAGTCTAGTTGCGATGAGGGAGGGAAAGACAGGATGGAGGTGCCGGCATGCAGCATGCTCACAGGACTTCAAAAATAACCCAGTGGGTCTGGGCCATGATTCTGAGTCATCCACTGGGGACACAGCTTTGTCGGCACCTGCTGCTGTTTTCTCAGGAAAACTTAAGAAGCCAAAAACGGGGAGAAGCACCAGCCGGCAATAGCTCTAAAAATAGGCTGCATCTCAGGATGTTCCCCAGGGAGATGCCGAGCCTCTCGGCTGCAGATGGAGTCTCTGGGAGGCAGGTGGTGGGTGCTCGTGGGTGTGCATGCAGGTGTGTGTGCGTGTGTGTGCGTGTGTGTATGTGTGTGCACGAGCATGTGTTTTGCTGTAGTCTCTTAGTGCAGGCCTGGGTTTGCAACAGGGGATAGCTGTGTGTGAGGGTGCATATGTGTGTGTCAGAGGTAGTTGGCAGGGCTGTGTATTTGTACACATGTGTTACTGGTCCTGATGGCTCTGGGTGCGGTGAGCTCAGGTCACTGTGCATATATGTGTGCGCACGTGAAAATCTCCCTGGACCTGCACATGGCTGGGGAAGGCAGCTGGGGGCAATGCATGCACACACTGTGTATTTATACCAGTGCCCAAGTGTGTGTGCGCACATGCGCGAGTGGCCCTCAGTTCCTTCATCTGTGAAATGGGGATCATGCTTGTTTCTACTTCACGAGGCTGGTATGAGGAGCAAATTCATGTCACAGAGCCAAAGCGAGGTTGATGCGAACTTTTGTTATCATTTTCACAAACACCAACTCGAACTTGGCCAAAGTGCAGGAAGAGGCCAGATACCTGGTAGGGTCAGGTCAGAGAGTTTGGGAGCCCGGGGACCTCTCTAAGCAATACTGCCTGTTGGGGAGGACCCACTACCCCAAACTGCCCCTGAGCCTGTAGCTTTTTTGTGCTCCCTTCCATGCATTACCTCTCTGGGCCTCCTATCAGCTCTGGGTGGAGAGTTTTAGTGAGGCCATTTCGCAGACAAGGAAATGGAGGCTGAGAGGGGAAGTGGCAGAGCTGGGATTGGAGCTCCAGACTTCATGGCTCCAAAGCAGGGGCTAATCTCTGAAAGGACAGCATGGAGACCATCCCCTACAGGTGCCCTCAGTCTGCAGCCCAGAGATTCAGGCTGGCCTGAGTCCTTGCCCTCTCCCCGTCTGCAGGCCCCTCACACTGGCACAAGCTGTATCCCATTGCCCAGGGAGACCGCCAGTCCCCAATCAATATCGTATCCAGCCAGGCTGTGTACTCGCCCAGCCTGAAGCCACTGGAGCTTTCCTATGAGTCCTGCACGTCCCTCAGCATCGCCAACAATGGCCACTCTGTCCAAGTGGACTTCAATGACAGTGATGACCGAACTGGTAAGTGGCCCTGCCAGACCCTGGTACCCTTCCCCCTGGGATCCTAACCTGTTTCAGGCAGGCTCAGGAGGGGCAGCATGCTGTGGTAGGGAAGGAAGGCTCCACTTCTCACCAGCTGTGAAGCCTTAGGCTGAGCCTCAGTCTCCTGATGCATACGATGGGAGCATTAAGACCCTATTTTCCTCCCTAGGATCATAGGAGAAATGAAAAACTGAAGTGATGTTTGTAGTTTTGGCATATAGCAGATGCTCAAGAAATGCTAATTCTCTTTCTTCTCTTTCAGTTAGTGCTTTAGGTCAGGTTTGTTTTCACTCCCTGCCCCATCACTGAGCTGCTGTGTGGCCTAAGGCCAAACCCTCCTCTCTGTGTGATCTGGCCAAGCCCAGCAGAGAGAGAACAGAGCTAAAATGTTCTGTGTGCCAGACCCCTTGCTAAGGTCACAGGCAGTTCTTTTATTCTTCTCAAGACCCTACCTCTAAGATGGGCAAGTAGAGACTCACTGAGCTGGGGAGGGCCAGAACCAGCCTGGTCCCACTCCAAAGGTCTTTTCTCCAACCCACCTACAGCCTCAAGATCCCAACCGTCCTGGACCAAAGAGAGGCCAGTGGGAACTTGTAGCAGCTCCTTCCAAGGTCTCTTTGCCCTGGGATTAGAGTTCGGGTTCCTTCATGATAAATTCTTGGACAGAAGCCTCGGGAGTGCTCCTTAGTAAAGGGATTTTTGTCCTTATGACCAGGCCTGTGAGGGATGAAGTGGGGTAAGGAGGGAACCTGCTAAAGTTTCTTATGTAAGGAAGTGACTGGTACTTTGCCCCTCTGTCGCCTCCCCCAACCCCCCATACGCACAATGAAAGCACTCAGGGAAACTTAAGTTTCAAACAGAAAATCAAAGGGCAGAGAAGAGGAGGAAAGCCAGATAGGAATGATCTTAGTTGCTTAACTCTGAGTTCCCTGGTAGGCTAGGGAAAAGGGGAAAGAAGATCAGTTATAGTTCTTGTTGCAGAAGGTAGGAAATCCAACAGGTCCTCAGATGAGAGACACAGCATTCTTGGTACTGAATTCTAAGAAAAGCCTCCCACCCAGAACTTTGGGGAGGGACATGGAACTCTTGATGACCTTAGATCACAGTTTATGAAGGAGCAGTTTTCAAATGGTTGGATCTTCTAAATAGCCTTCAGAGGGCACTGAGGGCTCAATTCAGACATCAATAGCTCAGTGAAGGCCACTCTTGGCAGGGGAAGGCCCAAGGAAACATTCCTCTGGACCACTGATCCAGGGGCTCACTTTCTGGCCTGGTTTGGGTTCCCTCCCCTATCAGAATGCCCAGGCCTGAGGGGTAGGGGACCAGTGGGAAGAAAGTAGGCTTGGGAGTGAGACAGTTAGGTCTCTGCCACTCCCCAGCTGTGTGACCTTGGGCAGGATACCTACCTTTCTGAGCCTCAGTCCCACGTCTGGCCAAGAGGGTAACAGGTAACAATGTGTCCCCCTCTAGGTCACTGTGGGTATTAATGTCTGCAGACTGCTGAACACATAGGAAGTACACAGTGAATGGCAGTGTGTTCTATGGTCAGGATGGAGAGAGGAGGCTAAGGGAGCAAAGCTCAAGGTTTAGGGAGGCAGTTCACTCCCTAAGAGACTACACTGTGGAGTCCCAGGTGGGTCATGCTCAGAAGAGTGGGCCCTCCCAGCCCATATCAGGGAGCTCAGCCTGCAGGTCTAGCTACTCCTGCCTCCCCAGGATGGAGCAGCCTGACTGGGCCCTGGCCCACAGCCGTCACCCCCAGGCTCAGTCAACCACCCAGCATTGCCATGGACAGGCCCTGCTTCTCAGATGAGGCAGGACAGCAAGAAGGGGCCTCTGGGCTGTCCCATGGTCCTCCTCCTTGAAGGGCCCACAGGGGGCAAGGCCCTGCGCTGGTCACCAGTCCTGGAGGGGCCTAGTGGAACGCTGAGCCCAGGGCGTCACCTGATCCAGGAGCTCACATTCTGGCCTGGCTGGGGCTCCCTCCACAGCCAGATCTCTTTCAGCTGGAAATTCAATCAGTCCCAGGAGGCCTTGTGAGTGGCCCCAGCTCACCAGGTATCAGAGTGGGAAATTCACAAAACCAGCATAAGTGGGGCCTGCCAAAGAGGGCATGAAGGAGGGACATTGGAGGTACCTGGGCCTGACCATCAGAGTGGGGACCCTTAGGAGCTGGCCTCTAGACATCAGGTCCTGGGGAGCCTCCAGGTTCTGGGGAGGCAGCACGGCCTGGTGATTAGGGCCTTGGGCTCTGAACTTATATGAAGTAGATGCAGGCTTATATCCTAGCTCAGTGCCTTGCTGTGTGACCTTGGGCAAATGCCTTGCCCTCTCTGTGCCTCAGTTCCTCCTTTATAAAATAGAAATAATAATAGGTTTTGTCTTTCATGAGCTACTATGAGGACTAAAGAAAAGAATCTTTCCGACCCAGCCCTGGGTCAGGGCTGCAGACATGGGAGGTCTATTGTTAGTGATAATCAGGGCCTGAGAGGCAAAGTCCCAGCTTCCACTCGAAACTGGGCAAGAGTGGGGAGGATCCAGATGGAGAGATATACCCACTCAGTGTACCAGACTCCTCTGTCACCTACAGGGCTCCAGGATTTCTGCCCTGGCCCAGCTAAGGGCACAGGGAACTGGGCAGGGACTGATCCAAATCCACTTAGAGCAAGGAATGTTGCAAATGAAAAGTTTATCCCTCTCCTGAGCACTGCCCTGATATTGGCACCGCTGCCTGCGGGCGGTGTGGGCTCTCTCACAGCAATTGCTACACGCACCCCCTTCTCCCCGCAGTGGTGACTGGGGGCCCCCTGGATGGGCCCTACCGGCTCAAGCAGCTCCATTTCCACTGGGGCAAGAAGCACAGTGAGGGCTCAGAGCACACGGTGGATGGCAAGTCATTCCCCAGCGAAGTAAGACCCTCCTCTACCTGAATCCCTTTACCACTTGGGGAAGGAGTTGGGGACTGGGGAGTCAGGGTCTTGACAGGTGCCTGGTGTGGGGCACTGGAGAGAGTGAAGTCACTCGGGGACCTTTGGGAGAGACGCCCGTCACCTGAAGTTCAGGTCTTCCACCTGAACTCTGCCTACTGTCGTCCCCATCTGTGTGTCCAGAAGGAATTTTATGACGGACAAATCCAGTCCCACTACAGCCTTACTAACAACCCTTCAAGGAGTAAGCCTGGCACTCAAGGCCCTGCATGAACTGGCCTTGCCTGGCCTCATTTCCCTTGACCTCTTCCCATACTGACCTGCATGTGATGAATCCCCTGCCCACACCTGGCTCTTTCATATCTCCAGGCTGCTGTTCTCTCTGCCTGGAATACCTTGCCCCAAGAGTTTCATCCGATAGCCCCCTTCTTATTCTTTGGGCTCAGCTGCAGGCTTCACTTCCTCAGGGAGGTGTCACACTGGATAGTCATTATCTGTTTCACTGTTCACGGAGGGCAGGGCCTGATCGCTTTGGTCCCTTGGGGCTCAGGAAAGGGTCAGGCCCAGAACAATGCTATCTGTGGCCCGCCCCTCCTGCAGAGGGGCCAGGAGTCTGGTGGGAGTGAGGGAAGCCTGGCTCTCAGCTCCCATGGCCCCTGGGAGGCACTAAGCACTGGCCTGGCCTGTCGTTGCCCCTGTAGCTGCACCTGGTTCATTGGAATGCCAAGAAGTACAGCACCTTTGGGGAGGCGGCCTCAGCACCCGATGGCCTGGCTGTGGTTGGTGTCTTCCTGGAGGTGAGGGGGTTACCTGGGCCCAGAAGGCCGTGGGAGGCCTGGTACCACCCCTAGTTCCAGAACACAGTGAGATCTGGGCTCACACTACTTCTCCCTGACAGACGGGGGACGAGCACCCCAGCATGAACCGTCTGACAGATGCACTCTACATGGTTCGGTTTAAGGTGAGACCAGGGGTCCATGCTCTTGATCCACAGCAGCCTGGTGGGGAGGAAGGAAGAGGCTAGATCATGGAGTGGGCCCAGCCACTCCTCCATCCTGGCAGCAAACCCTGGCAGAGGTGAAGGTCAGCACCTGTGGTGCCCTGCGACTGACTCCTCGTCATCAGGGTCCATGGCCCCACTGAATGCCCAGCGTGAAGTCTGGTTGGGCATAGGATTGATAAGATGCCTGTCACATTAATGGTACTCTGACCAGCAGCGCCATTAAGTTCTGTTGAAGGCAAGGGAGAGCATGGTGCCCAAAGAGCTTTAGGAACCACAGCTTTTACACACAAGGGAATGGGTGGAGAGGGCCGGCCAGGCTGGAAAATAGCCCCTGGGATCACAGACATTTGGCCACAATTTGCATCCATGGGCCAAGGAGAAGCCTAAATCCTATTGACAGAAATGGGTGGGGAGGGTGTTGGTCTCATCCTGTTGGGAGGTCTTTGCTGACTCCTGGGTTCCCCACCCTGCCCCAGGGCACCAAGGCCCAGTTCAGCTGCTTCAACCCCAAGTACCTCCTGCCTGCCAGCCAGCACTACTGGACCTACCCTGGCTCCCTGACAACACCCCCACTGAGCGAGAGCGTCACCTGGATTGTGCTCCGGGAGCCCATCAGCATCTCTGAGAGGCAGGTGAGCCCTCCCAGAGTACCAGATGGAAGGATACGACAGTCAGGCACACCCGGGCAGTGTGACTCCCAACCAGCAGCCCACAGCCTGTGGTCCCACCATCAAGGCTCCCGTCTTTCGCTAATAAATGTTTAGATTCTTGGGTGGGAGTCAGCTTGGTTGTTAGTTATTAGGACCTGGACACAGACTAGAAGGGGAGATCCCTGGATCCTGGGACCACCCCTAGTGTGCTAGAATCTGAATGCTGCATTTGCTGATGATTCTTAGCTAGATGGGAACTGGAACTAGGTGGAGCAGGGTCCAGGTTCAGAGGCTCTTTAGTGAGTAAGTAACTGAGGTTGGGTTCCCAAAGAGGAAATGAGTGGGGAGAAGTAGGGACAAGCCCCAGGGGCGAGAGGAGAGAGGGGCAGGGTATGCCAGATGTTGTGTCTGGGATCAGAGAGGACCACAGCGCCCCCATTCTGCCCTGAGTATCTCTTCTGCCTTAAGATGGAGAAATTCCGGAGCCTGCTTTTCACCTCAGAGGACGATGAGAGGATCCACATGGTGAACAACTTCCGGCCGCCGCAGCCACTGAAGGGCCGTGTGGTCAAGGCCTCCTTCAGGGCCTGAGCTGCCTACCTGCCCAGCCGGCCACTGAAGCACCATCTTCCCAAGGGCTTCCATGTCAGCAGACACCAAACCATCCAAGGCTCCCTGCCTAGGGCTGCTGTGGACCCCACTTCAGCTGACTTGCTCCTTGGCCACGCTGGAGGCTTCTCGATGGGACCCTCAAGTCAGGGGACACCTTTCAGTTGCCCTGGGGACAGGAAGGACAGGAGCTGAGCATGGTCCGAGCCTAAGGCTGCCTCGGCTCTCCAACACCCAAAGGCCCCTGGGAACCTCCTCTTGTCTTCCCCACTGGCAATGGCAGCAGCCCCACCCTGAGCTCACACTGTGATGGATGAGACCAAACTCTGCAGGGCAGGCAGCTGGCATTGCCAGAAAGACTCAAGCAATAATTAGAAGTGGGCAGAGCTGCCCTCTCGGTGTTACCTCTTCTGCAGGCCTCCGCCATGCACGCACCTCACTGCCAGGCCATTAAAATCAGGACCCAGCCTGCTGGAGGTGACATGGCCTTCTCCCTCCAGCCACCTGCTTCCATAGGCAGGCACTGGCTACAGCTTATGTAGTATCTCCCTTCATCCCCACCCAGCCACCAAAGCCACCTACATGACAATCCATCCATGCACTGATTAATAAATTCACTCATTCATGCAACAAATACCCGTTGAGTGCCTGTGTTCTGTCAAGTGCTGTTCCAGGCATCGGGGAGGCCACGGTGATGAGTCAAGCACAGGATGTTGAGAGGGCCGTGGGCACCGAAGAGGTGAGGGTGATACAGATGGCGGGGCAGGGGCCATGGGGGCAGAGAAAAGGGAGAGCCTACTTCCCCCACCCTGAGCTCACACTGTGATGTCCTCATCTGGTGAAGAAATTAAATTCCAACCAGTATTCCAAGGCAGAGAGAAGGGAACAGCATGTTTGAGCTCAGGGAAGAGCAGGTGTGCCAGCTCCCCGGTGAGAGCCCAGGGTGTTTGTGGAACAGAGAAGAACGAGGGCTGGAGCCCTGGGGGAGGGCCTGGGACTCTCTCCCAAGGCTAATGGGAGTCAGGAAGGATCTGGAGCAGAGGAGGGGCAGGGGCAGACGTGCAAAGGCTGGGAGATCCCTGTGGAGTGGGGGTGGGCAGGCAGGACTGGCAGCAGGAGAAGGTGGTGGCCAGCGGCCAGGAGAAAGAATACAGGGTGGTGGAGGCCGGAGCAGGGGGCTGGAGGAGAGAGACTTAGGACGTGGAGCCCAAAGATAGCATTTGGCTCTCTGTGAGGGTGGAGGGGAGTGCAGGGTGGGTCCCTGGGCGGAGAGAGAGGACAGGAAAGCCTGGGCAGCAGCAGACCAGGATGGACACACAGCGTTTGTGGGGCCCTGAGAGGAGAGCTAGGAAGCGCTGGGTGTTGGGGTCTGAGCCGGGGAGAGAGGTGGAGGGTAGAGGGGGCTGCTTTGGAGCATCTTCACTCAGGGTGGTGGGTGAGGCCGAGGGGAGGGAGGGGGAGGGTGCTCAGTGAGAGAAGGGACCCAGGATCTAGCACAGAACCAGCGCACGACCCTGAGGAGGATCTGCTGAGAGGGAAAGCCACAGAGTGGTGTCTGAGATACCTAGGTGAGAGAGTTTGGAAAGGGGCATTGGGGGCTGCTGAGGAGTCTGAGGCAGGGCTGGGGCTGGGGTGAGGCAAGTGATCTCTTAGGGTGCAAAATTTAAGGAGGCACACACCCTCAGGCCCCGACCCTGCATTTGTATGACGCTGAGGGTGCGTGTCTCCTTAAATGTGCACCGTAAGTGCCTCGCTGGACTCACCCTAGTCCCAGCCCAAGTCCAGAAGGTTTAGAGACCCAGCCATCCCTGTGCCCCATGAGCCAGGACAGGGCAGATGATGGACAGTGAGGGGGCTGAGGAGTGAGGGGAAGTAAACCCGGGACAGCAAATGCATACGTGTGGTTGTGAAGGGGAAGAAAGCGATAGCTGAGGGGGCACAGGGTCGAGGCTTTGGGAAAGATGGGCCGGTGGTGTGTCTGAACATCCCTGGAAAGGAGGCCAAGCTGCAGGTACCAGCAGGGCTGGGGGCACATCGGTCTACTCACTTTGGCCACAGCTCCTGTCATTGTCACTATACCAGAAGGGCACTCCAGGGTCATGGGATACTTCTGGGTTTTGGGTGAGGCCACGAGGAGAGGATAGAATTAGGCCTTAGACTTCTAGCTTCTGAGACCAGGGAGGCAGGTAAGGGAGAGGCTTGCTCTGTTGACTCCCCCCTTCCATTCTCATGCTCAGGGCAAACCTGTCCCTAAAGTGCCGTTGGGGCACAGGAGGGGCAGGGCCCCTCAGCACGTGCTGCTCCAGCACAGGGCCAGACACAGTTTCAGCCCGGCTGGCACCCCTGGCCCAATCTGGGGGCCATTTGCTCTCTCCATGTTTCAGGAGATGGTGAAAAGGATAGTGTCTGGAAGACAGTGTTTGCTCAGCCTGGGGGCAGGTGGCCGCAGGGAAGTAACGCTAGTAATGCTGCCCCTGAAGGCAGGTAAAGGGCCTGGGGCAGGTGTCTGACTCTCTCCCTATGATCTAAGAACTGTTATCACCCCCATGTTACAGATGAGGAAGATGAGGCTGGGGGAGGTTAAATAGGCAAGTGGCCAAGCAAAATTTGAAGCTGGATCTGTCTGCTAACTCTCCTGCTCTACGCCAGAGCACTGAGCTTAGTGGTGACCAAATAGGCCTAATACGACTGGCCCTTCCAGGGATCTTAGCACCCCACTGCCACCTCCCGGGGATGGTGGCACCACAGTCCTGGCGCTGCAGAGGACTTGAGAAATGGGAGCTGATTTTAAAATAATTATCCCAAGGCTGCCAAGATTCCTCATTCCTTACACCCTTCCACTTAATTCATTTATTATTATTTTTTAAATTTTATTTATTTATTATCTTTGACTGCGTTGGGTCTTCGTTGCTACGCATGGGCTTTCTCTAGTTGCAGCGAGTGGGGGCCACTCTTCGCTGCAGTGCGTGGGCCTCTCGTTGCGGTGGCTTCTCTTGCTGTGGAGCACGGGCCCCAGGTATGTGGGCTTCATTAGTTGCAGCACATGGGCTCAGTAGTTGTGGCTCACGGGCTCTAGAGCGCAGGCTCAGTAGTTGTGGCTCACGGGCTTAGTTGCTTCGCGGCATGTGGGATCTTCCAGGGCCAGGGCTCGAACCCGTGTCCCCCGCATTGGCAGGCGGATTCTTAACCACTGTGCCACCCGGGAAGCCCTGGGGGCTAAATTTTTTAAATCCAGTGAGTATTTCACACTCACTGCACATCTCAACTCAAATTAGCCACATTTCAAGTGCCCAAGAACACATGTGGCCAGTGGCTACCATATTGGATAGCATAGCCCAAAACAGATGTCACTCTCTGCAAGGCCATCTGCTAGCAAGGGGTCCAAGCAGGCCCTCTGGCCGGGCCCAGAGCCAGACAACACGATGGCAGGAATGAGTCAGATCTGCTCCAAGCCTCTGTCCTCGACAAGGGCATTCTCAGAACATTTGATACCAACTTGGCTCCCTCTGTCAGGGCCTCCCTCCTCCAGGAAACCTCCCGAACTCCCCACCTTCCTCCAGCCTGGCTGGCCCTGTCCCAGGCCACCCTGCAGGACCTTTGCTGTTCCACTGGGAAAAAGGCCAAGACCCTCAGGAAGGAACTGATCACAAGAGACTCTCAAGAGTGGGGGGGAAGTGGTAGTGTCCCTGAGAAGGATCCTGGCTTGGTTGAGGAGACTTGATTAATCTGGGAGGTCTTCCTGGAAGAGGGGCCCAGAGCAAAGTCGTTGGTATCCCAGCGGAGGCACAAAAGCCTCAGCAGCAGTGAACACTTACCAGACAGAGAGGAGGGAGGCCTGGCTCTTGCTCAGCATGTATTGACAAAGAGGAGATGTGTGGTTGGGGACACTGGGGTCCCCAGGCTCTGGAGGCCTCAAATGCCAGGCAGGAGTTTGCCCTTACATCCAGGGACCATGAGGAGCCACTGGAGGGCTACAGCAGGGGCTAAAAGCCTCCCAGATTGGAGGAAGAAAACTCTCCCTGAGGCTCAGAAAGCGCTGGGCATCTTGGCCTGAATTCACCTTCTAACTCGGGGCTCAAGTGCAAATGTTGTCAGGTGCAGTTCATAAGCTCCTCCTGCCGCCCCTCCCTGGCCCCGTTGAATGGACTCACGCCCGTGCCCTGGCAGTTCCTGGTTTGGCAGTCTGTGAGTCTAATCTAAATCCCTCCAGCTGCAACCCAAATGCTGTCTTCGGGGGCATGTGAGGGTGAGCTGGTGGCTCTTTATTCCCACTGAGCTGCCCTCCTGGGAGAGGCATTGCAGGGCAGGCATGGGGACACAGGCGTCCCGGGCTCAGCTGGGCCCCCATGTGTCTCTCGGGTCTTCAAAAGGAGGCTCTTCCTCCTGCTCCTCCTCTCTCAGCTCCTGCTCTGAGTGACAAGTTGTTGGATGCTCTGGGCACAGGTGTCTCACTGCCCTGTCTCTCCGGTTGCCCAGCCTCTGGGGGAACTGGGGGGTGGTGAATCCTTGCTGCTGCTGCTTCTCCTGAGTGTTCAGGAGTAGAATTTGGGGGTATACCTTTTTCAGCCAGAGGATCCATGTCAGGGATCAATAAATTGCTCAAGGGGCTTCCCCGGTGGCGCAGTGGTTGAGAGTCCGCCTGCCGATGCAGGGGACACGGGTTCGTGCCCCGGTCCGGGAAGATCCCACATGCAATGGAGCGGCTGGGCCTGTGAGCCACGGCCGCTGAGCCTGCGCGTCCGGAGCCTGTGCTCCGCAACGGGAGAGGCCACAACAGTGAGAGGCCTACGTAGTGCAAAAAAAAAAAAAAAAAAAATTGCTCAGGGAATCCCAGAGCATCCAGGCCTAGAGGATTCCTGGTCTGACCCCACTCTACAGATAGAACAACTGAGGCCCAGACGCAGAACAGAGTCTGCTGAAATAAGTTGGTGGGAGAGGTAGGATTTATGACCCCTGGTCCTGTGCTCTTCACCCATCACGAGAGCCTAATGTAGCAGAAAGACCCCTGCACCGAATTACTCCCTGCTTGCCTATCTTGGAGCCTGAAATCCTGCTTTTTGAGCTTCAGTGCTCACAGTTGAGAATGGTTCTCTGATGAAAGGCAAGTGGCCCTGGAAGGGGCACACAGAAACACCTTTTGGGGGAATGACTTTATCACCTCCTTTTCAGTTTGCTCTGTGATCTCTTCTCTTGGCCTTGGTTTCCCCATCTGTAAAATGTGTTAATGGGAGGCCCAAGGGGCCTAAGGTAGGACTTGAGGGAGGAGAGAAAGCAGATTTCCCAGAGGGAGAGTCAGGCTGTGACCGAGTGGGGGGCAGACAGCTCTGGATCTCAGGATGCAGGTGATCCCAGGTGCCCCCTAAACTGAAAGGGGACATAGTGCTGGGACCAAACTGCAGGGACAGATGACCAGAAGAGCCTCCCATGACCCCCAGGACCTTGCCCATCAATGTGATGGGAGAATACCTGGGATGAATTTCCTCTCAGCCCAATGTAATGGGAGCTCAGAGCTAGATTCGACTGATTTACGGAAAATAAAGGCATTTAATGTGTTTACCCAAGTCCATGAACTATGACCCCTGCAATACGAGGTCTGTACTTTAGGAGAAGTCAGTGTTTGGAAATGGTCTCTCATAGGAGAGAAGAGCTCAAATGGTATAATTTCAGGCAGGGGCAGGTGGGCTGAAAAGATATTTTGGGGACAGCCAAGCCTTCAAAGCCTTGGCCCCAGCACTAAATCCAGAAGCCTGTGGTTTCTGGGGGCAGCAGAGGGGACTGGGGGGCCCCTTACCTCGTGCAGCTCAGATCGGCCAGGTACAGAGTTGCTCACACGCGTCCTTTGACCCTGGGCTGGGGGTGGAAGGCTGAGCACCAACCTGGCTGCTTTAGCTGGCGCCAGTGGCAGTTCCGGCAACTCTGGGAGCTGGGGTCAGGGCACAGCAGCCAGTTCTACAGTCTTTGGGGCACGTGCCTTGATCCCAGTGCCCCCTGAGGTCAGAGGTCATGCTGAGGAAAGAAAGTCAGGTGTCAGGCAGCTGGCAAGAGCTACCAACCCCAGCCAACTTCACTAAGCCTTGCTGTAAGTTAAGACGCTTAGAGATGGGCCCTCAGCGCCCACACAAGACCTTGCCACCATGTCGGGAAATGCCAGGCTTTACTTCCTTCTTTTTCTGTCCCTTTTCACACTGACACCCAGGAGAACTGGGGTTGTGGCCGTGGGAACAGAAAAAGGAAGAGCCAACGTTTAGGGTTCCACCATCAGACCTGGAGCTCCTAAATCCCAACGTTTTACTACAGCATATTTTAAGATTTATGGAAAAGTTGAAAAAATACAATGAATAGCCATAGACTGGCCACCCAGGCTCCCCATTTTATCACTTTTGCTCTCTCCCACTCTCTTTCTTCATATATACATTTTGTTTAACTCTGAAAATAAGTTGCAGCCATGATACCATTTCACCTCTAAATACTTCAGTGGTTTTTCCTAAAAACAAAGACATTCTCTTACATAACCACAGTACAAGAATCAAAATCAGGAAATTAACATTGTTACATTGCTATTATCTAATCAATGCACCTTATTCAGATTTTGCTCACTGTCCCCATAACGTCTTTGTAAAACCCCAAAATTCCCAGACCATGCATTGCATTCAGTTGTCCAGTCCCTTAAGTCTCCTTTTCTCTGGACAGTTCCTCAGTGTGTCTTTGTCTTTCACAACCTTGATATGGTTGGAGAGCACAGGCCAGTGATGTAGTAGGATGTCCCTCAGTTGGGTTTGTCAGGTGTTTTCTCTTGAAGAGACTCGGGTTATGTACTTTTTGTGGGAATATCACAAAACAATCCCATGTTGTCTTCAGCACATGATATTGATTTGTCCCATTACTGGTGATGTTAACTTTGTTTTTTGTTGTTATTTTTAAATGGAAGCATAACATATATACAGAAAAATACATACAGCCAATGAACTTTCACAATCTGAACCCACAGGTGCAACCAGCACCCAGATCAGCAAAAGCATGTTTCCAGCACTCCATACCCCCCAAGTCCTCATTATGTTCCTGCCTCCCCAAAGTAACCACTGTCATGACTTTTTTTTTTTTTTTTTTTTTGCTGTACGCAGGCCTCTCACTGTTGTGGCCTCTCCCATTGCAGAGCACAGGCTCCGGACGCGCAGGCTCAGCGGCCATGGCTCACGGGCCCAGCCGCTCCACGGCATGTGGGATCTTCCCAGACCGGGGCACGAACCTGTGTCCCCTGCATCGGCAGGCAGACTCTCAGCCACTGTGCCACCAGGGAAGCCCTGTCCTGACTTTTAATAGCATAAATTACATTTGTCTGGTTTCGAACTTCAACTAAATGAAAGTATTTATTTCAGAAACATCCTTGGTTTCTGGATTTTTTGCTCATAGTATGTTTGTGTGAGATTCTCAGAGCCTCCTTTTTATAATAATAAACGCCATACCTCCCATTATGAGCCTACAATGAAAATTGAAGAAAATATAACTTATCTCTACACATAATTTCAAAAAATCAGTGTAACACTTTAGTTGTAATATAAAGGACAGTCATTTATAATGCATAATAAGATATATTTATATATACAAATAATATAATTTTCAATAAAGTGATATGTGTGGCAGTATGTAAATGCTGGGGCACAAGGATGTAATGAAGTCTTCCTGTGTTTGCGCCCATACTCAGAAGCCCCATAACATGGCAGCTACGAATGCATTCCAGACAGAGGAGCATGAGTATTGTTGCCATCATGGTGAGACTTTCCTATTTGGTGAACAACTCCTGGTAAAATACCAAATGACACAAAATATGATAATTTGCTATGTATTAAACCTGTGCAGGCATTACTTTGTACTTCCAAATAAAATGGAACAAGGTTGTAGACTCCAATGGAGATAAACAGATTCTTCACCTGTCTGAACATCCAGGTGAGATGTTTGAAGGTGGGGCAGGACTCAGACAATCCTTTGTTGTGTGAATCTATCCTGTAGGACTTCTAGCACCCTGACCACCCCAAATGCCAGGGTCTCCTCAGCCATGTGATAACTGACCTCAGATTCTCCAAATGCTTTCTGAGGTGGTACCACAAGTCTAGGGGACAAATGGGGAGGTCATCTGGGGGTCAGAGAACCACAGAGGGGGCACCTGGGGGGGCGTAGGGTAGAAGGTTGGGCGTGACCTGAAGGAGGAGGGGGCATGGATGAGAGCACTGATGGGGTTTCTAAGGTGGGGCCTCCCCATGGCCAGCTCCTGGGTAGCAGGCTGGTCTCTGGGCATGGAGGATCGGGGACCCTATGTGGACCTTGCTACCCATCCAACTCCTCCCTCAGAGGATGCCACCAGGACCTACTTTCCTGGGCCCTGCATGGATATCTGCTCAACTGCTCTGGATCTCTCAGGACGTGCACCCCCCAACAGACATGGGGGCCCCATCATCTGTAGCTCCTCTGGGGACCACTCTGGGCTGAAAAGCCAGTTAAGCCAAACACCAAAAGGATTATAGGACCCTCACCTGTGTAATCAGATATAAAAACAATATAATATGATACTAAACTGACAGGTAACTATAAAGAAGTTAAACATAGTTCTGATTTCTCCCATTATGCTTTTATTTTAATAAAATATTAAATAAAAAATTATTTTAAAGCACCTTCCTTTGGTGACCCTGAGAACACGCTCCGTGAGCCTGCGGTGTGACCAACCAGTGAACACAATCCAAGGATTGACTCATTTAATTAAACCCAATACCTTTTGAGGTGGGCACCATTCTTATTCCCATTTGGCAGATGAGATATTGAGGATAAGACTGATTAAGACACTTGCTCTGGGTCACAGAGCGGGAGTTGCTGGGATCAGCATTGGCCAACATTCAGAGCCAAGCCTGAGCCACCACTCTCTAAGCCCCTTAAAAGGCATTCAGGGCTTCCCTAGTGGCGCAGTGGTTGAGAGTCCGCCTGCCGATGCAGGGGACACGGGTTCGTGCCCCGGTCCGGGAAGATCCCACATGCCGCGGAGCGGCTGGGCCCGTGAGCCATGGCCGCTGAGCCTGCGCGTCCGGAGCCTGTGCTCCACAATGGGAGAGGCCACAACAGTGAGAGGCCCGCGTACCACCAAAAAAAAAAAAAAAAAAAGGCATTCAGCCTCTCCACAACTGACTGTCAGTTCCTGGCACTAAGCACTGTGGAGGGATGTACACACACACACACACACACACACACACACTCAGGTTCTTCCCGCAGTGTGTTTACGCCTTACGCCCCCTGGTGGCCATGTGTAGCTTGGTCTTTGGTCCATCCCAGCCAGTGATCACTAGCAGGGGCCCAGCCCCGCTGTGCTGGGAAACAACCTTGCCCAGCAGGTTACTGCTTGTCAAAATATTTAAAATATGTTTTGCTGTTGTTTGTGCTCCTGCTTCACTAGCATCCTAAGCTCTTGCTTCCTCTGCTGCCCAGGGGCTCCAGCACTGGGTGGAGTAGGCAGCTGGTCAGTGCCACCGAGACCACTGGGCTACTGGGGAGAGGGCATGCATGAAAGTCTGAGACAGTGGTCCCACTGTTCCCCAAAGGTATGGAGGATAGAGGAGGGCATTCCAGGCAGGGGAACAACAGGGACAAAGGCCTGGAGGTAGTTACATGGAACTGAAGGTGAGCATGGAAAAAAGCTGAATTAAATTTGACCCAGTCTCCAGCAGAGTCTGGGGGCGGGGGTGCCCTGATTACAGTGACAGGTCCTAGTTCTTTAGACAGAAATATTTCTGGAGCCAAGAAAAGGAGGACAGCTCTGCTTCAACACCCCACATACTGTCCCCTGCCCCCATTCTGTAGTCACAACACACCTGGGTGGGGGTCACCCCGACAACATACATGGGAATGGCTGCCCCCATTCAGCAGATGGAGAAACAGAGGCTCTAAATTCACCCGAGGCCCCTTGCCCAAGTCATGTATCCAGTCAATGGCAGAGCTGGGGTTCTCGTGTCTGCCCAACCCTAGGCCCAGCCTCTGAAACCACATTACACGGGATGCGCTGTCAGAGGCAAAAGAGGCCCTTGTCTTCTGGGAAGGCAGGTATAAAAAGTACTGAGGGGCTTGGCACGTCATAAATGAGTCCCAAGGCCACAGTGCCACACTGGTCCTCAGCAGGGAAGAAAAAATACCCAGTCCATGGCACTGTTGGTAAGTAAGTAATGTAAGTTGGTGTAGCCACTATGGAAGACAGTATGGAGGTTCCTCAGAAAACTAAAAATAGAATTACCATATGATCCAGCAATCCCACTCCTGGGCATGTATCCAGACAAAACTCTAATTCAAAAAGATACAATATGACCCAGCAATCCCACTACTGGGCATATACCCAGAGAAAACCGTAATTCAAAAAGACACATGCACCCCAATGTTCACTGCAGCACTATTTACAATAGCCAGGTCATGGAAGCAACCTAAATGCCCATCAACAGACAAATGGATAAAGAAGATGTGGTACATATGTACAATGGAATATTACTCAGCCATAAAAAGGAACAAAATTGGGTCATTGTAGAGATGTCGATGGACCTAGACTGTCATACAGAGTGAAGTAAGTCAGAAAGAGAAAAACAAATATCGTATATTAACGCATATATGTGGAACCTAGAAAAATGATACAGATGAACTGGTTTGCAGGGCAGAAATAGAGACACAGTTGTAGAAAACAAATGTATGGACACCAAGGGGGGAAGTGGCAGGGAGGTGGGGGTGGTAGTGGGATGAATTGGGCGATTGGGATTGACATGTATACACTAATTTGTATGAAATGGATGACTAATACAAACCTGCTGTATAAAAAAATAAATGAAATTAAATTTAAAAATTAAAAAAAAAGATACATGCACCCTATTCACAATAGCCAAGACATGGAAACAACCTAAATGTCCCTCAATAAGTGAATGGATAAAGAAGATGTGGTACAGATATACAGTGGAATACTACTCAACCATAAAAAAGAACAAAATAATGCCATTTGCAGCAACATGGATGCAACTAGAGATTATCATACTAAGCGAAGTAAGTCAGAAAGAGAAAGACAAATACCATATGATATCACTTATACATGGAATCTAAAATATGACACAAATGAACCTATCTACAAAAGAGAAACAGACTCATGGACATAGAGAACAGACCTGTGGTTGCCAAGGGGGAGAGGGTTGGAGGAGGGGTGGAGTGGGAGGTTGAGGTTAGCAGATGTAAGCTATTACATATAGAATGAAAAACAACAAGGTCCTACTGTATAGCACAGAGAACTAAATATATTCAATACCCTATGATAAACCATAATAGAAAGTAATATTAAAAAAGAATGGATATATATGTATAACTGAATCACTTTGCTTTACAGCAGAAATTAACACAACATGGTAAATCAACTATTCTTCAATTTTTAAAAAATCCTATAGGAAAAAAAAAAAAACCAGTCCACAGACTCCCAGCCTTCTATAAGAAGTGGGGTGTTCAGATAGAGGCTTCAATTGTCACTATTGCCTGATTAAAGTATATTTGATTTGTCACGAGTGCGGTTGAAATGCACCAGCCCTGCATTGCCCACTGGAGGACCAGGTTCAGAAAAGACGCATACATTGTTAGCATCCATGAAGATGAAGTTCCTATTAAGTTATAGTCTTTACCTAAAGATGGCTAAACAAAAACACAGCACGGTGAGAGGGTACCCTGTACAATGTACAGGGGCTCTCTCTCTGGCTTTGGAGAAGCCTAAACTGGTCCCTCAGGATATCAAATATAGATAAGAAGCTTCTAGGAATGTGGCTTGGCTGAGAGTCCAGAGGGCAAGGCCCAGACTCTTCTTAGCCACAAGCTTAAAGGAGAACATGGGGAAGTCAGTGCAGGTCTTCGGACTCTATTTTGCTCTTCCAAGAATGGATATATGGGCATCTCACAAAGTATATGGGTTCTGCCAGATGTGACTCGATTTTACAGCAAAGAGGAGGTTCGTGGTGAACTGTTTTGAATTGCTGCTATGAAGTTGGATGAATTACTTTCACTGCACAATTTTTCAGCATCTTGACCAAGCCATTGTTCATTGTGAATCTCTTCCAGTGCAGCGTAGTATGGATGTGGTCCTCTTCTCTCAGAGTATTTTCTGGGATTATGTTCCATGGAGCACACTTAAGGAAAGCATGGGTGAGATTCTCCTTCAAGTTCTTCCCAGCCCTGGCCAAAGGCTTGGAGATGAGACAGGCAGCCCTGGCCATAAAATTCAAGCCCTTCCCTTGGTTGGCAAGGCCAGGACCTTTGTCCCTGCTATTCTCTCCATCAAATGCTTTCTCCCAGATACTGCCAGGCTCACTCCCTAACTTCCTTCAGATGTCTGTCCAAAGCTTATCTTATCAGATAAAACTTCCTGATTCCCCATCTAAAACATCAGGCTCCTCCAGGACCCTGTCCTATCCCCAGCTGCCTCTCTTGCCCCTGAACAGCCCCTACCCAGCCTGTGCTGTGCCTTCTTCCTTCCCACTCCCATGTGTAATTAGGTAGGATAGACATTATTGGGGTTTTTCTGATTATTAAAAACATGCTGCCTGTTAAAAACATTTTTTTAAAAAGGAAATAAAGAAATAAATGGACTGGCAAAGAATGTGAAAGTTCCTGCAGAGATCATCATTGTTAACTGCTGGCATGTGTCCTACTAAACTTTTCTTTGCCCGCAAAGGCATGTGCAAAGAGAAAGCAGGGGTGGGGAGAGATGCAGAAATAATTGCTGTTATTATCAAATGCCTTCTCTTCTTTGTTGTCATCTGGTTTTTCCACCTGAATTCTGTCCTGGTCAATAGCTCCTTCCTGGACTTTCCAACCTGACTCTTGGCTTCCTGTTGGGTGTTGGGGGCGTGCTCAGGCCAAGGTGCTGACATTCCACCTCTGACCCTGCCTGAAAGGGGCACCCTGGGAGCTCAGGGCGTGGCCTCCACAGGAGGGGCGAGAGAGCATTCAAAGTTGCCCGGAGGACTATTGTTTCACAGGGTAGCAAAGGATGGAGCTGCAAGGGAAAGAAAAGGAAGTGTGCTTCTGGGGGGCTCCAGGTTGTCTCCCAACTTCCTCTTGCTTCCTCTTCCCCACACTAGGCCCCTATTGCTGTTCTCCTACTCCTCTCCAGATTTACTTTCAAGAAGGGATACGTCATTGGCAACCTAGAGTACAGATGACAACTCCAAGGGCCACACAACTGCCCTCTCCAAGTAGTTCTACAGAGACTCCAAGAGAGGAAATGACTGGCCCAGGATCACATAGCAAGTAGGTGGCAGAGATGGGCCTCAGGCTTGGGACTCCAGGGTGATGGAAAATTCTGAGCTTGCCAGTTAATATGGCCTGAGTGAGCATGGGTGTGGGATGGTGGCGGCAAAGGGAATGATAAGTTGAGTGTCACAGAAGAAGCTGCCCCTGGCCTAGGTCATCACAGCCCTGGTTGCAGCTGTTCCATCAGGCAGCTGAAAAAGATTGACTTGTGTTTGAAGAAGCCTTAAAGAGACAGAAACACAGGTCGTATTTCCCCTCAAAGGCTCTGCCCATCTTCTACTGAAGGGCAATCTTAGGTTGGCTCTAGAAGCTAGGAGCTTAACATAACCATTCTGAGGCCTCCTGATAACCTGGCAAGTCTGTCAGTGCTGTTGCTTCAGAACAGGTTTAAGAGGGCTGAGGCAGGACTTGTATTTTTCAAAAATTCCCAAGCCTTTGTCACGAGCATCCTCAAGACTTGCTAAATATGTCCCTGAGTTTGCTGCTCTGCAGGGATTGGTAACCATTCCCTCTAAAGGAAAGGGAGGTGGAGTGTGTGTGTGTGTATCTGTGTACGTGCCTGTGTGTGATCAGTTTGGGAGAGGACAGTGCCAGGGAAAGCCACCTGCTTGCTTAAAAGGTGGTGAAGTTAAATCACTTGATTTAGGATGGCACTGGTCTCTGGGACAATTGTCTCAGAGCACAGATGTGCTCAGATCAGCAAGAAGGCTTTTCTGGGCTTATTCAGCTGCATTGGGCAGCAATGATGCCACAGAAACATTGCAAGGGCAAGCTCATGTTGGCAAAGAAGACATCTGAGGTTTTTTATAAACTCTCCCAGATATCTGGCCAGATATGGTTTTGACAGTTAGACAAAAACCTTCTGCCACCATCTGAATTCCTCCTGACACAAGATCATCCTCAAATCCAGCTTTCCTAACATTCCATCGATGGTCTTATCTGCATTGCTAAGGAATCAGGGGACTTGGCCAGAATCACCTAAGAGATCTATCTCCCTACCCCTGCTACTCCTCCGTTTTTAAAATACAGTTTTGCTTTTTTTTTTTTCTGATCATACAAGATATTATACAGATGGGGTAATGTGTATTTATTGTAGAAAATTTGTAAGGTTTGCCTTTGACTGCCTCTGTAGGATAAATTAGAAGAAGTAGAATTAGTGGGTCAAAAATCTGTCCACTGGGCAGCCTCAAATTACACTCCCACCTGCCAAGATAGCAATGCCCACTCACCAACATTAGGTATTAATCATGTTTTAATGTTTGTCAGGTTGACTGACAAAAATCAGTATCTCATTTGAATTCACATTTGCTTGGTTTTGAGTGAGACAGAGTATTTTTACATATTTTCTTGGAAAATGACAGCTGAGCTGCTGCTTTCCCTTTCTCAGGGTAGAGATAATTCCTTTTCCTTCATTTTTTTTCTAATAAGACCTCGTGACAAGGAAGCCGTGGGAGACTGGATAGGGTTCTTGGGCTAGCCATCATGTATAGGGAAACTGAGCTGATTATAGCCTTTAAACAAAAGTTCCAGTGCACACAAAATCCTCAAGGGTGCATTTTTACTTTGGAAGTGGTGTGCGTGTGGTAACTTAGAAACTCAGTGGTTTCAGACAGCAGAATGATGTAATATTCTCAGGAAAGGGTGGTGAGGGCAGTCATCTGTGTGTCCCCTGTAGTCGGCCCAGGGCCTGACGTATCGTAGGCACCCATAAGCTGTGCTGCCTCTGTCCTGAAGGATAACCCTCTATAACCCCAAATGGACTATATATACAAAATAATAATAATTGTACCCATTTATTTAGAATCCCTTGGAGTTATTTTTAGTTTAAGTCCGAAACAGTCATCTTAATATCCAGGAAGAGAGCTATTGCCAATTCTGACTTACTGGTAGAACTTCCGGAAAGGGCCAAGGGTGAGTGGCAGTATGAATATCATATCAGAGGCAAGTCTGACAGGAGCTGTTTTATGGCAGCCACGTCCTTGGATCCAGGTGGGCTGGCCAGGCTCCCCAGGTAAGCTAGTGTGTCTTCCTTCCAGAAGACCACCTTTTCAGGGCTCTAAGTGGCCTTTTCTGGTCGTCTCCTATTTTTCTCTGCCTCCAGGGAAGACTGCACTTGATTTATCAGAGGTAATAGAGGAGTTCTAGTAAAGCAATTCCAGCAGGCCATAACTGGAATTCCACAATGGAAGGGACTGAGGAAATATCTGGTGTCCTGGTTCTCAGCCTTTCTCAATGTACCAACCACTAACTATTGAGGTAACCATCAGTGGCCATGCCAATGTAATTGTCAGTTTAAGGCCCAGTGGTTGATGGGGAGCCAATGAAGACTTTATAGCAGCAATTTGAGCTGTAGAAGGGTCACCCTACCTGATCTGTAGAAGCTGAGCAACTAGGGCTAAGTTGAAGTCACAGGTGGGGAGACCAGATGAGAAGGTTGCAGTGGAGTGGGAGGGTAGCTGGAGGCAAATAGTTGGATTGGCGAGATATTTAGGAGGTGAGATGAACAGGATTAGATAACAGACAGGAGACGGGTGGGGGTGAGGGAAGAGGAGTCAAAATGACTCCCAGGCTTGGGGCTTGGGTCTCTGAGCAGATGATGGGGCCGTTACTGGGTTGGGGGAGGAGAGGAAGAGCAGGTCTGGCAGAAAGATGAGTTCCAGACAAACTATGTTTAAGGTGTACATAGGGCCTCCAGAGGGAGGCGTCCAAGTGGATACAGAAGGGTGTGGCGCCTAGGAGAGGGGTCTGAACTGGTCAGCACAGAAATGGAGAGGAAGCCGTGGGGTATTATTAACAACAGTGAGGAATGGGAGAGGTTGCTCGGTTTGGGGTGCGCAGAACGGGGAGGGGGGGTGTCACGTGGTGGGGGTGCTCAGCGGCAAGACTGCCGGGTCCCAAAGCCCGGCGCCGAGCCTACCCAAGGTCAGAGCCTGAGGGACGTGGGGGTAAAGGTTGGGTAGGATGGCCGGGGGAGGGGGAGGAACCGGATTGGGCCCCTCTGGATCCCGCCCTCTCGTCCTCCTCAGCCATTGAGCAATTACGCTGTCCGTCAGGGGCCCGCCTCCACAGATGAACCAATAAAGGGTGGCGAGAGGATGCTTCCTTCTCTAGCTGGATCAGCACAAGAGGTCCCTTCAGGGAGGTGAGTCCGGGGTGGGGGCAGCCGCGGCACCGTAGGCTGGCGCAGAATTGACTGACGGACCCAGCGGCTTTGGCGCAAGCGGGTGAGAGGAGGACCAGGGTGCGATGTAGGGAAGGGGTTGAGCGCGGGATGTGAAAACCTCTAACCTCGCCGGGTCCGCTCCGGTCCGCAGCATCGGCTCACGTGATGGGGTGGAGAGTGGAGGTGAGGTGAGGTGAGGGGGCGGGCCCGCGGCGGACGGAGAAGAACCTTGGTCACAGCTACGGTCACCTCTCTCGCGCGCACGCGCCACGTGGGCTCGCGGCCTTGCTCAGGGCCTTTGGCTGCGTACCGGGACTTCTGCTGTTGCAGCCCTCGGAGTACCCTCTGTGAGCTCAGCATCTCAACTGAATTACCCTTTTTTATAGACCCGGAAGCTGGGGCTCAGGGACGTGGCCGCGCCAGGGTTTGAGGGAGATAGGGCTTGCTGGACTTCGGAGGCCGCGCTCTTTCTTATCTGTGAGGCTTGACTTTGGGATCTGTTTTCTTTAGATACGCGAAATTGTTTGGGTCCGGTCTGCGGCAGAGCGCCTTGCGTCGTGCATCGCCGCCTGTCATCTCTGCAGGGCTGGGGGTGGGGTTGGGGGGCGCGGGGAGGCGCCCTCTGCACGCCTTGCCCGACCGCACCAATTCGTAGTTCGGCGGGGTGGGCTGGGGAGAGGGGGCGGTCCTCAAGTGTGGGCACTCTCCACACCCCAATAGACAAACTTGAGGAGGGCAGGATTCATAAACGAAATCTGAAAACACGTGGAAACTCTCCTCCCGGGTCACCAGAGAAAATAGAAAATAGAGCAGCTTTTTTTTTTTTTTTTTGCGGTGCGTGGGCCTCTCACTGTTGTGGCCTCTCCCGTTGCGGAGCACAAGCTCCGGACGCGCAGGCTCAGCGGCCATGGCTCACGGGCCCAGCCGCTCCGCGGCATGTGGGATCTTCCCGGACCGGGGCACGAACCCGTGTCCCCTGCATCGGCAGGCGGACTCTCAACCACTGCGCCACCAGGGAAGCCCAGAGCAGCTTTTTTTTTTTGTCTGAGGAAAAATACCACCAGAGGCTGTTGAAAGTGCTAAGAAACTGCTTCCTTCATGCCCTTGTGGAGGCAGATGTGAACCTTTTGGAACTCAGTTTGGCAATATGAGTCTACACCCTTTGACCTACTGATGCCAGCCTTGGGAAATAAGTAGGTTAAAACCTAAGTAGGGGAAAGGTTGAGGTGTTAGGCGTTCCAGTTTCGTATTTTATAAGTAGAGAGACAGTGGAAACAACCTCTAATCCCCAATGATACACCTAATGATAAAAGTAATAATACCTTTTTTGGAGCCGAAGGGTTATATTTCTTTAAACCATCACAAAACCTTATGAAACTAATATTCCCATTCCACGGATGGACAACTGGAACTCAGGCAAGTGAAGTAGTGTGTCTGCTGCTAGACAGCTAGTATCATACCTAGTGTGCTTTTGGGCCTCTGAAATTGCCATGTTTAGCCAATGTTTGAGGCATTCATTTACATACATGTAGAACAAGCTCTGGCCAGCTTTATTAAAGAAAAATTTTACATGATTTACTTTTCACCAGTTTCTTCTGGCTTGTTTCTAATCATCACCTGGATCAGTGTACATACTCTGTAATACTTTCCTCATGCTGTGCCCAATTCAATATTATTGCCGCTGTAGTGACGGACACCAGTTTTGGCCAACATGGTGTAGTACTCTAGTTCAGATCTCCTCAAGGCTGGGCCGTTGTTGGCGAGGAGGACCAGGTTCGCTTTGCCTTGTCTGATCATCTTCAGAGTCTGCTTGTACCCCAGCACATGCTTTCCACTTACCATAACCAGCTGGAGCCTAGAATTGATCTGACTCCGGCGACTTTTCCGTCTTCTTTGCTGCCACCATCTTCCTGGTTTAGGTGCTGGATGGCGTCCAACAGAGAGCAGCCACCAAGATAGCTGGGGAGCAAGAAAGAGCTTATATTTAAATGAACACTTAAAGCCTACTGGGGAGAGTGAACATGGGAGCTGGGCACAGGGCCCTGGCAAGGGGAAGGATTTGGGAAGGAGGAAAAGGTGGCCCCTGGGGGTAGCCCTCAGTGACTCTTTAAGATCAGAGAGTGTTTAAAAACCCATTTTCTGAAATGTGATTATATATTATAATGGGAGGTACGGAGACTTGCTTAAGTATTTTGAGATTAAGTGTTTTCAGAAGTCATTATTTTTAAAAAAATAAATTTAAAACTTTCTTAAACTCTTAAATTTTCAGGTTTAAAAAAAACCCTTTTTGCTGAAGGAACACATTTGCTCATACAGTTTCAGAATGTCAAGTACTGTGTCCTACTGGATTTTCAATTCTGCAAGAAACAGCATTGCCACATTACAAGGGGGACAACGTTTATATTCAAGGTATGCCTCAAATAGGATTAAATCAAAATGGAGGCTCTTTCCCCAGGGGCCAGTCACCCTAAAAAACAGTGCCTCATGTGGTGGCATTGCTCTGCAGAAAGCGTATAGACACACGTCAACAGAGGAAGATGATTTCCACTTACCGCTCAGCCCTGAGCAGGTAAATGAAGTGCTGCGAGCCGGTGAGTCCGCCCACAAGATTCTTGACCTTGTCGGTGGAGTCCCAAGTTCGGTGTTGCGGTTTGAGAGCAACCAGCTGGCTGCCAATTTCCCAGTGGAGGACCGGGGAGGTGTAGCCGCCTGCCTGCAGACCAATGGGCTGATGTTTGGCGTCTTCGATGGACATGGTGGCCACGCATGTGCTCAAGCGGTGAGCGAGAGGCTCTTCTACTATGTGGCAGTGTCACTGATGTCCCAGCAGACTCTGGAGCAGATGGAGGGGGCGATGGAAAGCATGAAGCCCCTGCTGCCCATTCTGCAGTGGCTCAAGCACCCAGGGGACAGTATCTACAAGGATGTCACGTCAGTGCACCTTGATCACCTCCGTGTCTACTGGCAGGAGCTGCTGAACCTGCACATGGAAATGGGGCTGAGCATTGAGGAAGCATTAATGTACTCCTTCCAGAGGCTGGATTCTGACATCTCGCTAGAGATCCAGGCCGCCCTGGAAGATGAGATGACCAGGAACCTTTCACTCCAGGTTGCTTTCTCAGGGGCAACAGCTTGCATGGCCCATGTCGATGGAGTTCACTTGCATGTGGCAAACGCTGGTGACTGCCGGGCCATCCTTGGTGTCCAGGAGGACAATGGCATGTGGTCTTGTCTGCCCCTCACCCAGGACCACAATGCCTGGAACCCAACCGAGCTCTCACGGCTAAAGAGAGAGCATCCTGAGTCAGAGCACAGGACAATCATCATGGACAACAGGCTGCTGGGTGTCCTCATGCCCTGCAGGGCCTTCGGGGACGTCCAGCTGAAGTGGAGTAAAGAGCTGCAGCGCAGTGTCCTGGAGCGGGGCTTTGACACCGAGGCCCTCAACATTTACCAGTTCACCCCCCCACACTACTACACTCCACCTTACCTGACGGCCAGGCCTGAGGTCACATACCACAGGCTGAGGCCCCAGGATAAGTTCCTTGTGCTGGCCTCTGACGGCCTGTGGGATGTGCTGGGCAATGAGGATGTGGTGAGGCTGGTGGTGGAGCACCTGGCTGAAGTGTGTCGGCACAAGCCAGACCTGGCCCAGAGACCCGCCAACCTGGGACTCATGCAGAGCCTGCTGCTGCAGAGGAAAGCCCAGGGGCTCCACGCCACCGACCAAAACGCAGCCACACGTCTGATCAGATACGCCATAGGGAGCAACGAGTACGGGGAGATGGAGCCTGAGCGGCTGTCGGCGATGCTGACGTTGCCGGAGGACTTGGCGAGGATGTACAGGGATGATATCTCTGTCACTGTGGTGTATTTTAACTCAGACTCGATTGGTGCATCTTACAAGGGGAGTTAAGAGTCTCCCATCCTGTTGCCAAGGTTAACTTCAATGCTCTTCTAAGACATTTTCACTTACTCTTAAACTGGCTATTTAGACCTTGTTGTTAAAGGGCAGGCAGATGTAGCTTGCTTAGTAATAGACTAACGTGAGAGAAAAAACAGCCTAGGATTAAAAACAATAGTAGTGATTTTATGTCCCTGCATGTTTTGGTCACCTCTTCTACGCAGAAATAGTGGAACACAGAGACCGTAGACTTGGCTGGGGCTCGGGTAACCCAAGTCCTTTTATAAAGACACTGTTAAACTGTGTCAGCCTGAGCCTGCGAAGTGTAAAATTAATCATGATTCTAAGGAAAAGAAGAAGTTCAGGATCTTCTGGGGTCTTGATACAAAAATCTGCGAATTGGTAATTCTCAATTCGTAATCATGGCCTTCTAGACTATGAAGGGAGGTTTTTTTTTTTTTTTTTTTTTTTGAACTTCCTAAAGACCTAGGTTTACAAAGCATATTACAGGACACTTTTCTATGCAATATTCCAACTTTTTTGTGTGTGTGATTTTACTTGTGAAAACATTTTGTAATGCTGCATTCTCGTTCCGATTTAGTTTATTTTAAAATTGAGTCCTCAAAGTTGCAAACAGGGCTGCTCTAAGCGAGCATGCTTGGAATGAGTTTTCTTGGTTTTCAGCTGAGGGTGAAGGTGGCCAGGCCTCTGGACCAGCTGAATTTATTTGTGCAGCTTTCGGGCCTTTCCACTGAGTCCCACCCCCTGAACCTTTGAGCCATGCTAGGAGGTTACTTCTGTCTGAGCCTTAACTCCTTTCCTGCATTAATAAAATTTCCTCCAGGGTTTAGTAAATCTCTGCAGATTTACTCATAGCACTTAACCTTTCTGATTATACCTCTCAAACATTCTTCTAATTCCACCTAATGTTTCTTCCCCCTCTGCTATGCTGAACTCCCTCACCCTGCTGCTGACTGTACAATACTGTCTAGAAAGAATGCTCCCAATTCACATGGTTGCAGGGAAGGAGAAAATTCAAGATTGCATGTGGTAATTGTGACAGACAGTTTAGGCAGGACTGCTTATACAGTGGATTCTAGACTTAAAATTCAGCCTGAATCTGGAGAGGTAAAAACATGAAGGACCTGAGAACAGTCACTAAGTCTCCCTAGCTGCATCCCAAGGGGCAGTGGGGAAGAGGGAGGAGTGAGATTTTTCAGATGGGACACTTGCCCATAGACTGTGGGATAAATGGCCATTGCTACTCCTCAGGAACTAGGCCTTATTTAGTATAGGAGTTGGGGCAAAAACAGATGTAACCTGTACTGGCTTCTGTGGGCTGCACAGTCTGTGTTTATTTGAAAATTAAACCATGTGGATCCTTTCTGGGGGGACGAATTTCATGTTCTGAATTGCTGTAGCATTTAAACAACAGGAAATGTGTCCCTAAATGGAAACACAAATATAATCCCACAAAACTGACACTTTTTATGTTCCTGCACTGTCTTCATTGATCACTCTCCTCACCCCCTTCCGTACTGAAAGGAAAGCAAATAGCTAGGTTTGACTTCCACATTTTTGTTCACATTCAGGACATTCCAGTGTTGAGAAACTTCTAGCCTGCAGGTATTTCCCTGTGCATTTACTGATATGGCTTCATCTAAGAAATTCTCCTTTGAGTGCTTAAGCCTTGCTCCTTTTATTCTGAAACTATTAATCTTCCTTCTGATCTCCTAGATCTTAACTCAGAAATAAAACGTGAATCCCTATCATTCAGCTTGCATGACGGTTTGTTACTAGAGCCGAAGACTGCTTGTCTGACATGCTTGTTCTTTATGCCAGCTAAACCCTGGTGCACTCTCTCATTTACCGGGATTACAGTGTCTGAATCCTGTTTTGGAGCCTAGCTTAGGTCATAATTATATCTGATTAAGTAACCTGTGGGACAGTTGAGAGAATACAGACTTCCCATCTGTTCCTTCAAGGGTATCTGTGTTTTTTCTCAGCCTAATAGATTTCCTGCTTTCTAATTGGTACATTGAGAGAGAGGAAAGGCTGGTTTCTTGTCTGCCTTTTTCCATTGTGAACTCTGTCTGCTCTTGCCATGAATGCTCTAAGGAGCACCTCCTGGTTAAACCCCAGCATGTCTGATTCCCTGACCACAGTTCTGCTGTCACTGGCCTTCCTGAGGCACATGGGCTACCACTTGAGGACACTGGGATTTGAGAGGGGGTTGGTGGTACTTGTCAGGTCTTCCGAAACACTTATTATTCCTTTTATGTAAAGATTCTGATATTGAGACTTCTGAAATGAACTAAAAAAATGAGATTGAATCTTTAATGTTTAGGGTGTCACTTTTGAATAAAGTATGCTTTGGTGCTTTAAACAGCATATTTACTGTTTTAGGTAAGAAATGGTAATATTGGCATATTTTAGATATTGTTTTATATGTAAATAACACAGTTCTGCTGATTCTGGGGATTGGTCAAAATGGGTAGAGAAGTTCTAAATTCAAGTTAGTATACTAGGTCAAGTTACTTATTCAGTTTTCTGAGATGTTATTTGTGACATTAAAGCTAATTTATTATAATGAAAGTGTAAACTTTGAGGTATGTTAATATATAAACATATTTTTCCCAGAAGTACGATTGGCCTAAAAGATCGAGTGGGTTAAGACTTAGGTTAGACACAACTGAGCTGACACCTTTTATATGAGGGAAATAGAAACAGCTCAAACTTGAATTAAAGAATAGAATAATTAATTGTATAGAACACGACAGTGTATTCAGAATGAGTCTAGCTTGACTCTTTCATCCATCAGCCTCTAGTGACCTATTTTTCGTTTGACAATTTTGGGGAAACCTTAACTTCCCAGGTTAAATCAGGATATCCTGAAACTGAGCTATCCTAGTTTCATTGTTAGTGGTTCATTTGTCTCTGAACATGACTCCCATAGCAGAGAACGCCCTGGTGTGGCTTTGAGGCTGGGGAATAAAGGCTGGTGGCACCGCTTTTTCCTGTGAGCTGCCTGCCACGTTTGTTACCAAGTGGAAGACACACATGGACTGCAGTGCGACAGTCTCCTGAGCAGGCTGAGGCTCTGTTCCCGATGCCTTGGGCACCTGATGTTTAGTTTAACTGGCCTCCTGGAAAATATTTCTTATCAAACATTTACTTGGAAAAATTATTAACCATGTTCTTTAATATTTACTGACATTTGTATTGTAAACTGTATACCAATGTTTTTTTGACATTGATTTTCTAACCATGAGAGGTATTTAAATGAAACTTGTAAATAAGAGAGGAAAAATGAGATTTGGTTTCTTTTTTTTTTTCTTTTTTTTTTTGCGGTACGCGGTCTTCTCACTGTTGTGGCCTCTCTCCTTGCGGAGCACAGGCTCCGGACGCACAGGCCCAGCGGCCATGGCTCACGGGCCCAGCCACTCCGCCGCGTGTGGGATCTTTCTGTACCGGGGCACAGAACCCGTGTGCCCCGTATCGGCAGGCAGACTCTCAACCACTGCGCCACCAGGGAAGCCCTCTTTTGTTTTTGAATATTCATATTTTTAAGGTCCTTAGGGTACTAGATTAGGCCAGCCTTTGTTTCACCACCTTTATCTGGTCTGTTCAATAGTCCACCCAAAAGAGAAATTTCCTTTGCAAATTTTCGATGACTGCTGAGCACACAGGAAGTCCTTGCTTAATGTTAACAGTGT
The DNA here is from genome assembly GCF_964165515.1 of Mesoplodon bidens. Lineage (NCBI taxonomy): Eukaryota > Metazoa > Chordata > Mammalia > Artiodactyla > Ziphiidae > Mesoplodon > Mesoplodon bidens. The sequence continues at coordinate 20,202,351 of NC_138175.1, read as the reverse complement.
GTGGGAAGCTGAAAAGAATGAAAAGGAAGTGTGTGAAGGCTTTTGTTGTGAGGGTCTCCACACACTCAGGGCCAAGGCCTGCTGGGATTTCACATTATTTAACTGGCCTTGTAAAACCAGCTTCTTTGTTAATCTTAAATTCAGAGCCAGCTTTGGGGAAAATGTCTAGGCAGCTACCTAGATAGAGTTGAAGACCCCACTCCATCCCACCCGCACTGACTGAGTTTCATCTCATTGCATCTGAGAGATAGAGCTCATGAGGACAGCTCCAATGGGTGCTTCTTGAAATGCAAATACAACTATTAAGTTATTACATTTAGTATGGGCTAGGGTGGTTAAACTGGGCCTTGAGGAGGAGCAGGTTTGGGGGAGAGAAAGGTAGAAAAGGGAATGTCTGAGGTCTGCTAAGGGTAATGGAGGAGCTGTTTCCTTCTTTATAACATGATAAAAACAGGCCCAGAGGCTTGAAAACTTGCCCCTGACACTGTAGTAGGGCAGGAATTTGAACGAAGTCCACTGTGCTGTGCACATGTCCCAATACTGGGCTTTCAGAAAGGGATAATAATGCAGGAAAAATCTCATGGCCCACTTTTGGCACAGGGTGGGTGGGTGGAGAAGTAGTGGGTGCTGACAAGAAGCTAGATGGATAACCCATGCATTCCAATATCCCATAGTTTGGAACTGATAAACATAGAGGGAAAATAGGAGAATTAAATTTTAAACATTGAGCTCTTTAACTAGAGGGGGAAGTCAATTTATACTGTTCTTTTCACCTCTAGAGTTTTTGCTTCCATTTTACTTGATGCTACTAAATGGCCTTAAGTAGTTCCCAGGCTAGTGACCCTCTGTATCGTGGGTAGCTGGCACTCCAAGCAGCTCCCTCTGGGATGGATGGGTGAACCTCTACTGGACCTCCATGGGTCATAGTGTCTTTGTTCCATTGACCCCTGACCTTACCTGTTCCTGGCTGGGAGGAGCAAGCGGGGATTAAGGGGGCCAGAGTTCCACTTCCGACTTTCACTGGCGAGGGAATAAGTGAAACCGAACAGGACCCTGTGGGGCATTCCTGGATACAAAAGCTGCCCGCTCCCCCCTCCAAGCCTCCCGTCTCCTGTTTTTTATTTGTAGAAAGGCCCTGGCCCTGGTCTCCTAGGCTTTCCCAGAGTTCCAAAGAGCGGCACAAGAGTTACTAATTAGGGAAGTGAGGGAATTCAGAAACAAAGGAAAAGCAGTTAAACAACAAAAGTAATGACAATAGCTCATGGATAAAACAGTTCCTCCTCAAGGCGAATACATAACAATCTGACACTTAGCTTTGAGTTGTTCTGAAGGAACTAAACCCCACCCCCCCGACCCCAGGTGGAGGATGGTGACTGCGTGCTGACCACAAGCACTGTGGACCTCAGACTGGTTGGAACCAGAAGGCGGATGATTGAGATTACCAAGACATCACCCTGGAAATCCCTGCCCTTTCCCCAAAATAGTTGGAATAATCCTCCCACTTATTAACCTATGAAATTACCCAGCCCATAAAAACTAACCACGTAGGGACTTCCCTGGTGGTACCGTGGTTAAGAATCTGCCCGCCAATGCAGGGGACATGAGTTCGAACCCTGGTCCGGGAGAATCCCATATGCCTTGGAGCAACTAAGCCTGTGTGCCACAACTACTGAGCCTGCGCTCTAGAGCCCGCGAGCCACAACTACTGAGCCAGTGTGCCGCAACTCCTGAAGCCCACGCGCCTAGAGCCTGTGCTCCACAACAAGAGAAGCCACCGCAATGAGAAGCCCGTGCACCGCAGTGAAGAGAAGCCCCTGCTCACGGCAACTAGAGAAAGCTGGCGCGCAGCAACGAAGACCCAACGCAGCCAAACATAAATAATAAATAAAATTAAATTAAAAAACCCCCAAACCAGAAAACTAACCACCTTCAGGGCTCCCTCACCTTCTGCCTATGGAAATGGGTATATCTGCTTTCACTTTACTATGGCTCGCTAGCTCTTGAATTCTCCCCTGCGTGAAGCCAAGGACCCTCGCTTGGCAGCCCGTCCCAGGAGCTCGACAGAGACCTGGGACGCGACCCTCCTCTCAGGCCCCATTTTCCTGCAACCTCTTTACAAAGGATATTAATAAATTTACTTCTTACCTGTCACTTTGCCTCTTGCTGAATTACTTCTGCGCCGAGACATAAAGAACCTGAGTTTCATTAAGTCCTGAGACGAGTTGTGGTTTTCAGTTGGAAGATTGTGGGTTCGAGTCCCATCTGAGGTGTGCGGCTTCACAGCGCCATCTCCGTGCAGCAGATGAATAGAAGGAAGGTCTGCCATGAGCTGCGGCTCTGTCCAGTTCACCTGCAAACACCTTGTGTGGCCCCGGGGCCAGGCATGCAGAGCTGTCCAGGGATTGGCTCATGACACTGGGCACATGGAGACGGGGAAGGGCCAGCCTGGGGGTCTGGGACGGGCTCGGGATATTGTGGAAGTAGGGGCAAGAGTTGTAGTGAAGGTTGAGGGGGAGCTGGCCAAAAGTGGCTGAGTGGGCAAGAAGGAGCCCCTCAGGTGTTCTCTGGGGGTGGGGAAGTGGACAAGGCCATGCAGCGACCTCAGAGAGGACATGGCTTGCTCTTCATCAGCACGGAGTGGGGTGGGGGCAACGTAGAAAGTCTCACCTCAATTCCCCCACTTTCCCTGCGATGTTGCCACCAGGTGCTGCTGGGCATTTGTCCTTGTTTTTCTCCTCCCCTCCCTCACCCCTGTAATGTCAGGCTTAGCCCCCTGTCCTACTGATTGTACAATGAATAAGGAGGGATGGGGGGCAGGTGGGTGGATGGATGGATGGATGGATGGATGAATGGATGGATGGATGAATGGATGGATGGATGAATGGATGATCAAGGGAGGAGCAGATAGAGAGGAACCAGCAAAAGAGAGACCAGAGAAGTAGGAGGAAAACTATGAGTGGGTGGCATAGAAGTGAGGAGAGGCGGGTGAGGAGTGTCCAGACCCAGAAAAGACCGTGGGCGTGGATGGATGAAAATGAACAATTAGCTAAAAAGATCACTAAGGAAAGATGAGGGCCATTTGGTATTCTCACGTGGGACTCAGGACACAGGATGGGCGTAGACAGTGGGGTAGAGATGAGAAGTTGGCTTTGTGAGAGCTGAGCTGCTGGGATGACCCTTCCTCTGAAACAAAGCAGAGCAGTGGGTGGGGGGACGGGGGAATGTCGTCAATAAGCCAAGATGCTCCTTGGTTGTGGAAGGGGAGGGTGTCCACAGGCTGACTTGGGGTTCCAGGGGCCTTGCTGACCACACACTGGCCTTTGACAGGGAAGGGTGGAGGAGCTGGACCTCTTCAGAGCTCTGCCTGGTAACTTGGTCTCTAAATCTGAGGATGGCATGACAGGAACACCAGCGTGGAGCCCTGGCACAGGCCTTTGCTGGGGGATGCTGTGGTCAAGCAACGTGAGGCGGGTGGCTGCCTCTAGATGTCACCATCGAGCCACGTTGGCGTCAGCTGCAGCAGGAGTGGGAGGAAAGTGTTCCAGAGAAAACGAGGCCCTGAGGCTCACGCCCAGGTGGAGCAGGGTCTCCGGGGACTGCAGCCTGGAACACCCTTCCAGGAGCCTCACCTGACCCTGGATGTCCTTGGGGCTTGAATGAGTGGGTGGTAGGAGGGGAAGGACCCTGTCCTCCAGTCACGCAACCCTGCCTTGTGGGGAAGGGGTTGTTGGGAGCCCAAGAGAGGTGAGGGGGTGGCTGTCACCTTTTCTGGTCTCCCCCAGTGTGGGTGCTCCTTTCTGGGGACTGCCCCAAATCTCTGAACCCTTCCCACCTCCACACTCTGCTCCCTGCAGCCAGTCCCACAGTCCCCCCTCAGCAGCTTTGGGGTTCACTCCCTCCTGCCCACACCTGTCCCAGCCCCAAGAATGGTCCAAACCACCTTTACCCTCCTCCACCCCCAAACAATAGATGCCCCCTCTGGTCAACTCCTCCCAGCATACAGCTATCAGGGCCGTCTTGGTCAGACTCACATCTGACCATGTCACTCCTCTGTTCCAAACCATCACCCTTGGGGGAAAGCTCAGAATCCTCCTCCCCAGGTGTGCCGGCACGACAATCACACATAGAGGAAGGAGTGAGAACAGAGAAAGCGGTCTGTCTTACCCCACAAGCTGGAGTCACCTCTTCTAAGGGTCAGGCCAGCGCCCTGTCACCTCTGGGATATAGCCTAGAACCCTCCACCTCTTATTCCTGGCTGTGGTTTAAGGTAAGGGTTTTAAGGTCCACATCTGTGAGGGTGTTTCCAGAAGAGATTAGCATTTTAATCAGTAGACTGAGTAAAGAAGTGGGTGGACATCATCGAATCCATTGAGGGGTGGGATAGAACAAAAAAGTGGAAGGAAGAGGAAAGCTGCTCTCTGTTGAGCTGAGACATCCACCTTCTGACCTCGGACATCTCAGGCCTTTGGATTCTGACTGGGACTTATATCCTTGGCTCCTCTGGTTCGTAGGCCTTTGGATTTGGACTGGAACCACACCACTGGCTTTCCTGAGCCTCCAGCTTGCACAGCAGATGGTGGGACTTAACCTGCATAATCACAAGAGCCAATCCCTTGTCCTCGCAACCATATGAAGCAAGTATTATGAACCCATTTTACAGATGATGAAACTGAACCTGGAGGGGTAAAATTATGTGCCCAAGGTCATAAAACTAGTAAATGCAGAGCTGAGTTTCAAACCCTGGTGCTTGTCTCCAAAGCTTTCTTGTAGCTTTTGTGCAATTGCTAAGAGATCATGCAATTCTGTTGAATATCTACTCATCTGATTTTTAAAAAAATGCCCTGTCTGCTCCCCAAAAGCCTGGAAGGATGGAGTAAGCTCTTGGTCCATGGAAGCATTCTAGCAGAAGCTGCGGGGAGTACTTAGCAAGATGAGAACTGGATGGACTGTGGGGTCCTCTTGTGCCTGGGGTGAGACTATGTGAATACAACGCAGGACAGACCTCATATATGGCCTTTCCCTGCGTCCCCAGTCAGTCTGGCCTATGGGGTTGGGGAGGCAAGAGCAGGTGGAAGCTAGGGGTGGAGGCTGGCCTTGAGCAGCAGGAGGGATCAGCAGACCACAGCCTGCCCTGTTCCCCTGACCCTATGGCCCTGGATTGGTCTTGGATCTCCTCCCTGCCCTGGGCCTGGCACCTCTGGCTTAGGGGAGGGCTCAGAACTCATCAGTCATACAGTGAAGCCTGTTCTCTCACCCAGCACCTGTTAGAATTTATCCGAAAGAGGGAGACAGACAGAGAAGAAGGGAGGGAGGGAGGGAGGGAGGATCAGGCAACTGTACAAAGGGGTTTGAACAAAAATGGTCATAGCACTGGTATTTGTAAGAAAGAGAAACTGGACACCACTGACATGTCCTTCCTCTACATACTGGACAAATAGATTCTAGCACATCCATCCTGGTGGACTTTAAAAGTGATAGTGAAAAAATAAAGTGATGATGAAAGATCTTTCTTATTTGACAGGAAAACTGCTAAATGTAAATTCTGTAAATGAGGGGATAAGAAATCAGATTGCAAAACAGAATGTACAGTACAACCCCAAGTTGAAATCCCTCCCCCCAGAACTCACACACACACACACACACACACACACACACACACACACATGCGTGCGCGCCTCTGCCCCTCCACCAGCTCCCTCGTGACTAACTGCATTGGCCAGGGGCTGGTTCATGGGGGAGGGGACTGCGGACTATATTGGGAAGGGGATGAGATCACCCAAAGACTGGCTGATTTAGAACTGGGTAACTTTTTCCACCCTTGTGGCTCTCAGCGTCTTTTGTGCGGGATCATAAACCTTGGCGCCAGCCTACAGGGTGGAGGGGGGCCGTGTTCCCCGTCCCGAGGGGCGGAGCGGTGGCCGAAGCTGGATACGGCACAGGTGCTGGGCTGAAGTTGCGATAAAATGGCAGAATGGGTCTAGGGGTCCATGAGGCCCAGCTGGGACCCTACAAGAGCTTTGCTTCCAGCAGATCTGAGTGTCCTGTCACTCCACAGGGACCTTTGTGGGCAGAAAGTGCATTTTGTGGGTGCAGGAATATCCTAGAGGGTGGAATAGCCCTTGTGGTGAGCTGAGCTGCGTCCCCTTAGGCCCAGCTCTAATGCCCTGTTATGTCTTGAGATTCCTACTTGACAGTCTGGCCTTCCCCTGAGAGGACTCCCCCCGTTTCTCGACAAACCCCGGGAAAACCCTCGTGCGGGTAGCTGTGGAGGGGAGAGGCCTGGACTGGGAAGGGGACTGGGGTCCAGTTCCAGCTCAATAAATAAATGAGTTCAGTTCAGCTCCCACCTGGACCTCAATGTCCACCCAACTCCCTCAAACCCGTTCTCCTTCGCGGAAACATGCTTCACGGAAACATCCCCGTAAGTCTTAACCCTCTGAGCCTCTGCCCAGGCAGCTGTCCCAAACTGGCTACACTTCCCCACTCCAGCTGCCTGGGTCACCTCCACCCCTGAGCTGGGTCAGGTGCCATCTGTCCCCCAGGTCAGTGTCCATCGTATTGGCTTGTCCGTGTTCATTGGCGGTGACCCCGAGGTCGGGGGTTGGCTCCATGGAAAACGCTAAGACATGTTGGATAAAGGAAAGGGAGGACCCCAGGAAGGGGTGGGGGGTCAGGAGAGGACCATTTGCTTGCCCAGCACTGTTCTGTGTCAGGGCTCCAAGGGGGACCTCAGAACCTCAGGTCCCTCACACTCCAGAGCAAACAGCAAGAGAATAGAGTGTGGGACACCCTGATCTGGGCTTTGCAGGAGAGGAGCAGGAAGTGGGCAGAACTGGAACGAGCCAGAGCATCCCCTCCTTAGCCTGAGCCCTGGGCAGCAGGGCCAGAAATGGAATTCTCCAGCTGCATGGAGTCGTTCCTGGAAAATCCCCACTGGCCCTTCCAGAAATGTGGTTTTGTGCCTGACTCCGGTTCCTTCAGATTGGCGGGGCAGGGGCGTTTTGGTAGCGGAGCTACACAGGCAAGGCCCTTGTCTTCTCTGGATTCTTTTTTTTTTTTAAGCCACGCCACGCGGCATGTGGGATCTTAGTTCCCCGACCAGGGATCGAACTCATGCCCGCTGCAGTAGAAGTGAGGAGTCCTAACCACTGGACCGCCAGGGAAGTCCCGTCTTTGGATTCTAGGACAGCTGAAGTGGAGATTCATGCATTTATTGAGCACCATCTGTCAGCTTCACAGGGTTCTCTCAACCACCCTGAGAAGCAGGGATCAATGTTCCCATCGTTTGACAAGGAAGCCGATGCTGGGAGATACCAAGTGGCTTGCCCAAGGTCACATGGCCAAGTCAGAATTCTATCTAAGCCCACCTATTGAGGGTCGGCCTGCTTATGGCTCCAGTCCCCCCACCCCATTCAGGATTCCCAAAATGGCAGGGACAGCCTGCAGGCTGAGGATGCCACTTCCAGCACAGTCCCACTTGACCGAGCCTGGGCTGGCCCTGTGCCTGCCACTCTCAGAATAACCTTGGTGGTTCTGGGCATGGATCACTGACATCACCTAGGATTTATTTTTGTCCTTCGGGTAACAAGGAAGTCTCACCTTGTGCAGTAACCCCTTGGGGTGAGGGTAAAACATATGACTCCCCACTCCCAGCTGAACTTGCTGCCCTCCTGGGAAATGACCCCAGTGGGGAAGGCGGAGGCCTGGCTCAGCCACGCTCCCTTTCTTGCCCTGCCCAGCCACATTCCAGAATCTGGCTCCCTACCCCCATCCCTTCTTCCTGGCAGCCCACACCCTCCCCTGGACCCCGACAGAGACTAGGAAACTGACAAATGGATCATATGTCCTCATGATCCATTGCTTAATCTTATGCACCTGAACAGCCAGAAAATTCTTTCTCACATCTATCTGTGGAAGCAAGCCCCATTTCCTTAGGTGTTAGCCAGAGAGTTCTAGAATCCAGGTGCAGGAGCCATCTGGGAATCAGCTCCTAAACTCAACTTTCAGATTCTGGAGCCCTGGAATCCTATGGGGCAGTGGTTGATGGCATTTGAGATGACAGAAGCTGTGGGCATACCATAGACACTCTGGAAAGTCAAGTACAGTCTTAGGGGTCATGGACCCCAAAGGCTATTTATAGAGGGGTGATCCCTGGGAGTGGGGCCCAGAGATGCAGAGAGAGGTATCCCAGCAGACTTAGGGGCTCCTTTCTGGTGAAATCAAGTGTGTGGAGGGGGGAGGAGTTTTGTGACCTGAACTCAGTGACATAAGATAAATGCACAGAAAAAAGACTAGAAGGAAACCTGATAAAAATGTTACTGTAACAACAAAACCAAGAATGACTGTAGCTGTGATGACAATAATAATACCAGCTAATCCCATTTTTTGAGGGCCAATTATGTGTCAGCCCCTGTGCTAAGTAAGGGTTTTGCTTGTATTATCTCAGTTAATCCCTACAACGTGCTCTTCTCTCGGGGGCCATGGCCAGTGGCCTGTGGGGTGAGCACCATAAATGAGGATGGTTTTTGCCAGGTCTGCAGCTTCCCTGGAGGTGGACTACTGAGCCCTCAGGCCCAATGCACAGGGGATGCTGTGTTCTCCTTGCCAGCAGCGCTGGGCCTGAGAGGGCATGTCTGGCCCCCTCGGGGATGCCTTCGGGGAGCCAGCCAGACCCACTGAGCTGACCCCAGCCCTCACTTGGCCCTACTCCTTCAGGCGTTGGGGCTCAAAATAGCGGCCGCTCGAGAGCTGACAATCAAAGGGCGGCTAAAAAAAGTCCCTTCAGTCTGGGCTCTGTCGCATACGGCTTGTAGGGACTATTTTGGGGAGAGGGTGCCGACGTGCCAATGGAAAATCCATGGGGCGGGAGTCTCCAAGGTGGGGAACCCACGTGTCTCCCTCTCCCCATCCTGGCCGTGTGTGGAGACACACACGTATTTGCAGCCCTCAGTCCACCTTCCTGACTGTTGGACTTTGTCATCCCTACAACAGCCCCGGAAATGGTAAGGAAACAGAAGTTCAGAGGAAGGGAAGTGACTTACCCAAGGTCACACAGCTAGAAAGTGGGCAGGACAGAGGTCAGCCTGGGCCCCTGTGGCTCACAGTACAGTGCTCTCCCTGTAAATGCAGCCCCTGCCTACAGCCTCGCTGGGGAAGCCAACACCTTACCTTCTAGGGCGTTGAAAGCTCAGAGGTGGTCCATTCTGGGGTGGACTGGGTAGGAAGCTAAGGATGACTTGAGGGTGTTAATGACCACATGGGAAGAAATTCCACTGGAAACCCCTGGCCAGTTCTGATGGGAGCTTGCCTAGCTGTAGGAGAGACAGCTGAGCTGGCCCAGGGCCTTGTTCCGAGTGAGCCCATCCCCCCAACCTGTCCCTGTGACTACCTCACCCGCCCTGCCCAGGCTCCCAGAGCCTGGCAGCCCCTGCCAAGTTTCCAGGGAACGTGTCCGATACGGGACCGGTGCTCGTGACTCGCTCCCACCGGGCCACTATCTCTGACCCTGCTGCCACCGCCAAGTGGGTAAGAACAGCAACAGCCCTGCTGAGTGGGCATGTACACAGGGACAACACAGCAACAGCTTCAGGCAGGCGGCTCTGGCCCTCAGACTGAGAATAGGTCTCCAGGTCCCTCTTCCCACCAGACTCATTCGCCACCTCCCACCCATTGTCCTTCAGTCCCACCACACCTATGATACAGCAGCAAGCCTCATCCCCTTCCCCGGCTGCCTCAGTGGAAGGGACATGGAGGGGAGCACACTGCCTTGTGGATCCTGGCCTGGGGCCTGAGCCCTGCCCTCCACTGACGAGCTGTGTGACCTGGAGCCGGACACTGTCCCTCTCTGGGCCGATAAGCAGGGTAAGGTAGCACAACAGCCCCCTGAAGCATGGAAGATGGCCAGCAAGGTCTCTCCACATGCTAAGGGCCCTTGTTGTCCTGGTACCTGCTGCCTGGCGTCTCCTGAGTGCCCATGTGAACTCTGACCCTTTGACTTCCTGGTCAGTGGGGATGTGGATGGGGTAAGGGTATGGGAGTCCCTGGGATATGGCACATGTTGTGGCTGAGTCCCCTCTAGGAGTCTCCCTGTGACACTCCTGTGTGTGCTCCACCGTGTCACATGGGTGTGCAAGGGTGGCTGCATCACTCTGAGGGAAGAGGCTGTTGTCATGGAAACCCAGGATGAGCATCACCACGACATTTGAAGCAGGGAGATCTAAGGAGGCTTGCATCCAAGTTCCTGAGTCACTGTGACACCTGGGGGTAATTAAGGGAGATGAGGCTGAGTTCTCCAGTCCCCAGATCAGTGGCCCCTGAAGCTCTCACAGCTTGACTCACTGCATGGCTCAGACCTGGACCCAGCTCCTCCCCCAGCCTCCTCACCCCTCCCTGCACGCTTGTTCTCCTCGTCTTCCCTGGTCTCTTCTCCTTGACCCTCAAGCCTACCTCCTGCCCGCCCCCCATGTCCCCCACTGACCCAAGGAGTCCCAGGGGGAAGGGGCCAGGGATGCTAGGGAGGGGGAGGAGGGAAGGGGCTGGGGTGGGTTCCTCGCATGCCTACACCACGCAGACTAGAGTTTAACGCACACTTACACACCCATAGACACATGCGTGGGCACACCGGCACACACGCACACCTGATGGAGTGACAGGGCTGCCATGGGGTCTCCAGGCTCAGTCTCTTAGCACTAGCTCTCAGGTAGGCCCCCAAAACCCCTCAACCCTTTGGGTCCCCACATGTCCCTGAGGCCCCCTCATTAGAAACACATTACCCCGCAGCAGCAGGACGTCTGGAGGTGAGATCAGAGGAAGAACTCCTGCCCTGAGGCCCAAGCTAGAGTCTTAGGATGGGTATTGGTGGATGTGAGTGGGGTGGGGGGTCTCTGAGGTCCCAAGACTGTTTCTTCCTTTGTGAGCAAGGGCCAGACTGACCTCTGGGCCTCTTGCTTCAAGAGTCCTAATCTCTGGAGCTGGAAAAAGTTTAAAAATATCCTCATGTTTACATTCTTTCCAAGCCCGCCTCCCAATCCTCAGTTCTGGGTCCCTTTGATCTGGCCCTGTGCCTCTGGAAGGAGCCTGGGAGAGGGAGACCATGAGCTCCCCACCAGGGGAGCCTCCAGACCAGTCTGAACCCCCATGAGAACCCTCAGCGTCACCCAGAGAGAGCCTTGGAGCTGGCAAGGAGCCAAGGCTGGAGGCAGATGTCTTTCCAGGGCCGAGTGAGAGCTGGAGTTGGGGCCCCTCTCCACACTCCGCCCTGCAAAAGCCTGGGCCCATGGGGCCCACGGGGAGTGTGTGAGAGTCTGTGGCTATAGGCATCTGAGGTAAGTCCTCCCCACACTCCATGGACCAGGGAAAGCCATGTTGATTGAGCTCCTGCTGTGTGCCCGGCATTGTGCTACACATTTTGGGGGGATTATCTCTTCGTAGTCCTCTCAACAACTCCATCTGAGCCAGGCCCATTTTATCAACAAGTAAACCGAGGCTCAGAGAGGTAAAGAGACTCACCTGGGAACACACAGCAAGGAGCAGGCAGAGCATGAATACGTGTTCTTCTGCCCGCACTGAGCCACCAGTTATCCCCCACTTTGCCCCGCCGCCTGCAGAGTGAGGCCCGCCTCACTAGCGCGAATCTGCACAAGCACTTGCTGACCTACCGCCAAGCCCACAAACAAGCACCAGCTTCTTGTTTCTCTCCCTCTGAGACCCAGGAGAAGCCACGCCCCTCTATGACCCTCACTTTCCTCTATAGAAGGGGCCGAGGATTGCAGGAGAGGCTTATGTCCACAAATGCTCAGGAAAACTGGGGATTGTGGACCCTGTTGTCAGCCCCACAAGCAGAAAGTATTTTGAGGTCTGGAGGCTTAAGAAAGGAACCCTCAAATTGGGGCAGATGCCTTAATATGCCCTGGCATCCTGTCATCCATCCTTTCCTTGGCTGGGGTTCCACCTACCTGCTTACCAACCCATACATCCATCCACTTACCCACCCTCACCCCCCCACCTATCCATCCATCTACCCATCTACCCATCCATCATCCACCAACCCACCCATCCATCCATGCATCCACTCATCCACCTATCAGCCTATCTATCTATCCAGAACAAGGACCCAGAAAGCAGGGATTCCAGGGTTCCTGCTCAGGTGCTGCATCCCACTGGCTGGATGAACTTGGGAAGGTCTCCCCACCTCTTTGTGATTTACTTTTCCAACTTGATTACAAGTTGCTGGCCTGGGTGATCTCTAAGGCTCTTCTGGGGGATCTCATGGGAGCAGAGCCCAGCTGAAGGCTGTGGACACCGCTGGAGAGGTCAGATAAACCTTGAGCAGACAGTCTCACCTTGTGCCTTGCTTCTAAGACTCCCAGCTGCAGCCCTAATCTCCCTGACCTTCAAGGGAAAATGGGGCCAATAAGCCTGCCCTCATAGGTTGACAGAAAGATTAGATGAGATCTGCTTTCGAAGAACTTTGCACCCTGAAGACTTCTGAGTGGGTACAGGCCAAGCAGGTGATCCTAGGAGAGGGGCAGGAAGCTCTGCTTGGACCACAGTAGTCAGCAGAGCCTCCCGTGGTGGATGGGGGTGTGGGTGGGGAGAGGGGACCTGGGCCCAGAGTGGCTGGGATCAGCCTCAGGGTCTCTCCCTGGGCTGGGGATCCAGGCTGAGTTTCCCACGCTCCCCCAGGCCAGCCAGGATGCCTGCCCCATCTCTCTTGGCTGGGCTTGGCCTCCATCCCACAGAATCTGCCAGGAGTGAAGAGATTATCTCCTAAAAATAGGGCCTGGGCCCCAATGAGGTTGTTTTTCTCCCTTCCCCGTGATTTACCATCATCAGCTCAGGGTGCCTGGGACAACAAGTCCCACCCTGGCTCCCCAGAGACCATTGGGATGAAAGCATGGGGGATCAGCATGTGTCTGGGGTCAGTCAAGGGTCAGGGATTAGAGGTCAGTCTGGAGATGTGGTCAGGGCTTAGCACCAGGGCCATGGCTTAATCTTTGGCCAGGGGAAGGGGTTCACCTGAGGCAAGGGCAGGGTGAGCCACGAGGTTCCTATTCCACCCCAGTGGTGTCCATCTGAATAATTCCCCCTTCTCTTTTTGCAGACTCCCCATGCACTCCCAGCCTGTGTGTAAAACCCGAAGGTGCCTTGGGGCCAGCATGGGGACAGGGAGACCAATCCCCAGCCTCACCTCTCCTGTTCCAGCCCCATGGGATCCAGCCCCTGAGGATTCCTACCCAGGCCCTCACGATTCCTACCCAGACCCCTCCTGAGACTGAGGGACCTCTGCCCACCCCTGTGTGCAGGTGACTCATATACAGGGACACGAGTATGCTCACACATGAGTACAGGACATGGACTCACAAGGTGCACCCCCCAGAGCAAAGATGATATCCAGGCAAACACAGAAATTACACTCTCAGGGACACCCTCCTCAACCATCACCTGGACAGTTAACCCATGCAGGACCTGCAGCCAGTGTTCTCCGAGTGCCCGCAGAAATGACCCACCTTGCTCTAGCCTCAAGATCTCACCAAGAACCCATATGATGCCCCTGTGTCTTTCCCTGCAGGGGACCCCAGGCTCATCCCTCAAGCCCCCACACCCTTTCTGTGCAGCAGGAGATGGGGAAGGGATGAAAGGGCAGGTGGACATGGATAATGCACACACGCACATGGACACCTGGACACGGGCCCACAGTCCTTTAGGACCCATGCCCAGTTCTCCGAGGCTTTATTATTGGACAAACATGAGCCATATGAAGTGCTCCCATGGGCAGCCCATTTAGTCAGTGTGCAGGCTCTGCAGATAAGTCTGGTGATGTTGCCTCCACCCTAGGGCAGGTGAAGGGGCTTCTGCCCTGTCCTGGCCCTCGTGGATCTGGAGTGCTGGGCCATCTCCCAGTGGATTCAGATGGAGCCAGAGGCCAAGTTCCCAGCAGGGGCTGCCTGGACCATTTAAACCGCCGCCTTCAGGGGCATACTGTCTACTGGCTGATCTAGGTCCTTCTTCCTCGCCAGGGTCAAGTGGGTGAAGATGAGGATGAGGAAGATGCCTGAGGGGCCGGAGAGGGATAGATCAGCCCTCCGAAAGGGCCATAGGACTTGTCTATCACTAGGGACTCCTTGCTATTGGTATTGATTTAATAAGGAAGCAAAGTTTCCTAGACAGCATCCCCAAGGCTGGGCTGGGTATGACTCTGTGGTTGTGGTGCCTGAAGGAGCCTGACTGCTTGGCCTGCTCAGCCCTCACCAGGGCCAGAACACCCCAGCCTCCAAGGTCCCTTTCTCTGGGGAACAGTTTGGGTGGGGATCATCTGGGAGCCAGTGAGTTGTTCCCACAGACCTCTGAGAGAAAGACACACTGTAGCAACGTGCTAGAACCAGCCAAGAAAACCAGCCAGGAAAAAAATTTAGGGGGCTAAAGAAACAAAGGGGATAGAGAGGGAGGCTTGGACTGAAAGAGTTAGGCTGGAAAGAGCTGGGCTCTGCCACACCCTGGCTGTGTGACCTCAGACAAATCACTTAACCTCTCTGAGCATCAGTGACCTCATCTGGAAAATGGGGAAATGCCAGCACCACAGGGTTGTAGGGAGGATTCAACGCAATAATCCTATGCTTGGCATAAGGCCTGATACACAGTTAATGCGTAGCAGTAACAGTAAATGCTGTTATCAATGAGGATGATCTTGATTATGACAACAGGAGGCCACAGCATAATGACTAGAAGAGCTGGGGGGCTCCTTCTCCATCCCTGTGGGGACACCATGGGACGGGGCACTGTCTATCCAGAGGCTATGGCTCCAGCCACCATTGCCCTCCCCCACACAGGAGCCCAACCTCCGTTACCTATTGCTATCAGGGTGCCCACGAGGATGCCCACCGCTGACAGCTTCGTGGGCATGCCCTTCATGCGGCCCACCTTGCGCATGCACTGCCCCTCCACATTGCAGCGACACACGATCACTGGGGAGAGGCAGGGGAGGAAGGTGAGGGCAGTGGAGGCGGGCTCCCCAGCTCCTCAGAGCCCTCAGCCCAGCCCAGCTGGCCAGTATGTGGGTTTTGGTGCATATGCTGTGTTCATGGGTGTGGCGGGGGATGCAAGCTCCTCTGTGCACGTACCTGCGTGCACTGCAGTCTGTGCGCCCAGCCACACACCTGCAGGTGTGCACAGGCATATGCTGTCCTTATGAGCCCGTAGACGTGTTGCCCAGCTCCTCCCCCTACATCCCAGGGGTTCCCTCAGGAACTACAGGCCCCTGACCTTGGCTGCACCCCAGCCCGGCCTCACCTCGGACCTGGATCTGCCACACCTGGTCATGGTGGCTGACAACTATGGGGACTACGTGTTCGCGTGGCTCCACCCAATGCAGGCCCAGGGTGAGGTAGGCATGGGACCCTGTTGGGACCATAAGCAGCGATCAGAGTCACTAGCCCGCTCCCCGAGGCCCAGCCCCACAGCATCTCACTTCCAAGCGCCACCCACTCCCCACCTTGGCCACAGCCTCCCTGCTTCCCCCACTACACACCATTGAGAGCCCGGAGGCGCCAGTCCCGCTGCGCCGTGGGGTTGGGGCCAAGGGCAAAGCTGTAGGGACCATGTCCGACGGCCAGGTCAGGGTCCCCTCTGGGTCCACCGACAACCACGCCACGGTCCTGGCGGGGTGTGCAGAGGTGGCGGGAGGGCACAGGAGCCAGAGTCGGGCGTGGGGCAGAAAGGGCCTTCAGGAAGTGGATCACGAGGGTCGCAGAGGTGCTCAGTGTTGGCTCATCTGCAGAGGAGGTAGTGCTGAGCTGGCCTGGGCCCTTCTGGGGTGGGGTGAATTCAGAGTCCCTGGCCTGGTCCCCTTCCCCACAGCCCATCAGTCTCGCCCTGTGAGTCCCCTCCCACGCCCCCTCCCTCCCCTCGACCCCCTCCTCTCCATCCCCTTTCTCTTCCTCACAATGCACTTCACCCCCTTCACTATCCAAACAGCTGCCAGGCCTTTCTGTGCCGTTCTGGATGCCATGCTGGTTCTCACTGTCCCCCCACCCCACCCTGGCCCCTGGTGCCGGGGTCCAACAATGTGGAAATGCCCTGACTATAGATGAGCTCACCCCTGTCACAGGACAGCCCAGCTCAGAGCTGAAACCTGCCTTCCTGAGGGACCCACCCTTGGGCCAGCTCTTCATCCTGTCAAAATGGCATTCAGAGTCCTCCCCACCTGGACCCAGCATCCCATCCAGGCTCACTTCCTGGCATGCCTGCCCCAGGAGAGCCACTGGCCCTCCCTCCCCACCCCCCAGTCCCACACCCTCTGCTCCCAGCCTGTGTCTGAAGCTGACACCCTGAGAGGCCCTCCGGGGCTGAGGGTGGGGGGTGGCAGGTGTCTGGAGGGAAGGGTGGTCTGAGAGGGGAGGCAGAGGCCAGGCCTTCTCAGAGAAGTATACTGGCCGCAGCCCCTTGCTCACCCCTCCTGCCTGGAGCAGAGCGGGTGCCAGCAAGGGTGCTGGGGAGGAAGCTTGGCCCTGCCTGTCTGTCTTAGGTTTTGTCAGCTTCCCACAGGCCCCCACCACAGCCTGGCCATACCTGCATCCTGGGCCTCCACGAGCACTGTGTACATGTCCCCAGGCTGGGCACCCTGCAGGGCCCGGGCTATGTGTACCTCCCCGGAGACCTCCTCTATGCAGAGCCAGCCCTCTGAGTCATTGACCAGGGAGAACCTGAGGGCCAAAGAAGATGGGGCAGGGAGGCAGGGACCACATATGGGGTCTTGCCCAGAGACCTTCTGGGTCATGTGATCTGCCCAAGTTCCACATGCCCTTTGTGACTTGAGGGCAGCAGCAGTGCCCGTGATCTCTCTCCAGCTTAAGGGACTCGTTGGGGGGCAGGGCTTAAACCACAGATACTGTGGCTGAGGGAGGGACTCTCAGAGCCTGGGGGGCCTGACTCAATTCCACTATTCCCAGGGCAGCCTACAAAGGGGCCGGATAGAGCCAGAGCCTGGGAACAGCACCCAGTGCTGCAGTCTGGGTGGGTGGCTGGAAGAGGGCCTGGTCCAGGACAGGACGGGGAAGCATCATCTGAGATCTCACGGAGTCCAAATACCCTCTCCATCCAGCACTGGTCCCCACCAGGAGTCACAACCTTCACATTGACCATGGTCTGAGGAACATTACAGGCTGTAGATAATGTGAGTTCCCTCTGAGGCCCTGGGATCATCCCGAGGGAGCAGGGGTAGTCCAGCCCAGCTAAGGGGCTGGGCTTTTGGCTCACCTGAGGGGACTGCTCATGGGGTCTGAGGGCCGGATGGTCAGCAGGAGGGAGCCAGCGGGGGTGCTGACTGGGACACTGGCCTCGTAGCTCTCCTGGTCCAACTGAGGGGGTGGCACCACCCTTTCCACCAGCACAGTCACGGTGACTGTGGCTCCAGGGCCTGGGTCTGGCCCCACCGGCTCTGCCACGCTCCGCACCACCACCACCAACTTGTGACTTGGAGCTGCCTCGTAGCTGAGGTTCTGGAACCAGTGGGGCCCGGGTCACTGTGTGGGCCATGGCTTGGCACCCTGTGCATGAATGTGTGTATGTGTGCGCCACTCCCCCACCCCTAGCCCCTTACCTTGAGGAGTCGCAGCTGGACACGACCAGAGCCTGGCTCCCAATCCAGGCCGAAGGTTCCCTCCACATCCCCTGCCTCAATGGCAAAGTCCATGAGGCGGAAGGCAGGCTCAAGGTCGGCGTCGGTCGCCATGAGTGTGGTCACCAGAGTCCCAGGCTCTGTGTCCTCAGGGAGGCTTAGGGGCTCCATCTGGAGAGACGGGGAGGGGCCATGAGCCCCCCGGTTAGCACCTTCTCAAGGTGTCCTCCCCCGTTCCTGCTTACCCGGGAAGTGGTGAACTCGGGGGCGTGGTCATTGATGTCCGTGATCGCGATTGCAACCTCACAGGTGCTGCTGAGGCCTGAGGCAGGGGAGGGCATGTTGGGGAGGCCAGGGTGGGGACAGAGGGGTCAGGGAACCCTGGTCACCTTCAGGGCACTTACCGCCCTCTGCTCCTCCCAGGTCAATGACCAGCACCTGAAGCAAGATGTTCTGGCCAGCTTGGAGGGGGGCAGCCCCCAGGGTCACACTGCCTGAGGTGGAGTCCAGCTCGAGAGCTCTCCCCTCTGCCCCCTTCTCGGGCTCCGGGCTCAGCAGCCGGTACACAATGTGGGAATTGGGGGAACCGGGGGCATCTGCATCCTCTACCGAAAGCTTAGTCACCTTGGTGCCTGCAAAGACAACACCCACGTGGATGGGAACACAGCCAGGCGCCGAGGCCTTACCTCACCTACTCTTCTTTGTGTGTGTGTGTGTGTGTGTGTGCGTGTGTGTGTGTGTATGTGTTGGGGGTGAGACATTGATATAGGGACCTGAGGCTGGTCCCATCCCAGAGGAGAGCAAGATGGGATCGTTCACAGGAACTTCACCCCTCCCCCACCCCTTGACAAGGCCCATAGCCCACCTGGGGGGCTGAGTTCAGGAATGCTGATTGCGGGGCCTCGTGGGGGGCAGACAGGCATGTTGTCATTCTCATCCATCACCACCACATGCAGCTCCAGAGGTTCGGCGGCGTAGTCCTCACCGCGGGTATTCTGAGCCCGCACCCGGAGCAGGTACTATAGTGGGCAGTGGAGGGCTTCAGATGAAGACCAGGGGCAACTCCAGCCTGGCCTGGGTCTGGGTTCCCTTCTGGTGGCCAGCTCCAGCTCTTCTGCCTCAGTGCCTGTGGGGGATGTGACACCCCCAGAAGCCCACTGGACGGGGACCAAGCACCCCTCAGCCTGTCCTCCTGGCTTCCCCCTCACCTCACCTCAGCCTGGGCTTCTCGGTCCAGCTCCCTGGTCACGTAGAGTTTCCCCTCCTTGTCCACATCAAAGGGTCCAAGGGGCTGGCTCTCCAGGTGATAATGTACATCCCCCCCACTCCAATGTACCTGGGAGGGGGACACAGAATAAGGGCCCCCAGGACGAGGGGCAGGAATAGCCCATGTCAGCCCTTATATTCCAACTGTTCCTGGGTAGGGAGCCTGGGCCCCAACTATTTTGTGACCCCAGGCAAGTTGCTGCCCTCTCTGGAGTCCAGGTAAGGTCCTTTTCTTTCAGGGCACTTGTGACAACTCCACGGTGGCCTTGCCCTGGTCCAAGCCTGGATCTTGCCCAAAGTGCCTGAATGACCAGGTTGTTTTGTTCTCTGCTCTCTCAGGCTGGGCCTGACCCCAGGGCATTCCTCGAGGAGCCTGAGACATTCCTGGCCTGGGTGACAATCCCCGTGGCACAAGGAGGTGGCAGCTGTTCTGCTGAGGAAGCCTGGGCTCAGCTCAGGAGGTCAGAGCACAGAGCCACGCCTGCCAGAGGATAGCAGGTGAGGAGCTAAGGGCCTGGTCCCAGGGCCTGATAACGCTCACTCCATCTTGAGAACTGATGGGGACAGTGGAGGGAGGAAAATAGGTAGGGGAGGAACAGGGGTCAAGTGGAGCCCCAGACCCCCCCCTCCCAAATCTCCACGAGACTCAGACCCAGCTGCACCATCCATGGGGTTATTTCAGCTGCTAACAGCCACTTACTCACCTGGGCAATGTGGTGTGGGTATGGAACTTGGAGATTCTCTGCCAGGTGGACAGGATCTAGGGGCACCCAGGTGTTTTCTACTATGGAGACATCTATGGTGGCTGTGGCCTGGTGGCCAGAGGCCTGGTCACCCATGTCCTTGACCTGTACCAACAGCTGGTATGGCCCCTCCAGAGCCTGATCTAGGCTGGTGCTCCCTAGAAGGGGCAGGGTGGTCAGCTGAGCAGGGGGCCAGTGCATCCTGGTACCAAACACAAAGCCAAGCATATGTCAGGTGTTCAGGATACTGTCTTGGCCAATGGATGAGAGAGACCTTTAGCACCATTGTGAGCATCCGACCAGGACTTGACGGTTTGCAAAATCACTTCCACATCTGCCCACACAATGAATGGTTGATAGACTGGATAGGTGGATGACCAGGATGGGGGGGCGGTAAACGGGTGGATAGGTAGATGAGTGAATGACCAGTTGGATAAATGGACAGTTGACTAGGTGGATGGATGGGGGTTTGAGAGGGTAGAAAGATGGGGATTTGGGCATGTGGATGGACAGTTGGATAGATGGACTGTAGGTATGTTTGCGTGGTAGATGGATGAATGGGTGGCTGGCTGAGTGGGTGTGTGATTGGCTTTTCTTTCCTTCCCCGACCTGTGCCTCTGGTCTGAACTCCCAGGTCCATGTCTCTCCTGCCATCAGTCCCAAGGTCTCCCAGCAGTGTCCTGGGCCACAACCCCTCAGGTCTCTCCTATCCTTGCCTCTTAGGCCCAAGTCTGCAGAAAGTAGGGTTGAGGCACTGCTATCCACACCATCCCTTAACTCTCCATGCATGGTCCTGCCTCCCCCCATGTTTTTGCCTTGCTGCTCTCTCCAGCTGGAATACTTTTTCCTCCTGCTTTATCTCTCAAGCTCCAACCCATCCTACAGCTCAGATGCAACCTTCCCCATCTTTTCCCAACCCTCCCCCCTCTTCACACCAGCTCAGGCTCACCCTGGGGGCTGAGAGCCAGAGCCCCCAGCTGAGGCTCCAGCTGGAACATATCTGCGGAAGGCTGGGATGGGGCCTGGTTCAGGATGTGGAATCGAAGATCCGAGTTGGCTGTGCCTGGCGCATCCCCGTCCGAAGCCTCAAGGAAGAAGAAGGGGACACCTGGTGTGTGTGGAGAGGGTTCACCATTAGGGGTGAAGGGGTGGGGAGAGTCTCCCAAGCTTCCTTTATCTCTCCCTGGGTCTTCCTTCTGTATTCATCATCATATCAGGATTCTGAAGGTGAGCCATGGCTCTTCACCCCACTTCATAGATGAGCAAAAGATGGAGCTCACCTGTGGACCCTCAGTGCGGTAGGGGGGTGCAGGATGGGACAGAAATGGGAGGGGGTGACTTGGACCTTGACTGCCCTGTCCCTATGCCAACTCTATGGCCATCTCTTTACTCTCTGTTCTCCCATTAGTGGCCACCTGACCTTGCTGTGAGATGGCTGCTTTGGGCACTCACCAGGCCTGGTGCCCTGGCTCAGCTGAACTTTGTAGATGGTCTGGGAGAAATGGGGCACCTGGTCATTCTCATCCTTCACATGCACAAGCACATGCTGTGGGCCCCACAAGACACGTCCATCCTCTGTCTCCAGGGTGACCTGGCAGGGAAGGGTAGTCAGTGCCCCACCTTGGCTTGGTGGCTTTCTCCTACCCCTGGCCCAGTCGTACCTGTAGCTGGTACTCTGCCTGTTCCTCCCGGTCCAGGGCCCTGGTCACCAGCAGGAAGCCAGACTCTGGGTCCACAGCAAAGGGACCCTCAGCTGCCACGCCTGAGTCTCCTGACAGAACAATCTGGCCCTCAGTCTCCTTATGGGGCAGGGGTAGCTGGCGAGGAGAGAACGGAGGTGAAGGGAGTGGGGGCCGGGCCTGGTGGATGCCTCCTCCATCCTATGGCTCCATTTTATATGTGGGGAAACCGAGGCTTAGAGAGCATTGGCACTTGCCTGAGGTCACAAAGCCAGTAAGGAACGGGGTGGAAATTCAAAGCCAGAGCTCTTTCCTCTGTGCCTGATGCTCTCTATACGCCGTGCCCTACTTTCTAAAGTTTGAAAACCCCCCTCCATCACTTCATCCTTAAACTTAAAGCTCTACTTTCTTCTGGGATTAAAATCTTATTAGTCATTCACGCTATACCACATACTGTCTCGAAAGCAGGGTTGAAAGAAAGCCAGAGCAAGAAAGAGAAAGGAGTGCTGGAGGTAGGGGAAGCAGGACTTGGGGGGAGGGCAGCCCATGAAGCTCTCAGGCTCACCTTGGTCAAGTACAAAGGGAAATTTCCACCGTAGTTTTCCGGGACATCCACATACACCTCTGCAGGCTGGGCCCCGGGAAAAGCCTGTGGGAGGATTCTCACCACGTCAGCAAGCTGTACCTTCCCGCCGTGGGTGCCGGGACTGACAGGGAAGGGGAATTCTGCCCATTCCCTGGGCCTGGCCATACCTTAGCCCATCCACCCCCTGGCCTTTGACCTCCTGACCCCACAACAGGCCTGTAGCCAGCTCTCATCACCATCCCCCAAACACTACCATCCATGGTCAGTGCAACTGGTCCCGGTAGAGTAGGGGGCGAGGGTACAAACCAAAGCCAGGATCTGAGGGTGAGGAGCAGGGCCCAGCTCACCTGGGGGATGAAGAGGCAAAGCAGACGCAGCCAGGCAGGAAC
The DNA here is from genome assembly GCF_964165515.1 of Mesoplodon bidens. NCBI lineage: Eukaryota > Metazoa > Chordata > Mammalia > Artiodactyla > Ziphiidae > Mesoplodon > Mesoplodon bidens. The sequence continues at coordinate 20,180,074 of NC_138175.1, read as the reverse complement.
CATGGTCAAGATGGGCCTGAGGGACATGGCAGTAAGGATCCAGCCCAGATCGCTGGGCAAGAGGGTTCCTCTCTCTAGAAAGAATTCCTCCCCTCATTCCCCCTCAGCCCCGGGGCCATGGCTTCCCCAGTCCCCACGGGGTACAATGGTCCCTCCTTCTTCAGCTGGACCAGCAACTCTCAGAGCTGCCCCTCCCCCTCCCACCCACTTGGACACTGCCCCCGCCCTTGTCCCCTGCCTGAGCCCACTGCATACACATAGCCAGAGGGCCCTCACGCCAGACTGGCCTCCTCTTCCTCCCCTTTTAAGGGCCTGCTGCTCCCCATTGCCTGCAGGGTAGTGTCCAGCTCCTTGGCCAGGCCCATCAAGACCCCCAGGCCCAGCTGCCCTGCATTTCTTCATTCTTGTGCCCACAAGGGTCTCCATGGGAGTTTCACCTCCAGACCTTTGTCTCCTTCTCCCCATGGCCTCCCCAGCTCGTAGATCCCAAAGTGGTCATTTCCCAGAAGCACCCCAAGTCACAAAAGTTTGAAGCTCGAAAGACCCTGATGACTCTGAGGGCCAATTCCTGTGGTCGCCTCACGTTGCAGGCAAGGCCTGAAGGGCAGAGCCTGACCAAGGTCATGGAAGGCTTGACCACAGGAGAACTCCTCCTGGAACAGAGGACTCGTGGTTCAGGGTCTGCGGGACTGTTCTACCGCCCACTGCCAGCCTTCAGCCATGGGGGAGTCCCTGCGGGGCAGGAGCCCTGCCCTCGTCTCAGCATTTTCCAGCACTTAGCGCGGAGCTGGGCACACAGAGCACAGACAGCCACGCCAACCAGTCCCGGGAACTCTTCCCTGGACGACAGGGCAGTGTTTCTCCTTCCCCCACCACCAGCACCAGCCTCAGCCCTGCCCACCCTCCACTCCCAGACCCTCACCCGTCGGTGCCTGAGGTTGGCTTCCTTGGTCCAGCCGCCAGGTGAGAGAACTCTTTCTACAGGGAGTGCTGGCCAGGCCGGACCGGGTGGAACAGGGCAGGGCGGACACTTGAGCAGGTAGGCGGGCCAGTCATGCTTGCTCAGGAGTGGAAAACACCACTGGGCCCACAGCAGCAGGCCTGGCCCTGCCCAGCCCCGCAAGTTACTTATTGACTTTGGAAAGCTGGGGGCTGCTCAGCATCCATGACCGCCGTCCCCAGGGGGTGGGGAGATCATCGACCTGGCGCTTGTCCCACCCCTACACGGCCCAGTGGATACTTCTCAGCCCTCTGGGTTTGGACACGACTTTTTTTTCTGTGGCTCCAGACTCGCTCCCACTTCTCTCCACTGTGCACCAGCATCTGCAGCTCTGCCTTGGCCCACTCTGTTCCTTTTGTCTGGAATGTCCTTCCCACCCCTTCATCTGTCTGCTAAGCACTTGCTGCAGCTTCAGTACTCAGCTCAAATATTCCCCTCTCCCAGGAACTCTTCCCTCGACTCCCAGGCTTGTTCAGCGTTCTCCTGTGGGAATATCTGGCCCCCAACCACGCCCCCATGACAAGTGCTATCTCTATCAACACAGAGAGGACACCAGGTTGTCACTGGCTGTCTCTTTCATCAGACTGGGAGGCCCTCCAGAGCAAGAATCAGGGACCCAGTAATGATCTGGCCCTTGCCCGGCCCTGGCAGCTCCCAGCTGGCTTGTGGAACTAAGATAAGGAGCTAGAGGTGGCACGTGCAGGATAGGGGAGCAGTGCATTACCTGAACTGGATACTTAGGGCTCCACACCACCCACCAGTGGGACCAGGGCGTGGGGTGGGGGGACAGCAGCCTGTGAGATCCCCTGAGCCTCCCTAAGTGCTCACACTAGCCCCTGGACACCGACAGGGCTGGGAAATGTACTGTCTTGTGCTTCTGAGAAGGAGAGAAAAGACTGAGCCAGCTCAGGTGACCTTGAGGGAATTGCAGGGCTGACCAGGGGCCCTGCCCCCAATGAGGGCAGCCAAGTAGAGTCAGGAGAAGCGTCTGGGCCTGGGAGTCTGGGATGGCGGGGGGAGGGTGGGAAAGGTCAGGGACCCTGATCTCCAGTCTCTCCCATGGTTTCCCCCAAGTCCTTACCACTGCATATCTGGTTAGATTCTCTTAGGCTGGAAAGCTGGATCAGGACTCCTCAGCTCACCCCAGCTTTGTCTGTCACAAGCTGAGTGCCTGCCTCAGTGTCACTTGGGCACCCCATCCTGGAGCGGTGCAGCATGCAGATATTGAAGGAGTCTCACATGCGTTAAGCTCCTACTATGTGCCTGGCACTGCTCTAAGCACATACCTTCATTATTCTACCCACTCCATTCTGAAGAAGGCATCATCCCCATGTCACACACTGAGGCACAGAGAGGTTGAGTGGCTTGCCCAGTGTCAACAGCCAATAAGTGGCAGAGCTAGGAAGGTCTGTATTCTTTTTCAGGCCTCAGAACCTTCACCTACTCTGACAAAACCACGCCTGCCACATGCCTCGAAGTATGTTGGGATTGGGAGTGGGGAGCAGCAGCAGCTCGGAGCAGTTAACGTTGCCCTAGGGGGCATGTGGGTTAGTCACGGGGATCTCACACCTGAGGAACAGCCCTCAAACCTCCTTCTGCTATTGAAAAACTGCAATCAGAGTTCTAACCAGGTTTTGAGGGTTCCCAGGAGTCTGTGGAGTGAAAAAATTGACTAATGAAGAAATGGATGGTCTCTTCAATAAATGGTGCTGGGAAAACAGGACAGCTACATGTAAAAGAATGAAATTAGAACACTTCCTAACACCATACACAAAAATAAACTCAAAATGGATTAAAGACCTAAATGTAAGACCGGACACTATAAAACTCTTAGAGGAAAACATAGGAAGAACAATCTTTGACATAAATCACAGCAAGATCTTTTTTGACTCACCTCCTAGAGTACTGGAAATAAAAACAAAAATAAACAAATGGGACCTAATGAAACTTCAAAGCTTTTGCAAAGCAAAGGAGACTATAAATGAGATGAAAAGACAACCCTCAGAATGGGAGAAAATATTTGCAAACGAATCAACAAAGGATTACTCTCCAAAATATATAAACAGCTCATGCAGCTCAACATTAAAAAAACAAACAACCCAATCAAAAAACGGGCAGAAGACCTAAATAGACATTTGTCCAAAGAAGACATACAGATGGCCAGGAAGCACATGAAAAGCTGCTCAACATCACTAATTATTAGAGAAATGCAAATCAAAACTACAATGGGGTATCACCTCACACCGGTTAGAATGGGCATCATCACAAAATCTACAAACAGCAAATGCTGGAGAGGGTGTGGAGAAAAGGGAACCCTCTTGCACTGTTGGTGGGAATGTCAGTTGATACAACCACTATGGAGAACAGTATGGAGGTTCCCTAAAAAACTAAAAATAGAATTACCATATGACCCAGCAATCCCACTACTGGGCATATAGCCAGAGAAAACCATAATTCAAAAAGACACATGTACCCCAATGTTCATTGCAGCACTATTTACAATAGCCAGGTCATGGAAACAACCTAAATGCCCATCGACAGACGAATGGATAAAGAAGATGTGGTACATAGATACAATGGAATATTACTCAGCCAAAAAAGGAACGAAACTGGGTCATTTGTAGAGATGTGGATGGACCTAGAGACTGTCATACAGAGTGAAGTAAGTCAGAAAGAGAAAAACAAATGTCATATATTAACGCATATATGTGGAATCTAGAAAAATGGTACAGATGAACCCGTTTGCAAGGCAGAAATTGAGACCCAGATGTAGAGAACAAACGTATGGACATCAAGGGGGGAAGCGGGGGTGGGGAAGGTGTTGGGATGAATTGGGAGATTGGGATTGACATATATACACTAATATGTATAAAAATGGATAACTAATAAGAAACTGCTGTATTAAAATAAAAATAAAAATAAATAAAAAAAGAAATGTATGGACCCTGGCCTGGAACCTTCTCAGAAACTGTCCCCAGCCTTGTCCCAGGCTGCTTCTGGTCTCCCAAGGTGGGCAGACATATACCAGTCCCCACTCAGCCACTTCTGCCCGTGTGGCCTCGGGCAAGTGCTTCTGTCCCCTGTCCGCAATTGCTGAATGGGGATGCTCCCTCCTGAAATGATGCGGGCAAACTCCTAGCAGGCACCTATGCCCAGAAGGCGCCCCTTCCCAGGTGTGGGTGGTGGGGAGATGCACACCTCCAGCTGTCAGCGAACACGTGCACACATTTATGCACAAATGCAAGGCCTCTCCTTCCAGGCAGGGAGGGCTCCAGGGACCTGCTCCCACATTAGCCGATGCCGAGCATGGGATGCTCTGGCCTGGCCACTCACAGCGGGGAGAACAGTGAACCCTCCCTGTCCTCCGCCTCCCACTCCCTTCCCAGTAGCCCAGCCTCAGCCGGGAGGTGGGGAGGCATGCGGACTCAAGTCCGCCTGAGTGTGCCTTCCTCATCCCAGCCTTAACAAACCAGCTGCCTCCTTCTCCAGCCAGGGAGTCTCAGAAGTCTTCCACAGCCACTCCACCTCAGCAGATTTCCAGCCCCTCAGGAGTGAGCAGGGCAGAGACACCCACCCAGGAGCCAGACCGAGGGTTCTTGTTTGGCCATGACACCTGGGGCAGGATGTGGTTCCTTGGGCAGCCTCAATTTCCCTTACATACAGTGGGGTAACTGAGCCTTTGATCAGCTAGGCAATGCCAGGCTCCAGCTCAGAAGAATCTGGATAACAGGCTGGGTGGGATTCATGTCTCTTCCTGCTGCTTGGACTCCCCAACCAGGCCCCCACCCACACCTGCCCCTCTGACCCAGCTGGCTATATCTGGGCCCAAACATTAGAATAGTCAAGGCCACACACTAGCGTGGGGTGGCTTCAGGAACCAGCCTTGTAGGTTCCTCAACTTCAGGAACCCTTCCTGCTCCTGCAGCCCCCGAATCAAAGGAAACACAGAGTCAACAGCCCTGACCTATCAGGAAATAGTCTTTATTACAAAAATCTGCATGTAAACAAATAGCCACTGCACAGAACAGCCTCCCTCCAGGGCATGCACACCACGGGTGTAGAGAAAGGCAGAGTCCTCTCCCCACTCATGGGCCTGCTCCACAGGCTGGGCTCAGGCTGCTGCATGGGACGCACATGGGCCTGCACAGGCATCTCTGTGGGCCCAGCCCTTGACGGCCACTGGGAGCCACCTCCCTGGGCAGCACTGTCTCTCTGTCCATGACCATGAGGTGGGGGATACCCAGAGTCTGAGCCAGGCCTGGGGCACCTTGGGCGGTTGGCTGGGCCAGCCCACCAATCTGCCCATCTGTCTGCACAATACAGTGAGTGCCCCAGGGCCTAGAGCACGGAGAGGTCATGGCAGGACTTGGACTTGGCACGCAAGGCCATCTTGCGGCTGTTTCGAGCGACGATGCGGCCCAGGAAGCGCTTCGCCTTCTTGCCAAGGCTCTCTCGCCGCCGAGTACCCGCTTGCCGACGTGCGTTGGCCTCTTTGCTGTCCCTGCGCAGGCGTATCTGGCGCACGACACCCTCAAACAGCGCCTGGACATTGTGGTGCAGCGCAGCCGACGTCTCAATAAACTTGCAGTCGAAGACGACGGCACAGGCCCGGCCCTCTGGTGTGGGTGGGGACAGGCACACGTCAATAAACAAAGGGTGGGGGGGGTGAGAAGCCCACTCAAACCCTGGCCACCCCATGGCAGCTACCACATCCCTGGGTCTTCCCCAGAAACACAACAACCCCAGCTCCTGTACACAGGGGCCCAGGCATCACTGGGTCACCCAATTGGCAGAGCGTACCCACGTTTAAGGAGCTCACAAAGGCCCACAAGAGGAGACTCATTTATTGAAATAATTTGAAGTTTGATATTTAAATGGAAGTGCTGTAGTAGTCAACAAAATGAAAACTTTGTTGAACAGCTTAGTGTTTTATGGCTTGATGTTATATCATGATGAATGATGGGTAGAATAGGGGGGACATCACCAAATCGCGGTTGGTTCCTCTGCGGGGCTCAGGTCTGGGGGCCACAGAGGATGATGCTGAGCCCAAGAGGGGGGTGCTCCCCATGGGCAAGATTACGCTGAGACTGGCCCTGGCCTGGAATCCAGGCTCTGAACTCCTGGCCTGATTCCCTGCACTCTCCTCACCCCTCATATGCCAGGCCAGGGACAAAGAAGACAGAAAAGGAGGGCTCTGAGGTGGCCCAGCTCAGCGTCCAGCAGCCTTCACCTCCCCTAGCTCATTTGGTCCTTGCCCCAGCACTCAGGTCTTTGGGAGTCCTGTGGGAGGGCAGAAGCTCTCCCCCCCTCCCTGAGTTTTCTTCCTAAACATTTTTAGCCACTGATGGTCCCCAGGGACTCGAGCTGAGTCAAGACTGAGTGGACCACAGCCCAGCCAGGATCTCCCTCCCTTTCTGACCCACTCCCTGCTCACCATCCAAGGAGACCTCACGAGAGCGCACCAGGTCGCTCTTGTTGCCCACTAGGATGATGGGCACGTCGTCTGTCTGCCGCGCCCTCCGCAGCTGGACCCGAAGCTCTGAGGCCTTCTCAAAGCTGTCCTTGTCCGTCACTGAATACACGATGACGTATGCATCTCCCATGGCCATGCAGTGGCCAGGTAGCCAGCGGCCCCCATCCTAGGGAACACAGACACATATTTACCCAATAGTCCTCACGCCCCAGCTACAAGGCTGTCACTCCCGGCAGGTCCCTACCCCCAGCTCACCCCTCCCACCCTGCCCTGGTCTCAGCCTGCATCTTACCTGATCCCAAATGTCATAGACCATGAGCGCTGCCTCTTCTCCATCCACCATGATGGAGCGATCATACGTGTGCCCTAGGCAGGAGACCAGTAGTCAGGTTACCTGCTGGCTGCCAAGAGCCCCCCTCCTCCAATACACCAGGTTTCCTGTTCTGGCCACACCCTTCAACTCCTCCCCAGGGCCCTCCTAACCTCCTCCTCCACTGATGGCTGCTATGTAGCAACAGAAGTGACAGGGCTGAGAAGTGGGGGGTTGGAGGGCACGGTGTGCCTGGCCCCCACCTAGGCACCCCATCCACAAGCTAGCAATGTCCTGGGTAGCCACTCCTGTGCTCCCTGCCCTCCTGTTGCCTGAGACCCAGCGTGGTTCTGGCCACAGTGGCCTGAGTTAGAACAGACATCCCCTGGGGACCTTGGTTACCTAGGACTCCTCTCCTAGAAACTCCCTCTGGCTGGGTTCTTGCCAGTCCTGGCAGGGAGGGATATCCTGTCCCCAGACTACAGAGTAATTAATCGTATGCCCTGGGCCTTCTACTCTAAGCACTTCTTTCTCTACTAAGGGCTGGGGTACCTTCTCCCTTAGTTTCCCCACCTGTGAAAGGGGTAGGTAGAGGCAGATTCTCAAAGTGCCTTCAGAATCCCGTTGTTATCTGCTGCTCTTAATCCTGGTCCCCAGTCCTGTAGCTCCCAGTCCTACCCCTGTGCTCGCCCCTCCCCTGAGCAGTCCCTCCCAGCCCCTCACCTGCGGCCTCTGCTTCAGGCCCGTCCTCTACGCCACCGAAGATGCGCGCCAGAGCGCTCTTGCCGACGCCAGGCGCCCCCAGCAGCAGCACCTTGTAAACGCTCTCGTCCGAATCGCTGCCTCCTGAGCTGAGCGAGTCGGAGGAGCCCTCGGGCCAGTCCAGCCTCGGACCCTGGGCCCCAGGCCCGGCCTCGGCCGTTGTCAGAGCTCCCGGAGCCAGCGCCGCCTGCAGGTCGCGCTCGTCCACAGGCATGCTCCGGCGGTGCAGCGGGGGCGCCGGGCCCCAGGGTGTGCTGCCCCGACGGCGCTCGCGCTCGCGGCCCCCACCGCGGCTCCCGCCCGCTCCGCTGCCGCCGCCGTTCAGAGTCATCGCGTCGGACACCGTCTGGGGAACGGGAATCCAGATGGCCGCGTGAGCCGCGGTGGAGATGGAGTGGGAAGCTGGACCCGGGACGCGCCTGCCCGACCACGGGTCAAGAAAGATGCTCGGGGCCCAGGACATGCCGCAGAAGGTCCTTGCGCCCTGACTTGTGACCCATCCTCCTGACTCGTTCATCCTAGACGGTGAGACCACCCCCACCCCGCTCTGCCAGGACACACTCACCCACTCACACACGGACACGGTCAGGACTAGGTAGGTCCCGGGCTCGGATACAATCCACTCGCAGACCCAGGCTCGGACACTCGACGCTGTCGCAGCCGCTGCCTTCTCGGTCCGCACTGGGTCCGGGCTCCAGAGCCGCCTATTTAAGCCTCTGCCCGCCCCCGCCGCCACCCCCGCGCTCGCCCCGGGCTGCGCTGTCCGGGGGCTGACGTGTCCGTCCCCCTCTCCCGAGGGGGATCCCCCGCCCTCCTCCTAGGACCTCACACCCACCCAGCCCCCGCCTCACCCGCCAGGGCGGGGCAGGGACAGACTCCGCAGACAACAGCCCGGTCTGAGTGTGTGTGTGTGACTGAGTGTGTGTGTGTGTGTGTGTGTGTGTGGCGGGGGGGGGGGCGAGGGCGGGGGGAGGGGAGGCAGGTAAGGAGGGAAAAGGGAGAAGGAAAGGGAGCACGTGAATGGTGCGGAGGAGGGCGATGGAGATGGAGGGTGCCACCACGGGGGGGAGCCAGGGGGAAAGCCCCGACCAGCCAAGTGCGCCAAGTCCCCACTAGGGAAGAATTGAGGTCTGGCCCTTTAAAAGTGATTTCTCCTTTCCCTCTCTCCCAGTCCTGGCCTGTCGCCCAAGCAAGCAGACCAGTTACAGGTCGGACAGACTTCACCCTTCACTGCCCATGTCACCCATTCCCCACCCGCTGGTATCTGAGCTAGCATTTAGGGGCCCTAAATCCAGGCTTCTAGCCTCAGCACCAGGTCCTTCCCACTCTCATCCCTGCCCCTGGCAGTTGAAGATTCCACCTGATGAGCCTGCCCTTCAGGATGAGGGTTAGTGACACCTGAGCCCCTGGGGGCCCTTGGAGAGCTGTTTGGGGGAGGGGGCAAGGAAGGGAGGCCCTGGCAGTGTGGTGCAGGTAGAAGGGCAGCTTGAACCTTGGGGAGGGAATACAGGCCCAGAGAAGGAAAAGGATGAAGTCAGCACCACCTCCCCCTCAGCACCCTCCAGGCAGCTGCTAGTAACTCTGCTAAAAATACCTGGCCCTGGTCATTCTGCTCCTGGCCTGGAGGTTGCCCAAAGTTGGGGAAATCCTGGCAGACAGGTGTCAGATGCCAGCAGGAGTGGATAGGGGTGGGACTAGACCAGGGTCAGGTCCAGCTGCAGGCACTCTAAGAGTCTGCAATGTCTCCTTCCTTCCCTTTAGTCTCAGTCTGCGCCTGCAGTTCAGGACACACACAGGGCCTGGAGGTTCAGACTCCCATGCAGAAGGGGCATAGTTGTAGAGTAGGGATGGGGTCAGCGGGGTGGGGGTTTAGCCACCACTTGGTGCTACCACTACCCAGAGATCAGCCCCTCCTCAACCCAGGGAGGGTGCTGGGGCACAGAGGGGAGGCGATGTAATGGGGAGGCTTGGGTTCTAGTCCTGAATCTGCCTCCAGGCTCCTGGGTCTTGCCTCCCTCCCAGCCTCATGGTGGCCAGCTGTAAACTGCCTTGCTCATGTTTGGGGTGTGTGGAGACTGGGAACAGGCATGCTGTGAGGTACTTTGTGAGAGGGACTCGCTATTAGAGTGACGTATGATTGTGATGAGTGTGGTGGGGGTGGGGGGCACCCATTCAGGGCTCAGGTGACATCACGGAGGGATGGATCCTAGTGGGCTGTTGTAGGTTGTCATGGAGACCTGGGTCAGGTCTCTCTGCTGCATCAGTTTCCTTGGCAACATCTGAGAGGGCCTTGGAATGAGGAGGGCCTGGCTAGGTAAGTGTTAAGAGGGTTCATGAAGGCCCATCTGGTGCTTGAGGTCCTCAAATTTAGGCAAGGCCTGGACTGAGGGGTGATCTATCTATTTGTGTTCTTCACATGGCCTGGGGGGTCTTGGAAGCCTGGGCAATCCCATGTTGACTCTAGCTTCCTGGACGAGATCCAGAGGGAAGAGGGAGTCATGGGTTGAGCCTTCTGTCAAAGAACGAAAGTCTTGGGACTTCCCTGGCGGTCCAGTGGTTAAGACCTTGCGCTTCCTGTGCATGGGGCACGGGTTCGATCCCCAGTTGGGGAACTAAGATCCCACATGCCGTGGGGCACGGCCAAAAAATTAAAAAACAACAAAACAAAAGGAACGAAAGTCTTAAGAGCCAGCAAACTACTTCCCATCAGGAACGCTGCTGGGCTGCTTATGGCCCCTCCTAACCACCTTACACATGACCTTGCTGCTGACAAGAGCCCCTGGATGTCCAACAGAGGGTGGGTGTGGGGGGTAGCTGTGGTGCTTCCAAGCAGGGAACCATGCAAGGAATTAGGGCTGGGTTTCCCCTCTGATAATCTAAGCTCTTGACCTCAGCAATGTTTCCTCATTGCCAAGGGAACTGCATCCACATTGGGCCACTCAGGCTCCAAGCATTCTTCAACAGGCCAGACCCACCACAAGCATTGGTATGGCCAGGGGCCCAGGGAACCATACTAGGACATGACCTTGAAACACCCCCGTTCCCACCTCCTGGTCCTCTCAGTTCTCTGGGCTGAGCTTGGCTGCCCAGAAGGAGCAAACTGAGGCTTGAATACCCCTAGGATAGCCCAGCCTTCAAATCCCAGCTCTGCACCTTACTAGCTGTTTCACCTCTGCCCATTTAGCTTGGCTGAGCCTCAGTTCCCGCTTGTGTAGAACAGGAATAATGTCTTCATGGGGGTTGTTATAAGATATAAATAACACAAAATGCAGAGGTAAGGTGGTTGGCACATGTCTGGCCTATAGTAATATCTCGATATGAACACTTTTTATCTTATTTTTAAATTTTATTTAGTTATTTTTTTGCGGTACACGGGCCTCTCACTGTTGTGGCTTCTCCCATTGTGGAGCACAGGCTCCAGACGCGCAGGCTCAGCGGCCATGGCTCACGGGCCCAGCCGCTGCGCGGCATGTGGGACCTTCCCGGACCAGGGCACAAACCCGTGTCCCCTGCATCGGCAGGCGGACTCTGAACCACTGCGCCACCAGGGAAGTCCTGAACACTTTTATTATCACCCTTAGTTGGACAGGACAGGTTGAGTGAATCCCTGGGCCCTCTCCTGCTTCTTCTTTCCTGCTTCTGCTCCATTCTCTCCAGAATGGTGGTCTGCCCAGGAGAGGGGCAGATGCAGATACCTCTCCCCTCTTCCCCATACCCACCTCTTCTCTGTGGGACCCCATGCCCTTCCCCTTCCCTCGGGTAGCAAAATGCTGCAAAGGCAACTTGGCTGGATTTCAGTATTCCCAGCCCTCCTTACACCACGCTCCCACGCCCCAGTTCTTCTGTTCTAAGTCTCAATTCATTCATTCCACTGACCTGTACTAAGTACCTACTACTGTGTGCCAGGCCCTTGTGCTTTGGGAATGATGATGAGCAAAAATGGACATAGCTGGGCCTGTTCGTACATGTCATCTAATCTCTGGGTCAGTCTCACTCAGTTATGATTTGTTGTTCCCATTTTGTAGACATGGTAACCGAGGCCTGAGAAGTCACAGGCCAGAAGCAGCACAGCCAGACACCCCTGGTGGAGGGCTTCAGGGACCTAAAACTTCACCCCACCCCTCCCACCCCCATGTTCTCAGACAGCAGCTGGGATTCCAGAAAGTTCCCCGGGCACTAGCCCAGGATTCACGAATGGTGTCCCTGCAGGCAGCTGTGGGCCACGCACAGATGAGTCAAGACTGACAAGGGGGCAATCTGATATGCCAGCTGGATATGAGCAGCTTGATGATCCTCGTCCACCGTGGCCTGGCTGCCAGGAGAGCCAGCTGAATGACTCAGTGACACCTGCCTTCCCCGTGACCTGCCACCCCCAGGTGAACACAGACACCACAGACATCTAGACACATCGGGCTGTCAGTGCAGAAGTACACACGTCGTAAAGCCTACAGCTGGGTATTGGTGGCTGGGGAGGCTCCCTGGGGCCTGCGGGGCCCTGGGTGGTCTCCTGCCTCTCTGGAGCACTGAGCTTCTTCATCTGTGGAAGTGGGAGGTACTCTGCCTGGAAGATCACCTGAAATGGTCCCAGATCCATTTTAAATCTCCAGAGCAGTCCTAAGCTATTGTGTCTCCCCACATCACACATGAAGAAACTGGGTGACATGGGTCGATGGCTTCACCCCTCTGAGCAGCCAGATCTTGGTCACTAGGTGGAGTTACTCCCGCCTGGAAGTGGGGGTTGGAGGTGGGCGTAGGCCCCTCCAGCTAGGCAACAGCACCCCCTGCCAGCTGAGCAGTACCTGCTGAACAGCTGAGGTTCCTCTGCTCCCTAACTGGAGGTCTTGGGGAGTCAGTTACTTATTCTAGAATCTTCTTTCATCTGCAAAACAGAGATGATAAAGAATAACAACTGCCACACAGGGCTGGCTTGAGGACTGACTGACTAGATAGTATATATAAAACCTTTGGCCAATGCCCACTCTCAGGACAGGTCCAATGTTGTCAGAAGGTCCCCAGATTTGCCAAGCGGCCAGGGTCCCTGCTGAGGCCTCTGCCCACCAGGTGGGCAAGTCTTCTTAATATCCGCATTTTTCCTCAGAGAAGGAAATGCAGGCAGGGGATTGTGACATTATGACTCCTGACTGGCTGATCCGAGGTCTAAGCCCCACGGTCTATCCTGGTGACCAACTGTGCTGGGCGAGGCAGAGGCCCCAGACCTGAGCACCTGGGGTGACATACATTTCCCAGGCTGCTGGTGGAGACAGTGCTTCAGATGGCTTTCAGCAGAGAAATCTGCTGGCACTGCCCTGACCAGGGGACCAAACTGAGCATCACCAACAGTGGGGACAAGCTGGCATCACACAGCTACTGGTGGATGCTAAGGATATATACAACACTCCTGGGCAAGGTTCTCACTAGTCAACTCAAACCTGAACTCAACCAACTTCTAGTTTATAGGAAACACAGTAGACAAAACAACAAATCAGACTGTGGGGCTTCTCCAGGACAACTCACCTGGGCTTTTCAAAATAGTCAGTGTCAAGAAAGATTAAAAGGTAGGGAGGCAGGGAGACAGTTCTAGAAGAGGCTAAAGAGAGATGACAACCAAATGCAATACACGAAACTTGACTGGAGCCTGACTTAAAAAACAACTATGAATGACATTTTGGGAGAAATTCATACATGCCTGGATATTAGATATTAGTGTCAGAGAACTGTTCATTCAGGGGCCAAAAAACAGTACTGTGGTTACAGGCTTATTCTTAGGACACACAGGATGAAGTACTGAGAAGTGAAGGGTCATGTGTCTGCAGCTTACTTTCAAGTATATTTATATTCTACACACATATAAATAAAACCAAAGCTGCAACATGTTAACAACTGTTAAATCTAGGTGGTGGGTATACAAAAGTGTTCACTACATTATTCTTTCAATTTTTTGGCATACTTGCAACTTTTCCTAATCAAACCATTGGGAGAAATTTAAAAAATGAACCAAACCTCATCGACCCAGCCTGTATAGGCACTCACTACCACCCCTATCCCAAACCCGGAGTGACCCCCACTGAGATGAAAGACTCTCAGGCATGCTGGGAAATGAATATAAATTAAGGTTTATTACAAAATGCAAAATGTTAGTTTCTTATTGTCAGTGGTTCAAGAAAACAAGGCCATGAGCCCTGCGTGGGGCTGGGAGCAAAAATTCAGGCTCAGGAGCGGGCTGATAGGCACTGGTTCACAACCTCCAGCAGGTGGGTGTTCTCTAGGGCGGCTGCCACCCGCTCTTTATCCGCAAGCTGCTTGTTCACTGGGTGGAAAGGAGAGAGTGGTGAAATATATTTATACCCCCACCAACAAAGCCCTCATGCCCCCGCCTTCCCAGGATCCCAAACCTTAGTCAGGCTACCCCAACCACCTGAGCCCACACCTACCCCACCTTCTTGTGACCCCTTCCCACCTGGCCACTCATGTCTGCTTTCTATACTATAAAGCCTGACAACCCTGGTCCCGTGTACTTAGGAGAGGGAGAGGGCGGGAGTGGGAGAACATGGTAAACACAGGACACTCAAGTCAGGCCAGCTTAGCTCTAGGCTGCCACCTCCACTGGGGAGTCACCCACCTAGTGCCAAGCCCCCAACCCTCCCTCTAATCTTGCCCTACAGACCACCATGGCAAGCAGGGAGCCTCCAGGCTAATGCCTCAACACCAGCCCATACTTACCTGCGTGCTCCGAGGCATGGGTCCCTGGTGTAATGTGCACGTCCAGCTGGGAGGGAGATAGGTGGGGCCTGAGCACTCACACACCTGTCTACCCCCTTTTCCCCTCTCCCCACTCACCACCTCCAGCTGATCCTTCTTCCTAATCATGCCTCTGGACTCCGGCCCTTCCATTACACCCCAAACCCACTCAAAGCCATTCCATCTCTACCCAAAGGACTGGCCAATTGCTACTGACTTAAAGGCCCACCTGCACCCCATCCCTGCTCCAAACTTATCTACAGCTCCCTACTGCCCTACCTGCCACACTCCTCACTACTTTTCTGCACTTTCCAGCTTGAGTCTTTATTCTTGTCCCATCCAATTGGAAAGCCTCCTCCCAGTTTTACCTCTGCTAGCTGGGATCCTTCCAGATCTCACTCTGATGTTCAAGTTCATGCTCTCCATGTCCTCCTCAGTAGCAGACACTCATGCCTGCCCCACTCCCAGGGCTCAGTTCCACCTTACCTTGAAACGCTGGGGAAGGGATCGCAGAAGCTTGACTTTGATGGACAGGCCAATAAGTGTGGCCATACTGCAGTGCGGAATGGTGGGTGTGAAGGCCACGGCCACTGTGCTCTCGGGATCGCTCACCTGGTTGGAGAGGTGGGATGTTAGGAGTCATGGCCCGTCCAGCCCATAGACCCTCTTCTTAGTTTGTTGCTTCAGGGAAGTCATCTAACCAGTATGGGTCTCAGTTTCCTCATCCATAAAATGGGGACACACACACACACACACACACACACACACCTGTTTCCTCATCCATAAAATGGGGACACACACACACACCCGTTTCAAAGATCCCCTGAGGAGTCCATGAGCTGAGAGAACGCTAGCACCCTGGTGCACAGCGGAGCCCTTCTGACTCTCCGGAACAAGTCGCTCCCCTGGACGCTGGGAGTGACTCACCTGAACCCGGACTTGCTCTACTACGTTCAATTCTTCTAGCGTCAGTGGATGCTCCGGGTCATTGATGGAGCGAATCAGATGTGCCAAGTGAAGGAAAGGGAACTCTGCGCCTCTGCCCACTCAGAACCCGCCCCCCCCCCGGGATTGCCCGGCCCTACTACAGCTCCACCGACTACTGGACATCACTTCATCCCACCACCTCCCAGGCCCCCGCGAACCCGCCCGCGCCCGGCAGCGGCGGATATCGAAGATCTCGCGCGCGTCGATGCTGTCTGGAACCTGCTCGTCCTCCTCGCCCGCGGTCACTGGCCGCTCCCCAGAGCGCTCGTAGATGAGGGGGTTAGCGTTCTCGAGGAGGCCGCCCCCCATCCCGCCGCCACCCACCATCGCGGAACTGCTGCCGGCAACTGTTGGCGGGCGCTTCCGCTCCTACGGTGCATTTCCGGGGAACGGGAAGGGGGCGTGGCGTGGCGTGGCGTGGCGACGGGGTAACGCGAGGGACACGCGGCCCTGCCGGTATGCCGCCTGCGGTTTGGGTGGAGGGGCTATCTCCGCGCGCTCTCTACGCGGATCCGAGAAAATGCCGAGCGCTCCAACAAAGACACAGAGAAGGGACCACGGTGTGCGAACCGGGAGGGTGCCTGACGGCGCAGGCCAAGGCTGGGGCACTGAAGACCCGTCTTGAGATTGAGCCAGGCGTACCGTCAGGCATCACTTCCTCCGAGAGGCCTGCCCCTTAGGCTGGGCGGGCGCCCAGAGTTGCCTCTGTCCTGGCACGGTTCACTGCGCTTCGGAACTTCCCAGTGACGCACGTGCAGCCCCCGCTGCACCCAGGGCCTGGGAGTGCTCTCCCCTTTACCTGCGTGCGGCCCTAAAGACGTTCTTCAAATGTTTGTCCAATGGATAAAGGACCGTGACCTCGATTTTGACGAGAGGTGGGGACAGGGAAAGACACGGGGTGGGGTTGAGGGTGTCCTTAAGATGAGTGCCACAATCAGGTGTGCATTTCAAAAGGCAGGCCTTTGCCGAGTAGGGAGGAGGGCCCACGGAGACCCTCAGACCAGGAACAATAGGGGGATGAAGGCGGGCCCAGGAAATCGATCCCCGAAAGCAAGGAGGAGTTTTCGGAATGAAGGGCCGTCAGACTTCCCTGCGTTTACTCGGGCGGTTCCTTTCACTCTGAACGAAGGTCGTTTTCATTTATCTGTCTATGGGAATCCTGATCCTGCACCTCCTCAAGGAAGCTCTCCTGGTTTCTCCAATCACAGCTTATTGCTTCCTCTCTCTCCCCCTCGGAACACACTTGTCGGGCCTGTGACTATAAGGACACTGAACGCAGGTTTGTGGAGAGGGTTCTTGGTATTGCGGAGGGGCTGCAGAAGCCTCAAGGTCCCTGCGGAGGAGGCCCAAGAGGACAGAGGGGAAGCGGCTGTGCTAGCCCCTACCTGCCACTGGCCTTTGCCCGTTCTGTCCCGCTTTCCTGCCAAAGCCATCTTTCCCCGCCTACTCCCTTCCCAGTGCAAAGTCCAGGCCTGGGCGAGGCACTCAATCGTCGATGGCTGGATGCGTCCCTGCGCAGCCTCTTGGTGAAAAGCAGCATGTCCGCCGGTAGTGCAAAAAAGACCTGTGAGCCCACGATGCAGCTGGACCGACTTCACGAGCGGCTGAGAGCCGTGGCCTTCGGGGTCCTGCTTCTCCTTGTCCCGGGCCAGGGTGAGGCTCCGACGCGGGGCGGCAGGGACCAGGGTAGGATTTGCCAAATTCTGCAGAGGCAGGACCTGAGGCTGCGGGAGGAAAGGCGTCCGGGAGGTGGGAGCCGGCGGAGAGTTCCAGCACCAGAACCGTGTGAGGGATACGACGCCATCTCTGCGCCCCCTGAGGCGCAGAGAGAATTTGGGCCGCCCCAAGTCGCACTACCCCAAGGCACAAGCAGGCCCTAGGGGCTCTGAGCAGCGCGGGGCGGGCTGGGGAGTTATTTGGGACATTTCCCTGCGAGTGATTGTGGTGGAGCTGGTGCTGACGGGGGTAATAACAACAATAATTATACCTTCCCGCCACCATTTGGCTCTGAGTGTTTCGCCCTTGGCCAGAGGGGTGTCCTGACACCACTGAGCAGCTCTCCACAGGAGCCCTGGGCAAGGTTACTGGCTCAGCCTACAGAAGCCCCCATCCCCCGGCCACCACATCCTACTATCAGACAGACTTCCATGTGCTTCTCTTCACCCCGTGCACCCACCCCGAGTGAGGGCAGGTCTTGACCTCCAGGGCAAAGGTGATCTCTCTTTCTGCCAGCCCTTATTGGTAGCCTTCATAGCTTACGCTATGTGGGCATGGTACCTGGGCACAGCTCCAGCTCCTGTGCCCCCTCTTTTTTTAAAAAAAGATTTATTTATTTGGCTGTGCCAGGTCTTAGTTGCAGCACGCTGGATCTTCATTGCCTTGTGCAGGATCTTCCTTGCAGCATACGGGATCTTTAGTTGCAGCACATGGGATCTTTTAGTTGCAGCATGTGGGATCTAGTTCCCTGACCAGGGATCGAACCCACACCCCCTGCATTGGGAGTGTGGAGTCTTAACCACTGGGCCACGAGGGAAGTCCCCTGTGCTCCTCTTGAAGGGCGTGATCCTCTAATCCAAACGGGCTCTGCCTGTGGGACCTGACTATCATCTCCCTTCCCAGTCGAATCTGCCTGGGTAGCGTCCACACTCATCACTACCCCGAGGCCCAACCCATCGTGCTTCTGCCCTTGCCCCTTGCTCACCAGGCTCTAAGAGGTCACCAGAACCTTCCAGCGCCACGATCTGCGAGGCCTCACTGATGCCTCTTTCTAAAAATGTTGCTATGTTGGATGGGACCCACTTTCAGAAAAGAAGAACTGGCAAACACAGATGATGGGTCTGACCCTCTCCTGTCCCACTCCGTCCTGGCTTATAGGCAGGGACCATCTAGGTCCCCAGGGCCTTCCACACACTAACCAGGAGTTTACCCAAGAATGGATGTGTGCATGCATCCTTGGTTTTCACCCAAATGGTCACACATTGCCTCCCTTTTTGGTCCCTGGCTTTTCCACTTCCTGACACAGGGAGTGACCTCTCCACACGCCCACATGGTAGAACTTAGTCATATTGTTTAATGAAAGGGCTTCTCTTCAAGGAGGAAGCATCCTTGATGTAACTAGCCTCTGATCAGGAACATTTTAGCAGGTTTTGTCTTTTGCTATAACAAACATCAAGCATTAAAGGTCGGTGGAGGCAGTGAATTACATGGGCAGACGTTACATCCCACAAAGGACTTACGTAGACAGCGTGTTCCTCGGGAGAAGCATGAGTCTTCTGACTTGGAAAGGCATTGTTCAATTGCCCTCTGTGGAGCATGTGAATAGCTGCTAACTCCGACCTCACCCACACCAGGTGTCGTCAGGCGCATTCATCCAAGTTAACCTAATGGGTGTAGGGTAGTATAGTTCCATAAGGATGTTTTTTTGTTTTCTTTCTTTTTTTTTACTTTTTATTATGAAACCAGGCTCAAATCTGCCAAATTCTGCAGAAGCAGAGCCTGAGCCTGCAGGAGGAAAGGCACCAGGGAGGTGGGAGCCAGTGGAGATAACACCAGGGAAATTGGGAGCCTGACTGGATACCTTCCTGCGCCCTGAGGCACAGAGAGGGTCAGGACTGCTGTACCATGATCTACCTTTAACAGTTATCAAGACCTGGGCAACTTAGTTTTGTCTGGATTAGCACCTCTCCTTTGCACCATTATTTGAAGCAAATTCCAGACATCGTATCACCTGTAATTTTTTTTATCATGTCCTACTAAAAGAAGAAATATATGTCTGTCATAATTTCTTAATGTAATCAAACATCTAGTCAAATATTCTTTTTTTTTTTTTTTTTTTTTTGCGGTACGCGGGCCTCTCACTGTTGTGGCCTCTCCCGTTGCGGAGCACAGGCTCCGGACGCACAGGCTCAGCGGCCATGGCTCAGGGGCCATGGCTCAGGGGCCTTGCCGCTCCGCGGCATGTGGGATCTTCCCGGACCGGGGCACAAACCCGTGTCCCCTGCATCGGCAGGCAGACTCTCAACCACTGCGCCACCAGGGAAGCCCCAAATGTTCTTATTTCATATTATCTCATTGATATTTATGACTTTTTTAAAACCATGATTTAAACAAGGTTCTTACTTTAAACATTAGTAGATGTGCTTTTTTAAATAACAGATTTGAGATATAATTCACATGGCATAACTTTTACCCATTTAAAGTGGTTTTTAGTATATTCAGAGTTTACCACATCAATTTCCCTTTCCCCAACATTTCTGTCTCTATGAATACACCAATTCTGGAAGTATAAATGAAATAATCCAATATGTGGTCCTTTGGGACTGGCTTTTTTCACTTAGCGTATTTTCAAGCTTCATCCGTATTGTAGCATGTTCGGTACTTCTTTTTATTGCTGAATAATATTCCATTGTATAGATATGGTACATTTTATCAATCCATTTATCAGTTGATGGACGTTTGGATTGTTACCACTTTTTGGCTATTATAAATAATCCTGCTATGAACACTCATACACAGGTTTTTTTGTGGACATATGTTTTCAGTTCTCTTGGGTTTATACCTAGGAGTGGGATTGCTGGGTCCTGTGGTAACTCTATGTTTAAACTTTTTAAAAAGTAATTAATTAATTAATTAATTAATTTTTGGCTGTGTTGGGTCTTTGTTGCTGTGTGCGAGCTTTCTCTAGTTGTGGCGAACAGAGGCTACTCTTCGTTGCGGTGCAGTGGGTTCTCTTGTTGCGGAGCACAGGCTCTAGGCACACGGGCTTCAGTAGTTGTGGCATACAGGCTCAGTAGTTGTGGCACACGGGCTTAGTTGCCCCGCGGCATGTGGGATCTTCCTGGACCAGGGCTTGAACCCGTGTCCCCTGCGTTGGCAGGCGGATTCTTAACCACTGCGCCACCAGGGAAGTCCTATGTTTAACCTTTTGAAAAACTACCAGGGTGTTTTCCAAAGCGCCTGCACCATTCTCCCTTCCCACCGGCAATATACAAAGGTTCCAGTTTTTCCACATCCTTTCCAACATTTATTATTATCTATCTTTTTGAAGTATTTCATGAGTCTCTTTCAATCTTCAGATTCCTCCTCTGCCTCTTTTATTTTTCTTGTAATTTTGTTGAAGAAACCAGTTTGTTCTGGAGAGTATCCCAGAGTTTGAGGGTTTTTTTTGTTTTTGTTTTTCCTGAAGTATAGTTGATTTATAATGTTGTGTTAGTTTCAGGCATACAGTAAAGTGGTTCAGTTATATATATTATATATTCAGAATGTTTTCCCTTATAGATTATTACAAGATATTGAGTATAGCTCCCTGTGCTATACAATAGGTCTTTGTTGGTTATTTTATATATAGTACTGTGTTTGTGTTAATCCCCAAATCCTAATTTATCCCTCCCCACTTTGTCCCTTTGGTAACCATAAGTTTGTTTTCTATGTCTCTGAGTCACTGTTTTGTAAATAAGTTCATCTGTATCATTTTTTTTAGATTCCACATATAACAGAGTTTGGGTCTTGCTGATTACATCCCTAGGGTGTCTTAACTGTTTCTCTGTCCCCTGTATGCCCGTAAACTTGTATTTATATTCCAGAGGCTTGATCAGATTCAGATTTTAGGTTTTGCTTTGTTTTGTTTGGGGACAAGACTACTTCATATGTGGTGCAGTGGACTTCCAACAGAAAACATACAATGTCTGATTGTCTTGCTTTTTGTGACAAAATAAGTTGTTGACATCACAGTCAGATTTCAATGTGCATTTCTCTTAGCATGAGTGAGATGAACATCTCCTCATTTGTGTAAGAGCCGTTTACTGGTATTCCTTATTCTGTCTGAACATATTCTTTCACCGTTTGATATTCTTTCACCAAATATGCATAGCTGGCATATTTCTTATTCATTTATAGAAATTCTTTATCTATTAAGAATATCAGCTCTGGGCTTCCCTGGTGGTGCAGTGGTTAAGAATCCGCCTGCCAATGCAGGGGACACGGGTCCGAGCCCTGGTCCGGGAAGATCCCACATGCCATAGAGCAAGTAAGCCCGTGTGCCACAACTACTGAGCCTGCGCTCTAGAGCCCGTGAGCCACAACTACTGAAGCCCATGCACCCAGAGCCCGTGCTCTGCAACAAGAGAAGCCACCGCAATGAGAAGCCCGTGCACCAAAATGAAGAGTAGCCTCCGCTCTCCACAACTAGAGAAAGCCCACGCGCAGCAACGAAGACCCAACGCAGCAAAAAATAAATTAATTAATTAAAAAAACGAAAAAAAGAATATCAGCTCTTTCTCTGTTAGGGGACTTTCATTCTCTTCCTGCCTCCCTGATCCCCACAGCAGGGCGGGCTGTGCTTTTTGTGTTCTAGACACAGCTGCCCTTCTCGTTGTAGTTCTCCTCATACTCTCACTCTTTGTTTGGAGGATAATTTCTCTATGTCATTCTTGCCACCTAGAGTGTGAGATCCTTAAGGACAGGAATCTTGTCTGTCCGATTCCCACAGTTCTCCTACTGTCTCCTAGGACCTGGCACACAGTGAGTAGAAAGGACACTCTCACCCCATCAAGCTCATTTGTTACTATTTATTTGAGGCTAAACTATGGGGCTAAACCATGGTGCCGAGCCCCAAGGAGCCTCAGTGAGCATGGTGGAAAAGGCTGGGGCCGTGGAGGCAGTTGGGGGTGGGGGGCGCAGAGTTACAGGCAGGAAATCTGTAAAGCAAGTGTTTGTAGATCAGTGTCCCTCGAGCTGAGCTGAGGACAGGAAGGAGGTGGCAACATCAACAGTCTGGGAGGGCAGCTAAATGGGGAGACCCAACCCTGACGTCCATCTCTCTGCCCGCAGGCCAGGACTCTGACAGCCCCGTGCGGACCACGCACACGGGCCAGGTGCGGGGGAGCCTCGTGCATGTGAAGAACACTGATGTGGGGATCCACACCTTCTTCGGAATTCCCTTCGCCAAGCCACCTCTAGGGCTGTTGCGGTTTGCGCCTCCGGAGCCCCCGGAATCTTGGAGTGGTATAAAGGATGGGACCTCCCACCCAGCCAAGTAAGCAGGGGGTCCAGGGAACTCTAAGCCCTGGGATAGAGGGTACTCTGAGCTCTGGGCCAGGCTGCAGTTGTCATTTCATGTCATTTCAAAACAACCAGTTTTCCCTCTGAGTTTGGTGGATTTTCACATGCATTTTTCTGATGAGCATGCAGGGGCTTGAAAGGGTGAAGTAACTTTCCCAGACTGAGGGCTTAGCACTCAAAGAGCATTAGCTTCACAAGCTGAAGGGACGAGCAGAGACACACAACTCCCTAGGTTCTAGTTGTGACAAGTGATCTCTGCCACCAGAGGAGGTATCTCTGGGAGAGGTTTGAACCTTGTAGGAGCTCCTGACTCTAGCAGCAGACACTGTAGATCCCTGAGGAGCAGAAGACCCCGCTCTGCACAGTCACTGTGCCAACAGACAGGGCCAGATGCCATTGACCAAGGGGCGTGTATATGTTCTTGAAACTGGAAACTGTGGGAGTGATGAGGTTCCCTGAGAGTCTGACTTGGGATGAGGGATGTCCCACTGCCCTTCTCATGAGAAATTAATCCATTCCTTTTGGCAGCACATGTATACAGGCTACTCCCCTGTTCCAGGTCTGCCTGAGTACAGTGAGAGGGTGGTGAATGTCACCACATGCAACCAATCGTTCTCATAGAGACCCTCCAGAGTCAAGATTTCTCAGCCTCAGGAGGATTGATATCCAAAGCCCTCATAAGCTTGAGGCCTCCTGGAAGACTAGGCTCCATCCCAGCTTCCCCAGAGTCTGTGGCCTGTAGCTTGGTGCAAAGGGGCTTTAGGGAGGGATCACATGTGAGTGAGGTATCAGAGGAAGTGGGACTAAGGGTAGTTGAGAGCATATCTGGGCCCAGGATCTGGTTATGGCCACAGCATGGCCCCAGGACTGACTGCCTGCCACGGTCACCAGGTGTCTGCAGGACTTCGCTAGCACGAAAGAAATGACTCTGAAACTACTGAATGTGACCCTGCCTTCTACCTCCATGTCTGAAGACTGCCTGTACCTCAACATCTACACACCTGCCCATTCCCATGAGGGCTCTAACCTGCCTGTGAGTGCCAGGCCACAGCTGGCTAAGGGGTGGGAGGGCATTTCTTCTGCAGAAGATTTAAAAGAACAAGATCAGCCTGGGCCCCACTGCAGGGTGGACCCTGTTAAGAAGCTTCTTACTATCAGATCCAAGAGAGTCTTTCTTACCCAGCATGGGTGGCTGATGCCTGGGCACAGGGTCACAGAACCCTGGCTGCTCCCAGACATCAGAAACTGTGGCCCTGGTTGGGACCCAGGACCTATACCCAACCAACTCATACCCAGGACCCACTCAGGTGCTGAGGGATGCACTCTGAGGTGGCCGGAGATCCCAGCCATGGATTATCTGTTGGGCCAATGAGAATAGAGTACACTTTTAATTAATGTGCGTGCATGTGGGGTGATCAGAGAGACATCCCTTTTCTTTGCATGTCAGAGAGGGTTCTGGGAGAAGTGGAGCCGGGCTTTGGTATGTGGGACGGACCTCAGAGTGTGGGAGGCCCGGTTCTCCTGATAGAACTTGGGTTGCCTTCAGCCCAGGTCATGAAGACACCACTTTGTCTTGCTGGAGTGTCCCTGTGGTTAGGAGGACAGAGCCAAAGTGGTGGTTAGTTTAGGTAGCAGCTCTGGTGGGGTTTGGGCTTGGTGGGAGCCCTATGGTATCTGTGCCTTGGATTCGCTAGGTGATGGTGTGGATCCATGGTGGTGGATTTGTCGTGGGCATGGCTTCCATGTATGACGGCTCTGCTCTGGCGGCCTTTGAGGACGTGGTGGTGGTCGTTATCCAGTACCGCCTGGGTTTGCTGGGCTTCTTCAGGTGAGACTGGGGCTGGGCTCGGCAACGCAGGCTGATGGAGCCAGGACAGTCCCATGACCCTCATCCCTGCCACCTCTCAGCACTGGAGACAAACACGCAACTGGCAACTGGGGCTACCTGGATCAAGTGGCCGCACTACGCTGGGTCCAGCAGAATATCGTCTACTTCGGAGGCGACCCTGACCACGTCACCATTTTTGGCGCGTCTGCGGGTAGCATAAGCGTGTCTTTGCATGTTGTGTCCCCCATGTCCAAAGGACTCTTCCACTGTGCCATCATGGAGAGTGGCGTGGCCCTGCTGCCCGGCTTCACCACCAACTCATCTGACGTGGTCTCCACAGTGAGTGACCTCAACCGTGGGAAGCCCAGACCTGCTGCCCCATCTCTTACCTCTCAGCCTCCATTACTCAGTCTGTTAAATGGGGATAACAAGGCCTCCCCTGCCATCAGAGGACCTTGGAAACAGCCACCTATCTGGGGATTGTTCAAGGGTCAGAATTCACAGACCTCTGTCAGCGCAGAGGCTGAGTACATTCTGTGGCCCACAAGACTGCTGCGCTGGGGGCCCCCATCATAGGCAGGACCATCTAGGCAGGTGGGATGGCCCCCCTGGCAGAGTCCTCTGAGCATCAGGGAAGTTGGAACAATTTCAAAACTGTAGGAATCCATTCACAATACTCTGTGAGATTTGGGGTACACCTGCCTCCAACTGGGGCACTGGGCAAACCTCTCTCCCCTACCTGGAAGCATGAGCCAGCCGCTGCCTGGTCTCTTTACAGGTGGTGGCCAACCTGTCTGCCTGTGGCCAGGCTGACTCAGAGGCCCTGGTGGACTGCCTGCGGCGCAAGAATGAAGAGGAGATTCTGGCCATCAACAAGGTTTGACCGATGGACATGGCTGTGGAGGGAAGGCTCCAGTAGGGGGCAGGCAAGCCTGGGTGCCCTTCATCCTCCCTGGGCAAGTTACTGTAGCTCCTCATCTTGGTGTCCTCACAGCCCTGGATGGGAAATCGAGGCCAGGCCATGCTGAGGCAGGTATAGGACCTGCCGGGGTGGGTGTGAGCATTCTGGGACAAGCCAAGAAGGGGTGGAAGATGTCTGCGGCATCAGAAAGTGTCTGCAACCTGACCTTGAGTGTCCCTTAGCCCTTCAGCATCATCCCTGGCCTGGTGGATGGGATCTTCCTGCCCAAGCACCCCCAGGAGCTGCTGGCCTCTGCCGACTTGCACCCTGTCCCCAGCATCATTGGTGTAAACAGTGATGAGTACAGTTGGATCATCCCCTCGGTGAGGCCCACTCCCAAGCCTCCAGGTGCGGGGGAGCCCATCCAGTGGGAAGGCCTCGGGGCTTCGTAGCTCCAGGCCCATCGTATCTCCAATTCGAGACTCCCCCACCACCCAGGTCGTGAACAATTCTGACACCCAGAAGGAAATGGACAGAGAGACCATAAAGGATGGCTTGCAGAAAATATTAACAATGACGGTGAGGTTCCTGGGGACCTGCCCACATGGGGAGGGGGCTCCTTTCCTATCCCAAGGCACGGGAAGTCCAGCCCCCAGATATCCTGTGCATGCAGCACCCCTCACCCAGAGCTTGGCCCCTTTCCCCGATTCCCTATCCCATCCCAGGATCCGTCTCCCGGTCCTGCCTCTGCTGCGTCCCGGCCCCGCCAGCCTGCCTAACCTGCCTCTTCCTGATCCCCTGGCGCAGATGATGCCACCTGAGTTTGGTGACCTGTTGATGGAGGAGTACATAGGGGACAGTGAGGACCCCCAGACCCTCCGAATCCAGTTCCATGAGATCCTGGGGGACTGCATCTTCGTGATCCCTGCACTCCAACTAGCAAAGTTGCAGTGTGAGTACATCTGCACTAAGGCCGGACTGGCTGGGGGCGGCTCAGAGCTGCAGGTGCCAGATGAGGTCTACTGGTGTCCAAAACCTAGCCCATGTCTATTTATTGGTGCCCGGCACTTGATATCCTTCATCGTGGTAGATCCACATGGCTAGTCTAAGAGACAGACATTTACCCCCTTTTACGGAGGAGGAAACAGGTTCAGTGACCTTCAGTGACTTGCCTAAAACCATAGCCTAGGAAGTTCCAAGGCCACAATTTGAACCCAGCCCCTTCCCACTGCCCTTGCTCCAGCCTGGGGCTCCTCCACCCCATTGTCCAGATTCCAACCAGCTTTGGACTTAGCTATGTCATCACCATGGGGGATGCAAGAAAGATCCGGGTGAGGGGCCGCCAGGTCACGGCCCGTCTTCCCCACCTCCTCAGGTTCCTACGCCCCTGTCTACTTCTACGAGTTCCAGCATCAGCCCAGCTTCTTCAAGGATGTCAGGCCGAGCTATGTGGGGGCAGACCATGGAGATGAGGTTCACTTCGTCTTCAGAAGTCTTTTCGGGAACCGCCACAGTGAGTCTTCCTAGGTGGGGGTCCCTCAGAGGCTCCTCATTCCCAGGATGTGGGATGGGACATTGGCTAAGGCCCTGAGTGAGGGTGATTGCCCTCACTGTACAGACGAGGAAACGGAGGCTCAGAGGGAGGAGGGGATCAGGTGTCCAAGATCTGACAGCTAGAAAGATTGAGCTTGAATTGGAGTCTAGCATTCTTCAGACTGGAACCCGTGTTCCCTCCACCTCTCCCCACCCTGACCTTGGGTTTCTGCCATGGGTGCAGAGGGGGTGTTTGAAAGGCCTCTTTCTTTCTTCCTTCCTTCCTCCCTCCCTTCCTTCCTTCCTTTCTTTCTTTCTTTCTTCCTTTTTTTCTTTCTTTCTTTCTTTTCTTTCCTCCCTCCCTCCCTCCTTTCTTTCCTCCTTCCTTCCTTTCTCTCTCTCTTTCCCTCCCTTCCTTCATGCCTTCCTTCCTTGATTTCTTTCTTTTTCATATTTATTTCTTAAATGGCCTTCTGCTCTCAGAAGAAGGGAGCCTTCTGGGTCAGGGATGAGCCCAGTGTTGGGTCAGCCAGAGGCCGGGATGAATATATGGGGTTTGGGCAAGGAGAGGGCCTGGGGAGCGGGCAGAGAGCCAGGCCTTGGGATGGCAGGGAGGAGCCTGGGATGGGGTGAGGGAGAATGACCCACAAGCCGGACTGGAGTTGCCCTGACCTGGACCCTTGTCCTCTTGCTCTGTAGTCCAACTCACTGAGGAGGAGGAGCTGCTGAGCAGGAAGATGATGAAGTATTGGGCCAACTTTGCTCGAAATGGGTGAGATGTCACACTCCTACTTTAACCTCCACGGTGGGGAGGGCAGGGCTTGAGCCCATCCTGGGCTCCCCTTGTCTGTGGTGACTTCATTAGCGGATGTGTCCTTAATTGCATGGCAGCCCCCTCCCCAGCTCCAGGACCTGCCTGGACAGAAAGGGGCCTTATGGGTGCTGGACACTCATTCCATCTTGGGGTGACCAGGATGGGGGGTGACAGTGCTGTTATCCGCAGAGCCTCCCTCTATCAGGAAGGGACAGAGGCCGCCCTGTCCCCTGCGGAGCTGACGCTCTGGTGGGAGGTAGTTTCTTTCCTCCTTCTGGAACCCCACCCCCATTCCCCAAGCTTGTTTGGCTGCCTTGCCTGACCCCAGTCAGGGTGCTCTGTCTGGGCTGGGTAGGGCTCAGAGTGACCTTCACACTGCCCCACGGGAGGGCATGTCTACAGGAACCCCAACGGCGAGGGTCTGCCCCACTGGCCTGTGTTCAACCAGGAGGAGCAGTACATGCAGCTGAACACGCAGCCTGCAGCGGGCCGAGCCCTGAAGGCCCACAGGCTCCAGTTCTGGACGAAGACCCTACCCCAGAAGATACAGGAGCTAATGGAGGCCAAGGAGAAGCACACAGAACTGTAGCTCCCTGCGTCTGGGGTGGGGAGGGCTTGAGTGTAGGTGGGGGTCTGCCGGATGTGCCCACACACACCCAGTGAGGAGCCAGTAGTTTTTTCCTTCATTCACATAGCCATTCATTCATTCATTCATTCATTCATTAGTCTACCCATCCATCCATCCAGCAAACATTGAAGAACCTACTGCCTGATGTCAGTTCCCAAGCCTGCCATGGGTCCTCTCTTGTTAGTCACGATCCATAAACCCTCCCAGGAAGCTGGATGAGCAAACCCCAGTGGAAGTTTACCTTCCTCAGCACCCCACTGGGCCCTGGGCCCCATCCTCCCTCCCTCACCTCCACTCCCTCCCCACCCTCTCTCCTCTCCCGCTGAAGGAAGGTGCTTTGGGGCATGTCGCCCACACTTGGCTCTCAGCAAGGCCCCCATGCTTTCCATCTGTCAATGGCCAATAGGAAGCCTGGATACCAGGAGCCTGGGAGCTCCGAGGTCTCAGCCCCGCTGAGGCTCCCAACTACTTAGAATGTAAATGTCCCTGTCCCCACTCATTGTCCTCCTAGGTTAAGTGCCGCCTATCATTGACATTTAAACAACCTACTCATTCACTTATCAGTGTCCCACGGAGGTAACTGACCCCATTTTCTGTAGGAACTCGGAGTGGGCTTGTCCATGGGTCCCTGGAGCCTGGACCAGCTGCCCAGTGGCCAGGAGAAGCAGGCAGGCTCCTCAGTCACTGCCTCCGGAAGTTTGTCTTCATTCTCAGTGGTTCTGCAGACACTGTAGGGCCCAAACTTTACATGACTGTAGCACATCCATGAGGATGTTTATCTGTGGGATGTTTCCTGGATGTAGCACTGAGGGGTCAGAAGATCCAGGCATATCTAGGGGAAGAGACTCTTGTCGGCTGGCTCCCAAGGGCCTCTTCATCCAGGGAGGTCTCCTTTGCCTTTTAGAATTCCCCTTGCTACCCTGCCACCCTCCCCCCGCCCCCTCTGCTGAGCATTGCCCAGCTCACCAACTCACTGTGGGTATCCACATGATTAGTTTTCCTACTTATCTCATTGTTTTCCCCAAACTTTTATTCCCCCTGCACCATCTCCCCCCCACAAAAAAATACCCTATCTTACATTTTATCTCAACATGCAAAGGTACCAATTATGTTCACTTTGCCTGTTTGTGCCACCAAAGCACTTTCTCTCTATCATTAAGAAGCTGTATCCCTCTTCTCATAGATCCAGGACTCCCTATCTCTGACCCTCTGGGCGCCAGGTTTCCCAGGAGGAAGGTCCCCCTTCTTTCTGCCCCACCGTAGAGCCTCCTGAAGTTGGGCTTGAAGGCTGGAGATTCCTGCGTTGCCAACTATGGCCACCAGATGACAGACTAGCATAACCTTAAGCTTGAGATGAACAACTCTGGAGCCGGAAGGAGCTTTCCTTCTAAAGAACACTGCCTGGTGCTAATGCTTCCCCACCCCACCGCCCACCCGCATCCTGAAAGCATTTATTGAGCACCTGTGGCATGCATGCCTCTGTTTTTCAGTCCTGCATATGCACAGTACACTTCCCAAAAGTGGATTCCCAGAACTAGTTTTAGTTAATCTTATTTTTTTAACAGCTTTATTGTGGGACCATTTACATACAATCAAATTCACCCATTTTAGGTGTACAGTTTGATAAATTGGGATAAATGTATAAGACAACCACCATCACATCGAGTTTTAGGATGCATCCTTTGCTCAGAAAAGTGCCTTTAGGGACTTACCTAGTGGTCCAGTGGTTAGGACTTTGCCTTCTGATGTGGGGGGTGCGGGTTTGATCCCTGGTCAGGGAGCTGGGATCCCACATGCCTCGTGGCCAAAAAAGCCAAAACATGAAATCGAGGCAATATTGTAACAAATTCAATAAAGACTTTAAAATGATCCACATCAAAAAAATAAAAAATCTTTGGGGCTTCCCTGGTGGCGCAGTGGTTGGGAGTCCACCGACCGATGCAGGGGACACAAGTTCGTGCCCCGGTCTGGAAAGATCCCACATGCCGCAGAGCGGCTGGGCCCGTGAGCCATGGCCGCTGAGCCTGCGCGTCCGGAGCCTGTGCTCTGCAACGGGAGAGGCCACAACAGTGAGAGGCCCGCGTACCGCAAAAAAAAAAAAAAAAAAAAATCTTAAAAAAAAAAAAGTTCCTTTATGCCACTTTGCACTGCCCTGACCCTGGTCCCTCACAACCACTAAATTGCTTTCTGTTGCTATAGTTTGCCTTTTCTAAAATGTCATAGAAATGAAATCTTTTTTTTTACCAGCTTCTGTCTCTTAGCATAATGTTTTTGAGATTCAACTAGTAGTTCTCTTTTCTTGCTGAATAGTATTCCATATATGACATGCCACATTTTATCCATTCTTCCATTGATGGACATCTGAGTGATTTCTATTTTTTGGCTATTTTCAATAAAGTTGCTATGAACATTTTCAGACAAGTCCTTGTGTGGACATATGCTTTCATTTTGTAAATAGTAAATAGCTAAGAGTGGAATCACAGGGTGATATGGAGAGTGTATGCTTAACTTTTAAAGAAAGTGCCAAACTGTCTTCCAAATTGACTGTTCCATTTTTGCACGCCCACTGGCCATATTGGTGGGGTCCAATTGCTCCAGATCCTCGCCAACACTTGGTCTTATCAGTCTTTTACATTTGATTAATTTAATGGGTATGTAGTGGCATCTCATTGTGGTTGGTTAACTGCCTCTCTCTCTTTCTCAGTCCCTCTCTTTCTCATGAGGCCCTGAATGTACCTATGTGTCAAGATTCTGGGAGAGGGAACAGCCCCACCAGGGAGGCTTCCAAAGAGGATTCAGGAAGCTGCACTGGTTATTTCTGGCAGAAGTTTGATCCTCAGGCTCTCCAACTCGAGGTGCCAGCTGGAACCCCAAGAGAGGATCTGGCACCTAGTCCAGGCATGACCCTCACCCTGTCCCTCATTGAATCAGCACATCCAACTCTTTGAATCAGCAAATATTTGCCAGTGCCTCATACTCTCCACCCATCCCCCACCTCCCACTCCCAGCCCGCCATGTTCCTGACACTGAGGCCCAGAGGTAAGTCCTGCCCCGCCTTGGAGTGGGAGTCTCCCAAGCCAGCACAGAGACAGACACCCTGAGAGACCCTGTCCTGACACAAGAACAGGCTCCCATTGGCTCTGGTTTCTTGCCTCGTGTTTTCACAATGTAACCTCACTTTAACCCTATGAGGTTGGTTCCTGTTATCATCACTGTTTTATGGATGACAAAACTAGGCCCAGAGCTGTGAAATAACTTGTACTAGGTCACACAGCTGCCACTTGGCAAAGCCAGGATTTGAGTGCAGGAGGTCTGGCTCTTAAGTCACATCTTCCCTGCATTTGGAATGGGATTCGAGTTGTTAATAGCAGTCTTCCTGCCCCCTTTCCTCCATCATCCCTACCCCGGGTCTCAGGACCACTGGAGGGTAGTGCCCTGCTTCTGCCCTGTCATTTGAGGGTCCTCCAAGAGAGCAGGCCTACCTGAGAGTCACCCCCAACATACACCCTGGGTATCCTCAGTCCTCGGGCCCCTTGGCAGAGCTGCTCAGGCCCAAGGCGCTGAGGCTCTATAAGGGCATCATCCAACCACTGTGGAAAAGAGCTTGTTTGTTTTTCAGAGCATTAAACACAGAATTACCATATGACTAGCAATTCCATTCTAGCTATACAGCCAAGAGAAATGAAAACATAGGACCACAGAGAAATGTATAAATAAATGTTTATAGTAGTAGTATTCATAATTATAGTAGTAGTATTCATATAGTAGTGTTGGTAGAAACAACCCAAATGCCCTTTAATGAATGAATGGATAAAAAAATTGTGGTGCAGCCACAGTGAAATATTATTCAGCCATGAAAAAGGAATGGAATACTGGTCTGTGCTGCAACTTAGATGAACCTCAAAAACATGGTGCTAAGTGAAAGAAGCCAGACACAAAAGGTTACATATCGTATGATTGCTTTTATGTGATACAGCCAGAATAGGTAAATCCATAGAGGCAGACAGCAGATTAATGGTTATCAGGTCATCAGGGGATGGGGGTATTGGTGTGTGAGGTGAGGGGGGGTAGGGGTGGGAATGAAGAGTGACTACTTGATGGGTACAGGGTGTATTGCTGGGGAAGTGAAAGAGTTTTGTAACTAGAGAGATGTGGTAGTTACACAAAATTGCAAACACACTAAATGCCACTGACTTGTATACTTTATAAAATGGTTTATTGTATGTTATGTGAATTTCCATAAACTGTAAATTTTTCAGCCAACTAGCTGTTTACTAAATATCCACGGTGAAAGCTTTAGCCATGGAAAGTAACTCATATCCCTCATGGAGACCTCTCCACTTCGTACATGTCGCCATTGGCGTAACACTTTCTGAAATTGCTCTGCCGATTTAAATTGCCACCAACAAAGTCTATGGGTTTTTTGTTTTGTTTTGGAAGTACTGCGCAGCTTGCAGGATCTTAGTTCCCCAGCTGGGGATCAAACCCATGCCCCTTGCAGTGGAAGCGCAGAGTCCTAACCACTGGACCACCAGGGGAGGCCCTGGAGTCTACAAGTTTCATTGCAACTTTACCAGCATTTGCAGACCACAGTTTTTAAATGTCAACTTTTTAAAAAAATATATACATTTATTTATTTATTTATTTTTGGCTGTGTTGGGTCTTTGTGGTTGTGTGCGGGCTTTCTCTAGCTGCGGCGAGCAGGGGCCACTCTTCGTTGCAGTGCGCGGGCCTCTCAATGCAGTGGCCTCTCTTGTTGCGGAGCACGGGCTCCAGGCGCGGGGGGCTTCAGCACCCGCGGCTCGTGGGCTCCAGAGTGCAGGCTCAGCAGCTGTGGCGCACGGGCCCAGTTGCTCCGCGGCATGTGGGATCGTCCCGGACCAGGGATCGAACCCGTGTCCCCTGCATTTGCAGACAGACTCTTAACCACTGCACCACCAGGGAAGCCCAAATGTCAACTTTTTTTTTTAATGTAATTTACATACCATAACATTTACCCCTTTAAAGTGTACAGTTCAGTGGTTTTTAGTATACTCACAAAGTTGTGCAACCATCACCACTATCTTATTCCAGAACATTTGCATCAGCATCACCCAAAAACAAGCCGGTGCCCGTTAGCAGTCACTTCTCATCCCTCCCCGCACCCCACCCCCACAGCCCCTGACAATCACGAATTTACTTTCTGTCAAGTCTATGGATTTGCCTATTCTGGACATTTCATAGAATAGAATCATACAATTTATGGGTTTTGGGTTTTTTGGGGGGGGAGGTTGTTTGGTTTTTAAATATTTGTTTATTTATTTTGGCTGTGCCATGTCTTAGTTACGGCATGCAGGAACTTTTAGTTGCAGCATGCAAACTCTTACTTGTGGCATGCATGTAGAATCTAGTTCCCCAACCAGGGATGGAACTGGGGCCCCCTGCATTGTGAGCTCGGAGTCTTACCCACTGGACCACCAGGGAAATCCCAGTATATGGTTTTTTGTGTATGACTTCTTTCATCTAATATAATGTTTTCAAGGTTCATGTATGTTGTAACAGATATTAGTACTTCATTCCTTTTTGTGGCTGAATAGTCTATTGTATGGATATACCACATTTTGTTTATCCATCCATCAGCTGATAGACAGTTGGGTTGTTTCCATGTTTTTGGCTATTATGGATTCCCCTACTAAGAACATTTATGTACCAGTTTTTGTGCAAACATATGACTTAATTTCTCTTGGTTATATACTTAGGAATGGAAACTCTGGGTCATATAGCAACTCTTTGTTTAATCATTTCAGGAACAGCTGAACTGTTTTCCAAAGTAGCTGCACCATTTTACGTTCCCACCAGCAGTGTGTGAGGATTTCAATTACTCCACATCCTTGCCAATGCTTGTTAATATCTTTTGTTTTGATTGTAGTCATCCCAGTGGGTGTGAAGTGGTATCTCACTGTGGTTTTGAGTTGCACTTCCCTAGTGACTAAAATAGTGAACATCTTTTCATGCACTTATTGGCCATTTTTATATCTCCTTTGGAGAAATGTCTTCTGAAATCTTTTGACCATTTGGATTATTTGCCTTTTTATTGTTGAGTGGTAAAGATTTACATATATTCTAGATACAAGTCTCTTATCCAATATATGATTTGCAACTATTTTTCTCATTCTGTGGGTTATCTTTTCACTTTGTTGACAGTAACCTTTGCAACACAAAAATTCTTTATTTTGATGAGGTTTAATTTATTTTTTCTTTTGTTGCTTGGCCTTTTTGTGTCATACCTAAAAAATGATTGCTTAATCCAAGGTCATAAAGATTTACCTCTATGATTTCTTCTAAGAATTTTATAGTTTTAGCTGTTACATGAATGAATTACATTCATCTGAAGTTAATTTTTGTATATGGTATGAATTAGGGATTCTTTTGCATGTGGTTATCCAGCTGTCCCTGCATCATTTGTTGAAAAAAACCTATTCTTTACTTACTGAACTGTCTTGGTGCCCTTACTGAAAATCAGTTGGTCATGAATGAAGGAGCTTGTTTCTGGACTTTCAATTCTACTCTGTTAATTTTTATGTCTATCCTTATGGTACTACCACACTATCTTGATTACTGTAGTTTTGTAGTAAGTTTTGAAATTGGGAAGTGTGAATTCCCCAGCTTTGTTCTTCTTTTTCAGGGTTGCTGTATTATTTTGCCAGAGTTGCCATAACAAAGGACCACAGTCTGTGTGACTTAAACAAGAGAAGTTAATTGTCTCACTATCCTAGAGGCTACAAGTCTGAAATCAAGGTGTTAGCAGGGTTGGTTCCTTCTGAGTGTTGTGAGAGAGACTCCATGCCTCTTTCTTAGTTTCTGGTAGCCTCACACATTCCTTGGCTTATAGATGGCATTCTCCCTCTGGCTTCACATTGTCTTCCCTCTGACCCATCTGTCTCTGTGTCCAAATTTCTCCCTTTTACAAGGACACCAGGCATATTAGACTAGGGCCCACCCGAATGATTACCTCTGTAATCATCTTAATTTGACTAACGGCCTTATCTTTAAATAAGGTCACATTCTGAGGTACTGGGGGTTATGACTCCACATATTTTTTATGTGGAGACACAAATCAATCCATAATAATTGTTTGGCTATTCTGGGTCCCTTGCATTTCCAAGTGAATTATGATCAGCTTGTTCATTTCTGAAAAAAAAAAAAGCAGCTGAGATTCTCATAGGGATCACAATGAATGTATAGATCAGTTTGGGAAGTATTACCATTTTAACAATATCAAGTCTTCTAACCCATGAACATGGAACATCTTTCCATTTAGTTAGGTCTTCTTTAATTTCTCTCAATTATGTTTTCTAGTTTTTAATGTACAGTCTTGTACTTCCCTTATTAAATTTATTCCTAAGTATTCTATTCTTTTTGATGCTATTGTAAATGGAATGGTTTTCTTAATATCATCTTCAGATTGTTCATTGCTAGTGTACAGAAACACAATTGGTTTTTGTATATTGATCTTGTAGACCAACTTTTTAAAAAAGTTTTGCTACTTTAGCTTCTGTGACTTTAGTTTAGTCCTTTAATTCTTAGTGAAGATTAACGTCTCCCTTTGGGTATACACTCTCTGTGTTTATTCATCTGTGGATTTTCTGTTCCTGCTCTTACAAAGATTAACAAAGAGCCTAGGAGGCATGAAATTAACTTTAACAACTTTAACCTTTCCATCATGTTTACTCTGTCAGGGCCTTTAACGCAGTCCACACAACAATCCTACCAGGCAGGATATTGTCATTCCTTTTACAGATTAAGAAACTGAGAGGACTTCCCCGGTGGTCCAGTGGCTAAGACTCCACGCTCCCAATGCAGGGGGCCCAGGTTCGATCCCTGGTCAGGGAACTAGATACCACATGCCACAACTAAAGATCCCACATGCTGCAACGAAGATCCTGCACACGGCAATGAAGATTCCATGTGCTGCAACTAAGACCCAGTGCAGCCAAATAAATAAATAAATAAAAATTAAAAAAATAAACAAGAAAGTCTGAATTGTTTAAAAAAAAGAAAAAGAAACTGAGACACAGAGAATTTAAGTGGTCCAGGTTATGCACCCAGTAAGTGGCAGAGCTGGGATTTGAACCCAGAGACTGTGCTGTTAAAACTAACCAACATTTGATTTTAAAGACAGCATTTGAACTTTCCCTGTAGCCCCTGCTACAACACCTGGGGGTCTTGATGTTATTCTATGAAAATATTGAACAAATTCCGAGATTGCTGTTAACCACTTGCCTGTTGTATTTGGTGCTTTTCCCTCCCTCCCCAGTTTGAAGTTTATTTTGGGGGGTCTGCAGACTAGTGGGTTTGGCCACACTGGGCTCCGTGACGAGCTCATGGCTGCAGGGCTGTGAACACTTGTCGACTCCTGGCTGGGAGCTGGGTGGGAAGGTGCGGGTGGGGGAGCATGGGCGGCCATCAGGCTGTGCTGAGAGGGTCTTGCTGTCCCTGCAGGGCTGGGGTTTCCTGGATAAGATGGGTCACATGAGCCTGGAGGACAGGCTGGCCATCCTGAGGCCCTACTTGGCAGAAGACAGGAAGGAGTAGTCCAGTGGGGCCGAACCCAGCGTAGTCTCTACTCCTCCCCTCCAGCACCCACAGTTACCTACCTACCACCAAGCCCTGTGGGTCAGATGTTGAATTTTAGTTCTATCCATGAATCCCCTTGGACATGAGTCAACGTGGTTCTCAAAGGAAGATCATCACCATCATCATCATCACCATCATTTTCATCATAGACTGCCCCTTGATGAGCACATACTCTCTGCCAGGAACTGTGTTGTGCTGAGCACTGGGACAGGCATTCATCTCCTTCGATCCTCATTACAACCCTGTGAAGTAGGGACTTTCATTATTCTTATTTTACAGATGAGGAAACTGAGGCTCCAGGTCTCATGATGGGTAAAGGGCAGAGGCAGAGCTTGAGCCAGTTGTCTGACCCCAGAGCTTCAGCTCTTCAGATTGCATTGTCAGATGTGAAACCAGGTGGACCTGGGGTCAAATCCCAACCCTAGCTACTTGTCCACAGTTATCCTAACCCCTCTGAGTCCATTTCTTCACCTGTAAATGGGGATGATACATCCCACCCATGTGAGCTGTTTAAGAAGGATACTGGATGCTGCATTTGAAGAGTCTACCAAGGAGCTGGTATCCAGGAGGTGCTCAATCTATGTGCATTTCCCTTCTTTGAGACCCCCCAGAGCCCTCCTCATTCACACAACCTCATCACTGCTCTCTGGAGCTGTGGGGAGTGCCCATGATTTGTTCTCTCACTAACTTCCTGGTTAACTTCAACTGAGCACCTGCTCCAGGCCAGAACACTGTGCTTCACATAGGCTGCCAAACAAACTTCCAGGGAGGAACTACCTTTCAGAGAGGCTCAGCAACCTGTCTGAGGTCACACAGCCAAAAGTGATTGCAGAGCTAGCATTTTACTCCAGATCTGACCTTATCCCTCCCAGACACCATCTAGAACCCCCAAGGGCGGCAAGTGGCTAGCTCCTGGCACATGAGCCCTGGGACATGCGACAGGCCAGGCAGGAGGGTGTGGAGCTTCTTGGGAGGGTCTGCTGTGGCTGTGGGACCTGAGCAAGCCTCTTGCCCCAGGATGTGCCCACTGAGGTGATGCCACCATCATAAATGAGTACCTACACAGCAGCTCAGATGGACAAGCCAAATGAGAAGCCTTCAAGGAATTGATAAGCAACCTTGTCATGAACATTGAATTTTTCCAGAAACCTCTAAGGTAAGCCTATCCCTATCTACCTGTCCCACCTTTCCCACTTGGGCCCAGGAGCTGAGTTATCACAAATGACATGGTGCCAGCCTCCACTGCTATCCCCACTCTCCACTTCCTCTCAGGGATGCAGTATCGCAGCAATGAGAGGCGACTCTGGCAGGGCACTCTGCAGAGGAGAAAACCAAGACACAGAGAGGTGCAGTGACTTGCCAAAGGTCACCCAGCAGGACTTATCACCAATTCTCAGGGATTCAATTGACTCATGAGTGATTTCTTCTGCTTTCAGCCCTTCTCCTGGGAGAAAAGTCTTGCTTCCTCCAAACCTCATGGCTAATCTCTAACACAGTCCTAGAACAGCTCCAGGTTCCTGTCTTTGTGACCTCTGGCAAATACCTAGCCCTTCTGTGCCTCAGTCTCCTCGTTTGTAAAATGGCAATAATAATATATAATGAGCTAATCCATAGGTTGTTATGAGGATAAAATAAACAATGACACATAAAGCACATGGAATGATGCTCAACACCTAGCAAGCACTCAGTAAAGGCTTGCTGTTCATCATTTTGTCATCATCATTATTATTACTGGTATTGGTGTTATGATGAGCCTGGCTTACCAAAGATAGGACCTGATCAGGCTGTGGGTATCTACTTCTCATCCAGCCATCTCTCCACAGATTCTGGGGTCTCCATCTTTTTCTGTGAGTTCCAGCATCGACCCAGTTCTTTTGCGAAGATCAAGCCGGGCTAGGTGCGGGGCTGATCATGGGGCTGAGAAGACCTTCATCTTCGGGGGTCCTTTCCTCATGGATGAGAGCTCCATGCCGGGTGAGGATGAACAGACACAAGATCCTTCGGCTGCCGGCTCCACCAGGGTAGGGTGGGGCATGCAGGAACAGAGGTCTCAGGTCATCAGAGGGGACCCTTGAGTCTCTTCCAAGACCCACATGACCTTGATCCAGGTCTGTCCCTCTCATAACCTTTCCAGAAGCCACAGAGAAGGAGCAGGAGCTGAGCCTCACCATGATGGCCCCGTGGATCCACTTCTCCTGGACAGGGTGAGTAAGCAAACAGGCATGCCTGGCTTTGGGCCTAGACTACTCAGGTCTGCCTCCCAGGGAGCAATAGAGGAGACCTTTGTCTTCATTCATTCCTCCCAGCCAGGGATGCCAATGGCAAGGGGCTGCCTCCTTGGCCCCCATTCAACTGTTCAGAGCAATACCTGGAAATCAGCCTGGTGCACGGGTCAGCCAGAAGCTAAGGAAGGCCTGACAGCAGTTCTGGGCAGAGACACTTCCCACCAACATCTGGCAGTGGCAGCAGAAGCAGAAGGGCAGGAAGGCCCAGGAGGCGCTCGGAGGCAGGTCCTGGGTCTTCTGGGCTGGGGGCCAACCCGAAGGGTGGCCACGTCCCAACAAGACAGCCTCCTTCTCCTGCTGCTAGGAGACTTTCACCCAAACCAGGCTGATGGGTGGTCATGTCCCTTAAAGCATCAGCCCCTCCATGACTCCTTTGACATATCACCTACTTCCCATCTAGGGGGCCTTTGCCCAAACTTCTCCCTCTTCCCACTTGCTTCATGGAGAGTTCCAGCTCATACCTCAAGCTCCCCAGAAGACCCTCCTCCTCTAGGAAGTCTTCCCTGCCTTCTCTGGGCCTGGGCCTATCTGTGTCCATTACAGCATAGCCCACTCTAAGCTAGCATTGTCAGTGTCAGTGTTTCTGTCCTCCTCTGAGAAGCTCTCTGAATGTGGAAATCAGCCTGACCCCACTCTGCATCTCCCATAGCAGGATCAGTCAGGACTTGGAATCAGAGGATGCTTGGTGAGTAAGTGAAAGACTGAGGAAGTGTGAGAATGGTGACTGTTGGACTTGAACCCAGGCCCTTTAGGCACCACAGCTCCGCTTAGCTGTGCACGGGTGTTGTCCTCCCTGACCAGAAGAGTGGGCGGACTCTGACAGCAGAGACCTGGAGTCAGAGGAGTCCTGAGGCATAAGGGGATCCAGCCGAGAACGGATCTCAGGCCCCAGAGGCCTCTGACTAGCGCTGAGGGAAGTCCCTTTGTCCGTGCTGTCCAGTCTTGGCCCTTGTACAAGACAGAGCAGAGTCCAGCAGGGCCAGAGCCCTGACCCTTGGACGTGAGCTGCAAGCTTCCCAGCACCAGCACCTCACCCCTTTATGGCCTGCCTGGGCTCTTTCCTCCCCCTCCAGCTAGGGAAGATCACCTTCTGGGGTTGCTTGGCACAGGTCGCGGAGCACCCACCGGGACACAGGAGAACAGGTTGGGGTAGGCATCTGGACTAGTGCATCAGTCAGGCTGTTGTCACAGAGGGAAGACGAGGTCTACCCACCCAGGCCAAGACAGGTAAAAAGCAGCCAGAGGTTTTTTGTTGTTGTTGTTGTTGTTTTGCGGTACGCGGGCCTCTCACTGCTGTGGCCTCTCACGTTGCGGAGCACAGGCTCCGGACGCGCAGGCTCAGCGGCCATGGCTCCCGGGCCCAGCCGCTCCGCGGCATGTGGGATCTTCCCGGACCGGGGCACAAACCCGTGTCCCCTGCATCGGCAGGCGGACTCTCAACCACTGCGCCACCAGGGAAGCCCAGCCAGAGGTTTTTGAGTGGGGGGCACACATTTCTGTTTTTGAGGATCAATGCACCGTTCCCTTGAGAAATCTGGATTTTAATACATATCACAATGACTTCCCCTGCCTGTGCTGAGTCCCATCCTGCCAACTCTGGTCCCACATAGACCCTTCCTCAGTCTGACTAAGTTCCTGGCTGCTGATGGTTACATGAAAAACACTTGCAGGTGAGACCAGTTCTGTCTGGGGAAAGTTCATTTGGGGCAGAAAAGAGAGTCACAAACCAGAGGGGTTCTGAGTCGTGCCCTTCCTCTGCTCAAAAGTTCCCTGTCGCCCCCGGGGCAAGTTCAAGTTCTTTACACGCCATTGAAGGCCTCCTCTTCTTCTCCCCTTCTTTCCACCAGGAAACTTGCCCCCACAAGCTGGTAAGAGAGCCTGACAGGTTCAACAGGCCCCATTCACAGTGTGTCACTGGGGACGCAAAGGGCTGTAGGCGCGAGGAGGCATAGACCGGCCCTGACTTGGGACAGGGAAGGGGGGACATCTAAACTGAGACCTGAAGGACAAGCAGAAGTTGCACAGGCCAGAGGAGTAGGCTCCAGGGGTGGGGACAAAGAGGAAGGGTGTTCCTGGTAGAGGCAACAGGAACAAAGGCCTGAAGGTTGAGATGTGCTGAGAAAACACAGTTCTGTACGTCTGGAGAGGCCAGCAAGGACGGGACTGTGAGGGCCCTTGTGGGCTGGACTGGTAACCCGGGGATGACATGGACAGGTTGGAGGTGGTGGGTGAGAGTGGGGACAGGGCGAGCAGGGAGGGGGCCAGTGCGGGCTTCCGGGTAGGTGGAAGGCACTGGTGGGCTCTAGATTTAGAAGCGACAGGCAGACCTGGTATCCAAGGGGACACAAATGTGGGAGAAGGAAGACTTCCCGGGGCTGCCTGGAGGCGAGCAGGAGCAGGCTGGGAATCAAGGGCTCGGTTTTGACCATGCTGGATGTACAAACAGGCCTCTTCCTGTGGGCTTGAGGGTGCAGCACACCTGGCAGCCACGGGGAGACAGGGCTTGTCGGGCGGGAGACGTCACCAGCTTTGGTGTCACCATTGCCAAAGGGCTCTGAAGGGGTGGGCAAGCCTGCCGGTGAGGCCTCAGACCCTGTCTCACTGCCAACTTTCCCTGCCTCTCCTCCTCCTCCCTCAAGCTTCTAGGATTTTCTCCTCACGGGGAGGGAGGGGAATGGCCTGGCACGGCCCCAGTGGCTTGGGGGAGTGCTCAGACAAGGGGCACTCCTGGGATTCCAGTCTTCTTGCCTCTCTATTCTCCCTTCCCTGGGCCACTACTCCCGGAACTCCCCTCCCCTGCCGGCCAGGGCATCCTCCATCCACCGATGGCCCTGCCCCAGGACCCAGCAGCCACAGAGCGGAGGGGAGCAAGCCAGGGGCACCCACACACTCAGACGGAACAGGCCCTGCAGGGCAGGGACTGGAAGACCCAGGGAGCCTCTCCGTGGCAGGGTGACAGGAAGGGTCCTGTGTGCAGTGTGAGTGTGTGAGCACCAGGGGGTACTGCAGGATCAGATGTGCACACCTGGACCCAGCCACCAGGCAAGGGACTGGTAGATGCTCCCATTAGACACAGGCAAGCATGTACATACCCAGCGCCAGACGTAGATATTCACACACATGAGCAATCACACACACACACACACACACATACACACACACACACGCCCTCACTAATAGGGTTCCAATCCAGTTCAGCAATTTCCTAGATGTGTATGTTTGAGCAAGTTATTTAGTTTCTTTGTTCCTTAGTTTTCCCATCTGAAAAATGGGGGCCATGATAATGTTCCCCCTTTGTGGATCTGCTGTGAGGATTGAACGATAATCAGCTGTCAGCATCCAGGCCATCCTTCTCCCTAGTCTCCAGGCCCCATTAACCCCCAGCACCATCTGAGACCCCAAAGAAGTGAACTCCGAGCCAGGTCGTAGCTCGCTTTGGATGAGGTAGGCTCCTGTGCTTGCAGCCACTGGTGGGCCCAGAACCATGCTCTCTGCCTTCACCCCTGACCCACCTGCGGAGCCAGCTCCAAGCACAGGCTCCTTCGCTCTCCATGACCTTGTCTTCACCCTGTGGACTGGCCTCTAAGGACACCCCACCCCACTTGTCACACATGTCTGTGTGTGTGTAAAGCCCAATCGTGAACCAGATGGAGCCTCAGTCTCTGCACAAAAACAGAGGATGCCGGGTGACTCAGGAGAAGAGTCACCTGTTATTACATATCAGAATCTCAGGTTCTTACCCCTAAGATAATGTTGTCCCAGGGCCACCTGGCTGACCCAGCTACCTGTTCAACATTCCTTGTGCCCCACGTGAGCATTGGATGGGACCCACATGAGTCCTAGGCACTCCACTGAGCAGCCTGGCCTGGCACGACTGCCCCCCGTATAGACCAGGTGAAAGGTTATTTCTTCCCCAGGGAGAGGTGGCAGGAGTGGAGCCAGCTGTTGGCAGGACCAGTCCTTAAGGCCCACAGAGAGCTGGCCAAGTTGCTCCACAGCTGGGCTGGGGAGTCTACATGTGACTGGCCCCCAGGCCTGGCAGGTGGACTCACAGTCTTGTCTGCCTTCTCCACCACCCACTTCCCTCGTCCTCCACCCCCAGCTTGGCCTTTGTTTTGAGTGACATGCTTAGTGCATACAGATAAACCAACCTTGTCTGGGCAGCAGAAAAAAGTGGCTCTGTCACCTCCCTCAGACTATTGATGTGTCTACACATAGCCCACAGGGGAGGCCAGCAGAGTGAAGAAAGAGAAACGTGGTCCAGGTCCGATTAAACTGCTGGTAACCCCTACTTCCCTGCTCCTGCCTTCCCTGTCCTCCCATACCTGACGCTTTAAACTCCACAATGACAGTGAACTCTCCACTAATGTTGGTTAAAGAAAATACAGAAAAGATAAAGGAAAAAGAAAAATAAAAAATCAAGGTCACATGACTCTGCAACTCAGAGCCAACCACAGACACCATTTTGGCCTCAATCCTTCCTGACCGTTACTTTAGACATCTTTGGAGTGTTTTGGTGTGCACTTTCCATGGCTAATATGGTCATATTCAATATACAATTTCAAATTCTGCCTTTTTCAAGTTACTAAACCACATCCGCCTTTTCCCAAATACTGATGAAGACAGCTGACACAACCGGTTTCCCCTATTTCAAGTGCTTTACCTACATTAACGCATTTAACCCTCACTACAATCCTATGAGATAAGTACTATTATAATGCAGAGTTTACAGATGGAGAAACTGAAGTCCAGAGAAGTTAAGAGTCATACAGCTTGTAAGTGGAAGTGCTGGGATTCGAACCCAGTATTCTGGCTCAGAACCACTGCACTAAGCCATCGGCTGCTCTAGAGTCTTGTGGAACATGGTAATACCGACCGTGTAGCATATATCATATTCTGTAGATGTAACATCCTTCTTCACCCATCCCCTTCAGTCATGTTGGGGTGAGGCTGTTGTCAACAAGGCTATAGGACACATGATGATGTAAACAATTTTTTGTGTATTTTGGACAGTCTCCCAGACCAAATTTCTTGGTCAAAGGATGGGGCAGTTTTAAGCCTCTTGATCCGTGTTGTTCAATGACCTTAGGAAAGGCTGCATTATTCATACGCCTGCCATCGGAGGATGAAGGCTCCTACTTTTTCAACAGGGAGGGTATAACAGACAGGGACACTGATGTGTCAACCAAGACGCCAGGATGCAGTGGATATAAAGGTCCCCAAGCCATATCAGCACATGAGAATTTTGTAGAAAATGGTCTAAGAACCACTTCCACAATTCCTGGACCCCTCAGCCATTCAAGGCTTGAAAAAGAGAGTGTGAAGGGGGAAGAGTTAGGTGAGAGATTTTCTTTGGAGAGAGCTGTTGCCCCACTGTGAACAGTCTTACCT
This sequence comes from Mesoplodon bidens, assembly GCF_964165515.1. Taxonomy (NCBI): domain Eukaryota; kingdom Metazoa; phylum Chordata; class Mammalia; order Artiodactyla; family Ziphiidae; genus Mesoplodon; species Mesoplodon bidens. The sequence goes on along the minus strand of NC_138175.1, from coordinate 20,135,749 downwards.
TTGAATGAAGATGAAACGACCCTCTGCACCTGTTCCTGCAGCTCCAGACTTGAAGTGGGCCTTCCCCTTTCCCTGACTAACTCCTCGTCCTTCACCTCGAAGACTGGATCTTCTCCAGAGAGCCTTTCTTCCCTGACCACCATCACCCAGTTCTGGACTCCCACATCATGATTGCTTGTGGCAGGCGCCAGCCAGCTGGAGCATGAGTTGGATTCTGTGCCTGAGCCTCACCCTCTGCCTGATGGTACAGACAGCCCTGGGTAAGCCCCCACCCCTTCCTGAGGGCATTGGGCAAGAGGGACATGAGGGACACAGGGACAGGCCAACAGCTCAACCTCTCCTGGGGACAGCAGGGCAGGGACATTTAGAGGTCTGGGCGGATGGGTGGTAGAGAGCTGGGAGTGTGGACATTTATATTTACATGTTTATAAAATGTATCCTATAATTTACATAATTTTATATGTTTATAATTTATGATTGTATATTTATATTCTTTATAAAATTAATATTATATAAAATTCGTATTATATTAGTATATATATATTAGTGTATGTGTGTGTGTGTGTGTGTAAAACCATCATGTAACCACCAACCAGATCAAGATCTAGAACATTTCCAGCACCCGACATGCCCCTTCCCAGTCAATACCCTCAAAGTAACCACTGTTCTGACCTCTATCATAAATAAGTTTTGCCCATATTAATGCATTAAAAAAATTTGGGGGGGGCCACATCACGGGGCATGCATGATCTTAGTTCCCTGACTAGGGATCAAACCTGTGCCCCCTGCAGTGGAAGCGGAGTTTTAGCTGCTGGACCACCAGGGAAGTCTCCACAGTAAAAATGTTTTTAACTTGAGGGAAACTTCGCTAAAACCACTTTTAGCATTTTGGCACATTTTCTCTTAGTTTTTTTATTGCATATTTGTATATAGCTGTGATATTAGCATGTATACAATTTTATACTCTGCTTTTTTTCACTTAAAATCATACCATAAACAGTTTATAACTTAAGTTTATAGTTATATTTATGTTGCCTGGTCCCCAGATACAAATAATGCTTCCCATACTCATGATAGCATATATGACCATATATATGAACCATATATATGGACCATGAACCATGTATATGGTTCATAAAAGTCTTTCTTTTAATGCGTTTCTGACTATTTTCATAAGGGTGGGACCCCTTATGAAAATAGTCAGAAACTATGTGAACATTTTATGGCTCTTATACATTTTGCCAAATTATTTTCCTGAGGTGGTGTATCAATTTATCCTACACTAACAGTATATGTGAATGTCCTTTTCATTGTATCTTTGCCAAAATTGGGTGCCATCATTTGTAATTTATTGTGGAAATTGTGACTCCTGGTTTTAATTAACATTTTATGACTACTAAAAATGTGGAATATTGTTTTCATAAGTGCTTACATATTGCCTCTGGGTAGCAGAGCTGGGATGGAGACCACTCCACCTCAGCTGCTGTTCAGGGGTGTAAAGCACTCTGTCACATGCTTAGGTGCCCCCAGTGGCTGGGGTGAGGACAGTAAAACACTACTGTTGAGAGCAGAACTCTGATGTGAGACCTGCTGTGTCACTTTGGGCAAGTTATATAACCCTTTGAACTTCCATTTCCACATTTGTGTAGTGGGAAAATAGTAACACTTACCTTATACATTTTTTAGGAGGATGAGGTAAAAGAGCATATAAGTGCCAAGCTATAATAAAGGCTCAGTCAATCACAGTCGTTGGCTATTCAGTAAGTGGACCCAGAATTCAGGGCAAATCTGGATAATATGATAGACCTTGGCCTCCGGGCTCTGTCCTATGAGACCTCAGGCTGGTCACTGATCATCTCTGGGCCTCCAAGCCTCACCCCACTCCTCCCAGGGCAAATGAGAAGCCTATGTGAGAGGACCATGTGAAAGGGCTTTGTAAATTGCAAAGGGCTACATACACAGAGGAGATTTGAGATGGCCCCTTGCTGCCACTGACCTGCCTCCATGCCTGAAGGGCCACCATTACAGCCAATCCTTTGTGCCTGGATATTGCTTATGTAAGACCAGGAGAGACCTGGGGATGTGGGCAGAGAGATATTTTTGGCCACCTGCAGCTGGGGTGTGAGGGTGTGTTCTTACCACACCAATACCAAATGCTATTCCAAAAAGCAGTTGCATCAAAATCTCCCAGAGAAGGTTGTATATCTAATTTCCTGATGCAACCTGAGATTCCCTTTCAGAGGGTGTAGGGGGGACCTAAGAATCTGAATTTCCCAATGATTCCCCCAGATGATTCTCATGCACAATCAAGTTCAGTAATATTTGGATCAGATTTGCCTTCTGTCACTTTGCAGAGTGAGCCTCCAGGGGACCAGGGCACAGAAAAATTCAGGTGTTTTTTTTTTTTTTTTTTTTTTTTTTTTTGTCATGTGGCTTGTGAGATCTTAGTTCCCTGACCAGGGATTGAACCTGGGCCCTCGGCAGTGAGAGTGCAGAGTCCTAACCACTGGACCACCAGTGAATTCCCAAAAAAATTCAGTTTTGATAAATGGGGAGGAGGAGAAAGAAAAGACAGGGGTGCTTCAGGAAGGGGCAACAAATGTGAGGTCTCAGCGACCCTCGGCAACAGGAGCAAGGCAGGGTGAGAGCGTAGAAGAAGAGGTGTCCGTTGGCAGAGTCTAAATTCAACTTGGTGTCGTTTGCATCCATTGCAAGAGCTAGCTATGGTGTAGGTGCTTGTAGTGTACAGATGTGAATGTATGCTACATATGGATACACTGTAACCTATATATAACTATACTTATATACATGTGGGCACACATTGTTTAAAGATTAATTAATTAATTAGTTTTTAACTTTATTTTTGGCTGTGTTGGGTCTTCGTTGCTGTGCACGGGCTTTCTCTAGTTGCGGTGAGTGGGGGCTACCCTTTGTTGAGGTGCGTGGGCTTCCCATTGTCGTGACTTCTCTTGTTGCGGAGCACGGGCTCTAGGCGCTCGGGCTTCAGTAGTTGTGGCACGTGGGCTCAGTAGTTGTGGCTTGTGGGCTCTAGAGTGCAGGCTCAGTAGTTGTGGCGCATGGGCTTAGTTTCTCCACGGCATGTGGGATCTTCCCAGGTCAGAGCTCGAACCCATATCTCTTGCACTGGCAGATGGCTTCTTAACCACTGCGCCACCAGGGAAGCCCTGGGCACGCATTTAACTCTTGTGTTTCCCCATGTTTTTTTTATAAATGAGCTGTGCTCTTATATACCCATGTGTGTATAAATTTGCATGTACATGTAAGTATTAATGCGAGTGTGGATATATGTGTGAGAATGCTGATATGTGTGTGATTTCTTCCCAGAAAAATGCCAGGCAGATGTTAGCAACAAGAAAGATATATAGTCATACCAATATCAGACAAACAGAAATCAAAATAAATGACACATTTATTGACATTAAATGATACATTAAATGACCAATGGAAAAGTATTCATATTACAGACATGAACTTTTACGCATCTACCAACATAGCTTTGAAATCTTAAATCAAATAATGATAGAGAAAAATACTAAGAGGAACACAGAAAAAGTAGACAAATACACAACTGTGAAAAGCTTCAAGCTGGTGCTGGTGCCCGTGGCAGATGGGCCAAGGTGTTTTCGGTGTCCAGGGTGACCCTTCTTCTCTCTTCCTAGGTGCCTTGCACACCAAGGAGCCTCTAGTGGTTACCAAATATGGGACCCTCCAAGAAAGCAGTTATACGTGGGGAAGACACCCATCAATGCCTTCCTAGGAGTTCCCTTCTACAGACCTCCTGTGGGTACCTGCAGGTTCACTGCCCCAGAACCCCCAGAGCCCTGGGAAGGAATCAGAGATGCTACCACCTATGCCCCAGTGTAAGAGCCAGAGGACTGTCAGCTGCGAGGTGGGCAGACCCTGAGGAAGGCGGTGAACCTATGCCTGCCTCTGGGCCGGGGTTTGAACAACTCACTGAAAAGAGTGCTCTGTGTGGCCACAGGCAGTCCTGGCAACCATTCTGGGCCTCAGTTTCCAAACCTATATAATGAAGTGGCTGGTCCAGATGGTGTTTAAGGCACTGATAATGCTGTTCTTGATTCTCTCATGGGAGAGCTCCAGGCAAGGAGGAGGTGCATACTGACTGTGCCCCCAGGACCTGCTGGGGAGCTGAGTTTCCCTAAATGTGTGTGAGGAGTAGTACACACACACACACACACACACACACACACACACAGAGTGAATCCTGAGCTCTTCCCTCTTCCTTGGTGCTTGAACCTAGGAACAAGCCCACGTGGCACCACCAGCCCTTCCCCGCAGAAGGAGGCCAAAATGGGGAGGGCATGGGCTCAGTCTCAGTTTTAATGTCCCATGGTCTCAGTGCAACCTCGAGCTGGGCTCAAGCCCTGAATCACATGAGCATGTTGGGACAATGGCTGCCCTTTGACGCACTGGGCTTGGCAGTTTACCAAGAACAAGTGTATTTACTGTTTACCTAGACCATTGAGTAACCCACTGTCCAGAACATTCTGTGGTGAACATTAACAATGTTCTGCATCTGTTGGATAAAGTATTGGCTTTAGGAAAATGTCTACTGTGAGAACCTGGGTGTCAGGTGATATAAAAAACTACAACTACCACACTGGTTGTCTAGTTGTTAAAAACACGGTGTCCACTGTTAGAACACAACTGACTGTTACTAGAACACTGGCATGTTGGTTGTTAAAACACTGGCCATCACTGAGAGAAACCAAGGCATTCTGAACATTGTGTGACTGTTATTTGGAACTCCCTGGATCAGGTGACAGAACATGGAATAACTGTTGTTAGAACCCTGAGGATCAGGGGTTTAGAGATTGGGGTGTCCCTTGCATAGAAGTCTGGGTGTCAGTTGTTGGAACATTGGCCATGAGCTGTCAGACATTGGCTGTTTGGAACACAGAGTGTTAGGTGTAAGAATGTGTGGATGGCTTAGAACAGACTGTGGGGTGGCAATTAAGGGGGGAACCGGGAGAGAGGAAGCCGTTACAGAGATGGTGGCTTCGACCAGAGTAGTTACAGTGGAGGTGGTGGGAGTGGTCAGGCTCCAGATTTATTTTGAAGGTAAAATTGACAGGATTTGCTAGAGAATTGGATGTGAGCCACGAGGGAAGAAGAATAATCAAGGACAATAACTAGTTTCAGGGCAGAGCAGCAAGGGGAATAGAGGTACAATTTACTGAAATGGAGAAGACTAGGGCAAGAGCAGGTTTGGGCAAAACAAGAGTTCATTTGGGGCCATGTTAAGTTTGACATATCTAATAGATATCCATGTAGAGATGTGGGGTAGGTAGTCTGGATAAATGGAGCTGGAAGGAGACTGGTCATCAGCAGGTTAACAGTGTGAAGCCCTAGGCCTGAAGGACAGCAGCTCAGGAAAGAATAATCAGCATGAAAAGAGAAATGAGGGTTGAGGCCTGGGGCGCTCTCCAGCTTAGGCCAGGAAGAAGAGGAGGAGTCGCCTGTGAGGTGGCAGAAAAATCAGGAGGGTGGGATTACAGAAGCCTAGAGGAGGAAAGCTGTTCAAGGAGAGTGTGGTCAACCAGGGGCCACCAGGGCAAGTAAGATGATGAGAGAGATTTAGCAAGATGGAAGTCACTGGTGACCTTGACGAAAATGGCTTTGGTGGTGGGTTGGGGACAGATGCCTCAAATGCTTATAACCCCTGTTCTAGGCTGAAAGAGGCCTGGTTTTCCTGCTGGGATGCTGCATGTGATTTATTGGACAGCACCCTAACAACATTAGCTGCTGCCGAGAAGTCAAGCAAGGAAGGCCAAAGACAATCTGTAGAGACAGAGACAAGCTGCCTCCTGGTGACCTTGGAGAGGCTGGTGGGGGTGGAGGGAAGGACAACTTGTTGAAACATTTGGCCTTGAGGGGAAGAGAGAGATAGCATAGCTGTTGGAGAAGGTGGCTGGTAGAGGATAGGTTTGGACCAAGGTACGTTGCGCTGTTGGGAAGGACTGAAAGGGAGCAGGTGGTGCTCTAGGGCTAGGGAGGTGGGAGTGAATTACACCTACGTACACACACACACACACACTGAAGACAGGCTGGGACAAGAGAAAGGAACAGAGGAATAGGTAGACAGGGATTCCTGCATTCAGTCAAATGGGCCCAGCCCCAGCTGTTATAAGAATAGCCACCCTCAGGCCTGGGCCAGCAGGGAGAAAAGGCAAGGTGGACCAATAGCCCAAGCTCCATAAGTATACCAGATGTCCACACAGTGCAAGGCACAGGGCCAAGTGCCAGGAATCAGATGAATACACCTCCATCCCTGCCCTTTGGGAGTAAAAACAACCAATCAAAATAACTCCAACCCAGCATTGTAGTCCATGGTGGATAGAGCTTTGGGAAGCACAGAGCGGAAAGTGCCCAGCAGAGGGGGCACCACTTAAGCTGGACCTTAAACGTGAGTAGGAGTTTGCTGGGCAGAGGAGAAGGCATTTGGTAAACAGAACAGAAGTACAGGGGCTTGCAGGTGAGAGGCAAGGGGTCATGTGTAGTTGGAACAAAGAATGGCTGGGAAGGAGACGACTAGGTGGAAAGGAGGGCCTAGGTCAGTGTGGGTGAACGAGGGCAGGGGGAGCCAGGGAAGGTGATCAGGAGGGGAATGACGTGGTCAGATCTGTGTTGTCTATCAGTCTCTCTGGCCAGCGTGTGGAGGATGAGCTGCAGGGGAGATCAAGAGGCAGGGGCAGAGTCCTGGCCAGAGTGGTGGCGGCCTTCACAGGGCAGCAGCCCTGAGATGGACAGAGGGGGCCTATTCAAAGCTTGTTTGTGAGGCAGAACAGAGACTGAGCGGAGGACAGGGCATGAAGGAAAGGAGGTGCCCAGGGCACCCAGGTTTATGGCTTGACAGCACCAGCATGTCTCCAGCAGGAGCAGGGAACCGCTTCCCAGGCAGACCCATAAGGCAAGGCACAGGCAGGGGGTGCCAACCTGCCTCCCATCCCTGGACCTAACGTTGGTGAAGGCTGCTAGGACACGGATACACACACGCACACACATACACACATATTGCCTGGATTTTGCTTTGGGTTCGGGTCCCTCACTGCAGAACCTGGGTTGAAACCACTCTCCCCACTATCCTGGCAGCGCTGGGCCCCGACTCACATCGTGCCCACAGGTGCCTTCAGGAGTCCTGGGGGCAGATCACCTCCATGTACTTCAACACACGCAAATAAATACAAGTGGCTGCATTTCAGTGAGGACTGTCTGTACCTGAATGTGTACACGCCAGTAGGAGCGCTCGGGGACCCTCTGCTGCCTGTGAGTACTCAGCCTTCAACCACGCACCATCCCACTCAAGCACCCCACTGTCCTGCTCAGGCCTCAGCCCTTCTCGCCCGGGTGATGGTCTGGTTCCCAGGACACGCCTTCCTCGTGGGCTCCGCTTCCACGTATGATGGCTCCAAATTGGCGGCCCGGGAGAAAGTGGTGCTAGTGCTTCTGTACCACAGCCTCGGTGTCCTGGGCTTCCTTAGGTGGGCGGGGCCGGGAACCCGAGGAGGGGACCAGGGGCGGGGCCTCCTCTGGACTTGGGCTCAGGGAGCGGGGAGGAGAGGATTGGGCGGAAGGAAAGGGGCACGGCCTATGGGGCGTATCCGCGTGAGGGGCGTGACAGGGGCACGGTCTAATGCTTGCTGGAGCAGACAGGTGCTGGCTACCGCCTCAATGGGGCGGCGCCCAATTATAAGGAAGGACATGCGGTGGTAAGACCCAGTCTCTGAGGGACACAGGGGGCGAGGCGGGAGCCCCCAGCGCCCAAGCGTCGGGGCTCCGGACCCTGATCGTGAGTCCCGCGCGCTCAGCACAGGCGATAGCCAGGCCGGCGGGAACTGGGCGCTGCTGGACCAGGTTGCAGCGCTGCGCTGGGTGCCGAAGAACATCGCAGCCTTCGGCGGAGACCCAGGCTGGGTGACCTTGTTTGGCCAGTCATCAGGGGCCATGTGCATCTCGGGACTGGTGAGTGCAGTACCCAGATAGACCAAAGCAGGGACGCAGGCCCGTATGGCCTACGGGTTCTGCACAGATATGTGTGAAGATTTGCATGGGCAAGAACATTCCGGTCCACAGACCTGCCCTCACCCCTGCCATGGGTACCGCCCCGCACAGCCAAGGATGTCCATTACATTCAGGGAGCACTGATGAGAAAACCAAGCCAGCCCAGGAAGGGCAATGCTAACACTATGGATGTGGTGGGCCATAAAGATCACCCAGCACCTCCTGCCCCTCCACGTTCTCCCAGAGCTCTATGCCTGAAACAGAGCCCCCCATCTGCCCTCTGGGCAGGGTTGGGGCCACCGACCAGGCCTGGGAGTCAGGCCTGGGTTAGAGATTGGGCTTTGCCCCTGACTCCTGGGGTACCGCTGACCTGGAGTGTTCCTGTAGTGTGGGTGTAAGGTCAGGTGCCCTGTGAGGGACATGTGGCTGGGCAGTGAGCAGGGACCACATCACACAAGGCCTCGTGGGCCACAGTAATAATGCTCAAACACTGGAGCACATTCCATGTGCCATTCACTCTTCTAAGCACCTTAGGTGAATTCATTTGTTTAATTACCTCAACAATCCAAAAATAAGAGTATTCCCTTTCTTCCCTCTGCAAAAAGAAAAGTCTTCTCTACTCTACAGATGAAGGAAGTGAGGTCCAGAGAAGTTAAGCAACTTTATTGAAAATGTACTGGAGAGCAGGGAAAGATTTTTTTTTTAAAGATCAAGTCTTGTATTTATTTATTTATTTTTGGCTGCGTTGGGTCTTCGTTGCTCCGTGCGGGGGCTACTCTTCGTTTCAGTGCGCGGGCTTCTCATTGCGGTGGCTTCTCTTTCTGTGGAGCACGGGCTCTAGGCGTGGGGGCTTCAGTAGCTGTGGCACGCGGGCCCTAGAGCGCAGGCTCAGTAGTTGTGGTGCACGGGCTTAGTTGCTCCGAGACATGCGGGATCTTCCCAGACCAGGGCTCGAAGCCGTGTCCCCTGCATTGGCAGGCAGATTCTTAACCACTGTGCCACCAGGGAAGTCCCAAGCAGGGAAAGATTTTAATCAGGGGAGTGACACAATCAGATGTGCATTTAGAGTTGGCTCAGTCTGCTGGAACTGGGTTAAAAAGAAGCACAAGCAGAGGCTTGGAGACCAGCTTGGGGTGGGGGGTGGCATATCTAATGGGGGCTGTTTCTGAAATAGAGGTAGAAAGGATGGACAGTAGAGGATGGCTGCAGAGTGATGCAGGAGGCCAAGTGGACAGGACAGGGGCAGCTGCAGCATACGGATGACCAGAGGATAGAGGGAAGGCCCCTGGGGCTAGGTGGATGCTATGGGTAAGGGACAACACCCAGCTAGGGAGTGGCTGGAGCAAGTTTTGGGCACATGAAGTCTGAGGTGCCCAGGGGACAGGATGGGGGTTTCAGATATGGTTGTTCCCTCCAACTTGGGCAGCAGAGAAAGGCTAAGAGCTATCAGTGCAGATAATTGGGGCCCTGGGAAGCATATGGCCCCCTGTCCCACACTGCTAGCCCAGCAGCAGAGGGAGGCCCTTTTTGGTTGTTACACCAGCAGAACCACTATAACAACACTAGATCCCCTCTGGGACCCCTGGGGCCCGTTGCACAGACCAGAACAAGGATGCCCAGAGACAGGACGGCACTGGCTCTAGGTCTAGGACTCCAACCCAGAACTCCTGACTCCCTCCCAGCTTCTGCCCTCTCTGGGCGCCTTCAGGCTGCCCAGCCATGGCCAGTGGTCCCCACTTTTGCATCTCATGGGTGCAATTCTCCCCACCTCTGCAGATGACATCACCCCTAGCCTGGGGTCTCTTCCATCAGGCCATTTCCCAGAGTGGCACCACAGTGCTCAGAGTCTTCATCACTTCATCACCTGGCTGAGGTTTAGCTGGGCTTGATTCACCCCAGTGCCTACAGGGGACATTCTGCCCTGAGGATCCAGGCTGGTCCAGACCTGCTTCTGAGGGTCCCTCAGCTCTCCCCTCCTCAGGCTTTCTCACACAGGTCTAGGGAAGGGAGCGTCTCCAAACAGCCACCCAGAAGCTATTCTTCCCCAAATTAGAGGGAGAGCAGCTGAGCAGAAGCCAGTCAGGCTGCAGCAGCTGCGAGGATCCTAAAGGACTTTGGGAAACCCTAGGACCTTCTCTAGGAATTCAAGCAAGAACTCCGGTAGGCAGCCTGGATGGTGAGCTGGGCCCCTGCCTCCCATAGTCCCTGCCTCATACCCTCCCCATCCGCCCCGGAGGGTACCTCTCTTCCCGTCTGCTCCTCGCAGATGGCACTCCTGCATGAGGGGGTTGGAGAGGGCTACGCACTGCCCTGTCTCCACCCTGTCTTCATGCCTTCGCTGGGATCCCCCGATGGCCACCCAGAGTCCTTCTTAAATCCCCTGCCAGACCCTACCCCGCAGGGAGCGGTTCTCAGAACTGATTAGATCTTGGTGAAGACCCCAGGACACTTCTGTGGCTTTTCTCCAAGTTTACCTCGGCTCGCCCGGGCCACTATGAGCACGGAGGCGCACCGCTGCAAAGCTGGCCTAGGAACCGGGCGCGCACACGCGTCTCCTGCGGGCCCCTGCGGCTCAGCTCGCCCCTTCCTCTCCTCCAACACCCCGATATCCCCACCCACTGAAGCAGCAATCACCGGCCGTGGCGGCTGGGGAAGGGCCAATTAGTGCGGGAGACGCATTCCCTCGGCTGTGCCCGCGCTGACCGCAGCCCCGCAGCGCCGCCGCCGCCGCCGCCTTCCCTGCCCGGCAGACAGCGCCAGCCGCCTGGGAGCCCCGGGGGACGCGCCGTCCGGCCTCCAGCCAACTGCAGTGATGGATCCAGGCGCCTGGCGCGGGGCCAGAGCCCGGGCGGACGCGAGGGCGCCGGGAGCTGCAACTCGCCACCGCTGGGTGGTGGGGGTGAGCGGAACGGGGCCTCCCTCCCTGTGAGGGCTCCTGCACCCACGACGGCCTGCGCCCCGGCGCCTGTCTTCTTCAATAGCCAGGCAGGCGGGCTGCAGCGGCGCAGCGGCGGGCGGGCGGTCGGGGGTGGGGGAGGGTGGAGGAGGCCCTCTTACAGCCTCAAGGTCCTTTGACTTCGGGACCTCCGAAGCTCTGGCCTAGGCTGGCCAAGCCCAGAGCAGTTCCCTGTTGGAGGCCTTAGCAGGACCTGGCTTTAGAAAGCCTCAGCTTGTGCTTGATTAAAGCTCCCGTGCAAGAGGAGGTGGGCAGAAAGGTGGGTGGGCAGTGCGGGGCCACGGGTCTCTTTCACTGATGCATGAATGCATGGACTTCCTCCGCTGGGTCCCTGCCCTGCACAACCTGCCACACCCACCTGTAGGCTTTGGGAGACCCAAGAGGGATCAGTCTTGCCCTCCAGGAGCCCTCAGGCAGAAGCTCCAGGGGCTTGGCTGGGATCCCAAGCTAATGGAAACTCTGCGGTCCAGGGAGGCTTCAGGTGAAGGAAAGGGGCAGGCACTACTGCCCCAAGGCTTCCCCTTCCCCCAACTGACTCCTGTTCGGCCCAAGCTGGACACACTGGAGCCCTGTACTGAGGGACAAGGTGGGCCTAAGCCCAGGACACACTCTGGATGAGGCTGAGGAAAGGAAGAAGCAGTGGGGAAGCGTTCGGCAGGAAGGTTCACAAATGGGGTTCACCAAAGAGATCTACTGCAGGATACTTCTGTTTCCCCCACCTGTGCCACAAGGGGCTGGGTTAGAGGTGCTGAGTCCCTTGACCAGTCCTGGATGCAGTAGTGTGGGGTTCAGGGTGGCTTTTTCCCTGTGCCCCCCCGACTCAGGTCTGGCCTAGGTAGGGAAGGGCTGGGGGCCTGCCTTGTGCCCTAGAACCTCACTCAGGCCCTGGTGGGCCAGACTTCCTGTGAGGGAGAAGGGATCACTTCTAAGGGAGTGAGAATTCCCCTTTCTCCGTACCAAGCTCATTAGCTGTGTGTGTGGCAGGGGGGAACACGGAGAAATTGGGGCATGGGGACTGGGTGAGGAAGGGAGACAATGACACAGATAGCACCTTGGGTCCTTTGTGGAATGAGATGGCAGCGCATTGAATTAAAGCATGAAGAAAGGTACGGAGACAGGTGAAAGAGACCGTGGAACAATCTGCCAAGAACGCCAGGGAGTGGAGGAAAGAAACAGAAGCAGGTGGACACACGCCCAGACAAGCAAATGGACAGAGAGCCAGGGCAGTGCCGGGGGCTGTCCAGGCTGGAGAAGGGCGGTACCTGGGCACTCAGAAGGGGGCAGTGGGCAGGGACCTGTTTCTCATCCCAGTTGTCTGACTGCCGAGACCTCTGGGGGCACGATAGAAAGGGTCATCTGGAAAGGCTGTGGGAGCACAGGGATGACCTATCTTGGGTTGGGTTGGGGTGTCAGGAGGGCTTCCAGGAGGAGCACCTGAAAGGACCAGGAGGAAAGACTGGAGGGAATGGAGGTGGAGAGGGAGGGGGAGCTGCGTCAGAGGCGCAGCAGGACAGGTCTTGAGGCAAGAATTAGCCTGTTCCATCCCAGCCGTTCTGCGTCATTTTGGCCCACACAGGAAGGCTAAAAGAGGAACCAGGCCCAGAACTGGAGGACCAGTCCTGGAAGCCTGGGAGAGAGCACGGCCTCTACCCTGAGGTACTGGGGAGCCATGGGAAGGACATGTCCTGGTCAGGCTTATCTTCCAGGAGGTTACAGAGTACAGAGCACCTGGAGGAGGAGAGGGTAGAAGTGGGGAGGCCGGGGGAGGGTGGTGCAGAACTGGACAGTGAGTTCTGGACATGGAACAGAGCAAACAACTTCATAAAGCAGGTGGGCGAGGTCAACTCTGAACATCCCCTCTCCCCCATCCACAGGTGGGCCCCTGGCTCAGAGCTCTCCCACCCAGCCCAGCCTGGGAACTCATGTGAACCCTCCCCAGGGCCTGGGGTATCTCTGCCCCAACCAAGTGGGACCAGGAAAAGCCCCAAGAGGGAGTCTAGTCCAAGGTGAGGGCACAGGCAGGGCCAGGTGTTGCTGAGGAAGCTCCCCCCTCCACGCCCCCTCCCCGCATAAGCCAATCAAGATTGGACTGTAGCCTCCTGCCACTGACCCTCTACCATTGCAACGATAGCTCCATGGCCACAGGGTGTTGAGTTTGGGCCTATTTGTCTGTGGAGCAAATCAAAAGAGGAAGAAGGTCCATGTGAGCCCTGAAAGAACTCAGAGGCTGAGAGCAGGTGGCCTCATGGAGCAGAGGTCAACATATCTCTTTTAGGCAGTTTGGGAGCTGTGTGTTCCTGTCTGGGCTTGTTCCTCTGTGTGTGTCCTCAAGCAAGCCACTTGCCTATCTAGGCCTGGTTTCCACTCTTCAGTGCACTGGGAGCAATCTCTGGGGTAGGACACTGCTCCAGCCCCGGGCCCTTCCAGCTATGGTCCAGGACTCCTGTCTACTCCCAGCCTGTTCAGCCATAGGTGCTATGGAGGACCATGCCTGTGGCTTCACCAAGGAGTCACTGGGTGACCATTACGTATCTTCTACTGTGAAGGAGCCAGGACGCTTTTGAAGCGGAGCCTGAAGGTGGAAGAAAAGCCTTTCAGGAAATTAGCACTAGTGGCGGGAAAATTCATCAAAAGCTGACAGAGGCTCCTGGTGCTGATTCATGTCTCTTGCCTAAGGAGCAGCTCTTCTGGCCTGAGGGAAGGACTGGTAGCTCCCAGGTCCTTCCAAAGACCCCAGACCCAAGACTCCAAAACGCTGGCCCTGTTGCTGGGGCTCTCATCATCTGGTGGACACACCACCATGAGTTTTTTGCTCCTGAATCATGGGATTCTACAGTGCTAGGAAAGGCTGCTGATGGACAGGGGACTTGGGTTTGAATACAACTGTTCCTTCTGCTGTGTGATCTCAGACACTCGGTGGGCCTCTCTGATCCTCTCTGCCAGGAGGAATTCTGACCTTGCCTGTCTTCTAGGTGACCAATACATCTATAATACTCAGCATATCTGGGAAAAGAATAATTTTTCGAAGAGGGAGGATGGAACCATATCCAAACAACTCTTGGTAGTAGGACCAAGGCAGCAGGGAAACAGTCTGGATGTGGACCTCATTATTCTGGTGGCACAGACCTCCCTCCCACTTCCAGGTATTATGGAAGCCAGCAGAGCTGTTGTAAGACACACCTCCAGGGAGCACCATTTACCTGGTTTACAGTGTGAATGAGCCCCAGGATGTTACCTGAGCTCCATGCCCTACCTCCTCTGAACTTGCCACCTACACGCACAAGTACACCACCCATGTCTCAGAGAAGACTCTGATGGGATCTCTTGGTTACCACCTAACCCAAAGCATCCACACTGGACAGTCTTTGCAGCTCCGTCCTCCCCTCCGGCCTGTCCATGTTTACCTTCAGCTCCCAGAACTGGTCTGGCCACCAGGCCAGCCAGATCATGTGAAGCAGAATCCTTTGAAGGGGCTATGGATGTAGCAGACCCCAGAGCCACAGGGAATCCCTTCCAGGGCCACTCTGACCCTGGCACTGCCACTGTCTCTGGCTCAGCTACAAAAGGAGGCACACCACAGGCAGCTATCCTCTGCTGTAGGAGATCATTAACTCCCCAGCCTTGTTAAGCCAGCTTCCTTTTTCAGGCCCTTCTTAGCTCATTTTATGTTTTTTGTTTTTGAGGGGGTTTATTTTGGCCGCAGTGTGAGGCATGTGGGATCTTAGCTCCCTGACCCGGGATCGAACCGACGCCCCTTGCAGTGGAAACATGGAGTCTTAACCACTGGATGGCCAAGGAAGCCGCCTCATTTTATGGTATTTTGACTGGACCTTGTATGGACTCAAGTTGTTATCCAGTTCTTCCCTTGATGGCCAACATTTACAGCTGGATTTTTATCAAAGTATGAAGTTGTACAAATCCTAGAATTTCAGAGCTAGAAAGGACATTAAAGATTGTCATAGCCACCATGCTTTGAGAGTTTATAACTTTGTGTCAGACACTTTGTACACATGTTTTAGGCTGCCCAGTACATCCTTTCCTTTTCCTATGACATCACCCTGTCCACAGAGATTCACAGTGTCCACACTTCAGGGATGAGCACATCACCCAAATTTGGCCTATTAAAGTCAATCCCAAGATTTTTGTGGGAATATCAGGAAAGAGTAGTCCTTACCTCTTGAAGGTGAGTCAGCATGTGAATGAAGCTAAAACAGAACAAGGAGACCGAGAGAGAGAGAGAGACAGACAGACAGACACAGAGAGAGAGACAGACAGATTTCTGGTGTCAGTGCTTGAACACCTGTATCTAGCCATGCCTGAACCAAGAATTTTCAATTAAATGAGTTGATCAGTCCCTTTTTTTGTGAAAGTCAGTTTTAATTGGGTTTTTGTCCCTTGAAGCCAAAACAGTCCTGACAGGTATGAGTAGGTGTCTCTGTCCTCAATTTTTTGATTAGAAATCTGAGGAACCAGCTAGCTCTGGGTTCTCAGGCAAGTCACTAAAGCTCTCTGACATCAGGTTGCTCTGACAAAGATTGAAAGGACTGAATTTCTTCAACTTCAGGACTCCTTTGCTCTCCTGGGATCTCTAGAGCTACCTGGCCACATGCCCTTAAAAGAATCATCACCTGTTCTGAGTCTCAATTTTCTGAGCTACAAAATAGGACAGTCATTCCTTCCCTCCTTACCTTGGGAGAGTCCAGTGAGAAAGTGTTTGGAAAATTGCTTGTACTAAAGCAAATGTTATGTAACGTGCATGTTATACAAAGGAGGAATCTCAGCTCATACCAGACAACCGTTGTTGTCGCAAAATGGCTCATATCTCTTCCAAAACAGTTTTTTAACGCTTTTAAAAATAAAACTTAAGACATTAAAACATATTTATAAAGAAGCCTTACCCACAGCATCTCATTGGGCAGGATCTAGCTCAGGACAGGCCCAGGTGAAGTAAGGGATACGGCACTGAATGAAGCTTGCTTGGGAATCACTCTTTATCACTGCTGAGCTCTCTAGGAAGCTTTACCTTCAGGCTGTTTTTTGTTTTGTTTTGTTTTAATACATTTATTTATTTATTTATTTTATGAGGCTGCGTTGGGTCTTCGTTGTTGCACGTGGGCTTTTCCTAGTGGCAAGTGGGGGCTACTCTTCATTGCAGTGCGTGGGCTTCTCATTGTGGTGGCTTCTCTTGTTGCGGAGCATGGGCTCTAGGTGTGCGGGCTTCAGTAGTTGTGGCACACGGGCTCAGTAGTTGTGGCTCGTGGGCTCTAGAGTGCAGTAGTTGTGGTGCACGGGCTTAGTTGCTCCGCGGCACGTGGGATCCTCCTGGACCAGGGCTCAAACCTGAGTCCCCTGCATTGAAAGGCAGATTCTTAACCACTGTGCCACGAGGGAAGTGCCACAGGCTGTGTTTTAAGGAGCTCCCTTGGGATCAGAACCTGTTGATGGGAGAGGAAGGGAGCAGAACTGGGTGGAGGGAGAAGCCAAGCTCCACTGCAGGCCCAACAACTGCTTCAGCTGACTCCACAGGGAGCTTTAGAGCTATTATGACCCATCGGCATTGCCCTGCTGGGCCTTTACAATCCCATCTTGATCAGTCATTGGATGTGAGCTGCCCAGGAAGGAAGAGTGACCTGCAGGTAGCTCTCTGCAGCTCAGGAAATCCCTGAGGGGGATAAGAGCATCCCAGCTGCTGGGGTAACAAGTTCTTCACTGAAGAGGGATCTGGGTGGTGCATCTCTGTGTCCATGTTAATCACCAACACTACTCAAGCTGCAAGGCATGCTGGGAGCTCCCCTTGGGCAGGAAGGAGCAAGATGAAGTTAGCATAAGGTGAGGCTGAGGAAGCTACCAAGACTGTGCGGTGTCCTTGAGGAGGTTGCATTTAGCCTCCAGGGCAGGCATTGGTGAGGGGATGCTATGGGGTAGTCATTCTGCCCAGCACACTTGAGAAAGATTTCTCAGAGGCCTCTGAACCCACATTTAATGAAAGAGTATGAATTTGCTTGGCTGAGAAGGGGAAAGAAGCAAGCTAAACAGAGGAAGTTAGGCAGGGCTGGAACAATCTGAAGCTGAACTCCATGACCATTCACTCAGAAGTGTCATCTAGAGGAAGAGGGCTATTGTCTGCTTTATTAATTATTCTTCATGTTCCTAGAGGGAAAGCAGGCCGGTGAGGTGGACGTGGGCTAGTAATTCTGTCTGCCTATTTATAAGGCAATGTTACAGCATGATGGGAAACCCTGCCTGCAAGGATGGTTTAGAGCTTGTCAAATTTGGGAAAGAATCCAAGAACAGGGCAAGGTGTCAAGGTATCAGCAGAGAGACAAAAGGAGAGATGGTAAAAGAGGATGCATTTGGACTCAAGAGTTGATGAATGAGCCAGAAGTGAGTGTTGAATTATTCAACCTGCTTTATTGATCCATTGATCTCTCTCTGCAGGTCTTGGTTTATTCTTGGTTGGCATTTCCTGTGTCTGAGATAGTGAGAAGAGAAATGGAGGGAGAAGGGAACAGATTTTTAAGACTCAAGAAGAGAGAAGAGGCAGTGCCAAAGAGAAATTTGGCTACAGGTATCAGGAACCTTAAAATGCCTGTGTCTTTTGACATAGTGGATCTATTTCTGGAAACTGACCCTAAAAACACTATCCAAAACTTTTAAGAAAAAGCCTTAAGCACCACGACTTTCACAGAAGCCTTATTTTATAACAGTGAATAATGGGAAACAACCTGAATAGATGTCCGACAACAGGGGATCAGCCAATATGCCATTAGGAGTTTTATATGATTACGTGGGAAAATACTTATGCCATAGGGTTAGGTCATAATGGAACATTCAAAACTGTACATATAGAACGTCATAGCTGGGTGAAGAAATGTGGATAGAAAGAGGCCAAAGAAAATATACTGAAATGTTAGCAATGATTGTTTTGAAGTGGTGGACTCTCTTCTTTTCCTATATTTCCTAAATCTTCTACAATAAATACACACAAGTTTTAAATAATTAAAATGAAATGTAAGGGTGGAGTGAGAGACACTCATATGAAGCCTGCACAGAAGTAAAATAAACACAAATTAGTGGGGAGCCAACTCCTTCCAGAACACAGTGTACTGCTGTGTCCTAGGTGTGCTTACCATCTCCCGGGCATATTGAATGGACACAACGGAGAGAATGAGGTGACACTGTGGTGCAGTCACTCTGTAGAGGACAATCAAAGGCCCCTGAACTCATATTTATTTATTTATTTATTTATTTATTTATTTATTTATTTTTTTGCAGTACACGGGCCTCTCACTGCCGTGGCCTCTCCCGTTGCAGAGCACAGGCTCCAGACATGCAGGCTCAGCGGCCATGGCCCACGGGCCCAGCCGCTCCAAGGCATGTGGGATCTTCCCAGACCGGGGCACGAACCCATGTCCCCTGAATCGGCAGGCGGACTCTCAACCACTGCGCCACCAGGGAAGCCCCTTGAACTCATATTTAAAGAAAAAGTATGAGTTTTCCTAGCAGAGAAGAGGGAGGAAGTCATGCTCGGTAGAGGGAACAGTTAGAGCAAAGGCACTGAGGCATGTGGGAAATGCAGGCAGGCCAGTGTGGCTGGATTACAGGGTGCCATGGGGAGAAATGATGGGAGATGGGATTGGGAAGGAAAGTAATGTATGTCAGGGGATCACGAATGCTGTGCTGAGGGACTTTGCCTCTCAGCCATAGGCAAACCGGAGACTTGGGGGAGGGGTTTAAGCAGGAGGGCGCTGTGGTTAGAGCACCGCATTCTCCAGTTCCCTAGTGTAGTCTGTTTCCCATCACCCTCCAGAAACTTGGAGAGTAGGGGAGGGGAAGGGGAGCAGTCCAGCAGCCCTCACAGATGGTCAGCCAGGCCTCCTGACACCAGTCTGGCCCTCTTTCCACCACACCAGGTTCAGTCCCCATCCCCAGCCATCCAGACAAACTCCACCTCCCATGACAAAGAGGCTCATTTGGAGCCTGGGCAAGATTTGCAAACGTCAAACTTGTAATTACAAGGATGAAATCATCTGGTTCCTTTTAAGCAAACGGGTTTATTGATCCCAACACTGAAGAAATGCTCTTCTGGGGAAACTTGCTCCTCTCTGCTTTCCTCTCCCTCTGGGATGGCTGAGCTGATGGAGGGAGTGTGGCAGGGCAGTTAAGAAGCGGGAAAACCTCCCGGAGGAGAAATTCTTAAGGGCCTAAGGGTGAATTGTATGGTATGTAAATTATATCTCCAAAAAATTATTTAGGGCTCAGGAAACTGCCTCATTTAGGCAGATGATACCCTCATCCTGGACTTAAGCTCATCTCCATCCAAAAACTAGAAGCTGGGGAGAGCCAGGCTTTAGTGGCTCTGTGCCAGCCCCTAATTCTCCTTCTCTCCCACCCCCCTCAACATTCATTTGTGGCTCCAGATCCTATTTCAGCTTCAAGATGGTACACTATTTCCTCACTAACTGACGGGAAACTGTTTCTTTAGAAAATAGTGCACCAGTGGCTCAGGGACCTGGAAGGACTTCAGCCTCACTTTGAGGAGAGGCAGGTGTGGGTGGCAGCTAACACCAGATCCGTATAAAGCCATCCTTTCTGCTGGACCTGGGAGGCAGGACGTCTAGGCCTTGACCTTCCAAGCCAAGGAGAGACAAACAGTTGGGCTCAGGGGGCAGGAATGTGCAGCCATCAAGGGCAAGAACCACGTCCTGCCTCAAGGCCCACAGTAGGACCCCTTCATTCAACCTGTTGGGGCCCCTTTGGGAGCATGGCAGGGTGCTTCAGGAGGAATGACCCCAGCCACAGCTCTCCACAAGCTTGCAGTTCAGTTAAGGAGACAAGCAGGACTTTTGGCATCTCTACCGGTACAGGCCTTGGAATGGAATGGTTAAGGGCACCAGCCCCTCTGAACCCCAGTTTCCTCATCTGTAGAACAGGGTCAATAACAACAAACTTGCAGGGTTATGGTGAGGAGTGGACAAAGAGGATACACCCCAAAGGCTTAGCCATTTCATTACCTCTCATGGATCAGGGTCTTGTCCATGTCCTGTGGTCACTTATTTACCTTTTTTTGTTTGTTTGTTTTTGCGGTACGCGGGCCTCTCACTGTTGTGGCCTCTCCCATCGCGGAGCACAAGCTCCGGACGCGCAGGCTCAGCAGCCATGGCTCACGGCCCAGCTGCTCCACGGCATGTGGGATCTTCCCGTACCGGGGCACAAACCTGTGTCCCCTGCATCGACAGCGGACTCTCAACCACTGCGCCACCAGGGAAGCCCACTTATTTACCTTTTTAGAGCCTCTATTTCCTTATCTGTCAGACAGGGACAAGGAGGACTGTCTTAGAAGGTTGTTGTGGGAATTAACTGACATAAGGGGCATAAAAGCACCCAGTTCAGAGCTTCACAGTTGGGTCAGACAATTAAGGGTCCCCTCAATACCCTACTCAGGGGTATTGTGCTTTCTCTGCCCACCCATCCAAGATCAGTGGGAGCAGCTGCCCACTGGGAAAGTGGGAGAGAGGAGGCCCTGGGCTGACGGAATCCTTAGGAGGAAGGCTCCGAGCAGCAGGGCTTCAGAGAATTCAGCCAGGTTTGTGGGGTTGGGAGGGTGTTTCTAGGCAATGAACAGACGCCCTCAGGCTTCCATCTGTGGGCCCTACTAGAGCTGGCTCTTAGCAAACTCCTTCACTGGGTGGTGCCTGGACCAATCCATACCCATCTGGACAGAAGCACAGAGCTAAATATACCTGATGTAGGTGAAATTTTCCTTTATTAATTTCCTTTAATCCAGTTTTTAAAATAAGTGAAAAAAAATTAACAACAACCAAAAAAGGCATACAGAGGTCAGTCGAGGAGATGGCCTCCCTCAGCCTGCGGCTCGTTTCCCGGTCATCCTGGCCGGTTGGACGCCAGACAATGGCGAGTGTGGGTTACCCTGTGGCCTGGAGTTGCCAAAGGCTGTCTGTGGTGCTGCTGTTCTGGGTCCGCCTGGCAGACTTTCCCATCCCTTTCCTTCAGGCCTTCATCACCGCCCACCCCCCCCACCCCCGCCCCCGTGAGGCTGACACTTAGAGTGCTGTGTCCTGCTCTGAACTCCCACTGCTCCGAGTCCTGCCCCCTTGAGCCTAGAAGGGATTTGTCTTGACCATGACCTTTTCCTTGTCAAAAAAGTTCATGGGGGCTTTCTGCCTCTGCTGCTGCCAAGGCCCCTGTGAAAAAGCTTGTGGCGAAGGGGGGCAAAAAAAGAAGCTAGTACTGAAGTTTACCCTTGACTGCATCCACCCTGTAAAAGATGGAATCATGGATGCTGCCAATTTTGAGCAGTTTCTTTAGGAGAGAATCAAAGTGAATGGAAAAGCTGGGAATCTTGGTGGAAGGGTTGTAACAATCAAAAGAAGCAAGAGTAGGATCACTGTAATGTCTGAGGTGCCTTCTCCCAAAAGGTATTTGAAATATCTCACCAAAAAATATTTGAAGAAGAATAATCTACATGATTGGTTACGCGTAGTTGCTAACAGCAAAGAGAGTTACGAATTGTGTTTCTTCCAGATTAATCAAGATGAAGAAGAGGAGGAAGATGAGGATTAAAATTCAACTATCTGGAATATTTTGTATGAATTCTTGAATAAAACTTGGGAACAACAACAACAACAAGTTCATGTCTGTCTGAGCATCTAGGCCACTCTAGTGAGATTTCAACTTTTATTTATTCCACATTTCCCAGGGCAGAAACAATTATTGCTAGAATCCAAACACCAAGGTCAGCTGCAGGTCCGTGAGCCCTACCTGGACCCACTGTGGAGTAAGAGTGCTTCCCTGTGAATCATCTTTTGGAGACAGAAATGAAAGGTTTTACACAAATGTCTACCTGAACAGAATGTGGTGGTGTTGCATGGTCTCACATGGGATATCCTTTTTTCCTGCTATAGAAGTCAACAGCAGAAACTCTGTTCCCCAGACTACGGTCCATATTGACTGAGAGCAAACTCATCATCTTCCTCTCATTTAAACAATGGCTGTGTTGTCCTGGTGCCCAAAGGTCTTCTTAGTTGAACTGGAAAGACTTAAGGGAGAAGCAGCAGATGGATGAAAACTTCTATTCCTTGTGAGTGACTTAGTTCTGCCTTGGTAACTTGGGGTAGAGGCTGCCTCACTTACTTCCCAACATAAAGTGCAGATGTTTTAAGGCTGGTTAAAGTATCTACACTTTGTGCTGATGTGAAGTTTCCCCCTTCGGTTTCACCAGAATCTTTAGGCAGTGAAACTAAAATGGCACCTTTTGCCAGATGTAGCTGATACAAACTGTTCAGTGGGCCCACCATGTACTACTCTGACTCCCTCCTTTTGGGAAAACTGCTATTCCCTTCTTTCAACCATGAGCTTCTCTGTGAAGCTGCCAATCTCAGGCCCCAATCGGCGATGGGAGAGCACGTGACATAAGTTGGCCAGTGTCATCACATCTGCCTGGAAATGGTGATTTTGGCAGAGGGGAGAGTATGTGACCCAGACTGGGCCAATCTGGGAGATGGAGACTTTGGAGATGGAGAAGTGGCTTCTCCCATTCTTTGTCAGGAAATGAATGCCATTGAAGAGACGCTGAGAGAATTAGCAGTGAGAAGCAATGGAGAAGCGAAGAGTCCCTCCCTGTGATTTGTTTACTTAAAGTAAAACTGACAACTTTTTAGCTTTAAGTTTTTTTGAATTGGTTTTCAGTCACTTGCAATTGAAAGACACCCGAGGGAAAGATTCTGGGATAGCTGGAGGCCCAACAACAGTGGTTGGTGACATCCATAACTATGTATACCCTTTCTGTTTGTGTACAGACATACATTCACACTGGCTAGGTGTAGGCCAGGGAGCATGCCCTTAGAAGGAGTTGATTCTATGTTTGCTATTCAGAAAGAGTGTGTTTGTTAAAACCACCAGCCTACAGGTTTGATTTGGCTGAAAACTCTCTCCCTGACCTTGGGCAATCAGTCACTAACTGGACCTCAGCGTGAACAACCAATCCAGTTTGCCAGGGACTGAGTGGTTTCCTGGGACATGGGACTTACACTGCTAAAACCAGGATACTCCTTCATCCTAGCTCAGTTCCATAACCGTAAAAACGAGATTGGATTGGACTAGAAAGGGGTGGGAAAGTCTGCCAAATCCTGCATTCAGACAGACATTGCCAACTGCCCTTGGCACTAATTCCTGTGAACTTAAGTGTATCCTCACAATCCTTTGCAATAAGGCCAGCTACTGTCAATCAGAGCTGGCACCTATTTGCCATACTTGGACTGAGGTTTTTTTTTTTTTTTTTTTTTTTTTGCGGTACGCGGGCCTCTCACTGTTGTGGCCTCTCCCGTTGCGGAGCACAGGCTCCGGACGCGCAGGCTCAGCGGCCATGGCTCACGGGTCCAGCCGCTCCGCAGCATATGGGATCCTCCCGGACCGGGGCACGAACTGGCGTCCCCTGCATCGGCAGGCGGACTCTCAACCACTGCGCCACCAGGGAAGCCCTGGCCTGAGTTTTTGACAAGCTGAGATTTTAAGGATCAGAATTTATTGAAGACCAACTTTGAGTCAAGCTCTGCCATAAATCCCATATAAGGCTCTCTCCAGCTTGGGCTAAATGACTTCCCTAGAACTTATGGATCTTGTTTTTTAGAATTTGCACATTTGTGTAAATATATGAACTGGTATTGGGTTATATAAGTCAGCTTGTTCTTTAGAAACTTACATTTATTGAGTGCTCATCATGAGCTAGAATTACATAAAGGCTCTCATGCTAACACTGCGAGCTTGTGAGTGCCTACATTTTGGAAAAAAAGCAAACTGAGGCTTAGGGTGGTCCAGTGCCTATCTAAGGGCCTCAGCCAGCAGGCAGGGAGTTGAGTAAGATCCCATTTGAGGCCCTTCTGACTCCAACAGCTCCGACCTTTCCACCATGATGCGGATTCAGATGGATTCTTCGGTCTCTTTCCACCTTTAGTCTTTGATGTGCACAGCCCACACCCCTCCCAGTCGGTTCTCGGACGCAGTCTCCAAGGACTTAAGTTTCCTCGCGTTCACGTGACATTTTGGGGTTACTCCGCGCTGCTGTGGAGCCCAAAAGTTCCAGTGGAAAGGAAGAACCCGCACGGGCCGCTCCCTGTCTCCAAGAACCAGGCAGATCCCCACCGGACGATTCCACACCAAGTGGCCCGCGGGCGGTACAGGGGAAGAGGGCCGCGCCGCGGGAGGAGCTCCGCTTCGCTGCAGCCCAGCGGCGCCGAAGGCGGACAGGCAGCGCATGCGCGGCGCGGAGTTGTGAATGGTGCGTTTTGTTTGCTGGAGTTTGGGGCGGGCGGGCGCGCGAGGAGGAGGGGTGGGGCCGACGGGGGCGGGGCGGGCGGGCTAGCGAGGTGGGCGGTGAGAGGAAGTGGCGGCGGCGGCGGCGGCGGCGGCCGGAGGCGGCGAGTGCTGGGTCCGCGCGGGCGGTAGGCAACGGCTGAGGCGGCGGCGGCGTGGGCTGGGCTCGAGCGGGCGGCGGCACCTCAGACTCCCGGCGCGGGAGCCCACGCGGGCGGGCGCCTGAAACAAAGAGAAGCGAGAGTCAGGGCGCCGCGGGTGCGCGGTCAGTCGGTCAGTGCAGAGCCGGCCAGCGGGTGCCCGCGGAAGCCCGGAGCCCGGCCGGCCGGCGCAGCCTCAGGGCGGGAAGATGCCGCGCGTCGTGCCCGACCAGAGAAGCAAGTTCGAGAACGAGGAGTTCTTCAGGAAGCTGAGCCGCGAATGTGAGGTGAGGCAGGCGGGCGGCGGGGAGGCCGCGGCGCGCCCCGAGCGGGCCCGGGCGGAGAAAAGTTTGGGCGGCGCGACTCCCGGGAACCCCGCGCCGGCGCGCCTGCGGAGAGGCAGTCTCGCCCGGGCAGCCATCTGCCCGCAGACTCTGGTTGCCCTTATCGGTGCCGCGCGGGGCGGGCAGCATCGCGGATTTGGCTTCTGATTTCGGGCCGTCTCTGCCTTGCAGATTAAGTACACGGGCTTCAGGGACCGACCCCACGAGGAGCGCCAGGCGCGCTTCCAGAACGCCTGCCGCGACGGCCGCTCGGAAATCGTAAGTCGGCGGGGCAGAGGGCCGGGGGCATAGGGGAGCGAGCCGCGCGCGGGTCACTTGTTGCGCGGGGCCCGCCGCGGCCCAGGCCGGTTCCGGACGCCGCCGCGGACGCCGCCGCGGCTCCCGGAACTGAGCGGGCGCCGTCTCACTTCCTACTCGGGATTCAAAATGCGAAACCAGACACTGGCGGGCCGCGTCCTCGCGGGGAGACGCTTCCCTGTGGTTCTTGGCGGGTGGATTATGTTTCCCAGACACGACTCGGCAAACACTTTGCCGCGAGTGGAACTCAAACCGGAGCCCAACTAAACAAGGAAAGGTCGTTGTATAGGCTGACACTGATTAAAGAAAGGGTCGGTTATTAGTAGGAAGAAAACACCCTTACGGAAAATATTGGGCTTCGTTCAAGGTTCTGATTCTTGGGCGATAGTTTGTGTCTTAGACGCTAGATTTTTCGTAAACCTATATGTGAAACTGTCTTATTTTCAGTGTAACTGAGAATAAATCTGAGAGTAAATCCAGTTATCTGTTATCTGTTGTCCTAATAGAGGGGAAAAAAAAGCCCTCAAGAACGTGCCATCTTCTTTTCTTAGAATGTTAAGCTTCAGGAGAATCAGAAAGAAACCATTTGGTGTTTTTTTGTTTTTGTTTTTTCCCCAAACCTAAAAAACATATCCTGTTTAGGCCTGAAGTTACTAAAGAATTGCATGGATTTGCAAAACCCACTGTTGATCCGAGGCCCTGTTTTAGGTGGTGGATTTGGTGCCTTACCTCCATGATGTTGAAAAAAATTCAAGTGTCCTAGTTCCCCTCATCTCCTTTTGGTTTGTCCTACTGGAGGTGCTAATGAAGAGAGAATGATGAAGCCAAAAAGTGCATAGGAAAAAACTAAAGAGGTTGATTATTAATTTTTAAAAAAGTTGAAGCACTGTATAATGGAATCTGATTATCTGCTCCATGACTTGGACCATTGCATCTGCACACACTTGAAGGTATGGAAGCAGTTTGAATTTAGGTTAACAATGGGAAGACATATTGAAACATTTGCTTCTCCCATTCCTTGTACAGTAGAGAATCTATTTATTGGTATTGAGACATAATTCACATATCACAAAATTCTCCCTTTTCATCACTGAAATCGTTCATTTTTAAAAAATATTTTGATGCTTAAAATGAAGGCTTTTTAGAATTGTATTACAGATCATGAGAAGATACTGGCCAAATTTATTAGGAACTCTAGAATATTTGGTCAGTATTGCACATTATAAAAGAAAATGTCTAGATTTTAGCCCACTTTTTTGAGTGTTTGTAATAGTTATATGATTCAAATGTATAGGACAAATACTTTCTGGTTTTGGCACTGAGTGGTACAAGAATCATTCATTAGTTGGCTCAGTGATTATATCATCGTTTGTCTGGATTTCCTTTTGGAATAGGTGGATGGTATACCCAACCCATGGATGTTTTGGAAGTAACTTTATATTTGGAAGGAATTTCACATTTCCCTCTCTTTCTAGTTTCCCCCCCTTTAGTTCAATGTTAGCCATATTTAAATTGAGAGATTTTTTAGCTTCTAGAGGATGGAGACCACATTAATTCCGTATATGCCCCCTCTGTATGGGTTTTGCACAGTGTCTTTTGCATCATAAGTACTTGATTATTTGAATTTAGAGGTTACTTCGTTTAATGCCCAAAATTTATCTTATGACTTATAAACAGGCTGTGGCTTTTACTTATTTGGTGGTGGAAAATAGGCGTGGAAAAGGCATTTTTTTTGCTTCTATTTTGACAGCAGCCATGTTTGATAAAAATATGCATAGTTCCCTAAACTATATCCAACACTTTCTCCCCTCTCTTTTATTCTTTTTATTATGAACATCTCCTTAACTTTATCAGTGAGGTTAATGAAGGGTTTATTTTGTATTTAGATGTGAAACAGTGTAAGGCTGTGATGCTCATCTCTTCTTAGTTATAAAACTTATCCAGACTCCGTATCATAGCATGAAATAAAAATGATTATGGGTGAGGGGTAGAATTTATTTGGTAAAATCTGATTTATTCCTTATATAAGCTCTTGTAGTAGGAGTGTTAGAGATATCTTCAACACTAATGATTAATAAAAGAAAAAAAAATACTTATGAGAGGTATGGTGACTCTACTGTGAAAGCAGTAAAAACTATGTATTTTTAATCCTGAAGTTGGAAGAATAAAAGGTATGTTGGACTGGCACAGGTGTGCTATTTTACAATTTAATGAAACCTATAAAATATAGTCAGGACATTCTAGAAATCCTCCATACAGACACTTTTACCAGTGTGACATCTTTATGTTTTCAAACAGAATTTTCCCAACTCCTAGGTATGTGTAGGTGTTCCAGTAAAAAAAATAAAATAAAATAAAGAGTTCTGTGGTCAGATAAATTTGGGAAATGGTATTTTAGAGTGATCTGTTTTTACCACTTCTCCTGTCTCAGAGAGGGATGGATGTTGATGAGATGATAATGGACATGAAGTGATGAAGCAGGAAATCTCTTCTGAGGTTGGCCTTCAGGCAGGAGGTGAGGTAATAAGAGCTGCAGAATGTCTTCACCTAACACAGCTGATTTGGGGTACACTGGTGGCAGAAGGATTTGTTACTAGGTGAATACTGAAGAAACATGGCTATGGGATTTTGACAGAGGGTATTCATTCATGGGCAGAATCTCTTATCTGCCCTGAGAATTTCATTATCTGAGACTGAAAAGGTTGGCTGTCTTCTTCAGCTCAAAATTACTTCTCATTGTATTTAGCAAATACATGTAGCATTTACTTGGTACTGTTCTAAGCACTTTACAGATACTGGAAACTGAGGTTCAGAGTTAAGTAATTGGCCTCAGGTCACACAGCCTAGGCAGTTTGCCACCTAGTGTCTGTTTTCATTTGAACTATTATTAGTTCATTTCAGTTCAATGGTGGTTTTTTAAACTTATGCTAATAGTGGGCAAATTTTTTTTTAAGATTAATATTGTAATATTGATGTTTGTTCAGTCTCTATTCATATAAAACATTTACCACAAGAAAAGGTATCCCAGTGATTAGGGAAATGCCATTAAAGATGTCTGTAGAGATTTAGCAGTTAGGTTGACAGTTGTACCTACTAGTACCAATCATAGGAAGTACTGTAATTTTTATCTCTAAAGAATCTAAGCCCTTAATCATCAGGGGAATTAGCAGATAGCTGAATCAACTAATGCTTTAAACAAATTGCCCAAAAATGTGAACCCCTTGCTTTCAGATGAAGACTATGCTTGGAAACAAATTATGCTTAAGAACTTAAGTTAGTAAAATAAAACAAACAAAAAGTTCTCTGATTTCAACAAAGAAGAGTTTACATTTAGATGATGAAAAAAAATTTTTTTCAAATGCTTTTTACTTATTTCTTTCATATTTTCCCTGGGGAAGAGGGACATGGTTATTTCCATTTTTTACTTGGGGGAAATACAGAGTAAATTGCTCAGGGGCTACACAGAATGAGGCTTCATTGAAATGGTTTTAGATTGTTCTGTCTGTTGAGCTGTGCCATCCAAATCTTCTATAAATATTAGATGAATACTCTTTTGTTATTGTCAGAATCAGTTCTCCTAAAGTCAGATTTTAGAAAATGCATATTTTTTTAATCATCCAAGGTTTTAGAGAGATGAGAAGTAGTCACATCACAGGCTGGTGTATGGTTTATCAGAGGAGAGACAGTCCCAGGTGCATTTTTTTTTTTTCAGTAGGAAGGTATTAACATTTATTTGTATTCACTGTGCAAGTGACTGGAATTTGGGAAACTGGATAAAATAGACACCTATGGGGATGAAAAGGTCTGTATTTTTTAAGCTGAGCCTTTCCTGAAACTAGAATTTTTGTCTCAGAGAGAATTCTGCTAAAAACCATAATGGAGGACATTGTCTCCATCTTATAAATTTTGGTTATTAAAAAGCACTTGAAGTGATGTTTGGTTGGTTTATTCATGATAATGAGCTCCTCCCAATGTGATATATTGTGGAGATATTTTCACTTCCAGTCATCTCCAAGTGCATTTTTAACATGGGTTTTGGAGCATAGTGTTTCTTTGAGAAAGAGAAATCAGGAAGAATTAAAATGTCTCATTTACACAACTTTAAATTGTGGTATGCTTTAAAATTCAAAATATTCAGCTCTTCAGTGATTTTCACATTTAAAAATACAGGTTTTTAAATACAGTGATGGTGGCTTCTGGTTAGACATTAGCAGTGCACTATACTAACGTCAGCAAAAAATGACCTGAAAGAAAGTATTGATTCCATGTCTGATTTTATATTTAAGCAGCCAATGGCAAATGTCCTCAAAATGGAATCAGATGTTTGTAACTTAATACTTAAGAAAAATGATGAGTGCATGTTTTTTTACTTTTAAGTAATCTTGGTGCTGCCTGGCTTAAGACAGAAACTGATGTAAAAATAAATGACTGCCTGCATAATTTATGTAATGTCCTGCTCCTGATCCTGTTTGTATTGATTTTTCTAAAAGGCTTTTGTGGCCACAGGAACCAATCTGTCTCTCCAGTTTTTTCCGGCCAGCTGGCAGGGAGAACAGCGACAAACACCTAGCCGAGAGTATGTCGACTTAGAAAGAGAAGCAGGCAAGGTAGGAAACATTTCTTTGCAATTTGAAATACTGTGGATTGTTTTATTATTAGAGATTATCTGATGATTTACATTTTAATAAAGAGATCACAGGTCTGATTATACAGGCATATGGTCAGATTTGTTTTCATTCCATATTATAAAGATATAATACAATTTTTAAAAATCAAATTTTTAATATAATTTTATTGCTAATTTCATGTTTATATCATTTGCCATAGAAAATTCTAGCCCTTAAAGAGAGTAGTGTGCTTTCTTACATGTAACATTTGAAACTTAATTCCTTTAAAGTGTTGACAAGAAATTTTTTGTTCTACTAAAATGTGTGTGACTATAGTGTTGTAAAAAAAAATGAAATTTAGAGAAAAATGGGAAAAGGCTCTGTAGGCTTAAAATTTAATAATATTTGGAAATAGTTTATGGGTAGCTTTCTACTTCTGTTAATATAGCACATTTAATTTTGAGAAAAACAATGTGAAGATGTTAACTTGGAAATAATTTTTTTGTTTTGAGGAAAAGCTTCTGGGAAACAAATAAATGTCTTAAAATTATTATGTTGGAAGTTTAGGTTGAAGATATGAAAAATGTAGTTGGAAATGTTTAAGCTGAGAGCCATATTAAAATCTAAGTTAAATGTGTTTATGATTTTGATGAAATGTTAATGAATAATATCTTGGATTGGTTCATCTTTTAATGTGGAAATTGACTTCTTGAAATAAAATATTTAAAGAAAGAAAATTTTTTGACCTCATTTTGTACTCAGTATTTCTCCTGTTTCCTTTGCAGTGTATTTCTATACCTATTTTTATTAACTTGATAAATTACTTTTCTAAATGTCATCGTGAATAGTATAACCTATCACTTTATTTGCAAAACATAAGGAACATCTAAATAGTCCTTTGAGGAACTTAAAAGATTTTTGTATTGGGCTGTATTAGGAAAAGGATTTTCTTTTTATTGATTGATTGAATTTTTGAATTTTATTTTATTTATTTTTATACAGCAAGTTCTTATTAGTTATCTATTTTATACATATTAGTGTATATATGTCAATCCCAATCTCCCAATTCTTCCCACCACCACCACCCCTCCGAAAAGGATTTTCTTACTTTGTATATATACAATGAAGAGGGTTTTTTTGTTTTAATTTTATTTATTTATTATTTTTAAAAATAAATTTTATTTATTGATTGTTTGATTTTGGCTGTGTTGGGTCTTCGTTGCTGCTCAAGGGCTTTCTCTAGCTGTGGCGAGCGGGAGCTACTCTTTGTTGTGGTGCGCGGGCTTCTCTGGTTGCGGAGCACGGGCTCTAGGCACACGGACTTCAGTAGCTGTGGCACGTGTGCTCAGTAGTTGTGGCACATGGGCCCTAGAGCATAGGCTCAGTAGTTGTGGCGCACGAGCTTAGTTGCTCTGCGGCATGTGGGTTCTTCCCAGACCAGGGCTTCAACCTGTGTCCCCTGCATTGGCAGGCGGATTCTTAACCACTGCACCACCAAGGAAGTCCAAGACCACATTATCTTTGGACTTAAGCCATTGAGATGTTTTCAGTTATATGATCAACACGAACAAAAACGTTAGATGGCTTATTCTAGAATTTAGAGGTTTTGTTTTCAAATATATCAGGAAGAGTGCTAGAACTGATGCAAGAAGTCAAGAAACTTATATATATATATATATATATATTTTTTTTTTTTTTTTTTTTTTTTTTGCTATACGCGGGCCTCTCACTGTTGTGGCCCCTCCCGTTGCAGAGCACAGGCTCCGTACGCGCAGGCTCAGCGGCCATGGCTCACGGGCCCAGCCGCTCCTCGGCATGTGGGATCTTCCCGGACCGGGGCACGAACCCGTGTCCCCTGCATCGGCAGGCGGACTCTCAACCACTGCGCCACCAGGGAAGCCCAAGAAACTTATATTTTAATACTTGTTTTATAACTTTTTTTCTGTAAAGGGCCAGAGAGTAAATATTTTCAGTTTTGCAGGCGTATGTTCTCTGTTGCAACTACTCAGGTTCGCTGTTACAGTGTAAAAGGAGCCATAGACAATACGTAAACAAATGAACGTGGCTGTGTTCCAAGGATGGTAATGCTGGCAGAAATCTGTATCTTTCCCTCAGATTTAAATCTGTAAATGTTTGTGCATAGATGATATATTTCTCAAATATAATTTTACCAACACTTGTACTACGCCAGTAGAATCTAGGGGGAAAAAACATTTTAATGAAAAAAAAACAAACCCTGCTAGTATATCACTCTGTACCACTGGGATAAATAAGTTCTCCAGTGAATTTAGAGAAAAGATAACCCATGTTTTCTCATCCATAGAGCTCAGGCTACAGGGTCTCTTATTTCTCTTCCTCCTTTTTTATGATGTCTTTCTGATAACCATTAGCGTTTATTTCTGTGCCCATAGGACTAGAAGCAAAGCAAATTGAAGGAATTTCTCTAAATGTTAATTATTTGCCTCTGCTCCTTATATTGGATCCAAAATCAGTGTCTCTTCTTCCGCATACTCTTGACCTTGTTACATCCTAAAGCAGCTTAGTTCTCTTCCCGTTCAAACCCAGCTTTTAGAAGATGAGTGGTTAAGCCTTTCAAGTTAGGTATAATTAAGTCCTGGCTTCATATACTACTTCATTTATTATTCTGTAACTTTGGACAAGTTATTTTATCTTTATGGTCCTCAATTATAACGTGAGTTTAATACATATCTCGCAGGGTGGCCCTGGTGATTAAATGAAATAGTGTATATAAAGTGCTTAGCTCAGTACCTGACACAGCTACTCAAAAATTCAGGGCTTCCCTGGTGGCGCAGTGGTTGGGAGTCCGCCTGCTGATGCAGGGGACACGGGTTCGTGCCCCGGTCCGGGAAGATCCCGCATGCCGCGGAGCGGCTGGGCCCGTGAGCCATGGCCGCTGAGCCTGCGGGTCCGGAGCCTGTGCTCCGCAACGGGAGAGGCCACAACAGTGAGAAGCCCGCGTATCGCAAAAAAAAAAAAAAAAAAAAAAAATTCATTCAGAAGTTCTTTGTTGAACACCTGTTATGTGTATTGAGTGAACCACTGTCCTGGGCACTTGAGATGCATCAGTGAACAAAACAAAGATCCTGCCCTAGAGGTTGTTTTATGGAAGGAATGGAGGAGTAGGCAATATGCATAGTATATACGGTATGTAATATGTTACAGAGTGGTAAGTGCTCTGGAAAAAAAGGAAAATTAGAGTAAAATAAGGGTTATCAATGAACAGGAATGTCTGTAATTTTAAATAGGATAGTCTGGGTAGAGAAGGTCATATTTGAGCGGAGACCCGGAGGAGGTTAGGGAATGATGAGCCATGCAGATATCTGAAGGAAAGATGTTCTAGACAGAGGACACAGTTTTGTAAAGGCCCTAGAGTGGGAGCTTGCACAGTGTGTTTGTTAAACAACAAGCGGGCCGGTGTGGCTGGAGTAGACTGAGCGAGGAGGAGAGGAGTAGGAGAAGAGATGAGGGAGATGTCAAGGAGCCGGTTTACGCGACTGTGGGAGGCCATGTAACACCGTGGACTTTATTCTGAGTGCAGTGGGGAGTAGTTCCTGCTTTTTGAGCACATCAGTGATATGATCTGCCTTAAGATTTGAAAGGATCACTCTAGCTGCTGGGTTAACAACAGGTTTAGGGGGCAAGAGTAAAGCAGGGGGGCCAGTTGGGCTATTGCTTTAGTCTTGGTGAGAGACTAGGTGGTAGCAATGGAAGTGGTGAGAAGTAGTCATAGTCTGGATATATTTTGAGAGAGAGCCAACAGGATTTGCTTATGGATTGGATGTAAGGTGTGAGAGTCAAGAATGACTCCAGGGGCTTCCCTGGTGGTGCAGTGGTTAAGAATCCGCCCACCAATGCGGGAGACATGGGTTTGAGCCCTGGTCCGGGAAGATCCCACATGCCATAGAGCAGCTAAGCCTGTGCGCCACAACTAGTGAGCCTGCACTCTAGAGCCCACAAGCCACAACTGCTGAGCCCGCGAGCCACAACTACTGAAGCCCGTGCTCCTAGAGCCCATGCTCCACAACAAGAGAAGCCATTGCAGTGAGAAGCCCGTGCACCGCAACGAAGAGTAGCCCCTACTCGCCACAACTAGAGAAAGCCCACAGGCAGCAACGAAGACCCAGCTCAGCCAAAAATAAAATAACTTAATAAATAAATTTTTTTAGAATGACTCTGGGCTTCCCTGGTGGCGCAGTGGTTAAGAATCCGCCTGCCAATGCAGGGGACGTGGGTTCGAGCCGTAGTCCAGGAAGATCCCACATGCCGCGTAGCAGCTAAGCTTGTGCGCCACAACTACTGGGCCTGTGTGCTGCAACTACTGAAGCCCACGAGCCTAGAGCCCATGCTCCACAACAAGAGAAGCCACCGCAATGAGAAGCCTGGGCACCACAACAAAGAGTAGCCCCCACTCGCCGCAACCAGAGAAAGCCTGCACGCAGCAACAAGACCCAACACAGCCAAAAATAAATAAATAAAATAAATAAATTTTTAAAAAAAGAATGACTCTAACTTTCTGGTTAGAGCAGCTGGGAGTATGGGATTGCTGTCATCTGAGATGAGAAAAGCTGTGGGTGGAGCAATTTTGAGGTACAGTTTAGGACATGTGAGTTTGTAGTGGTAGCTTGTTGCAGCTTCTGTTTTCTCACCACCCACCCTTAACTTCTTAAGTTATGGCACTGCTTTTTCATAAGTGACCCTTTGCTTATCTCAAGAGTTCAGTGGCTTTTTTAAAAAATCAACTTTATTGAAGTATAGTTTACTTAGCAAAAAATGCACCCACTTTAAGTGTATAATTTGAGTTTTAACAAATGTACACACCCATGTAAACACCACCCACAATCCAGATAATGTTTCAGTCCCCTCGTGCCCTTTTACAGGAATCTGGGAGTGGCTTGGCTGGGTGGTTCTGGCTCAGGGTCTCCTAGGAGATTGCAGTCAAGCTCTTGGGGCTGTGCAGTCTCTGAGGGCTTGGCTGGAGCTAAAGGATCCCCTTCCAAGCTCATTCATCACTTTTGGTCGGTGGCTTCAGTTCCTAGTCACATGTTCCTCTCCATAGAGAGAAAAAGAATGAGGTCACCCTGCTTTTTATGACCTATTCTCTGATCACTTGTGTCTTCTCCTGTTCATTAGAAGTGAGTCACTAAGTCTAGCCCACACTCAACAGGGAGGGGGGTGGTTTATTCACAAACATGAGAGGCTGGGGTCATTGGGGCCACCTTGGAGGCTGGCTACCACAATGTTCACTTAAATTTGATGAATTCAGAAAAAAATTAGAATGCTAATAGGAAACAGAAGCTCCATAGTCTCTTTGATTTGAAATATGGCTTTATGATCTTAGAAAGTGGTCTTAGCAAAACCAGTCCTTTTATTCATTCTTTCTACCTTTGTGTTTGTAGGAATATTTTCAAACCAAGGGTCTTCAGTAAGGAAGGTCTGTTAATGGATAACTGACCATCAGGTCAGAGCACACAATTTTATAGTCTGTCTGTCGAATATATTTGAAACTTTTGCACCCAGGTATCTAGTGAGTTGTCTACATTGACTCTTAATAAGGGTCTTTCTTAGAAGAGGTTTAAAATAATACAGTGTAGTGGAAAGAGCTCTGGATATGAGTCAAAAGACAGTCATAACTGGATTCCTTACCTGTAAATGGGAATCAGAATGTCTTCCCTATTCATATACCTCATGTGAGGATTAAATGAGGTACCAGAATATGTGAAAATGCCCTTTAAATTGTAAAGCCCTATCCAAAGTTAGGCTATTTGATGGGTTTGTAGGGTGAGATATAGATAATCAAGGAGTTTTAGTGCTGTAGAGTGCCTTACGTCAGCTTCACTTCAGGTAGCTCTACTATGGTGGGAGACTGCATCTTTCCCAAATGCTCCATCCTGGTATTTTATAAACCTAAACAGCCAAAATGTTTATAGTTCTTCCTTACCTTAAACTGCTTTCCTCTGATTTAGCTGTCAGAAGACAAGGAATGCAACAGGTAGAATTGAAATCATTCTTACGTAAAATTTTTGTAGACCAAGCAACACCCAGTTCATTTGATCTTTCCTCTTAGAATCTATTTCCAGTTGATTTTTATTTCAAACAAATGCAGATGATTATGGTTGACCGTAAGTTACTAGTCTTGAGTGGTCAGATTAATGGTTTTTGCATGCATTGTGTTTTTGAAAGCCTCCTTAGGTTTTTTTTTTTTTTGCGGTACACGGGCCTCTCTGCCACTGCTGTGGTCTCTCCCGTTGCGGAGCACAGGCTCCGGATGCACAGGCTCAGTGGCCATGGCTCACGGGCCCAGCCGCTCCGCGGCATGTGGGATCTTCCCAGACTGGGGCACAAACCCGTGTACCCTGCATCAGCAGGCGGACTCTCAACCACTGCGCCACCAGGGAAGCCCCCCCTCCTTAGGTTTTTAAATTAATGATTGTTTATGCTTACTACATGATCCTAGTTTGTGAGCATAAAGGGTATGAAAACACTTAATAAACTGAACAAATGAACTTTATAGTGCTACTGTTTACCATTTTTTCTATGGAAATTGAATAGACTATCTAGTTTTATCTAGATATATCTAGAATATACTATCTGGTCCCAGAAAAAGCAGTTAAACTTTATATGGTTGTTGCATTGCTATTTATACCTTATGGTTGTTTTTTTTTTTAATTTTATTTATTTATGGCTGTTTTGGGTCTTCTGTGCGAGGGCTTTCTCTAGTTGCGGAGAGCGGGGGCCACCCTTCATCGCGGTGCGCGGGCCTCTCACTATCGCGGCCTCTTGTTGCGGGGCACAGGCTCCAGACACACAGGCTCAGTAATTGTGGCTTACGGGCCTAGTTGCTCCGCGGCATGTGGGATCTTCCCAGACTAGGGCTCGAACCCATGTCCTCTGCATTGGCAGGCAGATTCTCAACCACTGCGCCACCAGGGAAGCCCTATACCTTATGATTTTAATTGATAGTCAGGTAATGTTAATAGCAGACATTGGGAGTAATTATAATGTGTATGGCATTAGAGTAGGTACTTTTAAACATTTTTGATAAGTTACGTGTTTTACTTTTTTTTGTCCTTTCTGAACATTTATACTTAAAATGAAAATCTTTTATCATTCATTTTCATCAGCATAAAATAACAGAGCAAAATTTAACAGCATTTGATTTAATGCATGAGGACAAACTCTTGTTTTAAATGTCTTCAAAGGCCTGTGACTGCTGCTTCTGGAGTGTTTTGCTTACTTGCTTGCGGGATCTTTGTCCCAAAATAAATATTGTGTCTGTTTATATACCATCCACAATTTGGCAGAGTTTAGAGGACTCCTTAATGTTAGCTTTGAGAAATCTGTATTCAAGCTTAGCAGCAAGTTCCCTCTCCTCCTTATACAGCCCAGTCACTCCAAATAAAAGATATCTATGGTAACGCTTTGGAATGTGGTTTCCCCAAGAGAAATTGAGGCAACTTTACAACTAACTTGTCAGATCTAGACTTTAAGTATTTCAATTCAACTAAAACATGAAGTATATTTTTCAGCACTTAGTTATCAACCGTTCAGTGCATTGAAATAAGTAATCGGGGCTTTAAAAAAAGTTTTATTTCAATAATTTTTTAAATAAATTTATTTTATTTATTTTTGGCTGCATTGGGTCTTTGTTGCTGTGCATGGGCTTTCTCTAGTTGTGGCGAGAGGGGGCTACTCTTTGTAGCGGTGCACGGGCTTCTCATTGCAGTGGCTTCTCTTGTTGTGGAGCATGGGCTCTAGACGCGTGGGCTTCAGTAGTTGTGGCACACAGGCTCAGTAGTTGTGGCTTGTGGGCTCTAGAGCGCCGGCTCAGTAGTTGTGGCACATGGGCTTAGTTTCTCCACGGCATGTGGGACCTTCCCGGACCAGGGCTCGAACCTGTGTCCCCTGCATTGGCAGGCAGATTCTTAATAACTGAGCCACCAGGGAAGCCCTATTTCAACAATTTTTAAATCCAAGAAGAGTTGACTGACTTCATGAAGAAGTAATAATGTTTAAAAATGAGAATATCATAGTACCTTCCAGTTAGAGTTACATTAATTTTCATATATGGTAAATGTACCTCTGAAGTATTTGAAGATAATGTACTCTTTTTTTTTCTCTCTTTTTTCTCCCAGGTTTTTTGAGATATAATTGATATACAGCACTGATCTTTTCCCCTTTTCTTGAATTGCATTATTTGCCTAGATTTACCTTTTAGTGTAAAGATAACATTTTAGTCTTGGCCGTATCTCAATTATATATTCCAAGTTAGAGATGTCAGAAAATATGTCTGAGAGAAACATCCTTAATTCTTTCCCTTTTTGCTTCTGTTTCCTACCCCAGTATTTTTGAATGATTAATTCAAACACTGCAAGGATAAAGACTATTGAGATGTTCAAGTAAAGAAATAAGTTTTTGAGAAGGGCTGCTATATCCCATCTTTACTGCTTCCCATTTTCTTTTGTAATTGTTTTTTTTCATTTGTCATTATTGAGATATAATTTATATACAACAGAATTCACCTATTTAAGGTATATAATTCAGTGACAAATGTGTAGTCATTGGTGTGATTACCACCACAATAAAGATACAGAATATTTCCATAACCTCAGAGAGTTCCCTCATGCCCCTTTGCAGGCAGTGTGATTTCAGGTAACCACTATCTGCTTTCTATTACATACTATTTTGTCTTTTCTGGAATTTCATATAAATGGAATCATACAGTATGTAGTCTTTTGTACTTAACAACTTGCTCTTGAAATTCATCCGTATTGTGTGTATAGTAGTCCATTTCTTTTTATTACTGAGTAGTATTCTATTGTTTGGACTTGTCACACTTTGTTTATCCATTTACCAGTTGATGGCCATTTGAGTTATTTCCCCTTGTTTTGGCTACTGTGCTGCTTTGAACATTTATATACGAGTCTTTTATGTAGACATTTGTTTTCATTTCTCTTGGGTAGATATATAGGACTGAAATTACTGGGTTGTTTCATGAGTATAACTTTTTAAAGAACTGCCAAACTGCTCTCCAAAGTGACTGTACAGTTTCACATTCCAGCTAGCCATGTACGAAAGTTTCAGTTACTTCACATCTTTACTAACACTTTGTACTGTCGGTCTTTTTAATTTTAGACATTTTAGTGAGTTTGTAGTCGTATCTCATTTTGGTTTTAATTTGCATCTCCCTAGTGACTAATGATGTTGAGCATGTTTGTTTGTTTTTTTTTGCGGTACGCGGGCCTCTCACTGCTGTGGCCTCTCCCGTTGCGGAGCACAGGCTCCGGATGCACAGGCTCAGCAGCCATGGCTTACGGGCCCAGCTGCTCCGCGGCATGCGGTATCTTCCCGGACCGGGGCACGAACCCGTGTCCCCTGCATCGGCAGGTGCACTCTCAACCACTGTGCCACCAGGGAAGCCCTGTTGAGCATGTTTTATGTGCTTGTGTGCCATTTGTGTATCTTTGGCAGTGTCTGCTCAAAACTTTTGCCCATTTTTTGATGCCAAGTTATTATTGAGATGTAAGCATTTTTTATGTATTAAATAC
Organism: Mesoplodon bidens; assembly: GCF_964165515.1. Taxonomy (NCBI): domain Eukaryota; kingdom Metazoa; phylum Chordata; class Mammalia; order Artiodactyla; family Ziphiidae; genus Mesoplodon; species Mesoplodon bidens. The sequence goes on along the minus strand of NC_138175.1, from coordinate 20,096,464 downwards.
AAGTTCTTTATTGATATTTTTGCAATTGAAGTTTTATTATGAGTCTGTTTTAAAGTAGAGATAGCCTTGACTGCATATAAAACATCGTATTAGGGGACTTCGCTGGTGGTCCAGTGGTTAAGACTCTGCGCTCCCAATGCAGGGATCCCCGGTTTGATCCCTGGTCAGGGAACTAGATCCCACATGCTGCAACTAAGACCCGGCACAGCCAAATAAATAAATAAATAAATATTTTTTAAAATAAAATATTTATTTTAAAAAAACATTGTATTAGGAAATATAAAATACAGATTCTGTCAAAACTGCTATAATGTAAATGTAATTTTGGCTTCTGTTATGCCTCTCTTAACTTTCTCTCATTTGTAAACTTTAATGCTGCCTGGCTCATGATGTTGATAATCTTGAAATTAATGGTAGTTCCTTCAAGAGCTTGATGTATTTTTCTTTAAATCTTTATTTATTGATTGATTGACTGCCGCGTTGCACGGCACGTGGGATCTTAGTTCCCCGACCAGGGATTGAACCCATGCCTTCTGCATTGGAAGCAGAGTCTTAACCACTGGACCTCCATGTTTAGGTTTGTTTGTTTGGTTGGTTTTTTTGAGCTTGTGTTTTTATTTTGTTTATTATGGTAAAATACACGTCACAAAAATTTTACCATTTTAACTGTTTTTAACTGTACAGTTCAGTATCGTTAAGTATATTAAAACTGTTGTGTAACCATCACCACCATCCATCTCCAGAACTTTTGTCATCTTCCTCAAACTGAAACTCTGTACCCATTAACCATTAATTCTCCATTCTCCTTTCCCATGCCCCCAGCCCCTGGCAGCTGCCATTCTACTTCTGTCTTTGTGAATTTGATTCCTTTAGGTACCTCTTATAAGTGGAATCATATGGTATTTGTCCTGTTGTGACTGACTTATTCCACTTAGCATAATGTCTTTAAGGTTCATCCGTGTTGTTTCAATGTAGTGGAGTTTTTTTTATATATATAAATTTATTTATTTTATTTTTGGCTGTGTTGGGTCTTTGTTGCTGTGCGCGGGCTTTCTCTAGTTGCAGCAAGTGAGGGCTACTCTTTGTTGTGGTGCGCCGGCTTCTCTTTACGGTGGCTTTTCTTGTTGTGGAGCACCGGCTCTAGGTGCGCGGGCTTCAGTAGTTGCAGCACGTGGGCTAAGTAGTTGTGGCTCATGGGCTTAGTTGTTCTGTGGCATGTGGGATCTTCCTGGACCAGGGATAGAACCCTTGTCCCCTGCATTGGCATTCTTAACCACTGCGCCACCAGGGAAGTCCCTCAATGTAATGTTTTAAAATAACCTTTTTCCTGACAAAAGAAATAAGAAAAATTTGGAAAATACACTTTTAGAAAAGATAAAAATCATCTATAACCTACCTCTTAGAAAACCATTGTTAATGTTTTGTTATATTGCTGTTCTTATTTTTTTGTGTATATTTAAATTTTAAAGTAAAAATATTCTATTTGATATATCATTTACTTTTTATCTTTGAATTTTCTGCACATCTTATTAATTGTAGGATACTTTTTAAAAATCTGACATTAAAAAATCTATATCTTTCTGATCTTACTGTTATTAACTATCAAAGAATAGAAAAATTAGAAATAGATACCTTTGGGCTTCCCTGGTGGCACAGTGGTTGAGAGTCCACCTGCCGATGCAGGGTACACGGGTTCATGCCCCGGTCCGGGAAGATCCCGCATGCTGCGGAGCGGCTGGGCCCGTGAGCCATGGCCGCTGAGCCTGCGCGTCCGGAGCGTGTGCTCCACAACGGGAGAGGCTACAACAGTGAGAGGCCCATGTACCGCAAAAGAAAAAAAAAAGAAATAGATACCTTTGTATAAGAAAGAAGCAACAAAATGATTATCAGTGTTAATTTTTAGAATAAAAAGATGAGAAATATGGACATGGATGTACCTAACGAGCACACATGAGTCTTCATCCATCTAGGAAATCTTTGCAAATGTAGGAAACAGTCAGTCAATACTGTACACATGGCAATCATATGAAGAATCTTTTTCTCTCCTACAGAAAACTTTGGGCATTCTAGTAAAGGTGTTTTGGTGGGCAGAAAACGTTTATTAACTACGTCTGAATATATGGGACTCCTTTTGCTCCTGTGTACTCTAATTTCTTCATTTAAGAATTAGAATAATAATAGCAAACAGTTCTGTAGCACTGGCTATGTGCCAGGTGCTGTTTTAATTGCTACATAGATAACATAGACTGATACTTTTATCATCTCCTTTTTACTGAGAAGAAAGCATTTGTAAATTTTAATGCTATTTAGCTTGAGCAGACTTAGAGACTTTATTTCTTTGATATCACTTCTTTGATACTTAGTTTTCTAGACTATTAGAAGCCACAGACTAGCTAACTGTGTTCTTGTTATAGACAGTGCTTTGGTGGGGAGTTTAATTATTGTTACCTTCTTTTATGAAAGTATACAATGTAAATAGTTGGAAATTATTATCTACTGTGAGCTTTTCAATTTAGGCTGGGCCTTCTCAAATTGATGTGTGTTTAGGAACCAAGAATTTAAAATAACACTTAAAATGTGCCTTTTGGCAGTGTAACTGTGCTTTTAGGACTCTGATACTTTGCTGTGCTGTACTGTGTGTCCTCAGCAGGAAAGGGCCAAGTCTGGGAATGGTTGGCAGGTTGTTTTTACAGGGGAAAACCTTTCTTCCATGTATACAGTCAATACTAAGCCCTTCTGTGTTTTAAAACTTTAGATATGAAGGCAGATTAATCTTCATATTAAAACAAAAGGGTAGGGCTTCCCTGGTGGCGCAGTGGTTAAGAATCCGCCTGCCAATGCAGGGGACACAGGTTTGAGCCCTGGTCCGGGAAGATCCCACATGCCGCAGAGCAACTAAGCCTGTGCGACACAACTACTGAGCCTGCCCTCTAGATCCCACATGCCACAGCTAATGAGCCCGCAGGCCACAGCTACTGAAGCCCACGCACCTAGAGCCCGTGCTCTGCAACAAGAGAAGCCACCGCACCGCAAGGAAGAGCAGCCCCTGCTCACCACAGCTAGGAAGAGCCTGCGCGCAGCAATGAAGACCCAACGCAGCCCCCCCAAAACAAAAGCAAAAACAAAAAAACCAAAAAGGTAGCCTAGGAACATGTGACTGCAGCAGTTCCATTAGGAGAATTTAGATGTTTTCAAATAAATAAAATATTATGCCCATATTAAATTATTATTATTATTTTTTTGCAGTACGCGGGCCTCTCACTGTTGTGGCTTCTCCCGTTGGAGCACAGGCTCTGGACGCGCAGGCTCAGCGGCCATGGCTCATGGGCCCAGCCGCTCCGCGGCATGTGGGATCTTCCCGGACCAGGGCACGAACCCGTGTCCCCTGCATTGGCAGGTGGACTCTCAACCACTGCAACCACCAGGGAAGCCCAAATGATAATTTTTAATAAGTGTCTGGCCTCACTTGCAGAGTATTGTTTTAAATAATGGCCCTTTGGGAAAACCCTTCTAAATTTTTTGAGGGTATTGCTTGTTCCAGCTTTTCATTCCTGGCTTGCCATCCCTTTGCTGTCCAGAACATTGCTGCTGGGCCATTTTTTTTTTAATTGAAGTAAAATTCATGTAACATAGAATTCACCATCTCATCCATCTGTACAATTCAGTGGTTTTTAATATATTCACAATGTGCATCACCACTATCAAATTCAGAACGTTTTCAGAACGCGACCATTTAAAATACATTTTGACAGTCTACAAACTAGCTTTTATGGTGATCACCACCACTAGTACTAGATCATATATACATTACTACTTCTCTTAATCCTGCACTATAGTGAAGTCTTTTATTTGATATTGGAACACATTTAATGATAACTTGATTTTACAGCTGAGGAAACTGGGGCCTAGAGAGGCTAAATAAATCTTCAGTAGTCATGTAATCTGTTTCCTAGGTAGAGCCAGGATCGAGACCCAGGTCTTTTATCCAAGAGTCTGTGTTGTTTGCAGTTTACCACACTACTGCTAATAATCATTAGGTAAGTTGCTAGAAACTCCACATACCACTTTCCAAAGTTATTAAATACTTTGGCCCACCAAGTTATTCTTCCTGTTATAGTGAATATTTTAATATGGTCATTTTCAACCTCATTTGATGACTTCAGAACAACCTTTAACTTCCATCTTTTTCCTTTCAACCTTTAACGTTTCTTGAATTGTTTTTCTAACAGAGTGCAAATGATATTTGTGATGATAAGCTGCTGGAAAACTACACATAATCAATTTTTTGTGTTAATAATTTGGTAAAGTCAGCTGTAATTTTAGAAATAATTCTTAACAGAGTTGACTCAATGGATTACAATAAATAGCATCTGCCTCTTTTATTTCATTACCTTTTTTTGGTCTTAGTTAAGGAACAAAGAATTTTATAACTTAATTTTGTATGTTTTTCACTTGAAATTGTACCTCTTGGGTCAGAACATTTTAGGACTCTCTTAAAAATGCCTTCCAATTCAGGGTACGTGGGTTCAATCCCTGGTCAGGGAACTAAGATACCACATGCTGGGGCAACTAAGCCTGCGCACTCTAGAGCCTGCATGCTCTAGAGCCCATGCACCACAACTAGAGAACCCGCGTGCCACAACTAAGACCCAATGCAGCCAAGTAAATAAATAAATATATTTTTTAAAACGCATTGTTTACTTTGAATCACAGAATGAGGATGGCAGAACTAGTAAGCTGTCTATTTTGGGTTGGGGTGGAATATTCATATAATATATTCTGAAGTCATGTGAAGAGTTCATGTCATTTGTTGTTCTACATGGTTAAGGATTTAACCATGAAATTGACTGTCCAGTCTCTATTTATTTTTAGGGAAATAGTCTATTTTTACATGTCCTGAAATACTTAGGAAACATTAATAATGCAGTCCATTAATGCAACTGTGGTTTGGGTGAATGTATAGAGTTATGAGTTTTGGGTGTTAGCTTGTACCATTTACTGGCTCTGTGACCTTCTGCAAGTGAATTATTTAATCTCTCAGTTTTCATTTCTTCTTTTAAACTTTTTCTTCTTATTGGATGGTTGTAAATGTCAAATAGGACTTGGAAAAGTTTTGAGAGCTGTAAAGAATTTATATAAACCTAAAGTGGTAATGCTTGTTAAACCTGAGTGAAAAAGTACCGGGAAGAGAGAGTTAAGAAATGAAGGGAGCTATATGGAGCTGTTTTGGGGTGGGATTGGGTGGGATTGGGACTTCTTTAAGCAAAGTGAGTTCAGAGTAGAGGCTTGGAGTTGCAGAGTCCAGAAATAGCATTCAGGGTCTCACAGTGTTAAAGTTGATGGTGGTTTGTGATGCTTATGCTAACATAACACTACTTTTTTATACAGTGAGAAAGCCAGCAGGAATTTTTTTTTAATTTATTTGTTATTTATTTATTTATTTTGGCTGCACCAAGTCTTAGTTGCAGTGGCCTTAGTTGCAGCACGTGGGAACTTCATTGTGGCGTGTGAGATTTTTAGTTGTGGCATGCGGACTTCTTAGTTGTGACATGCAGACTCCTAGTTGCGGCATTTGGACTTCTTAGCTGTGGCATGCAGACTCCCAGTCGTGGCATGTGGAGCTCTCAGTTGCGGCATGTGGACTCCTAGTTGTGCATGCATGCGGGATCTAGCTCCCCGACCAGGGATTGAACCCAGGCCCCCTGCAGTTGGAACACAGAGCCCTACCCACTGGACCACCAGAGAAGTCCCAGGAATTTTAAATATACCTCCGTGAAGGACAGTTTTGTGTAAGAATATAAATCATATTACAGGTTACCAAATTTTAGACTAGACTAAAAATCTAAGGTTTTTTCTACTCAACAAAGCCATGTATATCTCAGAGTGTGAATGTTGTTGGTGCGTGAGCATCTTCTCAGATGGCTCACAGAAGGAATGGCTCTTCCAGACGATGGACCATCAGTGTGTCTAGGTGGAGCATTCTTCTGAAAAATGAAGTTTAGTGAAAATTTGCAACACATGACATTAACTCTGAGGGACTGTACAATAAAACCAGTATAACATTTCAGCATACTTTTTGTGTTGTTAAATTTAATACAATGTGATTTTTATTGTCACTTAAAATACCTTATAAAATGTCCCAAATTAGGTGGGCTATTTCTGCATATTTTACTTTTTAAATGTTTGTTATTTAATGCATTTTCCCCTTAAAAGCTAGTCATGTTTTCATTTGTTAAGCGATCTTATGAAAGAGTAGATAAAAACATATGTACGGGGACTTCCCTGGTGGAGCAGTGGTTGAGAATCCGCCTGCCAGTGCAGGAGACACAAGTTTGAGCCCTAGTCTGGGAAGATCCCACATGCCGTGGAGCAACTAAGCCTGTGCGCCACAACTACTGAGCTTGCGCTCTAGAGCCCGTGAGCCACAACTACTGAGCCTGCATGCCACAACTACTGAAGCCCGCTCTCCTAGAGCCCATGCTCCGCAACAAGAGAAGCTACCACAGTGAGAAGCCCGCGCACCGCAATGAAGAGCAGCCCGCGTGCAGCAACGAAGACCCAGCAAGGAAGACCCAATGCAGCCAAAAATAAATTAATTAATTAATTAAAAAAAACATATGTACAGTTTTAGGAATAATAATAAAAGGAACATCCATGTGATGTCTAGTAGGTAGCCACTAGGCACATGTGGCTCTTTTTTTTTTTAGCAATATTATTTTATTATTTTTTTAAAACATTTATTTATTTATTTGGTTGCGCCAAGTCTTAGTTTGCAGCAGGTGGGCTCCTTAGTTGCAGCTCACTGGTTCCTTAGTTGTAGCACATGGGCTCTTTTAGTTGTGGCAGGTGGGCTCCTTAGTTGTGGCATGCAAACTCTTAGTTGTGGCATGCATGTGGGATCTAGTTCCCTGGCCAGGGATCAAACTCGGGCCCCCTGCATTAGGAGCACAGAGTCTTAACCACTCTACCACCAGGGAAGTCCCCACATGTGACTATTGAGCACTTAAAACGTGGCTAGTCTAGTTGACATGTGCTGTATGTGGAAAAGTACACACTGAATTTTGAAAACTTGGTACAAAAAAAAGAAGCATGTAAGATATCTCAATAATTTTTATATTGATTATACTTTGAAATAATATCTTAGGTATATTTGGTTAAGTAACATTACTGGGATTAATTTTACCTGTTTCTTTTTAGTGTTTTAAACATGGCTGCTAGAAAATTTACATTTATATATGTGAGTTGCATTTGTGGTTCCCATTATATTTATGTTGGATAGTGATGCCTTAAAAAACTCCACAGTCCTATTCCCCCCCTCCACAAAAACTTCTCACTACCTTGATTAATATATTTACTTCCTTGCTTTTCTTTATCATCTTGTTCCTATGGATGTATTTCTAAATAATGATTTGTTTAATTTTGAAAAACTGAATATAGCAAACACAAACTTCATGGCAATGTAAATAAAGGACTATAATGTCAGTTCAACATGAAAGTTCCTAGGAGATAAGCTGAACAAAATCTCAGTGTTACTTCTGGATTCAGCTTCCTGGCGAATTTTAAAAGCCTCTGGGGAAGTTTGTGAGCCAAGTCATGAGCAGGTTATGGAAAACCTAGGGCTCATTCTGGATTTGGGGCATCTGGCACAATGTGAGCCATTGTTCACAGTATGCTGGAGGTCTGGAGGAAATAATGATCAGAGGAAGTGGGCTGCTCTATATTTTCTGATTCTAGGTTCACCGTGAACTGCCTCCTTTTTACATGAGTTTTTCCATAACTCTTTTTATTTTATAAAACAAATTCTATACCCATTAAACAGTAACTCCCCATTCCTCGACTCCTCCTTCCCCTTTGTTCCTGGCAGCCACCATTCTTTCTCTGTGATTTTGACTACTCTAAGTACCTCTTATAAGTGGGATCATACAGTATTTGTCTTTTTTTTTTTTTTTTTTTTTTTTTTTGCTGTACGCGGGCCTCTCACTGCTGTGGCCTCTCCCGTTGCGGAGCACAGGCTCCGGACACACAGGCTCCGCGGCCATGGCTCGCGGGCCCAGCCGCTCCGCGGCATGTGGGATCTTCCGGGATAGGGGCACGAACCCGTGTCCCCTGCATCGGCAGGCGGACTCTCAACCACTGCGCCACCAGGGAAGCCCCAGTATTTGTCTTTTTATGACTGGCTTATTTCATTTAGTATAATGTCTGGAAGATTCATCCATATTGTAGCATATTGCAGAACTTCCTCCTTTAAAAGGCTGAATAATAATATTCTGTTGTATATATAGACCACATTTTGGTTATCTATTCATTCGTCAGTGGACATGTGGGTTGTTTCCACGTTTTAGCTATTGTAAATACTGCTGTTACAGACATGGGTGTGCAAATATGTCTTAGAGACCCTGCTTTCAGTTCTTTTAGGTATATACCCAGAAGTGGAATTGCTGGATCATATGGTAATTCTCTTCTTAATTTTTTGAGGAATTGCCACATGTTGTCCACAGAAGCTATATTCTTTTTTTTTCTTTTAAGTCTTATATCATGTAATTTTTTTTTCCTTAGAATTTAATTTTTTTATACAGCAGGTTCTTATTAGTTATCCATTTTATACACATTAGTGTATATATGTCAATCCCAATCTCCCAATTCATCACACCACCACCACCACCCCACCACCACTTTCCCCCCTTGGTGTCCATACATTTGTTCTCTACATCTATGTCTCTATTACGGCCCTGCAAACCGGTTCATCTGTACCATTTTTCTAGGTTCCACATATATACGTTAACATATGATATTGGTTTTTCTCTTTCTGACTTACTTCACTCTGTGTGACAGTCTCTAGGTCCATCCACGTCTCTACAGATGACCCAATTTCATTCCTTTTTATGGCTGAGTAATATTCCATTGTATATATGTACCACATCTTTATCTATTCATCTGTCGATGGGCATTTAGGTTGCTTCCATGACCTGGCTATTGTAAATAGTGCTGAAATGAACATTGGGGTGCATGTGTCCTTTTTTTAAAAAATTGTATTTATTTATTTATTTATGGCTGCATTGGGGCTTTGTTGCTGTGCGCAGGCTTTCTCTAGTTGCGGTGAGCAGGGTCTACTCTTCATTGTGGCGTGTGGGCTTCTCATTGCGGTGGCTTCTCTTGTTGCAGAGCATGGGCTCTAGGTGCCTGGGCTTCAGGAGTTGTGGCTTGTGGTATCTGGAGTGCTGGCTCAGTAGTTGTGGCGCACGGGCTTAGTTGCTCCGCGGCATGTGGGATCGTCCTGGACCAGGGCTTGAACACGTGTCCCCTGCATTGGCAGGCGGATTCTTAACCACTGCGCCACCAGGGAAGCCCATCATGTGTCCTTTTGAATCATGGTTTTCTCTGGGTATATGCCCACTAGTGGGATTGCTGGGTCGTAGGGTAATTCTATTTTTAGTTTTTTAAGGAACCTACATACTCTTCTCCATAGTGGCTGTATCAATTTACATTCCCACCAGCAGTGCAAGAGGGTTCTCTTTTCTCCACACCCTCTCCAGCATTAGTTGTTTGTAGATTTTCTGATGATGCCCATTCTAACTGGTGATACCTCATTGTAGTTTTGATTTGCATTTCTCTAATAATTAGTGATGTTGAGCAGCTTTTCATGTGCTTCTTGGCCATCTGTATGTCTTCTTTGGAGAAATGTCTGTTTAGGTCTTCTGCCCATTTTTAGATTGGGTTATTTGTTTCTTTAATATTGAGCTGCATGAGCTGTTTATATATTTGGGAGATTAATCCTTTGTCCGTTGATTCGTTTGCAAATATTTTCTCCCATTCTGAGGGTTGTCTTTTTGTCTTGTTTATGGTTTCCTTTGCTTTGCAAAAGCTTTTAAGTTTCATTAGGTCCCATTTGTTTATTTTTGTTTTTATTTCCATTACTCTAGGAGGTGGGTTAAAAAAGATCTTGTGGGCTTCCCTGGTGACGCAGTGGTTGAGAGTCCACCTGCCGATGCAGGGGACATGGGTTCGTGCCCCGGTCCGGGAGGATCCCACGTGCCGTGGAGTGGCTGGGCCCATGAGCCAGGGCCGCTGAGCCTGCGCGTCTGGAGCCTGTGCTCCACTATGGGAGAGGCCACAACAGTGAGAGGCCCGCATACCACCAAAAAAAAAAAGAAAGAAAGAAAGAAAGTGAAAAGATCTTGCTGTGATTTATGTCAGAGTGTTCTTCCTATGTTTTCCTCTAAGAGTTTTATAGTGTGCGGTCTTACATTTAGGTCTCGAATCCATTTTGAGTTTATTTTTGTGTATGGTGTTAGGGTGTTCTAATTTCATTCTTTTACATATAGCTGTTCAGTTTTCCCAGCACCACATATTGAAGAGACTGTCTTTACTCCATTGTATATCCTTGCCTCCTTTGTCATAGATTAGTTGATCATAGGTGCATGGGTTTACCTCTGGGCTTTCTATCTTGTTCCATTGATCTATGTTTCTGTTTTTGTGCCAGTACCATATTGTCTTGATTACTGTAGCTATGTAGTATAGTCTGAAGTCAGGGAGTCTGTATTCTCCAGCTCCATTTTTTTCCCTCAAGACTGCTCTGGCGGGCTTCCCTGGTGGCGCAGTGGGGCTTCCCTGGTGGTGCAGTGGTTGAGAGTCCGCCTGCCGATTAAGGGGACACGGGTTCGTGCCCTGGTCCGGGAGGATCCCGCATGCCGTGGAGCGGCTGGGCCCGTGAGCCATGGCTGCTGAGCCTGCGCGTCGGGAGCCTGTGCTCCGCGACGGGGGAGGCCACGGCAGTGAGGGGTCCGCGTACCGCAAAAAAAAAAAAAAAAAAAAAGACTGCTTTGGCTATTCAGGGTCTTTTGTGTCTCCATACAAATTTTAAGATTTTTTGTTCTAGTTCCGTAAAAAATGCCATTGGTAATTTGATACAGATTGCATTGTATCTGTAGATTGCTTAGGTAGTATAGTCGTTTTCACAGTATTGATTCTTCCAATCCAAGAACATGGTATATCTCTCCATCTGTTGGTATCATCTTTAATTTCTTTCATCAGTGTCTTATAGTTTTCTGCATACAGGTCTTTTGTCTCCCTAGGTAGGTTTATTCCTAGGTATTTTATTCTTTTACACAGCAGCTATATTCTTTTACATTCCCACAGCGGTTCCAATTTCTCATTGTTACCAACACTTGTTTTCTGGGGTTTTTTTTGTTTTGTTTTTTATGTATTTATATTTGGCTGTGTTGGGTCTATGTTGCTGCACGCAAGCTTTTTCTAGTTGCGGCGAGCGTGGGCTACTCTTTGTTGCAGTGCGCAGGCTTCTCATCCGGTGGCTTCTCTTGTTGCGGAGCATGGGCTCTAGGTGCACGGGCGTCAGTAGTTGTGGTGTGTGGGCTCAGTAGTTGTGGTGCTTGGGCTCTAGGGCACAGGCTCAGTAGTTGTAGCGCACAGGCTTAGTTGCTCTATGGCATGTGGGATCTTCCCAGACCAGGGATTGAACCCATGTCCCCTGCCTTGGCAGGTGGATTCTTAACCACTCTGCCACCAGGCAAACCCCTTTTTTGTTTTTTTGATGGTAGTGATCCTAATGGCTGTGGGGTGGTGTCTCATTGTAGTTTTTTTTTAATGTTTATAGCAGGTTTATTTTTATTATTGACGTATAGTTGATGTATAATATTATATGAGTTATAGGTGTACAATATAGTGAGTCACAATTTTTAAAGGTTATTCTCCATTTATAGTTATTATAAAATATTGGCTGTATTCCCTGTGTTGTACAATATATCCCTGTTGCTTATTTTATACATAGTATCTCACTGTAGTTTTGATTTGCATTTCCCTAATGACTAGTGTTGTTGAGCATCTTTTCATGTGTTTATTGGCCATTTGTATATCTTCTTTAGAGAAATTTCTATTCAAGTACTTTGCCCTTTTTTTTTTTTTTTTTTTTTTTTTTGCGGTACGCGGGCCTCTCACTGTTGTGGCCTCTCCCATTGCGGAGCACAGGCTCCAGACGCACAGGCTCAGCGGCCATGGCTCACCGGCCTAGCCGCTCCGCGGCATGTGGGATCTTCCCGGACCGGGGCACGAACCCGCGTCCCCTGCATCGACAGGCGGACTCTCAACCACTGTGCCACCAGGGAAGCCCATTTGCCCATTTTTGAATTGAGTTATTTGGGGGTTTTTTGTTGTTGAGTTTTAGGAGTTCTCTATATTGATTCTGGATTTTAATTCCTTAATAGCTATATGATTTGCACATATTCTCTCCCATTCTGTGGGTTGCCTTTTTCCTCTGTTGATAGTGTCTTTTTTTTTTTTTTTTTTTTTGCGGTACGCGGGCCTCTCACTGTTGTGGCCTCTCCTGTTGCGGAGCACAGGCTCCGGACACGCAGGCTCAGTGGCCATCGCTCACGGGCCCAGCCGCTCTGTGGCATGTGGGATCCTCCCGGACCGGGGCACGAACCCGTGTCCCCTACATCAGCAGGGTGACTCTCAACCACTGTGCCACCAGGGAAGCCCCGATAGTGTCTTTTGATGTACAAATTTTTAAAATTTTAATAAAGTCCAGTTTGTCTATTTTTGTTGTTGTTACGTGTTTCTTTGGTGTCATCCCCAAGAAATCATTGTTAAATCCAGTGTCATGAAGGTTTTATCCTTGCTTCTAAGAGTTTTATAGTTTTAGGTCTTACCTTTAGGTCTTTGGTACATTTTGAAGTAATTTTTGTAGATAGTTAGGTAAGGGTCCAACTTCATTCTTCTGCATATGGATATCCATTTTCCTAGCACCGTTTATTAAAAGGACTGTCCTTTCCCCATTGAATGGTCTGGGCACCCTTGTCAAAAATCATTTGACGACCTATGTGAGGGTTTATTTCTGGGTGTTTTACTCTAGTCCATTGGTCTGTATGTCTTTATGCCAATACTATGCTGTTTTGATTAATGAATCTTTACATTAAGTTTTGAAATCGGGAAGTGTGAATCCTCCAGTTTTGTTCTTTTAAGATTGTTTTGGCTATTCAGGTCCCTATGCCTTTTATTTTCTTTACTTTTACATATTTTAATTCATTTTCCATATGCCTTTTAGGATGGGTTTGGTTAACACATCCATTTATTGAGTGTGCATCTGTCTGCATGCAGGCGCATGCACACGTTTGCTTGCTCAATCTTTTAAGTTCCAGGCACATTCTGTGTTAATCCATGTTACGATTTCTGCAAGAAGTACTGTTTTCTGTTTTGAACTGTAAGAAGTAGATTGGTAAATTACATTAATTCACTATAGAAGAAGCTATTTTTTACACTTACATGCAATCCAGTTATGATTCAGAGGCAAGTGAGATTGAATGACTGTCTGTAATGATTATCCAACAGGCAAGCAGCTGACTATGCATTTCTAAAGGAGGAGAAACATGTGACTAAAGGAGAATGAGTCAGAACCAAGTATCTTCTAAAGGAATCTGTTAAATAGACTACAGAAATGATTACAACTAAAAGGCAGGGTGCATACTTGCTTTGTGGAATATCTTGTTTTCCTGGGTGCCTGTGGCCATCCCAGGATTATTGCTTATCTGCTGGTTCATCGGTGTGATCAACTGTTCATTGTCTAAAAAAAAATGGCTTCTTTCCCTTGGAGAGAAATCACTGTGTAAAACTTTGGTGGAAGTATTGTGTGTAAGCATTCAGTTTCTGTGGTGCTCTATATGTTTCATAAGTGTATGTACATTGGCATAACTAATTTTTACTATCAGCTATGAAAGAGGTGTTATTTAGCCTTGATTTTATATGTAGGAATCTGAGGCTTACTAGCAATCTTAAATGATTTGTCTCACATACACTGTTAGAACCAGGATTTAAATCCAGGTTTTATCTGATTCTAAAGTACATTTAGTTTTTACTCTTCCCATGCTGTCTTGGGGTTAAGCATAGTGATAATATTCCTTTCCTTTAAAAAATAATTATGGTTGATTCTCCTAATTTATGGTAGTTATCGTCTATAAAGTCCCTGCAGACATGGAATTAATGAACACCGAACAACTTCTTCCACGGAAAATACAGAGTTAGGTTCCTGCAAGCCTCTGGTCACAACATCCTCCTCAGCCAGTTAATACATAATCTTGTTTATGTATGTTTCTGTTTAAAGACAGCTTATTTAATATATATTATTTATTCAACATTAAACAACAGGATGTTGAGCATCTAGGTTATTTGTAACCTTTTGCCATTATTAAAAAACCCTTAAGAGTGAACAGCCTTGTAATCAAACACTCTATGTACATCTTTGATTAAATTTTAGGATACGTTCAGAGGCATGACATTGCTGGGTCAAAGGAAAATTCACACTTTAAAAAACTTTTATTCTTATATTGGAGCATAGTTGATTAACAATGTTGTGTTAGTTTCAGGTGTACAGCAAAGTGATTCAGTTTTACATATACGTGTCGTGTATCTATTCTTTTTCAAATTCTTTTCCCGTTTAGGTTATTACAGAATATTGAGCAGAGTTTCCTGTGCTATACACTAGGTCCTTGCTGGTTATTTGTAGTAGATATAGTAGTGTGTACATGTCAATCCCAAACTCCCAATCTATCCCTCTCCCACACACTTCTCCCCTGGTAACCATAAGTTTGTTCTCTAAAGCTGTGAGTCTGTGAGTCTGTTTTGCAAATAAGTTCATTTGTATCACTTTTTTTATAGATTCTGCATATATAAGTGATATCATATGATATTTGTCTTTCTCTGTCTGACTTCACTTAGTATGATAATCTCCAGGTCCATCCATGTTGCTGCAAATGGCATTATTTCATTCTTTTTAATGGCTGAGTAATATTACATTGTATATATGTACCACATCTTCTTTATCCATTCATCCGTTGATGGACCTTTAGGTTGCTTCCATGTCTTGGCTGTTGTAAACAGCGCTACAATGCACATAGGGGTACATGTATCCTTTCGAACCCTGTTTTTCTCCGGATATATGTCCAGGAGTGGGATTGCTGGATCATATGGTAGCTCTGTTTTTAGTTTTTTAAGGAACCTCCATACTGTTCTCCATAGTGCCTGTACCAATTTACCCTTTTCTCCTCACCCTCTCCAGCATTTATTGTTTGTAGACACTTTTTAATGATGGCCATTCTGACTGGTGTGAGGCGATATCTGATTGTAGTTTTAATCTGCATTTCTCTAATAATTAGCGATGTTGAGCATCTTTTCATGTGTCTCTTGGCTGTCTGTATGTCTTCTTTGGAGAAATGTCTATTTAGGTCTTCTGCCCATTTTTTTATTGGGTTGTTTGTTTCTTTTTGATATTGAGCCCCACGAGCTGTTTGTAAGAGGAAAATTCACACTGTTGCCAAAAAATGCCTTCCCAGAATTGTTAGCCAGTTCACACACTTCCTCTGACAATGTAGTAGAACCTGGTATCTCTCCTCATACACATTATTAAGATTTTTAATTAAAAAAAATTTTAAAATATTTATTTATGTACGTATGTTACGCCGGGTCTTAGTTGCAGCACACGGGAGCTTCGTCGCGGCATGTGGACGCTTAGTTGCCACAAGCACACAGTATCTAGTTTCCTGACCAGGGATCAAACCTGGGCCCCCTGCATTGGGAGCGCAGAGTCTTACCCAGTCAACCACCAGGGAAGTCCCTAATTTAAAAAATTTTTACCTTTTGTTTAGAAATAGTTACCTTGTTTTATTTTAATATTTTAGCCATTTTATTTATTTTTTTCAAACTTTTTTTTTAATGGTAGTCAGTTTTCCCATCTCCACTGGTTAAGTAAAATACCCCTTTACCATTGATTTGAAATGTTGCCCTTTTCATTTATTAAGTACTTGTATATGTGGTTTTGTTTTTAAATTTTTTTGTTTATTCCATCAAGTTGTTTCTGGCTGCCACAGCACTACTGCATATGTACTGATTGTGTTGTCACAGGTCTTAATAGCTGAAAGAGCAGAAAAATACTTTCATTTATTCTCTTGGGTAGTCTGATTCTTTTGTATGAATTATAGACTTACTTTGTAAATTCCAGAAAACATTTTTTTGAGATTTTACTTGGATTTCGTTAAAATAAGGATTACTTTGGGATAAATTGGCATTTGTAGTCTTACCATTAGAGAACATGACATCTCACTAGTTTTTCAAGTCTCTTTCTGTGTTTCAAAAATTAGGTATTTTCTTCTTATAGAGCCTACCTGTTTCGTATTAAATTTATTCTTAGTAGATACTTTTAATGCTATTTTAAAAAATATAAAATTATTTATTTATTTATTTTTGGCTGCGTTGGGTCTTCTTGCTGCATGCAGGCTTTCTCTAGTTGTGGCGAGCAGGGGCTACTCTTCATTACAGTGTGCGGGCTTCTCATTGTGCTGGCTTCTCTTGTTGCGGAGCACGGGCTCTAGGTGCACGGGCTTCAGTAGTTGTGGCTCGCAGGCTCTGGAGCGTAGGCTCAGTAGTTGTGGCGCACAGGCTTAGTTGCTCTGCGGCATGTGGGATCTTCCTGGACCAGGGCTCGAACCCCTGTCCCCTGCATTGGCAGGTGGATTCTTAACCACTGCGCCACCAGGGAAATGCCAATGCTATTTTAAAATAAGGTTTGTTTTTTTAATTTTTCATTTTATTTTCTAAATAGTTACTGTTGTAATACAGGAAAGTTGTGGGGTTTTGTATTTTTTTTTATAACCAGCCACTTTATTGAACTCATTAATTCACTTGGTTTTTCAGTTGAATATTTTAGATTTTTCAGGTAGATAATCTTCAGATATTATATCCTGGTCATGTTTATATGCAACTTTGTTAGAACTGTGGTCTTTAAAAAGAGGTTGCAAAGCTGCTGTATCCAGCTCCTTACAATTTTATTACTGTCAATGGAACATTCCGTTAACCTTAGGAGTTAAGTGAGTCCTACTTAAATGTAATGGGTGAATTCAGTTTTAATTCTTACAGTTCTTTTTGTATGCATTCCGCTCTTCCTTATTAAAGACTTTAACTGGTGTTGGAATCTTTTTTGGGGTGGTGGGATACAATTTTTAAAAAAATCATCATGTATTCCCCTCTGCCCTTATGATAATACCATGTACAAAATGACAGGTAATATACATCTGTTGAGTAGGTGAATCCTTTCAAATTGAAATTATAGGAAAATTACAAGAAAAACATTTCTAAATTCCAGGTATATTTCTGTTCTTCTATTAATCATTATTCAGGTATGTCCTGAGGGCCTAAGGGGTACTGATCATTTCCTCTACTGTTTTCCCTAATATCTCAGTTGATTGGCTAGAGACAATTATTTGAGCTCTAATAGTTTACTATAAGGAAATGAAATATTCTTTTGAATTGAAATGGGTTTTTTGAGGGTGAAGTATCTGCTTCTTGCTTTTATCAATAGCTTTGACACTTGGTTTCTGTGTATCTTGATGTTATGGCTCACTACCAGTGTGCATGGGAGTCTTTGCAAATTTACAATTATTCTGTTTTAATTATCTTGAAATTATCTTTTTCAGAACCACTCAATAAAGGGAACTCTTTCTGCTATCCCTTTGTACCCTCAATTTCTATTCTCAGTCCAGCTGCCTAGGAGCTAGAAACACTGAACATCCATATAGTATTGCAGAAGAAAGGGCAATTGAAGATGCCACTGTTTATTCCAAATTTATATTCTCTCAGAATAAGAGACTCCAGACTCAGAGATAGAACTATTTTGTACAGGTTGATAAATGGGAAACTAACTAAGTTCTCTCTTATCCTTCCTCTGGCACATTTCAAAACCCAGGGTAACTAATGTTTAGCTGCTTAAGCAGTTTGGTCCCTTTACTAAATGAAGGGTATTTATCATCTCTCAAGCTTGGTGCTACAAAGACCTTGGTGTCTGTGAGGGGAAAGGGAGGAATTGCATTTTTACTGTCATAGTTGAATCCTTTTCCCCTTGTACACCCTTTTGAGAATTTGGTGAAAGCATTGGACTTCCTTAGAAAAATGCACATGCACACGAACATATATTTTTACACAGAATTTTGGGAGGTTTCTGGTCTTCTTGAAACTTATCCATAAACCCAAACTCACGTGGGTTTTCTGAACTCCAGACTAAGAACTCCTGCCTTAAATAAGAACATAGCTAAAAGTTATGAGTGACCTAAGATACTGTAACGTAATACTTCAAAATCTTATGCAGCCAACAAAGGGGAAATTTTTACTTGGGGGCCTTTAACTTAACCTTTAGCCACTAGGCTCTTTGCATGTTTTCCTGTTTCTTCACTGGCAGTTCATAGGCTGCTCTGCTGGATTATTCTCTTCTACCCAACATCTGAAAGTTGGATTTCCTTAGGGTTCTTCATGGGTCCCCCTCTTTTCTCCTTCTACTTACTGCTTGAGTAATCTCTTCCTTTCCCCTGGATTTAAATACCACTGTGTTGTTGATGGCTGCCAGATTTATATCATCGCCCATATCTCTTCACAGAGTGCTAGAATCCTATATGCAACTGCCTGCTCAAAAATCTCCATATACATATCTTACAGATGTCACCTATGTAACAGATAAAACTTATTGCAAATATTTTTTATAATAGCTCTATTGAGATAAAATTCATAGACCAGGGCTTCCCTGGTGGCGCAGTGGTTGAGAGCTCGCCTGCTGATGCAGGGGACATGGGTTCATGCCCCGGTCCGGGGAGATCCCGCATGCCGCGGAGCGGCTGGGCCCGTGAGCCATGGCCGCTGAGCCTGTGCGTCCGGAGCCTGTGCTCCGCAACGGGAGAGGCCACAACAGTGAGGGGCCCACGTACTGCAAAAAAAAAAAAAAAAAAAAAAAAATTCATAGACCATAAAATTCATCCTTCACTAAATTAACTAAAAATCCAGGAATTTTTAGTATATTCACAGAATTGTGCAGCTGTCACCACTCTGTCATTCCAAAACATTTTCATCACCCTAAAAAGAAATCCCGTACTTATTAACAGTCACTCCTCATTCCCCCCTCCCCTCAGCCCCTAGGAACCACTGATATCCTTTCTGTCTCTGTCTTTACCTATTCTGGATGTTTCATATAAATGGAATCATATAGTATGTGGCGTTTTTCTGGTTTCTTTCACTTAGCATAATGTTTTCAAGGTTCATCCATGTTGTAGCATGTATCACTACTTTATTCCTTTTTAATGGCTGAATGGTATTCCATTATATGGATAATGCCACAGTTGGTGCGTACATGTTTTTGCTGAAGCTCTACTGCTACAGTGATGTGGAATTTAAAGCTACAAATGTGAAAGAAAAGTGATTGTGTAATTTGGATTGAAATAACATCACAAATGCTGATACTTAGAGATTGAGCTGATTAAAAAATTGTGCAATACTTTTACCTTATTTCCAAAGGAACACAAACCGTGAGGCTGCAGGCGCTTTTAACTTTCTGTGAAGTCTTAAACACATCCTCTGACAGTTTACGTTTAGATCAGCAAGCTTTGTTATTTTTGTGTGTGATTAGCTGACTATTTACCCATTTTAAAGGCTTTATAGAGTTCTTTTTATATAAAACATTTAATTGTTCTAGGACAGTGGGTTTAAACCCTAGGCCATATTCTAATACATTTTCTTTTCGCAGTTTGAAATAAACCATCACTATTTTCAGTGAAAAATGTCTGAATGTTTAAATGACATTATTAAATTATATTACAAAAGGCCAAACTAAGAGAGTTTTATTTTCTTCGTACTTCAAGGTTTGGTATTCATGCATGTATGAAAGTGCCAAGCATTTACTTTGAAGGTCTACACATAAAACTGTATTTATTTAAATGTGAACAATCTAAATAAATCACAGGATCATCTAAATATTTTAAATTACAATTCCAGGCACTAGCCTTGATTATGAACTGTAGCCATTTTCTGAACCCATTTAGGAATTTTCCAAAGCAGATCAGTGGTTTTCTTAGTCATGAGAAAACTTTTATAAAGAAGTAATAAATCAGCTGTTTACAAGCTTGGTAATTTCGTAAGGAAAATATTTTTTGACTATGGAAGTTAATATGAATAAGCTAGATTATGGAATCTTTGAATCTAAAAGATGTAAGTCATTGATGAAGAACATAGAATCTGATCATGAAGCTGACCTTTCTCTGCTATTAGATGAGGATTATCTCTTTGTTTAGTGTGAGAATTTAAAATAATGAGGTAGGTTGATAAGTGAAATGCTGTGCTCCCGATTGTGTAGCACCCCCTCCTCTGTTGGAAAGAGTATAAGTGGGAATCTTGATTAGTAGGTGTGGTAAGTCAAGTTATATTGATAGGCAATTCAGAGGGTTATTTTAGGTTTAGTGAGGTACCGAATATGAGGTCGTCACAGTTACTTGTTCAACTTAGGTGCATACCAGTGGAGTTTTAAATTCACAGTGTGGAAGGGAATGAGCACTTATCAGAACAGAAGGAAATGTGTGGTTAAACGGTTTCAGCTATAACTGTAAACTGTTTCCCTTGGTCCAAATGGGAGGAGAAATGGAACCTTATGTTTTTGGCTTTTTTTCCAATATCAGTAGAAATCGATTCAGCATGGTTTATTGGGGCCCTTAACAGGAAAAACAGCTGTGTTTACTAGTGGAGGGGAATAACTTAAATATGCACTAAGAAGGCATAAGTCCTCTAGGTTTTATTTTACAGGTGTCTCAGCAGTCATTTTTGTTGCATATTTATAATTACTGACATAATTAATAATTTAATAAGTTATTTTTATTAAACCTCTGTAAAACAAGAATGCCTCATGGATTTTTTTTTGTTGAAGAAACTGCTGAATTGTGTAAAGAAAAAGTTGATGCTTCCAGCTTTTTCCTCAAAATGAGAAAATGCCTTACTGACTATATAATTAGAGGTAATAAATAATGCTAATTTTAGCTCACAAAAACACTGGGATTATCCGAAGAAAATATATTTGGTTTAAGCAGATGAAGAACCTTATTTATAAAGATATATTGGATAACCTGGAATTTTGAAAACTCATTGAAGTCCTGCATCCTCTGCATTTAAAAGATCTTGTTAAGGCAGTAAATGATTAAAAAAAAAACCTATGCTAATTTTTATTCAGAAGCCCGTGTTAAATGAGGTAGAGAAGACCTAAAATAACAATGTTGAGTTTTTTTCTTTTTTGAAGTACTTGTTAGAATAAAATAGTGTTATGATGAGGGAGATTGTAAGAACTAACAAATTTCTCTTTTCTTCTCTTTTATATTTTCTTACTATATCACAGTAAAATACTCACCTCAAGATGATAGCATTAGCACCTTTCCTTTCTTGATGGATCCTTAATTGCTCTTGAGAACAACTATATTTACAGGCAATATGAAAATTAATTTGGTGATCAAAAATGAAAGTGATTTAAATTTGGAAATCATACCTAAGGTGACTTTTGCTCGAGCGTTATGTACTTGAAACAGAAGAATTCTCTTATGTTTAGTATGCATAAATAAATGTTGTATCAGTTAAGGTTCTTTGGCTAAAAGCGGTAGAAATCAACTCTGGCTAACTTAAGTAAAAAAAGAAAGAAAAACAGCATTACTTACCAGGAATCTATGAAGTAGCTTATAAAACTGAAAGGAAATATGAAGAACCTGACCCTGGGTGGCTCCAGGTATCCAAACAGGGAGAAACAGTGTGTGCTCTCTTCAGGGGCTAGTGAATTCCAGTTGTTGTACATCTTTATGTCTTCCTACTCAAGATTCAAAAATTAAAGCAAAGTACCTGATTGTCCTAGCTTCAGCTGCAAAAGAAACAATGTCACTTCAAGTATCACCTTACTACAGTTTTTACAAAATCTGTAAAACTTCCTTTTAAAAATAATCTGGAGGGACTTCCCCGGTGATGCAGTGGATAAGAATCCTCCTGCCAGTGTAGGGGACACGGGTTTGAGCCCTGGTCCAGGGAGATCCCACATGCCGCGGAGCAACTAAGCCCGTGCACCACAACTACTGAGCCTGTGCTCTAGAGCCCGCAAGCCACAACTACTAGAGCCCGCGTGCCACAACTACTAGAGCCTGCATGCCACAACTACTAAAGCCCACACACCTAGAGCCCATGCTCAACAACAAGAGAAGCCACCACAATGAGAAGCCCAACTGGAGAAAGCCCACGCACAGCAACGAAGACCCAACACAGCCAAAAATGAAAATAAAATTAAATCTTTAAAAAAATAAATAATCTGGAAAAATTGTGACTAGAAATGAAATCCTGGTAAACCAGATTAACTTAATTTATAGAATATGGTGAGAGGCTATGCTTTGTATACTTTCCTACAATTCTTAATTTTATAATTGTATTTATTTTTTTTTCCCCAAAAAAAACCAGTTTTCATAAGTAAGTTTATCCTTTGTTTTTTGTGTGTCTGATGGCTTATCATTGGTTTTCATCCTTCTTTCTGTGTCTTAGGTATATTTGAAGGCTCCCATGATTTTGAATGGAGTCTGTGTTATCTGGAAAGGTTGGATTGATCTCCAGAGACTGGATGGTATGGGCTGCCTGGAGTTTGATGAGGAGCGAGCCCAGGTAGGGTGACTTCAGGCTTTACTGACTGTGGTCCCTTTATTTACCCCTAATCTTGCCTTTGTCTGGAGATCTATTTTACCCAGTCTTTAAGAGTAAGTATACAGTGCTGCCCTGGGAGCCGCAGCTGGTCCCGGCCTTGCAGCTTGCAGGGGAGGCTGCCCGGAGGAGGCAGCGACAGTGGTGGCAGTGCTGTGTCCCTGGGCCCCTGGACCGCAGCTTCTTTACTGCCAAGTCTATCCATCTGTTCATCCATCCGTGGGGGTCCACAATGGCCACCTTCAGCCGCCAGGAATTTTTCCAGCAGCTCCTACAGGGCTGTCTCCTGCCTACTGCCCAGCAGGGCCTTGACCAGATCTGGCTGCTCCTTGCCATCTGCCTCGCCTGCCGCCTCCTCGGGAGGCTTGGGTTGCCATCCTACCTGAAGCATGCAAGCACCGTGGCAGGTGGGTTCTTCAGCCTCTACCACTTCTTCCAGCTGCACATGGTTTGGGTCATGTTGCTCTGCCTTCTGTGCTACCTCGTGCTGTTCCTCTGCCGACATTCCTCCCATCGTGGAGTCTTCCTTTCCGTCACCATCCTCATCTACCTACTCATGGGTGAGATGCACATGGTGGACACTGTGACATGGCACAAGATGCGAGGGGCCCAGATGATTGTGGCCATGAAGGCAGTGTCTCTGGGCTTCGATTTGGACCGGGGCGAGGTGGGTGTAGTGCCCTCGCCTGTGGAGTTCATGGGCTACCTCTACTTTGTGGGCACTATCGTCTTTGGGCCCTGGATATCCTTCCACAGCTACCTACGGGCTGTCCAAGGCCTCCCGCTGAGCCGCCAGTGGCTGCAGAAGGTGGCCCAGAGCCTGGTGCTGGCCCTGCTGTGCCTTGTGCTGTCCACCTGTGTGGGCCCCTACCTCTTCCCCTACTTCATTCCCCTTGATGGTGACCACCTCCTTCACAAGTGGCTGCGAGCCTATGAGAGTGCTGTCTCCTTCCACTTCAGCAACTATTTTGTGGGCTTTCTATCTGAGGCCACAGCCACGTTGGCGGGGGCTGGCTTCACCGAGGAGAAGGATCACCTGGAATGGGACCTGACGGTCTCTAAGCCACTGAATGTGGAGCTGCCCCGGTCCATGGTGGAAGTTGTCACAAGCTGGAACCTGCCCATGTCTTGTTGGCTAAATAACTATGTTTTCAAGAATGCTCTCCACCTCGGGACCTTTTCAGCCGTGCTGGTCACCTATGCAACCAGCGCCCTCCTGCACGGCTTTAGCTTCCACCTGGCTGCGGTGCTGCTGTCCCTGGCATTTATCACTTATGTGGAGCACATCCTCCGAAAGCGCCTGGCTCGGATCCTCAGTGCCTGTGTCTTGTCGAAAAGGTGCCCACCAGACTGTTCACACCAGCATCGTTTGGGCCTGGGGGTGCGAGCCTTAAACCTGCTCTTTGGGGCCCTGGCCATCTTCCACCTGGCCTACCTGGGCTCCCTGTTTGACGTTGATGTGGACGACACCACAGAGGAGCAGGGCTACAGCATGGCATACACTGTCCACAAGTGGTCAGAGCTCAGCTGGGCCAGTCACTGGGTCACTTTTGGATGCTGGATCTTTTACCATCTCATAGGCTGAGGCACGTCTGTGGACCCTCACAGCTCCCTCAAGAACCCTCCTCTGGGTGCCAACTCTGATGGGGGATGAGGGAAGGCCCTCTCTCTAATTTTTTTTTTTTTCCCTGCGGTACGCGGGCCTCTCACTGTTGTGGCCTCTCCCGTTGTGGAGCACAGGCTCTGGACACGCAGGCTCAGCGGCCACGGCTCATGGGCCCAGCCGCTCCGCGGCATGTGGGATCTTCCCGGACCAGGGCACGAACCCGTTGTCCCCTGTATCGGCAGGCGGACTGTCAACCACTGTGCCACCAGGGAAGTCCTCTAATTTTTGACCCTCTTTTTTTGACCTTCTCTCCATTCTTGACCCCCCCGCCCAGTACCCCTACACACACACACACACACACGCACGCACGCACGCACACACACACACGCACTTCCATCCATGGGCCTCCCCGCCTTCCTTGTCTCTTTTTATATATAGTTTGTTGTTATCAAATAAAGTTAGGAAGTATTTTTTTAAAAGTAAGTATAGAAAGTCTCATGTTCTCATAATATTGATGAATTCTGAAGAGATTGAGACCCAAATTTTGGTCCTGGTTTGGGGAAAGTTTTTCCTTCAGTGGTTCTAAATTGCACTGGATTACCACTATGTGCTTAGTGAGGAGCTTGGCAGATTCTCTCTCCAAAAAGCAGTGATTAAACTTAACAAAATTGTAAACAAACAAAAACCCATTTAAGGTCTCTGGAAATTAGCCAAAGGACATATATTGAGAGGCATTTATTCAAACAAAGCTAGTGAATTTCAGTAAGAACAGTGATAATGTGGCAGTTTAGTCAGGAGCTGCTCCCATCTCCCTTAGCTCTGTGGTTCCTCAAGTTCTACCCTGGGCAGGCAGGACAAGCCATGAGGACTGGCAGCTCTGCTGTCCTGTCAGAGGGAGCTGACTTTATTTAGAGTAGCATTTGGAAAAATACATGTCCAAGGCTGTTATTGAAAACAATAGCAGTCTCTGTGGCAAACAATTGGAGAAAGCTAATGTTTCAGGAAGCAACAAAATGGCAGACTAGCCAGAAGTTTAACAGGGAAATCTAGGGAAAGAGATAGCTAAAGTAAGCCTTATTGAGATCACACTTAACCTCTCATGGTCCAAAAGGCTGTGTACATGTGCAAGGCTACACCTGTTCAAGAGAGGACAGAGAGAGCCCTTGAAAGCTGCTAGTCCCTGGCTGAATACAGGGTAGACTGATAAACTCCTTGCACTTTGAAAGTAAGCCACACACAGATCCCATGGCAAAGGATTAGAAGCCTTCTGACTCAAGGTGTTTAAGCAAAACCTCTGACCAATCATTGGCTGACCACTAGGTTATGCTGACCCAGGGGCAACCCCCTAGAAAGCAAGGCTTAAAAAGAAAAAAACTAAGCAGTGACATCAGAGGCTGCACACTGCTGGGGAAACAGACTCCACACAACTAGGCAAGTCACTAAGTAGACAAACAAAAAACAGCAACAACAAGCTGGAGGCAGGGGTCAGAAGTCAGAGTTGCTACAGTATATTATTTAAAATATCCAATTTTTAACAGGAAATTATAAGACATGCAAATAAGCACAAAAGTGTGACTGATAACTCAGGGGAAAAAGCAGGCAGTAGATACTCTGCCTCAAATGATGGTTCTTAGTGACAAAAGACCTAAAAGCAATTCTTTTTCAGTGTGTTCAAAGAACTAAAGGAAAATTTCTTCCTTTAAAGAATTGAAGGACAATTATGACAGTGACTCATGAAAGACAGAATAAAGAGATCTAAATTTTTAAAAAGAATTAAGTAGAAATTCTAGAATTGAAAAGTACAATAACGGAAATGAAAAATTCACAGACTCAACAGATTTAAGCTGGCAGAAGAATTAGTGAACTTGAACATAGATTAATAGAGATTATCCAGTCTCAAGAACAGAAAGAAGAAAGAACAAAGAAAAATGAACAGTATCAGAGATTGTAGGACACCAGCACGCAGACCAACATATATGTAATGGAAGTCCTAGGTGGTGAGAGAAAGAAAGGGGCAGAAAATATATTTTAAGAAATAATGGCTGAAAACTTCTAAATTTGATGAAAAATACTCATCTCCATGTCTAAGAAGTTTAATGAACTCCAAGTAGGGCAAACAGAAAGAAATCCACAACTAGGTACATCATAGCCAAACTGTTGAAAAACAAAGAGAATCTTAAAAGCAGCAAGAAATAGGCCTCATTACATACAAGGGAGCCACAATAAGATTAAGAGCTGACTTGTCTTTTGAAATTATGGAGGCCAGAAGATAGTGTGATGACATATTCAGAATGCTGAAAGAACATGTCAGAGTATCTGATTATTAGCGGGTGTTAATTTTTTCAGTTGTTTAATATTAATACTCTTAATAAAGTTAAAATAATGGCAAGAATAAAAAGCTCTCTTTTTGTTATTTGTTATTCCCATTTTGTTCACCATATATAGAAATATAGGAATTTTCTTCTTAAGAGATCAAAAAATTAAACCTTCCTAGTAAAAAATTCAGGTTCAAAGTTAAAATTCTTAAGAAAGAATCTCTGCTACCTTGATTTCCACAGGGATAAGGAATACCCAATTCCTTCAGAAAAATAGTAAATAATTGGCAGTTTAGAGGGCTGTTTCTGTAAGCAGATTGAATTTATGTAAGGGTGAATTTCAGATTGAGTTGACTTCTAAAACTGAAATATTTTGTTAAAGTGATAGGTAAAAATTTAAAGTGTAGCCCACAGTATTTTCCATACTGAGAATTTCCCTGCTTTGTTGCCCTGGTCCACAAATTGGGCTTTATCACTATAAAGTAAGTACCATCTGTTGTCATAGTAAACTAATATAATAATAGGTCTTACATAATATAAAAATTTTAAAGCAGGGGATACCAACCATTCAGTCAACTGTCAGCACTTCTCTGACGCTTTCCCCATCCCCCAGTCTTCTGGAAGATAGTAAATGTAAAGAGGCAATGAAGTATAGAAGTTAGGAGTAGGCGCTTCATGGTCATGTAATTGTGATTCCTGGCCCCACCACTTACCAGCTATTGTAGACGGCATGTTTGTGTTCCCCCAAAATTCATATTTTGAAGCCCCAACTTCCAATATGACTGTATTTGGAGATAGGACCTTTATGGGGTCTGTTAAGGTTAAATGAGTCCTAAGAGTGGGGCCCTGGTATGATAGGATTAGTGTCCTGATAAGACATGCACAAGGGAGCTAAGCTTGCTCAATCTCTCTCTCTGCCATGTGAGAACAAAATTCCCCAGTAGATGCTCAGGTACCTGGTAGGCTAAGAGATAAACAGAGGATAGTCACAATTACATTTTTTTAAATTAAATTGTATCAGTATTTCAACTGAAATATTTTCACAGGTATTGTCTTTTTGCCTTTGTTCAGAGTACCTTTGACAAACGTTGGCAAGGATGCAGAACAACAGTTGGTGTGGTGTTTGATTACATAAAGTTGACACAACATTTGGCAATAAATACTAAAACTGCACATGTGTATACCTATGATCCAGCAGTTCTGTCCTGAGGCATGGTATGCAATGGGAATGAATACATATATATTCATCAAAAGATAGGTACTAGGACATTGTAGTGGCATTATTGGTTAATAGCCAGAAACTATAAACTGCCCAAATGCCCACTAACAGTCAGATGGATAAATTGCATGTTCATAAAGAGAAATACAATGAAAATGAAAAACTACAACTAGCATACCAATGTGGGTGAATTTCACAAATACATTGAGTGTATTAGAAAAGCACATGGTATATGAATCCATTTATATAAAAGTACAAAAATAGGTAAAACTAATAATACATGTTGTTAAAAGGAAGGATAGTGGTTTATCCTTGGGAGAGGAGGGTAGTTCCTGGAATGGAGGAGAAGATGGCCTCTGAGATGCTGGTGCTGTTCTGTCTCTTCATATGGCTTTTAGTTACATGGAAAGTTCAGTTTCTGAAGATTCATCAAGCTATCTTTTAGGACAGTGCTGTCCAGTAGAATTGAAATGTGAGCCACATTATGTAAATTAAAATTTTTTAAAAGCCACATTTAAAAAGGTTTGAAAATTATTAATTTTTATATTTTATTTATCCCAGTATATCCAAAATATTATCATTTGAACATAAAATCAATATAAATATTTATTGGGATATTTACCTGTTTTGGTAACAAGTATTTGAAATCCAGTGTGTATTTTCCACTTACAGACTCAAATTAGCAACATTTCAAGTATGCAGTAGTCACACGTGGCTAGTGGCTACAGTATTGGACAACACAGCCTTAAGATATGTGTACTTTTTTGTATGTGTAAATAGTTCAATAAAATGTTATAAAAGTTTCCCACAAATGAAGATATTTCTGAGTATAATTGTATAAACTCAAAATTGAATCATGTTTGCTGATTATACTTTCATTTCTTTATTTTCTGTAAGTTGTAGGATAAATTTTAGTGTTGTCTTTATATGTTCGATTTTCAATAATTGCAATTCTCTAAAAGCTTGAAAAACTGAAAAATTTGGTGCTTCACTATTGAATACTTTAATCAGAGATTTCCAACTAATTTTGAACAAAATATAACTGAGGACTCATTTACAAAAAAACAAAAGATAAATGCCATTTTAGGAACTAGGTTGGTTTCATAGAAGTTCTTAAAAGGCTCAAATTTCTAAAATCCAAAGTGCCTGTATAATGTCATGTGAATTTATTTGTATTCAGCATCAACGTTGTCACAGAAATTTTATAGTTCAGTCACTTTATGGATAAATAAATATATTTGTAATTTATGCAACTCTAATGTCTAAGTGATTGGTAGAATACCTCACTACTTTTGATAAGAATTGTTTGGATAACAATTATGAATTTCATGTGTACCACAACTAATTACTAGTAAATTTCTATTTCATAGTTTTAAAAATTCACTAAGAATGTTATTTTTTATACAGTGTTTAAATGTTTGCTCCACCGACATTTGTATTTGTATTATCAGTTTAAGAACCAATAACTTATCTTCATTTTTGTACTTTTTAAATTAGCAGTTCCAAAAATATGTTTCACCTTCAATATAGTGACCTTCCAAAAGTTCTATTTTGATTCTATAATATGATTAGAAAAATTGAACCGTATTGGGTTGAACAGATTTTCTATTTGAAGTACCTAATGACACTGATGTAAAACTGGTATCCTTTAGCTTTTTGCAGGGTTTTTCTGTCAGCAAAGCCAACATATGAACAGCTTTGCTTTTTGTATGTTGACGAGAATGTGAGTGAAAATTTAGAAGAGTCGTTTGATTTAAATAAAAAGTTATGTTTTACAGAATGGTGTTAAATGTACCGTTTGCAGCTGCACATGTTAAATTGTCGCCTTTGAAGTATATGTTGATGCTTCTTCAGCAGATTTATTTCTTTTGGTTTTCATGTGATCAGTGATATCATTCTGGTCCCCACAGAGAATAGGAAGTGTTGTTATTTTGTACAAATTATGCATTCATCATCAGCTTTCTTGGAAGTGAATTTGATTCTTAATTTTTCATAAAATATATACTTCTGTTTTTTAAATTCATTACACAGAAAGGTAAGTATTACCAAACTGTAAAATAAATATAGTTGTAGATTTAGCAATACAATAAAGACAAAATCAGTGTAGCAAGAATGGTTAAGAATAGTCTATATATATGCTCTATGAGAGCACTGCTAGGTCATTATTTACCACATGGGTTTCATAAACACCCAGCCACCTTTTATGATGACCCCACCTGACTACTTTGTGCAGACTGTGGTATAGACTGTGGACTAACAGGCTAGTATAACAAGTAGCTGGTGGGGACTGGAGTGCTGAAAGCCTCCCACCACCTGAGTCTGGGTAGGGTTATTTGTCCCTATCCATTTGAGCACACTTTATGGGTGAGTGTATAGTTTTATCAGTAAGTACTCTTTATGCTGTCCTTGAAAGGGATGTGTTACTTAAGTTCGCAACAGGAAAGGATCAGGATAACACTGGATCACTGATCATCTTTCAGATTTAACCATTTAAAGTGCAGACTCTGTTCATTGCACATACATTTCACATCTTACTAGAAAAGACCAAGATAGAAGCTGGAATTATAGAGTAGAGAGCTACCAAATCTCTCTTAGCTTATTTTACTACAAATATTAGTAATAATACTTTTTAAAATTTTAATAAGGTAAAAATCTATGATCATTGCTAGAATACACATTAGTGGCTAATAACTTCCTTAGGGAGTTAGATTACATCTTGTGTTATATGCTCTCATTTCATCTTGTAATCCTTTACTATACTCAGTCACAACTGATAATTATATATTGATTTTTGTAATTATTTGTTCATTGTCCACCTGCCCCTCTAGACCAGAAACTATAAGGAAGAGCACCATTTGCTCCCACACATTGTATGCATGGCACCCAGCACAGTGACTTGGGCATAATAAAGACTCACGGAATATTTGTGGAATAAATCAAAAAGTGGATGAATGCACAGGACAGAAGGGATATCCTGTTATCAGCAGACCTGTCCTGGTTGATATCTAATCAAATAAGAGAAAGTCCTTGGCATTTGGGAGCAGTGTTCTTTTGCAGGTGCCTGTGGCTTATGTAGTACATTCTGAGAATACAGTTGCTATTTATAGTAATGTTTAGTCACTTGTAAACTTTACACGTTCACAAATGCTTATAAAATAATAGCATTTATTGAATGTTGTCAGGTAGTACACTTAAGCATTTTTATATGTTATATCATTTAATCTTGAGACGTAAGTATTACTACTACGTGCATTTTACATGTGACTTTACTGAGACTTAGAAAATGAAATACCTTGCCCTGGGTCGTAGAGCTAGTAGATGCAACATAAGAATGGAGACTTGATCACACCTTTCACTTTTGTTTAAGTTATAGACCTTGTGTCAGTGAAAATTGCAAGTATCAAACAACCCTACTAACAGCCAAATAAAGGATTTATCACACAGAATAAGATATCAACAGTATGCAGTTCAGGCATTTATATTATCAGGAGCTGTGGGTCTTTTCATTTTCCTGCTGTACTATGCTCAGTGTGTGGCAACATCCCCAGTATTATGTTTGCAAGATGGTTGCTGTATCTCTGGTCATTGCATCGGTTCCCAAGAAGAAGGAAAGGTGACATGTCTCTCAAATGACTTTCTCAGAAGGCCCATTCATTGACTTGCACTTCTATATCATTGGCTAGAACATAGTTAACTGGCCACCCCTTGCTGTAATGAAACTAGGACAGTGAATATTGATGACTTTTTTGGCATTGTTTTTGATATTTTAGTTTCTTCAAGTGTGCCATTGAAAATCCTAGTGTTGAGAAGTGCGTGACTGCAAATCACACACTTGAGCATCCTGTGCAGTAGACAGCGAGGGAGTTTTAAGTTGGGGAATGTTGTGGTCAGATTGTGCTTTAGAAGGCACGCTCTGATGGCTGTGTTTTGGCTTGGGGGATGACAGAATGGAAACAGGAAGAGACTTTGCAGTAGTTTGGGTGAGAGATCTTAGGTTCCTGAACTAGGAAAATGTAGAAATGAAAAGGAGCCTAAAGATTCAAAAAATAGGAGGTCAGATGGATAGGATTTGGTGGTTGATTGGCTCTATGGAGACGGGGAGAGTGAAGTGTCAAAGGCAGCTCCGGTTCTTGGCCGAAATGAGTGAGTAGTGCCACCATCCAGACTAAAGAAGTGTAAAGGGAAAGTTTAAATTGGTTACCTTTTAGACACAAGAAGTTTGAAGTATCTGGGTTTCCTTCAGATCTTTATCCATTTGTTGGGAAAGGATTAGGATTTGTTATATGTTACAAATAAATTTTTCTTGATAATATCCCTTGGAATTTTCTTTTTGTTGTCTAGAAGTTTCTAACATTTGTACAGTCGATTCTGTTAATATTCTCTTTTATATTTCTGGCTTTAGAATCATACTTAGAGCACCTGGCCTGTCTTATCCCCACACTGTAGAAGTATTTAATATTTTCTTTTTCCTTATACTTCTATGTTTTAAATATTAACTTGATCAGAATTTTACTTTGCTGAAGAGGATGAGGTAAGGACAGAAAGGGAAGAGCATTTTGAGTTGTTAGAATATAACTGAACACGATTACTATTTCCAAGGTGTTATAATAGAACATGAAAATACTGACGTTTTCTTTAAGAAGTTTCTCTTTTTTTATGGCTTTGATGTTTTGAGAAATACTCTGCTGTTTATTTCTTTCAAAAAAGACACCCCCAAATTTTTTTTATTATAAATCAAAATTAAAATATCTGTTTCATATATTCTTATGACAGCAGGAGGATGCATTAGCACAACAGGCCTTTGAAGAGGCCCGGAGAAGGACACGTGAATTTGAAGATAGAGACAGGTCTCATCGGGAGGAAATGGAGGTGAGAGTTTCACAGCTGCTGGCAGTAACTGGTTAGTACTTTCCCCCAAACTCTCAGGCTCTATTTGTGATGTTTGTGCATAATGATTTTAAATAGTTTAGTAGTTCAATGTCTTTCATTTTTTAAAAGTTGTACTCTTGTGACTTTGTGTTTATTAAATGTAATTGCTATAAAGAAAGTCTTAATTTTAAGGTTGTACATGAATTCCTCATTTATTGGTCCTCAAAAAAAATATTTACTATCATGTATATTTTTTATTAATTGATTGATCCAAGTATCTTACCTCTTTTTTCTTAATTATCTTTCAGATTATATGTAAAAATTACCTTATGTTATCATAGGATACATATTTTTAGAACATTATTAAAACTCTCTGGGAGTAACGTTATTTCCCACTTTTCTATAAATATTTGTCTTGATTTTGTAACATTATAATTTTCAGTCATTTGTATAGTCTCTTCACTAGAGGAAAATTTATTTTCAGAGTACTCAAAGAATGGAATTAACCTAGACTGTATTTCTTTTAACCTTTTTATGGTAAAGTACACACCAAATCTACATAAAAAATATGTAGCTTAATTATTAGAATGCTAATAACACCCTTATAACCATCCAGGTAAAAAAAAAAAAAAATGTGACAGTTACCCCAGTAGCCCCCTCCATGTGTACATCTAATTATGACCTTTTCCCTCCCTTCAAAAGTAATGATTTTCTCAATTTTTATAGTAATCACTTCCTTGTGTCTTTTTATAGTTTTATTATCCATGTCTACTTCAGTCTTAAACACTCAAATTTAGTCTTGTCCAGTGTTTAAATTTGTTATGACTATCAACGAAATAGAATAATTTCCAAGCATTAAAAAGAGTTCTGGAGATTGGTTGCACAACAGTGTGAATGTGCTTACTTAACACTACTGAACTGTACACTTAAAGGTGGTTAAGATGGTAATTTTTATGTTTGTAATTTTTCCACGTTAAAAAAATTTTTTAAGTCATTGTTACATAGTAGAGAAAATGTTTTTTCATTCACTAAATTATATGTACACTATTTAAATGTAAAAGTGTGTGTGTGGTTAAGACAGTGGTTAAGAGCCCAGACTCTAGAGCCTGATGGCAAGATCTGAATCTGGCTCTGGCACCTTGTCACCTCTGACAAATTATTTCACCTTTCTGTGGCTGAGTTTCCTCATCTATAAAATAGGGCTAATTGTGCCTATCTCATAGGGTCATTGTAAGGATTAAATGAGTAAATACATGTGAAAGCACTTTTAGAGAATGTGGCACTGACTAGGTGTCAGCTGATATTATTGGTATTATTTCATATATATGTTAAAATATTTTTTAAAAAATAAGTGAAAAAAATCAAGCCTACTTAGTGGTTAGTGTATGAAATAAAATTATTATCTTTTAATGGTTGATATTTCCCTTTGTCAATGAGTGAATTGATTTAATAGGCTGATAGCAACTGATGATGTCCCCAAGAATACTTCTAGCTAGGGGAAGGAACAGGAGGGATATAATGCAATACATTTTTTTCTTTGAAGCTTTTACTTTTTTTTTTTTTCTTTGGCCGCACCATGCGGCATGTGCAATCTTAGTTCCCCAATGAGGGATCGCACCCGTGCCCACTGCAGTGGAAGCATGAAGTCTTAACCACTGGACCTCCAGGGAAGTCCCTGAAGCGTTTACAGTTCTTGTGATCAAACTTCCCATGGCATTTTCTTTGAGAATCCTGTATCTGTAATAGTAAGAAGTTTTCGAATGTGTAATATGCATTTGTTATCTTATACTTCTGAACCTTCTTGCTCATGCTGTTCGTTCCCTGACTGAGAATTTACTTTTCTACCCATTCAAGGCCCAACTTAAATGTTATCTGTCAATCCCTTCTCCAATCTTCTTAATCATAATTAGCCCTTCTACTTTGTCGTTTCCAGAGCACTTCTCATTTCTATCATTGTTCTTATTGAACAGGATGTTAAAACAATTATAAAGTTGTCTCTACTCCACCATAGTGTGATCACCAGTGAAGTGGGGCCCCTGATTTTTTGACCTCCACATTACCCACCACAGTGTTTTGTACATTGCATTTAGTTGTCAAATGGACAGCTTCAAAAAATACCTCCTGGGCTTCCCTGGTGGCGCAGTGGTTGAGAGTCCGCCTGCCGATGCAGGGGACATGGGTTCATGCCCCGGTCCGGGAAGAGGCCTGTGAGCCATGGCTGCTGAGCCTGCGCGTCCGGAGCCTGTGCTCTGCAACGGGAGAGGCCAAACGGGAGAGGCCACAACATTGAGAGGCCCGCGTGACTGAGACACACACACACACACACACACACGCACGCGCGCGCGCTCCTACTCTGCCTGTCTGAAAACTAGAGCCTGTACGTTACAGTAGAATAATACATGTTAATGGTCTCCGGAAAGATGTTTAAATGTTTATAATTTGTTGGTTTATATTAACTAGGTAATTTATTAAGTAATGAACTCCAACTGTGTTGTGCTAGATTCTGCGTTAGGGACTAGGAAATATATAGATGAAAATGCATGGTTTCTGTCCTTGAACATCTGTCAGTCTTGAGGGGAAAATAGATGTATAAACAGATCCTTGCAGTCTGCTTTAGCAGCACCTGTACTTCAAGGGGAACAGTGGCGGTGCAGAGGAAGGAGCACTTACATCTGCCTCTGCCTGGGGGATTCACAGGAGAATATACTTGCAGGGATTTGAAGGAAGAATGTGAGTTTGCCAGCTACACAAGCTGGGGAAAGCATTCTGGACAGAAGGAACAGTGTATGCAAAGGAGTGAAGGAAAAAGAGACATTGTCATGTCAGAGAACATGATTGGTCAGTCTTTCTAGAGCAAGCTAACATGGCTTTAAATGAATATAAGAATTGTTTTATAAAAAGTGCTGTTCAGCCACATTATATTTGAAGAATAACTATTTGACAACTAATGGAACAATTAGGAGTTTTTTTATATGATTTGCTTTAAATAAAATTCTAGATTAGTTGAGGCTAAGAATTATCTTCTCTAAAATGTTAATTTGATTATTATAAATAATGTTACTTGAAGAAAAACATTTTGGTGTGTCAGTTTATATGTGCTTATGTTTGTATTTGTGTATGAACAAAAATATAGTCTGGTGATAGAGGTGTCAGATAATTTGTTGCTCAGATAGATTGTTTCTAGTGAGTTTTATGTCAGTGATTGAGCACATGGGCTTTGTAGTCAGGCGTAGTT
The DNA here is from genome assembly GCF_964165515.1 of Mesoplodon bidens. Lineage (NCBI taxonomy): Eukaryota > Metazoa > Chordata > Mammalia > Artiodactyla > Ziphiidae > Mesoplodon > Mesoplodon bidens. Next base: position 20,060,693 of record NC_138175.1, on the reverse strand, counting down.
GAGATTCCTGGTCCATTAATTGCTAACCTCTCTTAAGTGCGTTTTCTCGTAGAAATTGTTGTGAGAATGAAATGGGAAAGTGCTTATAAGGCACTTAGTATGGTGCTTGATATGTGTATGCCTTCAGTAAATAATAGCTCTAAAGTACTTTAGCACTAAAAGCTCTACCACAGTGCTGGTTCAAGTTAATTGAATTATCTGGCTAACAAGAACATTGTTTTAGTTCTCTAAAGTGTATCAGGGCACTTTCCCTGCATTATGACCTAGAGCATAGAGAAAAAGGTTAGATTTTCATCAGTGATTTAAGATCCATAGTCCCTTATGGCAGTAATTTTAAAAGTTCTCGTAGATAACTGTTATCTGGAAAATTGGGCTGGAATCTGACCTCAGAGCTTGCACTGGCAGTCTCTTAGGGGAGTTTTGGGTATGCATGTCTTTTGGCACTGTGTGCATGTGTATTTTGCTTCTCCTTAAAAAAAAAAAAATCATGACAGATTCTTGATGTCAGCTTATTTCTTGTAGTTTACCTCCTTTTTCCTAAAAGGGGAACATTGGGGGTGAATGTTGCATTTTTTCCCCTGTAATTCAAACATCTATAAGGGGATCTTACAAAATATAATTGAACATTCTTTTTATTTGTTTTTAATTTTGTTTTTTAAAAAGTAACAATTTTATAAAAAATGATTTTCTTACACTCACCTGGGTAAAATTCTTATTATATTTGAAGAAACTGAGACTCTGAGAAAATTTAATTGACTTGCTCTCTTTTGAAATAGTTGGTTAATGAAAGGGGAGGGTGAAGACTTAAACCATCTTCCTAAGCAGAAGTTCTCCACATATACAGCCCAGCACTGGGAAAAGAATTTCCACATCACCCATAAAGATGATTAAGTTGAAAAGTAAAATCTGCCAGAACCAGAAGAAGTTAGAAACCATTTTGCCTGGAAAAGAAAAAACTGAGGAAGAAAAGAATAATAATGGTTCTCGTGGGTGGTCCTGATGACTGACTAAAGACAAGGGCCAAGGAGCAGTGGTAACTCTTGGGTGGCAGTAACCCAGTAAATGGTCCTTGGAGGCTTAAGATCCTGGCAGCACAGAGGCTTACGGATGTCCTACCCCTGTTTGGATAACCTCTGAGGCCTCTAGCCCTGACATGCTAAACTTGTAACAGTGGTGCTCATGAACATTTAATGTGTGTATCTGATTAAGGTTACAGTGGGAAGCAGAACTCCAAGTGGTTTTGGTTTTCCCCAGTGTCTTTTAACCTGAAATCAGTTCTAAAACTCCTTGAGTGATTACTTTTCATTGTTTATCTTTTATACCTTTTGAATTTTGTATCATGTGCATCTGTTACCTATCAAGAAGAGAAAAATTGTTGCTAGTGTTAACACAGAATGATGAAAACAGAAGATTCTAGAACTTGCTATCTGTTTTCTCCGACGTATAGGCAGTTTTTAAAAATGTAAAATCCTGTCTTCGTTTGAAATTTATACAGAACCTTAATGTATAAAATAGCTTAAAGGGGCACTGCTCTGGGTGAAGCAGGAGTAGGGATTATTCTGGTCCCCCTCTAGAGTCCCTGGAATGTGTTCAGGAAACCCAGTAAGTGGCAGAATGTAACTTGAGAACCTTTGAGGTAGTAGATGAGGATGAGGCTTCTAATAAATTGCCCTGGTTTTGAGTCCTAGCTCTACTTGTTGCCATGTGGCATTGGGAAAGTTGCTTATCCTCTTGACCCTCATCTGTAAAATGGAGCTAACACCCTACCTCCCAGGGTGCTGCCTAACTCAGTATCTGACATTTAAAATGGAATTCATTGGAAGCTAGTTCCTTCATCCTCTCTTTTTTTTTTTTTGCGGTACGTGGGCCTCTCACTGCTGTGGCCTCTCCCATTGTGGAGCACAGGCTCCAGATACGCAGGCTCAGCGGCGATGGCTCACGGGCCCAGCCGCTCCGTGGCATGTGGGATCTTCCCGGACCGGGGCACGAACCTGTGTCCCCTGCATTGGCAGGCGGACTCTCAACCACTGCGCCACCAGGGAAGCCCCATCCTCTCTTTCTGTGCACCTTGGCTCACAACATATCTGGAGTGGCAATAAAGGCAGGCATATCCTAACTGTAGACTCTGAAAGTCAAAGATATGTTGCCAAGCTATTTTATATCCTGGTGTTTGTTTCTTTCTTTCTTTGTTTTTTAACAATAGTAAAGGATCTTGAACTTTTCTGGCTTCTCTTGGGGTTGGATAGTGACAAGGAGGGGGTACAAAGAGGGAACTTCCCACGTTTGGTGATATTATATTTCTTGATCTGGAGGCTAGTTACATGGGTGTGTTCATTTCCTGAAAATTCATCACTCATATATATGATTTGTACACTCTTCTGTACTTTAATAAAACGTAGACTTTAAAAAAAATAATAATCACAGACATTTCTTCTGTAAAGTGCCTGCCTGCCCATTGATATCTGTTGCCACATAGAAGTGGCCCAGTGCCTTTCTACCCGAGAATCTTACCATTATTTAAAACTGTTGACCTGTTATCCATGGCAGTCCTTCAGGTTACACATCTCTATAACTGTAATTCCAGTACCTTACTTTGGGATTTTGTGAAGGAAGATAGAGGCTAATAAGGTATAGACTGAGTGCTTTCGTCATAAATAAGTTGGAAAGATACCTCTGTCATCTGTTATAGCAGCTCATACACACTCTTGGTGTGTCTAGGGACTACCTTCAGCTTCATTGGCCTCTTAACCTAAAACTGTGATACAGTACTGTTGGCTCTTAATTCAGCTGCAAGGTGGACAGGGTGCTGAAAGATTTTCTCTCTGTCATTACCTAGAAAATGCTTTCATTTGGTTAGGTTATAAAAGCGTTAGCAAATAAATTGTTATCTTTAATGTCAGAGAATGGGTAAATAATTATTGCTTATTCTGCTATAGGCAGTTTTAAAAAAGTAAAGTTCAGTAAATCATATGAGAATTTTATGTGGAGACTATTTGGAAATAAAAACAAGCGGAAGACTGTGGTTTTTATATTTGTGTTTTGTATGTTTTTGGAGCCTTTGATTCTGTGTGGTCCAAGAAAAAAAATCACAGCCTCTATTTATTTTAAATTCCCACAGGCTTCAGTTTTCATATCACTTAACTCTACCGACACTTACTTTTATGTAAGGACAAATGAACATAAATATCTGTCTCTTCTGGGCCTTCCTGAGGTGTGTTTTAGGTATAGGCAGTAGATGAAAGTGAACCGAGAATATGAACTCAGACTAAGAATGAGAATCGGAAAAAAAAAAGAATGAGAGGGCTTCCCTGGTGGTGCAGTGGTTAAGAATCCGCCTACCAATGCAGGGGACATGGGTTCGAGCCCTGGTCCAGGAAGATCCCACATGCCGCGGAGCAACTAAGCCCGTGTGCTACAACTCCTGAGCCCGCATGCCACAACTACTGAAGCCTGTGCACCTAGAGCCCTTGCACTGCAACAAGAGAAGCCACCAAAATGAGAAGCCCGCACACCGCAATGAAGAGTAGCCCCTGCTCGCCACAACTAGAGAAAGCCAGTGCGGAGCAATGAAGACTCAACTCAGCTAAAAATAAATAAATAAATAAATTTATAAAAAAAGAAAATCCTGTTAAAATATAAAATTTTAAAACAAAACAAAAAAGAATGAGAATCAGAAGAGGATTAACAAGGACAAGGATTCTAGGTCTGCTGCTCCCATACTAAGAGAAAAACAAGGTCTTGGTTTGGTCTCTTATCATAAGAGATGTAGGTTTTATTAAAATTTATTTTGTTTTAACTTTATTTTAGCCTGTAAAAGTTACTCTTATCTGCAGGATGCAGATTTTTTTAACATTTGAAAAGTTCATACAGATAAATTGGGAAGTTATGAGCAGCTTTGTTGTGATAGCAACAGCATGAATGCATACTATGTGCCAGGCAGTATATGCTGCAATATTTGTTTTACACTTGATTCTTAAGTGCTCTTATAAGATGTATCTCAATTTTGAGGAACTGAGGCTGAAAGAGGATAAGAAGCTTGTATAAGCTCACATTGCTAACTTGGTAGAGCCACCCTAGTCCAAGCCTGGAAATGTCAGTTATTTCCACTATCTCTTTTATTTTAAAATGCCACCTTATATTTAAAGTTTTCCTGAAGTTGTATACTTTGTAAGAACTGTATTTTTTGATGTGCCTGTTAGATCAGCTCTTGCAGTCTACTTATCTGACAGGTGTTTATGATTGTCTGCTCACCTTGTTTTTACAATTTTAATGAGTTTGGAGAAATTGCATTTCTTTCTCTCATATTAGGACTTAAAATTTCTACTTTGTGTCTCTTCCAGCCTTAGCAGTCAGGAGAAATAGCAGTGACTTACGAGGCTGACATTAATGCTAATTGGAAGTTAAAGGTTCATCCTTTTAGAGTTGTGAGTTCGTGTTCTCACTGCCACCACCTAACTCTGAAACCTCAGAGGAATCATTTAACATTCTTGGTCTCGGGCCTATCATCTGTAATGTGAGAGTTGAACTGGATCTCTATAAAGTACTGTGCTGCTCTAAAATTCTGTCATGCCATGTTCTGACTTTTAGCCAAGTGTCAAACAAAGTGATTTGCACATTATCTGGATACAGTATACACTCAATAAATTGGATTTCTTTTTAGTTATTAGGGCATTTTCTCATGAAGAGTTTTCTGCAATTTGATGATCTTGATAATAAAAGAATGGAAATCAACCAGGTTTTATTCATTTTCATTTGGGTAGCCCTGCTCTTGGCTACTTCTGCACAGCCCAGACCAGTAGGGAAAGCTCCAGTATCCGGTGAATACTTTTTGTCTCTTCATTTTGAACACATCCTATGACTGCCATCTAGAAACCGGATTTGCCATGTTTCTGGGTGATGGTATACTGAAAGAAAGAAGATAGGAGCGATTGGTGGTGAGGGGTCTGTAGTAAAATTTCTAGATTTTAATACTTACAAATATTAAAAACAGATTTGTATTCTGAACAGGCTCATGGGTGTCTGCTTTATATTAAAACCGTATTCTGGGGCTTCCCTGGTGGCGCAGTGGTTGAGAGTCCGCCTGCCGATGCAGGGGACACGGGTTCGTGCCCCGGTCTGGGAAGATCCCACATGCCGCGGAGCGGCTGGGCCCGTGAGCCATGGCTGTTGAGCCTGTGCGTCCGGAGCCTGTGCTCCGCAACGGGAGAGGCCACAACAGTGAGAGGCCCATGTAACGCAAAAAAAAAAAAAAAAAAAAAAAAAAAAGAAGAAAACCGTATTCTGAAATAACTGTTAATAAAAAGTTAAAATCAAGGGCCTATGTGGATTGACTGGGGAGAAAGAAACTAGAAATTACGGACTTTATGTTTTTAGAATAATCAAGTTCAGAGAGTTTCTTTGCCATCATCTAGTCTAGTTTGTTACTCACAGAATTCATTCTAAAACATCCAACCTCCATTAGAAAACTGCTCCAGTAGAAGGCACTGCTTCCCAAGGCAGCGCATCCAGTTGTTGAATTCCAGTCCTGTGGAAGCTATTTCATTAACGTAAATGTTTCTGTATTTGTTTCCTTCATATAACAGCCCATACATCTTCCTCCCTAGCATTAAATTTCCTCCCAGTCTCCCAGCTCTCTCATTCTTCCCTCTCCTGCTCTCATTCATACTCTTTCAGACTTCCCTTATTTTTTTATCTTTGATTCTCCTTCATAGTGTCTTCATTTACATCTTCCTCATTGCTTCTTTACAATGTAAATAGAAACGGAAAACACAAGTAAATAGCAAAACAACTTTTCTTTCCATGCTTTTACCAAAAATATATTTTAAACAAATAAACCCATGGCAACCTCTGCACAGCCCTGACCAGTAGGGAGACCTCCACCTGCTGATGACTGTTTTGTTGTCACTCATTTGGAGTCATCCCATTATTAAAATAATTTGAAAATTACTCTTATCCCAAGACAAAAGCTGAAATATTCTTTTCACAAAGTATTACTGGTAGGTTAGTAGTAATTTATAAATGTATAATTAGGATTGATTTTTCTCAGTGTTTCTTCATTGCTCAGCCCCTTTCTAACCTTCATTGACTGAAACCAGATGCTTATATCACCATCTCTTATTTTGCAGAATTGATCAGTCCTTACATTACATTTAACATTGATTCTGTATGGAACATAAATTGTTTTCCTAATGCATATGCATTCCATAGCTCTTTCAGTCTGTACCCATGCAGCATAACATTAACCTGACTAGTTAAATGAAAGGAATGTGCTAAAATTTAGTCAGCATGCAGTCTGCTAATAAATAGTTAAGATTTGCTAGAGAAATATGTCACAGTTTATAAGAAAGACCAGGGAAGTTAGTGTTGGGTTTTATATGATTTATTTGAAAGTGAATAAAGCTGTGTCATTTCTGTCTAAACAACATTAACCCTCTTGAGAAATGATGATGTAACTGGAGCTTCTGACTAAACATGATTTTACAGTACAGGTGTGACTCGTTAAGCTGTTTCTTTGAAGGTCAAGGATGCTCTTTCTCTAATTGTTTTAGATCTTAACCATTGAAATCAGAACATTTCTATTTTTGGTTAAATTTGTTTCCAAAAACTGACAGATAATGGACAATCAATTGGTGATAATAATACATAATTCCATTTAGCTAAGGATTGCACAGGTAATTGCAGTTAGTCCCAGTTGCTGGCATATAACAGAGGTGGCTAAAACAAGATCCACATGAACGATGATGGTGGCTTGGACTAGGGTAAGAGTGGTAGAGTTAGTCAGAAGTGGTCAGATTCGGGACATATTTAAATGTAGAGATGTCAGAATTTGCTGTTGGGTGTGAGAGATGTTAAGGGGTTTTTGCCCTTAATAACTGGTAAAATGGAGTAGCCTTTATCTAACATAGGAAAACTGTTGCTGAGGGAACTAGGTTCTGTATACAAACAGATGTTTGCTTGACTGACGTTTGTAGTCACTAGAGAACACTTATAAAAGAAAGATGCATTGGAATTTGTGAAAGAGACTGAAAGTAAATATTATGTGTGGATTAAAGGGGGGCACTATGTTATTTTAAAACTTTATATTAGCAGAGAGTGTCATGCACAGTATATTAGTTCTTAGATGTTCTCTATTAAGTAATTTGCCATAGTTTAAACAGAAATGTTTATTCTACAGTGAAACTTGAAATCCTCAATGTTTGTGATTGTCAAGCCTCTTAGTTGTTAAGTATTGTTGTAAAGATACTTCTGAATATATAAGTGCACCAAGGATTCTAATATACTTCCGTTGTTGCTTTTGAGACAATACTTTATCCGTAGTAATTCTGAATTTTATTTCTTGAGATAGAGATTCCTAGTTAAATCCAGTTGGCAGAGATGGAATTCAGTGAGAGATGAAATTCAGTATTACATTTTTCAGTCATATAATTTATAGGCCATATACTTCTGTGTGACTCAGTTTCTTTATCTGTAAAATGGATAAACAATAGCACCTATGTTATAGGTAGTTGGCAGGGATTAAATTGGTTCGTCCATGGAAATTGCTTAGAACAGTGCCCAGCATATAGTTGGTGCTCAATAAATGTCAGCTATTTTTTAAAATTTTTATTTACTCATTTATATATATTTTATTGAAGTATAGTTGATTTTTTTTGCTATTATTGGTGTTAAATTTATTTTTTAAATGTCTTAATATAAAATATAACTTGTTTATTGGAAAAAATAACATTTGGTAACTATCAGTTTCCTAATCTGGTATTGGAATTCTTTTGTTAACTTTTTTTTTTTTCTGGTTGTCTCACAATAATTTTTTTTTTTGGAGTATAATTGCTTTACAATGTTGCATTAGTTTCTGCTGCACAGCAAAGTGAATCAGCCATATGCATACACACATCCCCTCCCTCCTGTACCTCCTTTCCCCCCACCATGCCACCCAACTAGGCCATCACAGAGCACCGAGCTGAGCTCCCTGTGCTATACAGCAGGTTCCCGCCAGCTATCTGTTTTACACCTGGTAGTGTATGTCAAACCTAATCTCCCAATTCATTCCACCTTCCCCTTCCCACCCTGTGTCCACACATCCGTTCTCTACATCTGCCTCTCTATTCCTGCCCTGCAAATAGGTTCATCTGTACCATTTTTCTAGATTCCACATATATGCATTAATATATGATATTTGTTTTTCTCTTTCTGTCTTGCTTCACTCTGTATGACAGACCCTAGGTCCATCCACATCTCTACAAATGACCCAATTTCATTTCTTTTTATGGCTGAGTAATATTCCATTGTATCTATGTACCACATCTTCTTTATCCATTCATCTGTTGGTGGACATTTAGTTTGTTTCCATGTCCTGGCTATTATAAATAGTGCTGCAATGAACATTGGGGTATATGTGTCTTTTTTTTTTTTTTTTCACTGTGTTGGGTCTTCATTGCTGCATGCGGGCTTTCTCTAGTTGTGGCGAGCAGGGGCTGCTCTTCGTTGTGGTGCGCGGGCTTCTCATTGCGGTGGCTTCTCTTGTTGCAGAGCACAGGCTCTAGGTTTGCGGGCTTCAGTAGTTGTGGCACACGAGCTCAGTAGTTGTGGCCCGCGGGCTCTAGAGCACAGGCTTAGTAGTTGTGGTGCACGGGCTTAGTTGCTTCACAGCATGTGGGATCTTCTTCTCGAACCCGTGTCCCCTGCATGGGCAGGCAGATTCTTAACCACTGCGCCACCAGGGAAGCCCTATATGTGTCTTTCTGAATTATGGTTTTCTCTGGGTATATGTCCAGTAGTGGGATTGCTGGGTCATATGATAATTCTATTTTTAGCTTTTTAAGGAACCAACATACTGTTCTCCACAGTGGCTGTATCAATTTACATTCCCACCAACAGTGCAAGAGGGTTCCCTTTTCTCTGCACCCTCTCTAGCATTTATTGTTTGTAGATTTTCTGATGATGGCCATTCTGACTGGTGTGAGGTGATACCTCATTGTAGTTTTGATTTGCATTTCTCTAATAATTAGTGCTGGTGAGCATCTTTTCATTGTCTCTTGCCCATCTGTATGTCTTCTTTGCTGAAATGTCTGTTTAGCTCTTCTGCCCATTTTTTGATTGGGTTGTTTGTTTTTTTGATATTGAGATACATGAGCTGTTTGTATATTTTGGAGATTAATCCTTTGTTGCTTTGTTTGCAAATATTTTCTCCCATTCTGTGGATTGTCTTTTGTCTTGTTTATGGTTTCCTTTGCTGTGCAAAAGCTTTTAAGTTTAATTAGGTCCAATTCATTTATTTTTGTTTTTATTTTCATTACACTAGTCAGTGGGTCATAAAAGATCTTGCTGTGATTTATGTCAAAGGGTGTTTTTTCCTATGTTTTCCTCTAAGAGTTTTAGTGTCTGGTCTTACATTTAGGACTTTAATCCATTTTGAGTTTATTTTTGTGTATGGTGTTAGGGAGTGTTCTAATTTCCTCAAAATACTAGCAAACAGAATCCAACAACACATTAAAAAGATTATACAACATGATCAAGTGGGATTTATCCCAGGGATGCAAGGATTCTTCAGTATACGCAAAACAATCAATGTGATACACCATATTAACAAATTAAAGAATAAAAACCATATGATCATCTCAATAGATGCAGAAAAAGCTTTTGACAAAATTCAACACCGATTTATGTTAAAAACTCTCCAGAAAGTGGGCATAGAGGGAACCTACCTCAACATAATAAAGGCCATAGATGACAAACCCACAGCAAACATCATTCTCAATGGTGAAAAACTGAAAGCTTTTCCTCTAAAATCAGGAACAAGACAAGGATACCCACTCTCACCACTATTATTCAACGTAGTATTGGAAGTCCTAGCCAGAGCAATCAGAGAAGAAAAAGAAATAAAAGGAATACAAATTGGAAAAGAGGAAATAAAACTGTCACTGTTTGCTGATGACATGATACTATACATAGAAAATCCTAAAGATGCCATCAGAAAACTACTAGAACTAATCAATGAATTTGGTAAGGTTGCAGGATACAAAATTAATGCACAGAAATCTCTGGCATTCCTATACACTAACAACAAAAGATCAGAAAGAGAAATTAAGGAAACAATCCCATTTACCATCACAACAAAAAGGATAAAATACCTAGGAATAAACCTACCTGAGGAGACAAAAGACCTGTACTCAGAAAACTATAGAACACTGATGAAAGAAATCAAAGATGACATAAACAGGTGGAGAAATATACCATGCTCCTGGATTGGAATAATCAATATTGTGAAAATGACTATACTACCCAAAGCAATCTACAGGTTCAGTGTAGTCCCTATCAAGTTACCAATGTCATTTTCCACAGAATTAGAACAAAAAATTATACAATTTATATGGAAACACAAAAGACCCCAAATAGCCAAAGCAATCTTGAGAAAGAAAAATGGAGTTGGAGGAATCAGGCTCCCCAACTTCAGACTATACCACAAAGCTTCAGTAATCAAGACAATATATGGTACGGGCACAAAAACAGAAATATGGATCAATGGTACAGGTAAGAAAGCCCAGAGGTAAACCCACACACCTGTGGTCACCTAATCTATGACAGAGGAGGCAAGAATATACAATGGAGACAAGACAGCCCCTTCAATAAATGGTGCTGGGAAAACTGGACAAGTACATGCAGAAGTACAGTTGATTTACAATGTGTTAATTTCAGGTATACAGCACAGTGATTCAGATATATAGATATATATATATATGTATGTATGTATGTATGTATATGTATACTTTTCCCTTATAGGTTATTATAAAATACTGAGTATAGTTCCCTGTGCTATACAGTAGGTTCTTGTTTGTTATCTGTTTTATATACAGTAGTGTGTAAAATGTCAGCTAGTATTAAAAGGGAAAATGGGAAAGTGTGCTTCTAAGGTGATTGGATCATGTGTTCAAGTTAAACCCTTTATTCCCAAAGCTATAAATGTAGGTTTGTTGCTCTTTTATCCACAGTACATATTTTGATAATGCTCTTTTGAATATAATGAGATTTTTTATTCTTGGTTTTGAAGGAAACTTTAACAAAATATTTCATACATAATCTAAATTGTTCTTTTTCTTCTTACATGTGGAGATACTGGCTGAAAATTTTTTTAATTGCAAACTTTTCTTATGTGCTACTGTAACATTTATTTGTTAGCACTTTGATTTTCAAAACACGTTTTAACCCTAAATTATGATTTTGTCTTTGCAGGCAAGAAGACAACAAGACCCTAGTCCTGGATCCAGTTTAGGTGGTGGTGATGACCTCAAACTTCGCTAATTAGTGGCACAAAAGATGTGCCCCCCCCATCTTTACATATTCATTTCTAGTCTGCAGAAATAATTGATTAAAAGACCAGAAACTGTGATAACTGGAGGTACTACGGTCTATTTCTCAACCTTAGGCAGTAACAAGACATCACAACTGCCATGGTTTTGCACTATGATATAATACCTGCATTTCTAATTTTGTATGCATGTAGCCAGTAATTATTTGAAATTTTCCTCTATGCAAGCTGACCTTGTTGACATTATTTTAGTGAGTTGAAACTATCCACTTGTAAAGCTCTTTTTTTCCACCATTTTAATTTAAAAGTTCATGTCATTTTAGAACAGGTCAAGAAATTAAAATTTTTATCAGAGGGTTTTTTCCCCTAATCAGTTGCTCTATTTTTTTTTTTTATTTTAGATGTGTTGGTTATACAGCTTCATTTTAGATAAATGTTCTTGGTTTTTTTGTTTTGTTTCCCCTGTTTCCTTCTGTGTTCTTATAGTCTATGGCATTTTAAAACTGCTGATGGTTTGCATTATTTACAAGCTAAAAACCTAGTAGCATAGAGCTGTCTGCCACACCTTCTAACACAAAGTTTACAGTTGTTAAAGTTGCAGTATCCTTTTAAATGTTGATAATCAGCTCCTTTTCTTTCCTTTTTAAACATAAAAAATTTTAATTGGTATTAACTCTGGTCTGCCCCAGATCTGTTTTAGACTCCGTTCTGTATTCATGAGTTTGTGTGGAGATATTCTCCATAGATGATAATATTCTACTGAAATGCCTAAAGAAGTCACAGGCTGGCTTCTGTTTTATTCAGGGATTTTTTTTTTAAGTCAATCAGAAAAGGGATACTGGAGCTTCTTCATGTATGTAACAGCATATTAAACTGGAGACAGTGATGAATCAGCTACAAAGGTAATGTATTAAAATCATGTTTAAGATAGCTGCTTTTATGTGTATTTTATAATGCATGCTTTTGTAAAAACAATTCTGGGTGATGAAAGATTAGTCTTAGAGAGAAAATGTACATCTGTGCAGAGGATACATTTTCTTCCATTAATTATTCTGGAAAAAAATTCACAGGTTATATATATGGTATTTTCCAAAAGGACTATTAATAGAACCTTTTGAGATGAATTAGTATAAGAATATTTTTAAAATAGGCTCACTATCAAATTGATTGCAACTTTTTTTTTTTAATACAAGACTGGAAAAAAGTGCTAAGTCATTTGGCACCTCCTTACAAATATTTTTCATGGTCACATTCGTTAAATGTTACTACATTTCTGAATTTTTGCAAAAATGTATTTTATCAAAATAGAATGGCATTATTTTAAAGAGTTTGAAAAACTGACATGGTCAATTCAGAAAATGAACTGAAGTCTGAATAAGGTCATTGCATTTAAAACATATATGTATACTTGACTGATAAGGGAGGTGTGACTTTCATTGTATATAGGTCTTATAATTCATAAAATATCCTGTATCTCAGAATAAAAATATTTGTTATATATTTGAAGTCATGCATGGTAAAGGGGTGTGTTTAAATTGTTATAAACAATAATGCATCATAAAAGACCATGCTGATCTTGTGTAACTAAGTACTATGAATGAATTTGGTTGGTATTTGGTGTTGTGCAGCTCACATGTTTACACACTCAGTGCCCTAATTTCCCCTGAGGGAATCACCTTTTAAGTGGTCCTTACAGTGCTGTTTTAAGGTTACTTTATCACAGAGCTCCTTGGTTTTTGACTTCTGCACTTAAATTTTTTCTTTTCTAATAACATGATGATGGCACATTTTTCTCTATTGTTTCTAGCTAAGGGCTTTCAGTCCACCAGTAACTAAGATCAAATGTTATTAAATGTTCATGTTGCCATCCTTCTGTACATACTGTCATTTAGCATTGTGCTGCTTCCATCTGTCTTAATGCTGGCATTAAGATCATGAGCCCTTTTTCTCCAAAAGTGCAGGCTTTGAAAACAGCTTTTTTTTAAGTTATTGGTACAATTTGATATTTTTCCATAATCTATATTTAAACAAAATTACATCATTGCATCATCTTTTCTAAATTCATCCTCATTAAAACTTGCCTTAAGCCACCAGATTGCTTTTGTCACCATTAGCCATATTGTGTGTTTGTATGTTTAATTTACTTTCACAATAAACTTCTGTGTAGTGAACTTCTGGCTTTTGGCTCTTTATTAACATAATCCAACAATTTCTGTTCTGGTGTTCATTATGACATAAAAGTTGATTTTGTTTCTGAGCTGTTCTTGCATTCTGCTTTTTAACCTTAAAATAAAAATCACCACCAACAGTAGTGGCATCTAGTGGTCATTTCTGTTAATTCCAAAGAAAACCTTTAATGTATATAACACAAAGAATACTAATTTCCCAGTGTATATTATAGTTTTCAAAAAATCTGCCTTGATTTACCCATCCTATGAGGTATGACTATAGAGTAGTGACCTTGGGGGGAAGGAAGAATTCCAAAAATTACACATCCAAATAACTACCATCTTTCAAACTATTCATTTTAGGAATATGCACTCAATTTGATTGTGCTGGTGTCATTTCAGACATTCTTAGGACTTTCCTTGGCATTTTCCTACATCAGAAAATTAAGCCTTTTACTCTAGAAGTATGTCCTAAGCTTGATCCATAAGGAAAAATTTACTTATTCACTACCAGACTTATTGCAAATAACAAATACCTTTAAATGCTGAGTTGGTACCATGAAGCAGAATTCCAAAGAATAAGATTCATACTCTGAGGGTTAATTTCAAAAAGTATTTGAGCAGTAGCATCATGGTTTCAATAAGTATATCACCTCTAGAAACAGGTATTTGGATATGTTAGTTTGGGGCTACCTGGAAAAAGAAATATCTTACTTGATTTATGCCTCATTTGGCACTGGGGAGCTTTTTCAAGCTATAAGCCATTGTGTGGATTATCCATTGCTACATAACACATTGCCCCCAAACTTAGCAGCTTAAAACAGTAAACATCATCCCACAGTTTCTGTGGGTCAGAAATCTGGAAGAAGCTAAGCCCAGTGGTCTGATCCAGGGTCTCTCCTGAAGTTAGAGTCAGATTGTCAACCTGAGCTATCGTCATCTCAAGGCTTAATTGTGGCTGAAGGATCCCCTTCCAAGCCCACTCATGTGGCCATTGGCAAGCCTCAGTTTCTCACAGGCCATTGGGTGTAAGCCCTTGATTCCTTGCTAGGTGCTGGGGATGAAGAACTCCGTCCTTGGCACGTGGGTGTCTCCATAGGGCAGCTCATGACTTGGCAGGTGGCTTTCCCAGAGCAAGTGATCCAAGGAAGAGTGCATGCCTAAGATGAAAGCCACATCTTTTTTTTTTTTTTTTTTGGCTGTGTTGGGTCTCTGTTGCTGCATGCGGACTTTCTATAGTTGTGGCAAGCGGGGCTTCTCCATTGTAGTGCGCGGGCTTCTCATTGCAGTAGCTTCTCTTGTTTCGGAACTCGGGCTCTAGGCGCACGGGCTCCAGTAGTTGTGGCACGTGGACTCAGTAGTTGTGGCTCACAGGCTCTAGAGAGCAGGCTCAGTAGTCGTGGCACACGGGCTTAGTTGCTTCGTGGCATGTGGGATCTTCCTGGACCAGGGCTCTAACCCATGTCCCCTGCATTGGCAAGCGGATTCCTAACCACTGTCCCACCAGGGAAGTCCAAAGCCACATCTTAATAACCTAATCTTGGGCTGCCATATTCCATTATGTTAGAAGTGAGTTGCTGGGTTAGGCCCACACTGAAAGAGAGGAGTTATTAAGCTTCATCTTTTTTTTTTTTTTTTTTTTTTGCGGTACGCGGGCCTCTCACTGTTGTGGCCTCTCCCGTTGCAGAGCACAGGCTCCGGATGCGCAGATTCAGCGGCCATGGCTCACGGGCCCAGCCGTTCCGCAGCATGTGGGATCTTCCCAGACCGGGGCACGAACTCACGTCCCCTGCATCGGCAGGCGGACTCTCAACCACTGCGCCACCAGGGAAGCCCTGAATTTATGTTTTAATTTAAAAACTGAGGCAGTGTTAACTATTTTTCTGTTAAAACTTTGTTTTGGGAGGACTACATTTCATGTTAGCCTTTGAAAATTTTGTGTCCAGGTTGAGATGCACTGTTAGTGTAAAATACTAAATATCAAAGATCTAATACAAAAGAAAAAAAGATTTAATTTTAAATTTTGATTACATGTTAAAATATTTTTATATACTGGGTTATATTGGGTTAAATAAAATACATTAAAATTAACTACCTTTTTCCTTTTTAATGTGGCTAGTAGAAAATTTTAAATTGCATGTATTGGCTTACATCAATGTTAGGATTGTAAGTGGGCAAAGGACAGATCATACAACCAAAAGGAAAAATGTTTTTAAAAATATATATTGAGCTTCCCTGGTGGTGCAGTGGTTGAGAGTCCACCTGCCAATGCAGGGGACACGGCTTTGTGCCCTGGTCTGGGAGGATCCCACATGCCGCGGAGCAGCTGGGCCCGTGAGCCATGGCCGCTGAGCCTGTGCGTCCGGAGCCTGTGCTCTGCAACGGGAGAGGCCACAGCAGTGAGAGGCCTGTGTACCACAAAAAAAAAAAGGCCTACTATCACTGTTTAAAAAAAGAGATTAAAACAAAGTATGATTATTTTACCTTCTAGGATCATTTAGGAGAAAAAATGTATATATCCAGTGCCCTAAAGAGACACTGTCTCTGCCCTCACGGAACCTACAGTCTGGCTCAAAAACTAATCAAAAGCAGTATTGTTTTAAGTTGTACTGGAAGTTGTGGCTGTTACGGGGCACATCTAACTTGGTCTGGGTGCTCAAGAAAAGGCTTCCTTGAGACATCTGAGCTGACATCTGAAAGATGGCAAACATTATTCCAGCATTGAGAAGGTGACGAAAGTATTACAGTAACATGGCAAGTTTGAGAATCTAGGCACAGTTGAGTACGACTGGACCATGGAGTGGAGGGGGCGCTGCCGCAGTGAGACAAATCTGAAAGGGTCAGCAGGGGCCTGGGTGAGGGTCACAAGCGGTGCTGGATGGGCTTTTCCAGCCATGTTAAAGTGTCTGGACAATTCCCTAGGGCAAGCAGGAAGCCACTGAGGGGTTGGGAGTTTGAGGGAATGGGTGGTTGATAAAGCTCATTTTGGTTGATAGAACAAGACTAGAAGCAGGAAGTCAGGCCCACTGATCATATGGTGACCCAGTAGGGAGATAAAGGGTAGCTTAGTGGGCATGGAAACACTTTGAGCTGGAGAAAAAAGTACAGGAGACATAACTGGCAATTTTCCCCTGTTTCTCTTATCTGGATAGGCTGGTTGTGTTGCCTAAAAACCCCCAAATTTTATTGGCTTAAAGACTTATCTCTTATTTGTTAAATACCCATCAGTGATTGACCTAGGCTGACAGAGCCATCACTGGAACATTGCCAGCCATGTGACAGAGCCAAGAAAATAAGGAGAGGGGCACTGACTTCTAAAACTGTCACCTGAAATTGACACATGAGACTTCTGTTTACATTTCATTGGACCTAGCAAATCACAAGGCCATGCCCAGCTTCATCTGGGCAGAAAACCACAATCCTACCTTTTGCCCAGGAAAGAGAATATTTGTGAATAGCTCCAATGACTATCCCAGGCCACCCTTTGAATTATTAAATATTTAATTTTACTTCTTGCCCTCAACAAAATATATCTATCATGGGAGACAACCTAAAACTCCCAGCTGATCAGTTATTGAACTAAAATTCTGTGATATGTGGTTATCTACCCACACAGCCAATATACAGTGGTGAAATAGGGACAGGAAAACTGCAGGAAACACTTCCATTCAGAAAGGGAAGAATCAAGTCATTGGTCTTTTATGAAATGACAGTTATGAAATGTCATTAGGGAGAACATTTGAAGGCCCCCTACTCTGAGAGGGGAGTGTTCTTTGTAAGGCTGATTGGGAGAGACTCCCCAATTCATCGCTTTCCATGACCCATGGCCCCATCCCTGGTTTTTTGTTGGGTTTTTTTTTACCTTGATAAATACAAGCAATTAGTAATAATGGTACTAAGATTCTGCTTTCCAAGCTCTTCAGCTAGGGCTTCAAACTTGGTACATTTCCTGCCTCCTAAATTACCACATGTGACAGTTTTAACAAAAGGATTAGCATCCTTCCAGCCTCCAGTGTCAGTTCCCCCAGCTACTTTCCTATCTTGACACCACCATCCATCCAGCTACCCAAAGCTGGAAACCTGTGTTTTTATCCCTGACTCTTTTTCTCTGTCATCATCTACATCCAATCTGTAGATCCTGCCAATGGATTCCATCAGTTCTCTGTCACTACCAGATTTTTTTTTAATTAACAGCTCTGTAGGTTTTTTTAAAAACAATTCATTTTTTTAAAATTTTATTATTTATTTCTTTTTTTGGCCATGCCACACAGCATGCAGGATCTTAGTTCCCCAACCAGGGATCGAACCCGTGCCCCCGGCAGTGGGAGTGTGGAGTCTTAACCACTGGACCACCAGGGAAGGCCCACTACTAGATTTTTTTTTTAATTTTTAGTTACACACAAAGCTTTTACCATAACTCAGACACTCTTATAATTGCAGTTCTCCTAACGAATCTGTGAAGTTTTGGTCATTTTACAAATGAGGAAACTAAGGCATGAAGAAATTAAGTAAATTGCCCAAGGCATAAAACTATTAAAGGACAGAACTGGGATTCAAATTCCCAGTCCATGTACTTAATCACTCACTATACTCTGACCTGAGGCTGTTCCTGCATATCTGACTTGGACCACCTCGATGACTACCTGTGCTCCCCTGAAGGTCTTAGCAGTTCATCAACAGCCAGTTCAATATTTCTGAACATCCGCATCCTCAGTTTGGGGGAACAGCAGTTGCTGACATTCTCCCAAGTTGTCCTACTCCCCTGAGACACCTCCTGCTTCTGCTCTGTGTATCAGGCTCTGGACTCTGGCCTCCTCCCAGACTACTGTCCCAAAGCTGTCACTCCTACCCCTGACAAAAACCTGGGTGGATCACACTTAAGTCAGTGGCTTGGGATAGCACAATGAGCTAATATAACCATTTGTAGTTGACTGACATTGTGCACAGAAACCTGTCTATTATCCCAATAAGGAGATTCTTAGGGGCCTCCCCAACCTTGTTCTTCCTCTTTCTTGGGTTTTCCAAACTAAAACTCCTTTTCACTGTTGATGAAAAATTTAATCAGTCGATTCAAGAAAGAAATAGAAAATTTTATTCAAGACAAATTGAGGATTATAACGTGGGAACTGCCTCTCAGAAAGCCCTGAGAACTCTTCCACCCATTAGAGGTCAAAGCACAGTTATATAAGTTTTTGAGATAGAGGGCCGTACATTAAATGACATACTATTGACAGTTTACACAATCCAGATCATGCATACCAGGTGAGTAGTGGGTCATGGGTCATCATGGCCCCTTACAAGATTAAGAAAAGTTATCTCAAGGAGTTGTGACCCTTGATGAGATTAAGAAGGAATGTTATCTCCTAAGAAGGTCTGGTTAATGCAGGTGCATAACACATACTAAAGGGGAGGGAGGAGGCCCAAATTTTATGTTTAAATTTTTGTCTTGCCATAAAATATGGATTTTATTTCATCATCATGTTGTTATCCATAGTGTGTGGCTTTCTCTTTCTCCTTCCTTACACCCTTCTTTGTCCACCGGAAATAAGTCCCTCCAAGTGTTTTTTAAATAGAAGAACCATTCCTAGTCTAGTTGGATTTGAGTTAAATTCAGACATTCCAAATTGACTAAGATTACTCCCCACCAACCTTATGCTTTTCTCCAGGCCAGCTGCCCAACTAATCTTTCCTAAACACATCTTTAATGCTTGCCATGCATTGTAAGAGGTAAATGTCCCCATGATCACTTGCCCCTGCCTCTTTCCCTGTATTCGGTATTATTGATAATTTTTTGTTTAATCTTTCAAGAAATGTTCTCCCTTTTATGGTACGGCCAATGTTCTATTTTATTTTATTTATTTAGTTTTTTGGCCACACTGTGCGCACAGCATACAGAATCTTAGTTCCCCGACCCAGGATGGAACCCGTGCCCCCTGCAATGGAAGCATGGAGGAGTCTTAACCACTGAACTGCCAGGGAAGCCCTAAGGCCAATTTTTCTTTTATTTCTGTTTTTACAGGGAAAAAATGGGTAATACTATACAATTTTGCACCTGACTTTTTTCTCTTGGAGCTCCTTCCACATCAGCATATAGAGATATACTTCATTTTTTAAAATGGATCCTATTATACATATATATCAGTTAGCCACTTTCCTACTGATGGACATCTTAGTGACTCAGTTCTATTATTTTGGCATAGGATTCTGCAAATGAACATCCTTCTCCGTATTTGTTTGTCTTTCAATATTTAGTTTATTTATTTATTTTGGCTGCACTGGTTGTGCAGTGCACAACCTTAGTTGTGGCATGCAGACTTCTTAGTTGTGGCATGCAGACTTCTTAGTTGCCGCATGCCTGTGGGATCTAGTTCCCTGACCAGGGATCGAACCTGGGCCCCCTCCATCAGGAGCACGAAGTCTTACCCACTGGACCACCAGGGAAGTCCCTCCATGTTTTTCTGTTTGCTTTTAAATTTTATTTATTTATTTATTTATTTTTGGCTGCACTGGGTTTTCTTTGTTGTGCACTGGCTTTCTCTAGTGGCGGCGAGCGGGGCTACTCTTCATTGTGGTGCACGGACTTCTCATTGCAGTGGCTTATCTTGTCATGGAGCACCAGCTCTAGGTGCGCGGGCTTCAGTAGTTGTGGCTCATGGGCTCAGTAGTTGTGGCTCACGAGCTCTAGAGCATAGACTCAGTAGTTGTGGCACACCAGCTTAGTTGCTCCGGGGCATGTGGGATCTTCCTGGACCAGGGATCGAACCCGTGTCCCCTGTATTGGCAGGCGGGTTCTTAACCACTGCCAGTAGCAGTGGCCATGTTTTGATAGAGCCTTCCATGTTACACTCCTATCAAGCCAGTTTAAGAATTTATCATGTCACTCTCTCCCCTGCTGAAAACCTTTCTCCCGGGGCAATGTAATGCAAAAAATTTGAGTTCTACCGCCTAGGTCCACAAGGCCTTTAGCCAATCTGGGCCTCATTTATTTTCCCGCCTGTAAAGTGAGATTATAACCAATCTTGCGTCTCAGGTTGGTTGTGAGAATCCGGAGGCTGCATTCACCAAGGGTCAGCTCCAGAAGAAGCCTGGTTGTCTTTCAGTTTTAGAGTGTCCCAGGGCATGGGTCAATAGCTCAGGCTGAACAGGCTAAAGGACCCCCTACTCCCGACTTGTAAATGAGGCAACTGAGGCACAAAGAGTACCAGCGGTTTGGTCAAAACCACACAGCGTTGGCGGTAAAGCCGGCTCTGGCGCAGTCTGAGCTGCTGCCCTGGGGGCTGCGTACAGCTGAAGGTACTCAGCCAAGAGGTCGGGCTTAGCTCCTCCCCTCTACCCTAGTCCTCTCCCCCAACTGCCCCCCGCCCCGCCCCTACACACATGCTCGAGCCCACTCCTCGCTTGCTTTGAGTTCGACCTGAGCCCCAGGGGCCTCAGCGAGAAGGAATCATTCCTGTTCAACCAGAGGCAGCTGCGGCCGCCGTCAGTCTCGGCACCAACCGGGAGTGCCAGGGCGCTGGCGCGTCTTGGGCTTTGAGACTCCGTGTCCTCCGTCCCCGCTGGACCTCAGGTGGTGCGCCCTCGGAACTCGTCTTTTGCGCCCAGTGACTGTGAGTGGGCCGTACATGCAGAGACGGCAGACAAGTGCTGTACAGCCATGTCACATGCATGTATTGCGTGGTTCACACATCCTTGTGTGAAACGTGTGCGGTGTGGTGTGCAGATGTAGGGGTTCACGGAGTATGGTGCTCCTCGTTCCAAGAGCGCCAGCACTTCCGGATGGTACTCTGAGGCCTCTCTCTGCCTTCGCCCGGACTGTCGCAGCAGCCTATCCTGAGTTTGCGCCTGAGTGGCTCCGCCTTAGCTCCTCCCCCGCGATTGAAATCCCGCCTTCGCCCCGCCTCTGCCACACTTTACGGCCCAGCACGCCACTTTTGCCGCAGACGCTCCTGCTGCCGCCGCTGCCCAAGGCTGCTGCCGGTGAGGTGAGGTGAGGTCAGGTGAGGTGTGGTGTTGGGCCGGTAGCGCTGGCGACCGGGTAGAGGTGGAGAGCAGGGCTGCCGCGGGTCGGCGGGGGCGGTGGGTCACCTGCTGCTTTGTTTCTTCAGCTCCGGTCCCGTCCGCACTGCCGCAGGAGGCCGCCCCGGCGAGCCGAACCAATGCTGGATCTGGAGGTAGTGCCCGAGCGCTCTCTGGGAAATGAGCAATGGGAATTCGCGCTGGGTGAGTATGGGGTCCTCCCTCACGACCCTACTCGCTGATCCTTCCTTCCTTCCTTCCTGGCCCTTCCCACCTCTGGGCTCTGCTCCTTACTCCCCTGCGCCCGCGGCTCCTCGGCTCTTTGGAGCTCCAGCCACTAGATGCCCGCTCCGACCGCCCCGACCCGGCAGCGTGCCGCTCTGCCAGGCCCTGAAGCCCTTGCATCAGGCCTCGGCGGGGCCCCTCCTGGGGTAGTGCTTCAGTAATAATAACAATAACAATGGCTGACACGCCCCAAACATTGACTCAGGGCCAGGCCCTATTCTCCTCTGCATAATTATCTCAGGTATGCCGCCGGGGTCGCTACTCTTGTTATTACTATCCCCATTTTACAGACCAAATAACTAAGAAGTGACTGACACCCTTAAACACCGCCCCAGTGGTCTGTCTCCCTTTGCTTTTCTGGGCTGTGGGTAGCCTCTAGGAGAAACCCAGGCACTGTTCCCATCGTCAGATGTCGGGGATCTGGTCAAGGGAGTTAAGGAGAGTTTGTGTGTGTTAAAGGAACTTCTGACTAGCTTCCTTCTCGTTTTTAATGTGGTTGATGTGTGGTGTAATCTAAACCCAGACCTTAGCCGAGAGAGTTAAAGGTTGAGTGAAATAGGAGTTCGGGGAAAGTAACATTTAGCTTGTAGAAAATGCAGGTTGGCCATTTTGTGAGTTTTGGCCCATTTTTTCCCTTTCCTCAACGTCACTACCTTTATGTGTACAATCATTTGCATTCGGTAACCCCAGAGGGTGTTTCCTTTTATGTTCCAGCACTAGGAAGAGGGGGTGGAGAGTGGGTGTCTGTGCTGTTTGTGCAGGGCTGAACTTTTGTCACACTAATTTGGGCTACTGGACTGAGTCAACTGCTCCATTGGGCTATAGCTTATCCTTGAATCTGGAAGACTCGTGTCTATGGAGATAGGGTAGTTGAGAAACTGCAGAACAGATTTGCTGGTAGGACTCTGCTGGTGCTCAGTGTCTCCGTGAACTGAACAACAATCCTCCTCTGGGTTGTAGGAGCCAGTTTTATTGAGAATTTTCAGTCACCTTCTCTCGTAACACTGCAGCTTCTTGTGAAGCACCAAGAACTTGATTGAGAGGCTAACAGTAATATCTTTGCCGCCAGGCCCATTTGTCATGCTGATGCTGTTTGGCTTCTAGTTAGGAAAGAACCTCCCCTAACCACAGCTTATGCTCATACCAAGACTTCACAGGGCAGAATGAAAACTGTAACTGTAGCTTCAAACTGTGCTTGATGGTGTGACCAGGTTGTGGATCTCTGTAGTGCAGTCTCTGGGTCAAAAGTAGCGATTAGGATATCATTTGAGATTTCCAAAAGCTTGGGTGGGAGAGTAAGGCTTCTTCTGTCAACTGTTGCTTTGATACCTTAACCCCTACTCCTAACTTTGCCAGTTTCCAGGAATTAAGGATTTGGGTAGTTCTTTTAGGCTGTCTAAGTAGCAACCACAAACAGTGAAAAGAGCATTTGTGTACATTGGGCCCAGAATTGAACTTTGAGTGAAAGCTTATGCAGGGAATGAGCCTTGATGATCATCAGCCTTGATGATTACTTTGTGGGTCCTAAAAAAAATCCGCATTTTGGGGAATTCCCTGGCAGTCCAGTGCTTAGGGCTTGACGCTATTCCTGCCGGGGGCCCAGGTTCAATCCCTCGTCGGGGAACTAAGATCCCACAAGCCGTGCAGCATGACCAAAAAAAAAAATTCATATTTTTGAATTGTATCTGCCTGAGAGATGGTGGTCATTTAACTTCCCCACGCTTTTTATAAAAAAGTAATTTTTCCCTCTTTCTCTATCTTCCCAGCCCTCAACACATTTAAACTGCAGTCGAGGCTGATAGGTAGGGATAGGTCTAGTAAGTGGATCCGTGCTTTAGAATTACATTCTTAGGCTAGACTAAAGTCACCACAACCCTGTAAGGTAACCTCCATTTGCCAGATAAAGAACAGGCTCAGAAAGGCAGAGAGGAGAAAAAGAAGCCTAACAGGGATTTTCTGCTTTTCACTGCTCTGTCCTTCTGAGTATGGGCTCAGCTGCGTCTCCAGGTTTCTTTTTGGAATCTGTGCAAATGCAGATATATCTAGCCCTTGCCATCATCCGCCTGGCACAGTGAGGAGCTGCATCCAGCTTTTTGGCTGCCTTCCTGGCCTTTGTGTACTCTTGGGAGATTAGGGAAATGCCAACAACACAGAGACAGGAAAGCCTAGGCAGAGAGGAATCTCTGAGAATGCCACCCATGGGTTGACCAATGGTGGAGTAAAGGCAGTGCAAACTTGAAATGTTTTCAATGAGACTTGCAGGATGTATTGGTATGGAGGCATATCTCTAAATTTGTTTTTAAATTAATCTTGAAAATGCCCAAGCAGGGTAGATTTAAAAGGTCACTGGAGAATGGTCTTCTCTGAGATTACCTTGTTCCAGAGAGACTGGGGGCTTACTCTATTGAAGGGTCATTCTGTGGACTCTGCTTATAATCATTGAAAACTGAGTAAGAAGTGGTCATAAGCCCTGAAGAGCTTAGTCTAGTGGGAGGGAAGGAGTACAGAAATAGTTCATTTTATTATAATGAGGTAGAGGTTGTATAGGGTGCTGTGGAAGGAGAGAAGAGACTTGACCTGACCTGGGAGTTCAGAGAAGGCTTCCTATTAATCTGTAGGAACCAATACCATTCCTGGAGCCAGTGAGCACCAGGAAGGCCCTATCAGAAGTCTACCGCCAGATTTTTCAACTACACTTCCATAGACATAAATCTTCCAGTCAGGTTTAAAAAAAAAAAAAAAAAAGTGGGAAAGTGGGGAGCTGCAAGCAACTTGGTATTGTAATTAGAGCATTGTGTACTAGTGGAAGAAGATCGGATCCCCAGATTCCCTATTTGTAGTTAGCTGCTTGGGACACTATCAAAGAGTCTCTGTTCAGTGGAAAAAAGGATGTCTATTAGTAAAGTGTTGTGGGCACGGGTTTAAAAAGAAAGTTTGGAGACTAGATTTGGAGAGATGGGTAAGGAAGAGGAATCTAGAGGTTTTGGCTTGAGTGACTGTGTTAGAGATATTGAGATCCAGAATACAGAGGAGAGGCCAGATTGAAGAGAAGATTAAAAAGTCACTTTTAATCTGTCAACTCTTTGCCTTTTTTTTAAAAGGTTTATTTATTTATTTATTTGGGCTGCACCAGGTCTTAGTTGTGCCACGTGGGATCTTTAGTTGCGGCATGCGGGATCTAGTTCCCTAGCCAGGGATCAGACCTGGGCCCCCTGCATTGGGAGTGCGGAATCTTAACCACTGGACCACCAGGGAAGTCCCTATTTGCCTTTTGGTATATACAGAAAACAGATTGAGATGTAAGTCAGAAACTAGTTGGTTGGGTGAATGAGGGATGGGCAGAAGGAAATACTGCCCATCATAGAGACTTGGGAAAGTTGGAGGAGCAGCAGGAAAGAGTGATACTGATAGAGACAGGATGAGAATTCTCAGAGGGAGAGGGTGGTCCTAAGGGCCTACAGGATCTTTGTATTGTACCTAATTGCTTTATTTCACTCATTCAGAGCTCAACAGATACATAGAACCACTTACTGTTGTGTGGTGGGCATGGTGATTGGGTGCAAATGGAATGGGAGGCTTCATTAGATAAGGCAGTCAGGGAAGTGAAGTGTGAGCCAAGACCTGAAGAGTGAGAAGAACCAGCTCTGGGAAGAACATTTCAACAGAGTTGAGTTAGTGCAAAAGCCTAAGGTGGGCAAGAGCTTGATGTGTGCTAGGAACAAAGGGAGGCTTGGTGAGCAGTGGGAAGAGTAGAGGAGGTGGCCAAGGTCCAGAATATTCAGGGCTGTTAGGTGATGGCATGTTGTTTGGGCTTTATCCCCCTGTAATGCGAAACCACTGGAGGGTTATAAGCAGGCAAATAATGAGTAAGGTGTAGGATGTGTAGACTGACCATATACTCCACACCCTTTGGGGGGTTAGGTAACTCTTAGAGCTAGAACGGTGCTCGGGTTTCTTTGCCATATACACGGTTGGTTCCCTTTAGAGGCCTTTTGTAACCTTCCTTTACCAGCAGCTGTGTGACAACTGGTCATTGGTGGCTGCTTTGTCTCCTCCAGGCGGGTTACTCCCTGGAAGCCTCAGGACCCAAAGATTCCAAGGCCAGGAATTTGATGTGGTTAGGTGCAAAAGAACTGTCCCTCAGGAAACTGGTTTGTGCCATGTGGCCTTCTCTTTCTCAGCACCTGAGGTTATCTGTCTTGCCTACATGGATGTTTGCCCATTCCCTATGGGAGAGACAGCATAGATGCTCCTCCATTTCAGGAATGGCAAAGCTGAATGGTGCATCAACTTGTTCGTATTCTCAACAAACATTTAAGTCTCTACTGTGTGCCAGGCTCCATGCTATAGAAGGCTGGGAAGTACCTTAAGGTGTGGTTCCCTCCAACTTTCTTCAAACTGTAGAATGGACCATTGAATGAAGGCAGGATTAGATCATTGTTTAAATGTAGATGGGTCACACATTTCTTAACTTTCTAATTCTTTGTGTGTGAGCTCTTTTCTGCACATCTCTCCTGGAATCAGAGGTAAACTGATCTTGAATGTGAGCCACTGTGCTGCCCGAAGGTCATATGGTGGTCCTTCTCCCTTTCTCTTATTACCTAGCCCATAATCCTTCAGTCCCACTAAATAAATGTTTATTCAACAGCCACTGTATGGGTCCCCAGTGCTGGGGATCCAGAGAGTGGTGAATAACACAGACACTGTCCTTGCACTCATGAAGCTTTGTTTTTGGATTGTCTCTGTGAGTTTCTTCTTGTTTTGAAATATAATGCACTCTGTGAGAACATACTTTTTGCTGTTCCCCATGAGTCCCTGGAATCTTTGAGATGTCTTTGGGATCTGGATTTCTTAAACTGGGGGCATATGGAAATTTGTTTAAAATGGCCCACGAGTTAAAAAATCAAGTGTTAGGATTTAGAGGATGTTTGTGGGTTGATAAGTGAGAATCCATTGAAATCCTTCATAAAATAAGTTGATTCTGGTAAATGTGTGATTTTTCAGTTTTTAAATGAGCCCTTACAAATCATGTGCTCCTGCAGCCTAAAAGAGGAGACAGATATCAGGAAGGAAGAGAGGAAGGACCTGCCTAGGTTATATGTAATCATGGCAGAGTGAGAATCAGAACCTTGGCCTCCAGAGCCATGCAATCAGTGCATTTCTTACTCTATTCTTTGGTTCCTGCTGACTTGCTTTCTCTAAGCCCTTTGCCTGCTTGGGAGCAACGTGGAAGTCCCCATTTCCAGGAAGTCTTTTGTATTTACTCCCTCCCCTTATACAATGCAGTTATTCCCTTAGTGCTTGCCGTTAACTTCGTTCTCTAGCTCTTACTGCTTATTAAACGTTTATTTACTCAATATGTCCATAGACTTTCGTGGCCTCTGCTCCCACCCCAGGCTTTTACTACAGGGACTAATGCCTAGTACAGTGATAGGTGCCGGTAAATGGATAGCCCAAGTAACCACGTAGGTGTCCTTGCTTTATTTCAGGAATGCCTCTGGCTCAGGCAGTAGCCATTCTTCAGAAGCACTGTCGTCTCATAAAAAACGTCCAGGTTCTCTACAGTGAACAGGTGAGTGGTGGCTGATTTGTTTACTGAAATAGCATCCCTACTCAGTGAGTCACCTCTGGAGGCTGATGCTCTGGGAGATACTGACTGGCAGGAATTCCTAGGTCAATGCATTTGAATGGGAGAGTCTTCAACACTAGTCAGTTGCGAAGTACATTTTCTTTGATTCTGAAACTTTTGTGGTTTTGATAATCTAGTGCTGCCAAGCTTAGACGAGCCGTAATAACCAAACTTGGTTTTTTATTATGTTTGACTTACCTACTGGCTCTTAAAAGGGGCTTTTTCAGTGGGAGGTCACCTCAGGGGTTGTCTGGTCTTCTAGGGTGCTTGCCTTCCACTTTCATGTTTAGTCTTTTCTGCTTTGTTGATTGCTTTGGTTTGTGTTCAGGATTGTTGCAGTACAGATTTCTAGCTAGCACAGCATCCCAGACTTAAAAAAAAGCATAGCTCACCCCTTTACTGAGAATGATCTGATATATGGAAATTACAAAACATTGGCTCCAAGTTAATGGACATGTTTTACTTTTTTTTTTTTTTTGGGTCTGATTTATGGTAGTCTCTATTAATGTTGTGCCCAGAATTAACCCCTATAGTATAATGTTATATGTACCTACAAGGACCTTTTCAGTTTCCAGAAAGAGTATACTATATTTTAGGTTGGCACTGGAGCAGAACTTTTTGAACATCAGGATTTCTTTTATTAGGTTTTATAAGTAAAGTTAGAAACATTTTTATAGACCTTTAGAAATAAGATTCTTCTTATCTCTAAAAATGCAATCTCCCTTCTGTTGAACTCACTGGAATCTGTGGTTCTCCTGGACACAGACACTATGGAGCAACCTTTGTGGTGCCCTATGTGTCATAAACCTCAGGGAATAGTTTGATCCTACACAGGCTATAAGATGTTCTCAGTGCCTTTTCTGAGACCCTTTAAGTACCGAAATGATGATTTTATTCCCATTTGTTTCAATTAGTTTCTGATCCTAAAGCAAATGACAGCTTATTTTTGACATGAAGAATGTTGTGGATTAGAGGTAGGTGAGATTTCTGTGAGGCTTCCCAGTTTGGCTTAGTGTCAGAGTTTGAGTCTGTTACCTATACCCAAACATAATATTTCATAGTACTGTACCCCTCTGCCAGCCTAGTGAGGCCCATGTGAGGGGTCCTTCTGAGACAGGGAATGCATAATCTCCAAGCAAGTGCATGGATATTCTTGTGCCTACCACAAAACACAGGACTTGGGCAGAGGTTCGTGGAGCCACAATGCCAAAATGGTTTCTCATTTATTAAGTGAAGGATGGTGACTTCCTCTTTTTTGCACTCAGATCATCCCTAACCTTATTTGACTTTCAGTGTTAGACCGTAAGAGACTTACTCATGACAAGTAGCAGCCATCAAAACAGGGATAATGGGCTTCTTGAGCTTATAGCCACCTGTACATTTAGTTAAATCAGATTTAAGCACCCAAGATTAGACACATTTGAAAGTAGGCTTTAAACTTTCTTAACCAATTATTTAAAATGAAGTATATTTCATATATCACTACTTTGTTGTCTGTCATTCCAGTTTTTGGGTACAAATAGTAGTTTTAGCATTAATTAAGCTAATTTCCCCTAGTGTTTTCTAAGCAGCTGGAATCATAGGGTTTTTGGGGGGGGTTTGTTTGTTCTATTTATTTGTTTGTTTATTTATTTATTTTTGGCTGCATTGGGTCTTTGTTGCTGCGTGCGGGGCTTTTCTCTAGTTGCAGCGAGCAGGGACTACTCTTCATTGCAGTGGCTTCTCTTGTTGCGGAGCACAGGCTCTAGGTGTGCGGACTTCAGTAGTTGTGGCACACAGGCTCAGTAGTTGTGGCTCACGGGCTTAATTGTTCCGCGGCATGTGGGATCTTCCCAGACCAGGGCTCAAAACTGTGTCTCCTGTATTGACAGGTGGATTCCCAACCACTGCGCCACCAGGGAAGCCCCCAGAATCATAGGTTTTTAAATCCAAACCTTGGTTCAGATCTGTGCTTTTCCCCATTTCTTGGTTGTCCGACTGTAGCAAGTTAATAACCCGACTGGTTCTCCTTCTGTAAAGTGGATATGGTTTCCTTATAATAGAATAATCTTTTGATGAGGATAAAGAGGAAATGGTCTCTCAGAGCTCTGATATGGTGCTTCTTAAATGTGGGTCCTGTCCTGTTCTGCCCTCCTTCCCTTCCTTTCCCATTTGTCTCTTTGCTTCCCATCATGTGCAGAAAATCATTTGGCCCCATTAAACATTTCAGAAATATCTTGTCTCTAGCAAATCACACCTTGGAAATTAAATGTGCCTATCAAGTAGGTCCCATCTTTCTTACAGGGAAGAGGTGTTAACAACTAGCAGAGACAGCTTTACTGAACTGGAAAGTACCTGCTTAAACACCACATAGTACATACGTATTTTGGTTCTGTAGATATAAAGTACCAATAAAACATTAATTGTGAGGATGATTTGCTTGCTTTTGAAAATTGCTTAGTTATGTCCTGAATTGTAACAATGCCGGGGAAAAAATGATCAGATCTTGGGAGCGTGTAAGAAAATTCAGATACTCCAAGCAAGGATCTTGAAAGATGCTAAAATCTTGCTTCATCCTGCTTACCACCATGGCCTAGCCCTCTCAGAAATAGAACTGTGTATTCTGGGTTGAGAATAAGTGACCTACGGTCAGGGTTCATTATTCCATTATCTTGCTTGAGACCTAACGGTTTTAGACATTCATACAGACCTACTGGAAAATTACAACATTCTTTCTTCTAGTGTTTGCCAGGCATAATGGTGCCACCTGGGCCTGCTGTCTTGTGAAGCTCAGTGGGGTGGAGGGGAGCAGACAATCTGAGCTAATCTCAGAAAGCTCCTTCTAGAGAATTTTTCCAGTAAGGCCCACACCAGCAGTGGCACCTAGCCTTCCAGCCCATATCTCTCTCACAGGCATACCTTCATTTACTGGGCCTACCTTGAGAAGCTCTATAAAGAAACTTGTCTAAACCCTTTTGACAGCTGTGTGCCAGTTTCAAGAAGGGGCAGGGTTTTGGATGGTGATGTTTTTTTCTACTTCTGGGCAGCCTGGTTCAGGCGTATGGAGAGTCTTCAGACTTTGAATTGATTGCATTGGCACAGAAGCAGGCAGGTGGGGCAGTCTCTAGGAAAGAGTACTGTGTGCTGAGTGCTGAGCTTGGTGCTTTCTGATCTACTATCTCTGTCCTGGTAACAACCCTGGAGGGGAAGGGATGATGGTATTCCCATGAAGAAACTAGAGCTCAGAGAAGTTTAGAGAGTCACTTAAGGTCACCAGCTCACCAAGACTCAAGGCCAGCTCTGCGCACTGCTTTGCTGCTGCTCCCCTCCCCCCAGGACTCAGAAGGGGCAAATGTAGAAATAGGACTCCTTAGGTATTAGACTTGGGCTTTTCACTTTCTGATACGGGATGGTGGGGGGAGGGAGGGAGGAGTAAGAGTGTCATCTCATACATAATCAGATCACAAGGTACTTCTTTGTCCTGGAATCTGGCATAAAACAGTCAAAGAATAAAATGTGTTTTCCTGTGGGTGGTACAGACAGCCTGGGAGTGAATGGACATAGGTTCAGCCGACATGCATTGACCATTACTTGCTGAGTTTGGATCCTGGCGAGGCCTTTTACAAGGCTTTTATTCCTCATCAACTACTCTGCAGGTTTGACAGCAGTAAACCCATGCTACAAATGTGGACCCGGGACCCTCGAAAGAAAATGGCCTGTATACTTACATAATTTTGGCCTTTTCCCCCAGGTAATAACTCAAAGGTTGGAAGTAGAGGACACTGTGTTCACAAATCAGTTTCTGGCTTCCAAACCTGTCAGCTGTCTACACTTAGATATTCCCTGTGCACTGCATTTATGTTGTAAGGTTTCAGTGTGTGCTGGTGAGAATACTACATGTTCAGAGTGTGTATTTATTTATTATTTTGGTTTTTTGTAGTCTCCTCTAAGCCATGACCTCATCCTTAACCTGACTCAGGACGGGATCAAACTACTGTTTGATGCTTTCAATCAGAGACTTAAGGTAACTATAAATGACGACTAAAGTTTCACGTCAGGCTGATTAACGTGTGACGTTGTGGGATGTTTCTGAAACTCATAAGTGGGAGTAGACTTTTGTGGTTTAGAGACAACCACAATATAGGGGACTGAATCTGTGCCTGTTCCTCTAAAAAGAGAGAAGCTGGGGTGGATTGGGATGGTTGGAAAGAGGCTGGGAAGGACTCCAGCCCCGGGCTCCAGAGGTGAAGGGGAAAGAGTGTTGGAGATTTGGGAACATGCTGTGGGGAGGGGGCTTATATGTTGAAAAGGAAAATGAGAGGAGCTAAGTATTTGGCATTTATTTTATTTATTTATTTTTGGCTGCGTTGGGTCTTCATTGCTGTGCACGGGCTTTCTCTAGTTGTGGTGAGTGGGGGCTCTTCTTCCTTGCGGTGCGTGGGCTTCTCATTGTGGTGGCTTCTCTTGTTGCGGAGCACAGGCTCTAGGCACATGGGCTCAGTAGTTGTGGCTCGTGGGCTCTAGAGCGCAGGCTCAGTAGTTGTGGCGCACGGGCTTAGTTGCTCCGCGGCATGTGGGATCTTCCCGGTCCAGGGCTCGAACCCGTGTCCCCTGCATTGGCAGGCAGATTCTTAACCACTGCACCACCAGGGAAGTCCGATCCTGAGTCTTTAAAAGCGTACTTAAAATGGGGACTGACTGCAGAATAGGACCAGAAGACTTTAGTAAGGTTTTTATATCTTGTTGTTTTGCTTCATTCTTGGGTCAAACAATAAGACTGGGAATATGAAAAATGGAAACTGTTCTTCCTAAAATGCTGAAGCTTGGACCTTAACACCACCAGCACTGAGTTGATTCTTGAGCCCCTTTAAAAGGAAATGTAAACAAACAACTTGCTGGTATGTAGGGTTGTCTTAATTGGCGGTCAAGTGCAGTTTACTAACACCTGTTTCTGTCCAGAATGTTTTTAATACAGTATTTACAAATGCCTGGACATGAAAGGTTAGTCATGTGACATCAGACTCATGCCTCAGAGTCATAAGGTTGAATGTGGCTCAGGGCAGTGGCATGCCAGAGCCATCGTCCTGGTTAGGTTATAGAGTTGCTTTTCCAAAAGGCTTGGAAGACAGAACATGGAAAAATGATCTGTACGTGGAATAAGAATTCCTCATTTATGATGGTTTTTCAAAAAGGAAAGTTTGATGTGAACATTCTTATCCCCACAACACCCTTGCCTCCTCTTGTAGGCTCAGTCATCCTGTCTTTACTGACCAGAAGTTCCACACTGGCAAAGGGTAGAAGGTGGTCTTCAGTGTGGCTTCATCACAAATTAGGGGAAATTAATCTGGAAGCACCTTTACAAAGAGTCATTTGTCTTTAACTTGGTAAATCCACTTTAGGAAACATAACCCAAAAAGATTATGGGGAGGGTAATAATGCCAGATATTTACAGCAGGGCTTTTCATAGTAATGAAAAGCCAGAAATAACCTAAATAGACAACAGTGGGGGGTAGATAGGCAGCCTGCCATAGAGTTACAGCATGGTGAGGACAATATTATATATTTAGTGAGCACTTAGTACATGTTAGGCACATGGCTGAGTGCTTCCCATGCATTTCCTAATTTAATCTTAACAAGCCTGTAAGTGGTACTTCTTACTAATGAAATAACAGATGGACAGAGGATAAGTGGTCTAGCTGACACCAAGCTTTTAACCCTATGTTAACAGAGTGCGGTAACTGACCACTGGGAATAGAAATGGCTTAGGTTTGTTGATGAGTATGGGAAATAGATGTGACAAAAGCTGAAGAAAATAGTGTAAGCATACTATGCAGAAAAATGAGGAATGGGAAAAGAGATAGAATAGAACCTTCTCTCTGCCTTCTGTGGGGTCCCTATGAAGAAAGAGGGGCTGGGGCCCTGCCTGAGCCTCTGGAAACTGAGGAAGTAATCCCTCAGGTGCCCTTGGTTGGTACCAAGTCTGACCTCACCCATCTGCCTGCCCCTCCATCCAAGGGCTTCAGAAGCTGCTTCTCCCCGATTCTGTCTCCTGCAGTTTCCCCATCCTCTCACTCCCTGTCTATGAGAGAGCATTATGGAATGAGGCTTCACAAGTCACAGTCTTTACAGCCACCTGTCTTTTCCTTTCCTATCTTGGCTGCTGCCTTGTCTTCTCCTCTAGGGAAATCAAGGTCTTTCCCAGCCCAGAGGGTGGAAAACCATGGACTTCAGGTTTCCCCAGCTACTTGTCCCTATGGCCCAGCAAGCTCCATGGGTCAAAATCTGCTTGTTGATTCTGGCAAGGGACCCAGAGTGCTGACTGTCTTGGAGTCCTTCGTGTCACAGGTGCCACGCCATAAGTGTTGGTGTGGGCTGTTGGCAGGTGAATGATAGTGTCACAGCAAGAATATCCTGGAGGCCTACAGGGTGAGCGATGGGCAGCCCTTGGGGGATCGTTAGCCAGCCATAGTAGTAGCACTCAAAGAGGCAGAGTGCTTGCCTCTGCTATACAAGCAGGGATTCTGGCTGAGGTTTGAGGCCTCTGCCATCATGGGACCCTGGCCTCGGTAAAATGGCATACCAGTTTGGCATAATACACTGCCATGCCCAGGCTTTCTGAAGGTAGTGTCATGAATCACAGTTATTCCCCTGCCCTTGCATGACCTCTCTTGGCACCACTTTTCATATTTTTGAGCTTCATATTGCCCTTAGCTATCTTCATACCCAGCTGACTCCCTGACATGTGTTGTTACTTCCTCTGTGCAAACTAATGAGCCAGACCTCAAGGGGCTTAACTCAGTGGTACCAGTGAACAGCATATGCTAATAGTGTAGGAATGGGTAGATTGAAGTGCTACAACAGCCCAGCAGAGGGAGTGATTCTTAGCAGCAGGTAGGATCAGAATAGCTGCACTTTATAGTGAAGAGGTGCCCAATTTGTGGTTCAGTTATGATTCTCAAACAAAGTTAGGGACAAGTCTGACCAAGAATGAACTGCCTGTTATGTCTCTGTTCCTGTGACAATGCCAGATGCTCCTGTACCCAGTGTCCCACAGCCCTTTCTACGATGAAGCCCTGATTGTCAGGGCAAATAGACATTGAACCAGCTCTGCTTGTGCTTCTTCGATGGGGGCCAAACCTCCCAGCTGTAGGATACCAGATGGTGCTCCAGGCCTCAGCCAGCTATGCTACTGCCTGCCTAGCCCTTGACGCCATTGTCATAAAAGACTTCACAATGCTCATTACTTGGCATCGCTAGTGGCTGAGAGTTCAATACCTTTTCCTTTGTCTCATTCCTGAGTTCTTGACATTTCATCTGAGGCTGAACCTTTTGAAACTTCACAAGGGTCCTGAGGTTCTCCAGGTTTGACCAGATGCTCTTCGTTAGGGATACAGCTGAATATTGTCACACTTGACCTAAGCTAATGTAATATGACTTGTTTTCTAGTAGGATAGACCTCCCCCTCCATCTTTTTTTGTTTTTGTAAACCACAGTATTTTGAAGCTATTTTTGAAAGGGACTTGATTTGGGTTTTTATAATGCAGCAAAATATATAATAAAAGGAAGGGGGCTCAGTATCCCCCTTACATGTTACAGCCTTCACAAGCTTCATGAATTTGTTTCTGTGGAGGGTTTTACTGTCCTGTAGCATGGTATGTGCAATCTTTTATGTGACTCAGCAGTAGATGATATCTAAAAACCTGATGCAGAACATCCATGGACATCTGTTGAACAATCCACTAGAAAGAAGGGTAGGGTGAGTTTATGCTGTGTGTGTGGTATGGGTTTTTCTTCTAGAGTTAAAAATAAGAACAGGGCTTCCCTGGTGGCGCAGTGGTTGAGAGTCCGCCTTCCGATGCAGGGGACACAGGTTCGTGCCCCGGTCCGGGAAGATCCCACATGCCGCGGAGCGGCTGGGCCCGTGAGCCATGGCCGCTGAGCCTGCGCGTCGCGTACCGCAAAAAAAAAAAAAAAAAAAAAAAAATAAGAACAGGGGCTTTCCTGGTGGGGCAGTGGTTAAGAATCTGCCTGCCAATGCAGGAGACACGGGTTTGAGCCTTGGTCTGGGAAGATCCCACATGCCGCGGAGCAAGTAAGCCCGTGCACCACAACTACTGAACCTGCACTCTAGAGCCCATGAGCCACAACTACTGAAGCCTGCACACCTAGACCCTGTGCTCCACAACAAGAGAAGCACTGCAATGAGAAACCCATGTGCCACAACGAAGAGTAGCCCCCGCTTGCTGCAACTAGAGAAAGCCCTCGTGCAGCAACAAAGACCCAACACAGCCATAAACAAACAAACAAACAGACAAACAAATAAATAAATTTAATTTAAAAAAAAGAATCCGCCTCCCAATGCAGGAGACACGGGTTCGAGCCCTGGTCCGGGAAGATCCCACATGCTGCAGAGCAACTAAGCCCATGCGCCATAACTACTGAGCCTGCACTCTAGAGCCCGCAAGCCACAGCTACTGAGCCCATGTGCCACAACTACTGAAGCCCATGTGCCTAGAGCCCGTGCTCCCAACAAGAGAAGCCACCGCAATGAGAAGCCTGCATGCAGCAACAAAGACCCAACACAGTCAAAAATAAAATAAATAAAATAAATAAATTTATTTAAAAAAAAAGTAATGTGCAGTGCTTCAGGAGAATTTCAACTAGTGATATTTTTTTTTCTTCACTACTCTGTAAATGTCTTTTTTTTTTTTTTTTTTTTGCGGCACGCGGGCCTCTCACTGCCGTGGCCTCTCCCATTGCGGACGCACAGGCTCAGCGGCCATGGCTCACGGGCCCAGCCACCCTGCGGCATGTGGGATCTTCCCAGACCCGAGCGGACTCTCAACCACTGCGCCACCAGGGAAGCCCTGTAAATGTCTTTCTAATTAATCTTTTTCAACTGCAGAGCACTAACAGCTCTTAAACATTTGCTTTTTGTTTTTAGGTGATTGAAGTATATGACTTGACTAAAGTAAAGTTAAAATATTGGTAAGTTTTCTCCTGGTATGTGTCATAGGCTTGGTACACAGGGGCTTTATCTGCTACCCATATTAAGTTAGTAAAGGATTCCCATCTGCAGCAGTTCTGGGATTACAGCCTGGTGCCATGATTTCCTCCTGCAGCCTCCAAGTCTACTCAGTTTCCTGGGGAAGAGAAGGAAACCTCATTAAGAACACACTGTGTGTGAAACACTTCACATCTGTGACAATTTATTTAATCCTACAACAAAGCAGGACCTCAGCTCAGAGGTCTGTGACTGTCCCCTGGGTCATAGCTGCCCTTCCCTGCACAACCTCTTCTGGCACCTCTTTATGTGTTCATTACCAACAGAGGCAGGACAAACCAGATACATCTGACTTCAAGCCCTGTGCTAAAGAGAATGCCAAAAGGATTACTATTTGGGGGGCCAAAATCTGCTTTTTAGAATGAAAATGGGATGTATTTGTGCCTGTATGATGCACAAATATTTGAACCTCCATTATGGTAAGGCGCTGTGCTGGCATCTAGAATATTCTGTTCAGTAAGCTTCCTTAACAGGCTTACCTTCTCAAGGGTGTGTAAGGGGTCAGTTCCTGGGCTGGCTCAAGCAGTGTTTGCCAGTAGAGAAGTGGATAAAGCAAATGCATAATAGCACTGACCCCTGCAGATTCTGATTGTCTTTTAGTCTTGTTGGGGCCTTCTGTACCTCAAGGTCTGGCTTCTCTTTACCCTCTTAAGAGACAGTGGTAGGTAAGAGTGAGGGTTCTAGAGTCAGGCTTCCCTGGGTTTGGGTTATGACTTCTTCATTTTATTACTCTGTGAAATTGGGCAAGTCACTTAACCTCTTTGAGTTTGTTTTCTCATCAGAGAAATGAAACCAATAATCAGGTTGCTGGGTTAGGAAGATGACATGAGATAATACTGGTAAAGCATATAGCACAGTGCCTGGTTAAAAACAGAGGTTCCAGATGCAAGCTATTATATATAGCAGATAGACAACAAGGTCCTACTGTATAGCATGGGAAACTATTTTCAGCATCCTGTATTAAACCATAATGGAAAGACTATGAAAAAGAATGTATATATAATTGAATCACTTTGCTGTACAGCAGAAATTAACAGAACATTGTAAATCAACTATACTTCAATAAAATAAATTTTTTAAAAAGCAGAGGTTTTCCATAAGTGATAATTTTTTTTAAAGTATTCTTAACCTTAAACATTTTCCTTAAAGTTGTAAATGATTTATCTTCATGCTCATTATCTGAAATCATACACCTTTCTTTGCTCCCAAGCCCACCCCCCTCCCAGGTATTTTTCCTTTGCTTGGGATCCATTCCTCCCCATCCACATACCTGTTCACCCAATCCATGAGTGCTGGTTCTTCTGCTTGTTAGGAAAACAAGCTGCCTCGCTTGGCTGAACCCTTTTAAGACATTCATCCATTTTTAAGAAAGTTACTTTTCAAGCCAAACTACTAGTATGCATCCTGGGAAAACACATTAACGGTGTCTATTTCTGAGTACTCTTTATCCAAGTCCAAATGCCATGGGGCTGAGGCCGGATTTATTTCTTTCTGAACTGGCCTGGTGGCCACAAATGTCTTGGGAGGTCCTAGAGGACTAATTCTCTATATCAGCCTCAGGAGAATTGACTATTTATGACCTCATTTATTGTCTCTTATTTAGAAGTTCTATAGTTAAACTTTTATTTTGATATAATAGTAGACTCACCCGCCTGTGTTTTAAGAGTAACTCTTCCAGCCACCATCTCTAATGATCTGTGAGCCCATCTTGCAAAGCCTGGTATTAAAAAGTATCTCTGTTTTTCAGTGGTGTGCATTTCAATTCTCAAGCCATAGCTCCCACCATTGAGCAGATTGACCAGTCTTTTGGTGCGACCCATCCTGGAGGTAAGCCAAGTCCATTTGATTCCTCTGGTCATCTGTAGCCATGTTCCTGTCAGATTTGGGGATTGGTACTTGGGTGTGAAGGAAAGCTCTTCCCTCTTGTTTTCAGTCTAGTGGGTCAGTTCAGAAATGAGACACAAGGAAGGTGTTGCCAGCCATTACTCCCTGCCAGGCTGGTTTGTGTTCGCAACTTCTGATGCCATTTAACCATGCCGTTTTCTTCTCCCCGCTCCCACAGTGTACAACTCCGCTGAGCAGCTCTTCCATCTCAACTTCAGAGGACTGTCTTTCTCTTTTCAGCTAGATTCATGGACTGAGGTTCCCAAGTACGAGGTTAGCCTTTCTCTTTCCCTGATATTTATTGGCCGGTGCCCAGGTGATATGGGTCAGCAGAGTACCATTGGAGGAGGCTGGATAGGTGCTCTTTCTTTGGTTTCCTGATCTCTGAGGTCTTCGGAGGCCAATGGGGGGTACAGTGGGGGAAGCTGATAGAACAAAGCCCAGGCTGGCATTCCCAGGAAGAGGGCACTTCCACCTGAAGAGTGAGGTCGAGCTCACTTTGCAGAGGTAAATCCATGTCGTGTGCTTTAAAACTCCAAATCACCACAGTTTTTCTTAATGGCCTGGAATTTGAGAGAATTCATCCTTAGGCAACAGCATCTTTAGTGTTATGAAATGATAGCTTTTTGTAAGTTTTACATTTTATTAAAGGAGGCATTTCTACATTTTCTCCCTGATGAAGGAATGAAAAACTAAGTAAAATTAAAGATGAACTTGCATGATTAGTTCAATTTATTGACCTGGAGACAGGTTGGACTGTGTGCTTTGACCTGGCCAGTTCTTTTTTTAATATCAAGAGTTTTAATAATCTTGATAAATAAAACAAGCGAACTTCAAAGTTTCTCAGAAACCACAGTCCCATCTTTCTACACTGTAGGTAACCATACCCATTTTTATAGATGAGGAAATAGATACAGAAAATTTGTACCAGGTAAGGCAGTACCAGTAGCAGAGTTCTATCTGAAACTGAGATATTCCTATTCTAAATTCCTTACTTCCATGACCTGACCAGTTCTCGAAGACCATGAGTGTCGGGAAAATGCCAGAGCCTGAGTCGCGTGGCCCACAGTGTGCTTTTATTAAAATACTTGTCTTGTGTTTGCAGCCCAATTTTGCCCATGGTCTGGCTTCTCTCCAGATACCCCACGGAGCAACTGTGAAACGAATGTACATCTACAGTGGAAACAGCCTACAGGATACCAAGTACGTGTAGGGGAGCACAAGCTTCATGCTAAGGCCATGGGCTCCCTGGGAGGGAGGGCAAAGCCTCTGCTCACTGTGCCTTCCCCCAGGGCTCCCGCGATGCCCCTGAGCTGTTTCCTGGGCAATGTGTACGCTGAGAGTGTAGATGTTCTTCGAGATGGAACTGGACCCTCAGGTTTACGACTTCGCCTACTTGCTGCAGGTCAGTTACTGGCTTTGGGGTGGTGGATTCTCCATTATATCCTTGTTGTGATAGTCTAAGATCCCACGTCCTTAGGATAGTTGGTAGAAGACAAATGGTGCTGATGTTTATGATTAAAAGTTTTCATTTAAATTTGTGAAGGGACAAGACAGCCTTATTTTGAGCAAATCTTAATAAACGGCAGTAAAACTTCTTCCCTTGGCAGGTACATCAGCCTCTGTGTACTTATGTAGCTTTGCAATGGTTCCTACGTCCTGGAGATATATCTTATGGGCTCAGTGTTGTATGTTGTCTCGTTTTCCACCCGTTGTGCTCATTTCTCAGAGTAGACTGGCAAGAGGAGCTTGTTGAATTGTGGTTTAGCCATACCCTGCTCAGTTTTGCTGACTGTGAACAAAAAGAGTTGCTGCCTTCAGTAGCTGGTCTCTCCAGGATTCACGCCTCATCTTGTGATTTTCTTGTGTGGACAATCTCAACTCCTTTGGACCTTTGGATTATACTTAGTGGTATCGAGATCCTCCTGTGTGTAGTTTGCCTCCATAAAGATGGCCTGGGGACTTTGAGCTCCATGATGGGGCTGTGCCTTAATGGAGTTCATATTCTAACCAGTGTTTGTTTGTAAGCTGGGGTCTTGCATCAGTCTCTGGGGCATCCATTCTCAACCGTTTAGAATCTGGTATATAAACTGTGAACTCACTCCCCTGAACAATTAGATAGTTCACAGCCTCCAGGTTAGAAATTTCTTTTCTTTTTTTAAATAATTAATTATATATATAATTTTTTAAAAAATAAATTTATTTATTTTTTGGCTGCGTTGGGTTTTCACTGCTGGACACAGCCTTTCTCTAGTTGCGGCGATCGGGGTCTACTCTTCATTGCGGTGCACGGGCTTCTCATTGCAGTGTCTTCTTTTGTTGCGGAGCACGGGCTCTAGGCACACGGGCTTCAGTAGTTGTGGCTCGTGGGCTCTAGAATGCAGGCTCAGTAGTTGTGGTGCACAGGCTTAGTTGCTCTGCGGCATGTGGGATCTTGCTGGACCAGGGCTCGAACCCGTGTTCCCTGCATTGGCAGGCCGATTCTTAACCACTGTGCCACCAGGGAAGTCCCAGAAATTTCTTAAAATGTGGTCTTCTAGCCATGGCAGAACACCAGCTACTTAAAGGAGCATTGCACTTGAGCTGTAGTTTTTGAGAGAATTGAGATGTGGTAAAAAGGTCAAGCAATTTAGGTCTGTCTTCTCAGGAGGATTGCTGCTTGAAACAGCAGGATG
This sequence comes from Mesoplodon bidens, assembly GCF_964165515.1. Lineage (NCBI taxonomy): Eukaryota > Metazoa > Chordata > Mammalia > Artiodactyla > Ziphiidae > Mesoplodon > Mesoplodon bidens. The sequence goes on along the minus strand of NC_138175.1, from coordinate 20,019,691 downwards.
GTCAAGGATGGTGTGATTATCCCAGGTGACAGCAAGAGGAGGCTGTTGAGAGTAGGGGGTCTCAGCCAATTCTGACTGCCGCCCTGTACAGGACACTCCTAGAAGTCACATCTCACCGCTTACAGGGTCAGTGGGGAAAACACTTTAAGTCAAGGCATCACTGAGTTACTATCCAACCCAGTACTCATTGAGAGTTTCCTTTGGCAAGCAGAAGGGTAGCTTATCCTGGCCAACCCATTTCTCACATCTTTTTCCTATGGAGTGTGGCTACAGTAATGCTTTTTTTTTTTTTTTTTTTTGGCGGTACGCGGGCCTCTCACTGTTGTGACTTCTCCCGTTGCGGAGCATAGGCTCCAGACGCGCAGGCTCAGCGGCCATGGCTCACGGGCCCAGCTGCTCCACGGCATGTGGGATCCTCCCGCCCCAGGGCACAAACCCATGTCCCCTGCATCGGCAGGCGGACTCTCAACCACTGCGCCACCAGGGAAGCCCCCACAGTGATGCTTTTAACATGGAAAGTCCATTCAATTGTCTTGATCCCCACAATAATTTATAGAATGACTCATTCCAGGGAATCAAACTAAAATAGTCTCCTAAAAAGAACTAAGGGTAATTTTACCTGAGGAGGCTTCAGGTAGAGTGAGACAAGAGAGGAGGCTCACCTGTAAAGGGTGTCTCCCCTGTATCCCCACCTGGACATTCACAAGTATCTGGTACTTGGAGACATGGGCACACAGTCCACCTTGACAGGACTTTTGGTGGGTTCCATAGGTCACCCAGGCTTGCCTAAGTGCAGGATTTATAGACAGAGGTTAATGTAGACTGTGGTTTTTCCCAGGACCTAGTTAATGTACACACAGTTGTGTGTGTGTATGTGTCAGGAGTGGGATTTGAAACAGCTCTTATTTTGCCACTCAGTTTATACGTGCTGTGACTTAAGACTCTTGGGTTAGTTGGAGAACTCAGTACCTCTTTGTTTCAGATTTTGGATCCCTGAAGTCTTCTGCATATAACAAATGGATTCTTATACAAGAAAGAGCTTTGTCAGCTATAAAGCCCTGTGTAGAGGAAGGTGATGGTGGTGGTTATCATGGTACCAGGAATTGCAGTCCTTGGATTCTTGGCTTCCTTTTATAATTTTGAGCAAAACACTTTGTCTTCTCATCCACAGAATGGGGGAAATTTTACTCTTGGTGTGTCTGTTGCTATTCCGCAACCACTTCTGTATATGTGTGTGTTTAACTAGAACCATTTCTGAAATATATTAGACAAAGTCAGGGTTGAAAGATTCTTCCCAATGAAGAAACTTCTGGCAAATCAGGTTTTTTTTCTTTCTCCCACTTGCCTGGTTTATCTCTTTTGAGTGTTTGTGGGTCTGGTGTTTGTAGAATTAGGGAGTTAAAAGTTAGTGTTTGCTTTGCTCTTGGCTCTTTTATAGAGTGATCTTCAGGTCCAGTCTCAGGTTGGGGGTTACCATTGAGAAGTACTTCTTTTTTTTTTTAATATATATTTTATTTTTATTTATTATTTTTGGTTGTGTTGGGTCTTCATTGCTGCACGCAGGCTTTCTCTAGTTGCGGTGTGCAGGCTTCTCATTGTGGTGGCTTCTCTTGTTGTGGAGCACAGGCTCTAGAATGTGGGCTTCAGTAGATGCAGCATGTGGGCTTAGTGGTTGTGGCTTGTGGGCTCTAGAGCGCAGGCTCAGTAGTTGTGGCACGTGGGCTTAGTTGCTCCGTGGCATGTGGGATTTTCCTGGACCAGGGCTTGAACCCGTGTCCCCTGCATTGGCAGGCAGATTCTTAACCACTGCACCACAAGGGAAGCCCCGAGAAGTACTTCTTAACGTAAATCCTTGTATCTTGTCAGGACCTGGAAAGTGGCAAGAGATAATAGCACCCATTTATATATTTCCGTAGCACCTGTGCTGCTGTTTATTGTACCACAGTTGTGTGATGGTCTGATTGAAATCGTCATGCCATAAGCTCCAGTGTGGGCAGAGACTGCACCTATTCTGCTCATCATTGTTTCCTCAGCATCTAGCAAAGTGTCCTAGCCCATGGTGTCAATGACTGAGTATTTGCTGAGTCAGTGAATGACTTTTCTAGAGCTCTGTATCACTTTTGTGGGATTGAGTGAATCTCTCACATTATTTTGAGTAGATAGTGATCTCTTCTAGCATCTCAAGTCCTGGTGACCTGGTACTTCAGCTTACATGCAGTCTTTCCCCTCAGCCAAACCTGATAATGCAGCGTGCAGCCACTGGCCTTTCTCGGGCTCCCAGGACCCTGGGCTGCAGGGTCACAGGCGCTGACTGGGAACCTGACCACCTGTACCTTTTTCTCTCCAGGTTGTGGACCCGGCTTATTAGCAGATGCGAAGATGCGGGTATTTGAACGCTCAGTGTATTTTGGCGATTCCTGCCAAGATGTTCTTAGCATGCTTGGCTCTCCACACAAAGTCTTCTACAAGTCAGAAGACAAGGTAGGGAAAATGTGTTTATAAAGTGAATAGGTGGTGTCTCTCTCTCTCTCTTTTTTTTTTTAATCAACTTTAACTTAATACTGAGTAAATGTAAACTGCTGTTTTCCCATAGGACCTGCTGTATTAAAGCTGATGGAAAAGTAAATTGAAAGCTCTTTTCTGACCCCTGTTGGTCAGATTGTTCTGCCTTTCCTTGGAGACCAGGGCGCAGTCTATAGTCAACCAAATCTGGCTGGGTTGTTCGGCACGAGCATGTGGGACTCCCACACTCTTGCTTCCCCAACAGATTAACGTTATACAAGAAACACAATTTGTAGACTCATTTAATCCAATAATTAAATGTATTAAGGGGTTGGATTTTAATTCATTGTTATTTTTTCCCCAACAGATGAAGATTCATTCTCCTTCTCCTCATAAGCAAGTTCCATCGAAGTGCAATGACTACTTTTTTAACTACTTCACTCTTGGAGTGGTAAGTTGTGATTCCTTAGAGAAGCATTCCATTTCTGTGGGAGTGTGCAGTGCCCCTGGGCATACCTGTGTGCATACATGCAGCTTTAACCATGCCTGGCTGCAGGAAACCTAGCCCTAGCTGGCTTTACCAGTGTCGTCTTGCATTGGCATTGGTACCCCCAAAGTAGACCTTTCCTGTCACCACCATTGCTGAGAAACACTGGGTTCTCTGGTATGTCTTTATTTCTTTTCGGAGGGAAACATGCTCCACAAGTAGAGGCTGCAGGAGTCATTCAGGTTAAGATGTTTTGGGAACTGCTGTTTCGTAGAGCATAGGACCCTCTTCTGGAGACAAAAAACAGGTAGACAAAAAAGGCTTAAAGTCTGGGAGTGTGCTTATGTATTTTTAGGGGATCGCCCCAGAGGCATTGCTGCAGCCCTGTGCTCTGGACGTATGGTGCTGAATGGAGCTGTGGCCATCAGTGCTGACAGTCCAGCTGTAGATGTGTGTGTGAGAGAAATGATAGTGTAAAGAAAACTGCACCAGCAGGATAGAGCTCAGAGGGCAGGGCTAGCCTGGATATTGGGTCTTCTAACCTTTCAGCTTTCTAGGGCCTGGGACCCTGAAGCAGCAAAGAAATGGTATACTCCAGAGAGGGAGAAAGGAGGACTGGGTCTGCCAGTGTGGAAAAGACCAAAGAGGAGCCAGGAGTAGCAGGGGAGAGACAATGGGATCATAAACTCTTGAGGGTAGGATGGTGGCAGGAGGGAATGGCACTGTTGTAAGCTGAACCTCTTTTTTTTTTTTAATGTTTATTTCATTTATTTATTTGGTTGCACCGGGTCTTAGCTGCAGCAGGCAGACTCCTTAGTTGCAGCTCGCCAGCTCCTTTAGTTGCAGCACGTGTGCTCCTTAGTTGTGGCTCACCGGCTCCTTAGTTGTGGCAGGTGTGCTACTTAGTTGCAGCATGCATGTGAGATCTAGTTCCCTGACCAGGGATCGAACCCGGGCCCCCTGCATTGGGAACGTGGAGTCTTAACCACTGCGCCACCAGGGAAGTCCCAAGTTGAACCTCTTTTTGAGTTCAAGGGCCAGTGATGATAGGTATCAGGGAAGATGGAGTGAATGGACCAGCCCTGATGGGACATGGTGTGGCTGTTGGTGGAGGGCTGGAGTCAGGGGTAACCCTGGGGTCTCAGGCAGAACAGCTGACAGGATTGAACCTGAGAAGGGTGTGGCGGGGTACGAAGAGGTGTTTGATAGGCAGTGTCAAATCCAGATCTGAGTCCTGGCTAGAGGCTAGCCTTTACTTCAGTTCCAAGGGTTGCTGACTTCCACAGAGAGGGCCTGTGGAAGCCAGAAGGGTCTGGCAGGTCATGGCATTCAGAATAGCCAGGTGCCTTGAGTCCCTTGAGAGTCAGGTGGCCCCTGAATCTTCTTGTTAGCCTGTAAGCCAAAATCTGTGCTCGGTTACCTTTTTTTTTTTTTTTTTTTGAGGTATGCGGGCTGCTCACTGTTGTGGCCTCTCCCGCTGCGGAGCACAAGCTCCGGACGCGCAGGCTCAGCGGCTATGGCTCACGGGCCCAGCCGCTCCATGGCATGTGGGATCTTCCTGGACCGGGGCACGAACCTGTGTCCCCTGCATCGGCAGGCGGACTCTCAACCAGTGCGCCACCAGGGAAGCCCTTTTTAACATCTTTTTAAAAATGTGGAACACTTCATGAATTTGCATGTCATCCTTCTGCAGGGGCCGTGCTAATCTTCTCTGTATCGTTCCAACTTTAGTATATGTGCTGCCGAAGCGAGCACTCGGTTACGTTTTTTTATCAGGTGTTTTTGGTCAGGAAAGATATCCCTGACCGTGTTTGAGTTCGCAAGCAGTGGGAGCTGTAGTCCCTTGTGCCTTTTGGGCCTATTGGTACAAGGTTTGGAATGACGAGGCCTGTAGATGGTTCGGTGTATGTCGTCATCCCTTCACACTCAGCCTCAGCTGTCCCCTTGATTGTTATTTGGGAGAAAGCTGGTCCCCAAGGGCATCCCCATTGTGGAGTGAGTGTCTCTAAGTTGGACATGCCCTCAAAAGCCCCCTGCCCTGCCTCAGTAACTTTCCCCACTTGGGCATCCTTGTTTTCTATCCCAGGACATCCTCTTTGATGCGAATACACACAAAGTGAAGAAGTTTGTCCTACACACCAACTACCCTGGACATTATAATTTTAATATGTGAGTATACCTGTACCTGCCCCTCCAGCAAAGAGAGCTTGTGGCTTTGGATGTTTGCTATTTCATGGAAAGCAAACATTTCCTGAGTGTTGGCTCTGTTCCTGGTATAGTACCCATTACCTTATATCTCTCCATTTATACCCATTTTACAAATAGGGAAATAGATTCAGAAAGCTTGGCCTCTTATCTGAGGTGATAGGGTCTTCAGAGCCCCCAAGCTGTGCCCTTTTTGGTTTGACTCCAGTGCCCAAATCTGGCCTCTCCCAGGGAACACTGTGTCAGGCCCAGAGCCAGGGCTTTGGGCAAGTGTGCTTGATCCTGTTTTTCCTGGGGTGCAGAGTTGAGATGTGGGGGTGGTCAAGGCCTCCCAAGGGGTTCAACCTTTACCCATCTGCCTTCTCTCTCTAGTTATCACCGCTGTGAGTTCAAGATCCCACTAACCATAAAAAGAGGTGAGTAGTCAGTGTCCTCAGGGTAAGGAAAGGGTTTTATTTTTTTTATTATTATTTTTTCTTTTGCGGTACATGGGCCTCTCACTGTTGTGGCCTCTCCCGCTGCAGAGCACAGGCTCTGGACGCGCAGGCCCAGCGGCCATGGCTCACGGGCCCAGCCACTCCGCGGCATGTGGATTCCTCCCGGACCGGGGCACGAACCCGTGTCCCCTGCATCGGCAGGCAGACTCTCAACCACTGCGCCACCAGGGAAGCCCAGGAAAGGGTTTTAGAATCTATCTCTCATGATGAGAAGAGATGATGATCCGAGAAGAGATGATGATCCAAGCAGAGAGGGTGGCAGTGGTTGGGTTTGTGGCGTCTTTGCCCACCTGCTTCTGTCCATAGCCTCAGCTCCTCTGGGTTGGGCTCTGTGTTCTGGGGGCCACAGTGTTCTTGGTCTGTAGTCTCCTGGAGGCCCTCAAGGTCTTATCCTGTGACCACGGGATTGCTGGTTTCCAAACTTCAATCCCAGTGCATAGGGTGGCTAGGGCTGGGGTTACAGGTGGGCTGAGACATCTACCTGGGCAGGTGTGGAACTGAATCCGGGCCAGGCCAGATACCAACCACCCTGTGTTCTCTTTTCAGAAAACATAGATGGTCAGACAGAAACATGCACGACCTACAGCAAGGTAAGCTCCTATTTTCCCACCTGATGTAGTCTGAAAATTAGGTAGGCATGAGTCTGCCAGAAGTCTGGGTTCCCATGTCCTTTGGGCTAGCCATTTGTCACGGGTAGGGTCAGGTCCCTGCTAATCCCCTGTCACCCCATCCCTCTTGCAGTGGGACAACATCCAGGAGCTCCTGGGCCACCCTGTGGAGAAGCCTGTTGTCCTGCACAGGTGAGCGGGAGGTTGCGGACTCTGATCACCCCATCCAGCTCCTCACAGCCCAGAAGGCCCAGGGAGCCCTAGCAGTGGGTATGGCTTAATGAGAGAAACGACAGAAATTTCTGGTGTTGCCACAAACATGCTTCCTGCCGCAACCCTGCGTGTTAGGACTAGGCCAGCTGTACTGCATGTTTACTCACACCAGAGAGGCTGCCCCTTGGGATAGCTCCCCCCTCTCCCACCTACCTCCAAGTATGGGGTCCTTTTCGCCTCTAGTTATTCAGAAAGGGGGGCAGTTTTGACTAGCTGTCCTCGGCTCCCTTTTCCCTATCAAAGCTGCTACCTGCTTTAGTTCACAGCCCAATACCTGGTTGCATCCTGCCTGAGGCTCCCTCTCCCTCCTGACTTTGCACCACTCCAGTCCAACTGCATGTTAACTTTCTGTGCCAGCTGGACTGTGTAGGATTTGGTGCTTGAATGAGGCCCATCACTATGCCTAGGACCTCAAGGGCCTGTGTGGGAAACACTCACAGCCATGAGGGACCACTGGCTGATAGCCCCCATCCCAAAAGGAACCGGATGCCCTGCCTGGCCTTGGCCTCTGTCTGCCCCTCTAACTGTGGCTTCCCTGGCCTCAGGTCCTCCTCCCCAAACAATACCAACCCATTTGGCTCCACATTCTGCTTTGGTCTTCAGCGGATGATCTTTGAGGTAAGCCCTGGGGGTTGAGTGGCCGGTGGTCATGGCAAGTGATTGAGAGGGAGATTGGGGAGGGCCTGAGGGCCCTGCTGGGCAGGTTAATCCAACAAGATGAGAGGAAATGGGGATCCCACATTTATATTTGAAAATGTGAGTACAATAGGAAAGGTAACCACAGGGCAAGTGGGGCTCAGTCCGGGGGTGTTGGGGGCCTTTAAATGCCATGTGAGTGAACGTGCTGTGGGGTGAGTGGCTATAGAGGCCCCACTGGCTTGGGAGAAGAATGGGCTGCCCCTGTTTTCCCATCTGGATGCCATACCTTCAGCAGACCTCTCACAGTTCCAGAAGGACTGGACAAATGGGTGTGGTGACGTTTATATATCCCAGAGAAACAGGCAGACACAGGAGCAGAGATGACCCCCTTAGCATGAGCTGGGGGTTGTTGAGGGGTCAGTCCAGCCCCGTGTGCAGGTGGGTTGCACACACAACCTCCAGCCCCTGGGCACAGGAGCTGCCTCAAATCCCTTCTCTTCAGTCACAGCCCAGGACTGATGCCGCTGCTGGTTTTTGTGGGTCTCATTGCCTGCTCTGCTTACATTCCTTCAACTCCTCCCCCTTGACTCGCTGTCCTCTTCTCATACCAGGTCATGCAGAACAACCACATTGCCTCGGTGACCCTTTATGGCCCCCCCAGGCCTGGTGCCCACCTGAGAACCGCAGAACTCCCCTAGGAACATCACCACCCATGCCCCTCTGCCCCCATGGAACTGTGTATCGCATCCTGTTCAGCAGGCCACCCTGTGGGTTTTCTTGGACACCTTGCCAGTGTGAAGGGCTGTTGTGATATTTTGAGGCGGGGCTCAGGCTGGGTGCTCTGCCACGGGGTGAGAGGCCCAGATATCCTTCTGTGCGATCTCAGCCTGCTGGTGCCAACAGGGGACACAGACTGCAAAGAGAAGCACAAACTCTGAGCCTTGATACCTGGACCCAGGAGCTCTCGACTAACATTTAAGGAGACAGGGTTCTGTCTCCCCTGTCCCCCACACATTGGGAAAACTTGGGGCTCTTTCTCTGGCTGAGGACACAGGCACCCAGACAAGGACAGGGTCCTGCCTTTGGCCCAACATTGCCACATGACCCTTAAGGCAAGCAGGTAGCATGTCCGTAGTACTTGGTTGCAACTTTTGCACTACATCCACTTTAGTTACTTGATGAGCTGGCTGTGGCCAAGGTGGCCCACTTGCCCTTCCCTGTTTCTTTCTTGCACGTGCTCCCTGCCAGGCCCAGTAGGCACACCCAACTGGTTGAAACACAACTTTCTACCATCAAGGTACGTGCCCAGGCCTGGTTCCCACCCCTCTTGGAGCCAGCCTTCGAGGCCACCTGTTCCCCTACTCTGCCCCAACCTGGCTGGCAGGGCTGCATGTTTCCATCCTGTTTGCCTCTTTGTTTTAATGCCAAAGTTTTAGCCAAAGACATCTCCCTCCTTTTTTGTGTTTCAGCATTCTGTTCTGCACTGTGGGCTTGGCCCCCCCGCCTCAGCTCTGGGCAGTGTCCCCTGGCCGGGCCCATTCACGGCTCAAGGCCTCTGGGGCTCATGGAGGGCTGGGCTGCTCAGTCTCTTCGTGGGACTTGCTAAGGAAAGTAGCATATGTGCTTTAAAAATATTAATCCTTTTGAAAAGAATTGAGAAGAGAAATGTATAATTTTATCCCATTTTTAATATTTTGGTCTAGCAACTTGTGATACATAGATGACAATTTTGTGAGTTTTTCAAATGTGTGTACAGATTTTTGTAAATATGACTCTTTTGTAATTAACTCATGTACAGCCTCATCCTGTATAGTTTAACAATGAATGTGCAGGGGACCTGCCCTGCGCGCCTGTGTGGTACCTGGGCCTACAGCCAGGCTTGTGTGGCGTTCCCATGACTTTGTGACTGATTGGTGTCTTCCCATGTGGACTGTGGCCTGGCCAGAGACCCTCACACATCCCACTGTGGGGCAGCCAGGACTGTTCCCATCCTCCTAGCATGGGGGAACCTTCCTCATGCCCTGCCCATACCCGTTCTCCAATAAAGACCTATGCCCTCTGCGACAGCTCCCCATGTGCTGTTGCTGGGATGTTTATACTAAAATGAGCGTGGAGGCGTTGATTTTTTTTGAGAAAGGGGGTGGTTGAAGAATATGGGGAAACATACAGCTGGAGGAGTCATCTTAGAAAAAGGTTCCTTGGCTCCTCTGAAGGGGGCAGCACAGGCTCCAGTGGGAGAATGGTGCAGTTGTGTGGGTGTAGGCGGGTAGCTGGACATGGGGGAAGACTAGGTAGGACAATGCGCTCAGTCCCTGTGTGCCTCCATCCCTAATGTTCCAGCTAGCCCAGGGCTCAGGAGGGCTTGGCCCCAGGAAAGCAGATCTAAAGACCTAGACGTGGCTAAGAATGCAGTTTGAAGGGGCAAATAGGAAGCAAAACACCTACTTTCAGATTGAGTTGTGGCAGAATGGCTGCCAGTTCCATGAGGACTGAGGCCAGGCCCCTACCCATCCCTGTGGGGTCCAGCCTTGAGAAAAATCTGCATTTGTTGGCATCACTCTAGGGGTTCCAAACTAAAAAGTATGGTCCGATTCCATGAGCCTCTGCCACCCCCACCCCCACCCACGTCCCTACTAGGAGGACCAAGCACGTTCACGTGCTTGGCAAAGAGCCTGGTTCTCCACCACCTCAGCCCTGGCTGTCTCAAAGGGCCACCATTAGACTGGTTCCAGATCACCTCCCAATAGGGTGTGTCAGCAGGAACCAACCTCAATCTTCACTCCCTGGGACCTTCTGGAGGAAGACACCTGGATGCCCCTTTCTGGGTAAGAACCACATACACAGCACTAATCCGCCTGGGAAACCTACCCTTCAAGCTACCTCCCAGTTACATCCTGGGTCTGAATGAGGGGGGCTTAGAGCTGTGACAGGTGGCTAGGGTCCCCACTGGAAGGGACCCGCAGCGACAGGCCATGGACGCGCACAGGCTGGCCCGTGCGGCCGGTGCAGCAAGTGCCACATAAGCCATATGTCAGCAGCCGAGAGCCCGTGCACTACAACCAGCTCGCGGTAAAAGCAGGGGTCGAAGGTGCGGAGGTGCGGAGCGGCTGAAGGTCGAGGGATGCCAAAGGTGCGGAAAGCAGGGTGAGGCTCAGGCGTGAGACGCAGCCGCTGTAGACACATGCCCAAAAAGACGTCGTCAATGGGGAAAAGCTCAACCTGCGCGCAGGCACCGGCCAGGCGGCGCAGCGTGGCCCCCGAGAGAACGAAGCCGCCGCCGCCTGCGTAGGCCGGGTAGGCAGGCAGGCCGTACACAGCCTCGGGGATGTAGTACTTGCTGGCCCGCACGCGGATGGGCCGCGCCTGCACTATCACGTCACCTGCAAGCAGGTCCTGCTCCGGGTCCCTTGGCGCCAGGAACTCCAGCAGGTTTCCCACGTGCACAAACACGTCGGCGTCGCCCTTAAATACGAAGCGCACGTCGGGGCAGTAGGCGGAGGCCCAGGCCAGAAAATGGATCTCCTTGAGCGTTAGGTTGAAGAAAGTGTCGTCGAAGGCCCAGAGCAGGATGTCCGCGTACGCAAGGCTCTCAGCACGCAGCAGGGCGCTCCAGTGCGTTCGAGTGCCCGCCCCCTCCGCGTCTGTCCCGTCTGTGCCCGCGCCCCGGGGCACGCCCAGCAAAAACACCCGGCGCACTAGCGCCCCCTGCACGCGACCCTCAGCACCCCACGTCTGGCGTACAGCTTGGCGCCGCTCGAAGTCCGCAGCCACCGACTTGACGGCGATGAGCAGGTCGGGTCCGCCGGGAGGTACGCCATTTCCTCGGCACTTGTGCGGCTGGTTAATGAGGAGAGGGAAGCGCCGCTGGTCCTTGGCTCGCAGATAGCGGCCAAAGTCAAAAGGTCCCGTGGGCGTGGGCGGCTCCGGCGTATCCTCTTCGTAGGCCGGCGGGGCTGCGCCCGCGTCCGGCGCCTGAAATACACGGAGCCCCGGGGTGGGCCCCGGCGCCGCCCTCCCTTGAGCTCGCGGCGCGTTCGTCGTCGGGGCCGCGCCATCGCGCTGCGCATAGAGCAGGAGGCCGAGGGCGGCGCCGAGGAGCAGCGTGAGCGACGCTTCTCCGCGTAGGCGCAGCCTCCGCCTCATGTCCGCCTGGCAGGCGCCCGCGGCCCCTGCGGAGAGACTCAGTCAGGGGCTCAAGACAAGGAAGCCAGCAGCCGGCAGGGGCTCCGGCCCCGCCCTCCCCGGGGGTAGGGCGCGGGAGGCCACACGCCTGGGGTCTCCGGCTGCCGGCCGTTCATCCCCCTCCGTTTTCCTCCTACTTTGAGCCCTGACCCCCCACCGGGATGAGCACCCTGAAAGGGCAAGAAGTTCCTCCTAGTAGCAGACTCCCACCCTCTCAGCTCCGGCCTAGCACGGTGCCCCAGAGCCAGAACAGGGAGACGCGCAGCCTCGGCCCCACCCCCTTCCCGCGCTGAGGCCGAATCCCTTCTACCCATCCCTACCCACCACGGCGGTCCTTGGGATCCTGATACACGTTCGGCCCTTGGGAGCGGCGTGGCCCCGGATGCCGGGGCCTCCGGGGCTCAGCGCGGGGTCCCAAGGGCGGCCATGGACGGGGCCTGGGCCAAATGCAACGTTGGCAGGAAGGGGGGCCGGGGCCGCTGCCACGTGACCCTACAGCTGTGTGCGCCCGGACATCTGGAGCTCAGTCAGCTCCGCCCTGGCGCTGCTGGAGCGCTGTCTCCGAGTGGCGACTAATCTCTGAGAGGGATCCTCACGGTCAGCTGTCTCCGGGAAGGCTCAAAGAGGTGAGTTCTGGTCTCCGTGCAGGCTCAAACTTCCCAATTCTGCCTTTCCAGGGGACGGGAAGAAGCACTAACCTTTCTGGTTAGTTTCCCCACCCCTGCCTCTCCGGAGCAGAAAGGGCCTGGGCTGGGCAGGAGCCCCAGCGCAGGAGGGTTTGGCATCGACCCCTCCCAGGCCATCCTTGGAAGTGAATCTCCTCAGCTTTCCAGGAGCCCTGGTTCCGCAAGACAGGGTCCAAAAAGTGCCCCGGATACATGGCTGCCTCCTTTCTCCTGGCTCTGCCATGCCTGCCGGCAGACACACCACACACACAAGGACCAACAGAACTGCGTGCTCAATTCTCACAACACTGACAGCAGCTGTCATTGATCATGCCCAGATGGGGACGCTGCCCTTCAGGGAGTTAAGTGACTTGCCCAGGATCGTACAGACAGAAGGTAAGAGCACTGCCCCCAGATCTTCTGGAATTCAGTCCAAGACTCTTTCCTGTGTCCTCCCTTGCCCCTCTCCCTATCCATCCACTTGGATGCAGGAGAGGGGGGCCAACCCTGTCTGCTTTAACTTCACAGGTGAGCACTTCAGTCTGTCTCTCCAGTGGCAGTTCTGAGTTCTTTAGTCCCTAGTGCCCCAGGCCACCATCGCCTCCTGCAGGTAGAAATAACCAAGCCTGGGCCCACTGCAGGCCAGGTAGGGCTGGTAGGGATTAGTTTAGCTTGGGGGACTCCTGAAGTAGACCAGTGAGCAAAGGGTTTGATGTGGACACAGGCGAGCAGAGAGGTGCTCTGGAGATTGAGGGCCCAGGCCTTGCCCAGCTCTGGCTGCCACATCTCTCTTCTTGGAACTCAGAGCCTCCAGGTCCCAGCCATGCAGTGGGGCCTGGAGTAGACAACACCCACCGCACCCCACTCCACCCCACCCCACCCCACCCCAGAGTTTCTGAGGGCAGACTGTGAGAACCAGCACTGCTACCCAGTGCCATCCTCTTTCCAGTGGCTATGACTGCGCCTTCTGACTTCTTCCCACCAATATTCTCCCTTAGAAACTAAACCCTCCTACCTGAGCCTCACTCTCCCGGTCACAGACTTCTCAGGAGTCCTCTCCTCCGGCTGTCTCTGCTGCCTCACCTCCCATCCCTCCTGTGGTCTGGTTTCAGGCTGTCCACACCATGTCCCAGAAACAGCCCCCACCTAGTAACCTTTTCCCTGACTCCAGTGGACACTTCGCAGCTTTGACGGATTTGCAGCCTCCATCACAGCAGGTGGGTATTCCCCTGGCTTCCAAATCTGGTTTTCCTCCTTCCTCTTTGGGTTGCTCTTTTTTCTGGTTGGTGACCTTCAGGACCTCCCCCTGGGCCACCCCCACCCACTCCCACCTGTACATTTCTGAATCCTAGGCCTCGACACTCTCCTGAACTCAAAGCTATAGATCCGGGTATCCTTGGGCTCTCTCCCTGGATGTTCTACAGGAACATCATGCCCAACTTGTCCCAAACAGAGCAAGCACTTCACTTCCCCCAGGGCCCCTATCTCAGCAGGCAGCTCCACCTTCCCTCCAACTGGCAAAGGCAGAAACTCTGGAGTCCTCTCCCACCTCCCTCATTCAGTGTCACCAGGCCTGTTGTCCTTTGTCCTAACTCAATGTTCATCCCTTCCCTCCATCTCTGCTGCGAACTGCCCCAGCCTGGGGCACTGTCTTTTCTCTCTCTCTGCATCCTCACCAGCCTCCCAGCCTTAACTGCCAAAACCCTTTAAAGGCCTCTCACTAGCCTCCAAATAAAATCCAAACTCTGTAAATTGGCTTACCTGACCCCATGCTATCTGCCTCCCCCACTCACCAGTGGGTCTCTGCAAATCCACTCACCCCTAGATCCAGCCACTCTAAACCTTCTGTTCTAAATCCCTTCCTCTCACCTTCCTCAAGACCTCACCTGAGGCTGACCATGCCCAGAATATTGCCCTTCTCTCATTCCACCGCCCACAACATTCACACTCATTTCTCTCCCAGGAAGCCTAACCCCTAACCTGGGTTAGGCCCCTGCTCAGTTGCTCCCACAACTCCTTGTATTTTTCACATCAAAAAACTGGTAGTATTTTACTACTGTTTCTTAATATTCAGAGTCTCAGACTCAGTGTGAACTGGGGACAGGCAGGATTCATGTGTTTTGTTCACCACAGTATTTGAAGCACCCAGGATGATGCCTAGGATACAGCAGGTCCTTAATGAATTATACTGAATTAATGAATAGTAATGAATTGTTCTATGAATGAAGAGGTAAGGTCTGGCTGAAAGCCCTCCTTCTGCGGTGGGAAAAGGTGAGGCCGACCTCTTGCAGCAGATCACCCATACGCTCTGTCTCTATCCTAGTATCTAGAACAGAACCCCCAGTGGCACCCCAGCAGACATTGTGGGTGCTTGTCTGACTCCTGGAGAGGGCAGTCATCTCTGGTTGTAAGTGTATGGCTTCAGAGTCCCTTGGGTGGACAGGAGGTCAGCAGTAGCAGCAGAAGGGACCCTACAGTCACCCAGGTGCTCCAAACCCTGGCTGGGCAACTGGCCGACTGCCCCTTTCTCTGGTACCCAGGCTAGGCCAGGCCGCCATGGGGATTCGCGAGGCCCAGCAAGTCCTCTGCCAGGCTGGTGAGCTCGTTCTCCTCGAGCGCCTCCACCAGGCGCTGCAGCGTGGCGCGGCGGCCCTCTGCCTGCACGAAGCGCCGCAGCAGCTGGAAGGCCTGCTCATACAGCCCTTCACGCTCGTATTCATAGGCCAGTGAGTCAAGCGCCGGGTCCCGCAGTGCACGACAGCCGCGCTGCAAGGAGCGCCCCACCTTGCGCCACTTGAGGCCCACTGAGCGCGCGAACGTCTGTTGGTCCTGCAGGCTCAGCGGCCGGTTCACTGCAGGGGGAGTGGGAAGCGGAGTGAGCTCGGGACACCCTTCCATTTCCGCCCCGCGACTAACCCGCGCAGACCTCGCCCCTCCCCAAACTCCATCCTCCCGAGGATCCTGCCACTGCTTCTCTCCGGGAGTCTCACCTACGGGCTGACCGTGGAACAGAAAAGTCTGGCCAGACGGCGGCGGCGGCGGCGAATTCTCCTCCGACGGAGAGGGTGCCAGAGACTGCGAGGGGGCCGGAGCGCCCTCCACGTCGCCCCCTTGGGCCCCCGAGCCGCACGACAGATTCCTGAGCGCATCCTCCAACTCTGTTAGTTCCTCATCCCGGAGCCGGTCGGGCTAGGGAGGGGAATGCTGCGTCGGTGGGGGCCTTAGCCGCGAATCCCCACCCCACCCCACCCCACCCCACCCCCGGCTCCAGCCCGGCCGCACCTTCTGGGCGAAGATGCAATTCAAACAGCGCTCCTCGTCAGTCAGCAAGGCATCTAGCTGCTCCGCGCCGGCGCGCAGCTCCAGTTGCAGCGGCATGGAGTGCAGGGTCAGCTCCGCCGCCAAGCACCCTTGCAGCGCGGCGCGCAGCGCCCCCTCGCGGTAGGTTCGGAGGAAGCGGCCGCAGGCCTGGCGCCCGCTGAAACGCAACTGCACGATCAGCTGCGGATCGCTGCGGTGGATCTTGAGCATCTGCAGCACGTCGGGGCTCCCGCCACTCTCTGCGGAGGCGGGCAGTCAGGTGGCATGCGGTCCCCATGCGGGGCCATTCTCCAAGAGGCCGGAGGAGGGATGAAGCCCGAGGTAAGACGCCCTCCCCATCCCCAGACCTAGGGGCGCGGCTATACGCCAGAGCTCCCAGCTGGGAAGCAAAATTGGGATGCAAACAGCAACAACCCAGAATAAAGGCCAGGACCTATCACAGGGAGCACTCTAGGATGGAGTGTGTGCTACTCTATCCCCAACCCTGAAGCCCCAAATGAGAGTGGGCAAAAATGACGTGCAGGAGATTTTGCAGGGTAGAAAGGGGCGTTTGCCCTGGGCAGCCAAGCCCTCTGGATAGGTGGCTGGCGGGACAGCGGGCGGGAGGTCTCAGGTTTTCGGCCTCCTAGTGTGGCTCCCCCCACCCTGGAAGGAGAGGGGCTCTCGTTACTCTGAGGCCGGAGCCAGATCCCCCAATCGGCTTCAACCTCCAGTGGCCTCTGCCCTGAGATGGGAAAAGGGTACCCGAAAGGTAGGTACTGGGGAGGGGGTCTTGGGCAAGGAGTGCTGCAGTGAGAGAGGAAAAGAAGAGAGATGCGCAATTAGTAGACAGCAGTGAGCAGGCTGATCGGGGAGTGGGGGGCATGGAGCAGGGGGACGTTAGTGCACACATAGGTAGATCATACAGAGACACAGAGACACAAGTCTACACCCAAGGGCACACACGCATACACAGAGAAGACAGACCCTACGCAACCAGGCGTCCTCCTCCTCCCTTCCCTAACGAATCTTTTCCTTAAAGTGGTGGTTAAGCACAGACCCACAGAGTTGAAGAGGTGAGGTCTCAGTCCCTGGCCCCGCCCACAAAAGGCCCCAGGCCGGCTTTTCCTCTCCAAGTGCCCGCCCACTCACGCACCTGCCAGGGCGGTCCGCAGAGCCCTGTACACCGCCACTTTCTGCTGCGGGTGAGCGTAGGCATCTGACAAGACCACCTTGTCCAGCGAGGACTCCACAAATAGGTAGGCACTGCCCACCCACTCCTCGAGCCCATTTGGCCCAGCCGCCATCTTGCCTCCTGGGGACAGAGATAGGCATTCAGATCACCCCAACCCAGCTCTGGAGACAACTCTCCAGTCCCACGTGGCCGAGCTGTCCCCTCAGCTGACATCCAGCCGTCCCCACCCAGCTGGCATACTTATGAGGGTAAGTTCATCATCCCACAGGCAGCCCCTTGTGCTTCTGGCTCTGCACAGCCCAGCCCAAACCAGCCCAGCCCAGCCAAGGTTTTCAGTGAGGACTGTCTCTCCACTGTCTTCTCAGAGAAAGAGCCCAGGGTCACAAGGATGGAAGAGGAGAGGGACAATGTTGCAGTAGAAACAAAGAAGTTCTGCTCCCTCCTCAGGCCAGGGTGTCTCTCTTTTCAAAGCTGACTGGAGACATCCTTATCCTGGATGGTGCCCATGCCCCACAGCACAACCAGACCCATGTGCTGGTATGGTATGCCCTCAGCTTAAATTTGAGCCCCCAGGATCCCTGTGGGACCACAGCCCCCACTTTGGTTTTCTGACCTGAACTCCTACTATATCTCCAGGCTTCACTTCAAAGGACACCTGTAGTTTGCGCCTGCCCAGATTCCCTCGCGCAATCCTGACTGACCTCTGGGGCCTTCCCTCTTCCCTTTTCTCAATCCACATGCCTGTTGGAAGGGCTAACTCCACTCCCTAGCTCCAGGCCTGGGCAAGTGAAACAGGCCTAGCCAATCTGCATATTACATTCGCCTTCCTGAAATGATTTGTTCAGAGTTGGGCATAGGATTCAAGTTGGACCAATCAGAATCAACCTGCAAATTTGGCTGGATCAATAGGAAAGAGGCATACGTTTCCCTTCCTATCTTGAAGCTGAGCTAGAAGGAAGGGTAGTTCTCCTCTTCCACTGCTTGGGAAGAGCCTGAGAATGAAACTGGCACAGGAGGTTACAGGGCCAAGAGATGAAGAAGTGCGCTCCTGACCACACTGTGTCCCATCTTGGACTTTTCCATTATGTGAGCTAAATCATTTCTGTTTCTTCTGTGTTTCAGATCTGTCCCCCAGACCCTAATGTGAGAGCCAAAGCTGGGACAGTACCTGGGCAGGGGCGCTCCAGCATCACCCAGACCTGGCAAGAAAAATGATACTTGATAACCCTACCCTGCGTCTGAGCACAGGGACGTACCTTTTGAGCACCCCCCCCCCATAATCTTTTGCTAGAAAACACTAATACTTGTGTGTTTACCCAAAACCATAGTCTGGAAATTAACAGGAAGTTACCATTGTTTACCTCTGTTGGGGAAGGGGGAGACTTGGCGTGATTTTTATTTTCACAGTATTTAGCAATATTCTACTTTATGTAAACCCCATAGATGCAGTCCCGCCCCAAGGGGTGGGTAAGTAAGAGTGGGACCGGGCCGTCGTCTCCCCAGCAGGCCTACCTGCGGGACATTGAAAACCTGGAGGAGGGGGGAAGCTCCTTCACACTCACTACGACTGGACAAGTGGGAGAAGTCAAACAGGCCTGCCGGGCTAGAGGGTGAGAAGGCCAGATAACGTTTGAGAAGCGGCCGGGGCCCTTGGCTCGCTTCGCGCCCTTGGGAACTCCTTTCTACGTGTCCTTCCAAAGAAGCCCTTCCTCGGGAAGCCCCGCGCCCCACCCACCCGGAGTCCGCCTCTCTGCGGGCGGGGCCGGGCTGGGTTCTAGGAACTCTGCTGAGCTGAGAACTCTTAGCTGGGTACCGACTCAAGAAAATATGCCCCTACGACTGGGAGCCAGCCGGTGCAGCGTTCTATTAACACGGCCTAACAGTCCCCGGGTAGCCCCACCTCTGGCCGGGTGGACGGTGACGGCTGCTGGCGGGCGTGGCCCCTCAAGGACTGACTGAGAGTCCCAGCATCTTACTCAGCTGGGCCGCTCCCGAGCTCTCAAGGGGAGCTCCCCGGCCACCCTCGTTCTGGAGTTCTGCTCTTGCTACTGGCTGGGGAGGGCAAAGGGATTCTGCTCAAATATCTGTTCAGAAACAGTCCCACCCTGTCCTCTCACCCACAGGGCCCTGCCGTCCCTTGAAATCCCCTAACTGGGACAAGGAACTTTCGGGGACCAAGGTCCGTACCCTCTCTCCCGCCTCCCACGTAAACAGCCCAATAGGCCACCACCACCACCTGACCCGAGCAGCCGCGGATGACATCCGCGCCGCGCCCATGCTTCTGAGCCAGGATCCACCTCGGCTCCTGCCGGCACCGGGAAGCCCACCCACCCCCTGCACTAACCTGGCCGCCTCGGCCCGTCCTGGATTCCCACGCCCGCCCGGCTCCACTGGATTCGCGCTGCTTCCGGGTGTGCGCGGAGCGCAGAGGCGGCGCCCCAGTCCGAGCCGCCCAATCTGTCCCGGCGTCCCGCCCCTCGGGCTCCCCGCGGTTCCTTCCCACCACCGTCCTCCGCCGCCAGTCCCCAGTCTCTGGGCAAACCCCACCTGGTCCTCTGAGCAGGTAAGAAACTGGCGCCTGAGGTTAGGCGGCAGGAAGAACCGCCCGCGGCAAGGGACTTCGAAGACTTGTGGTTCTTACGAGGCCGGAGGGCCCCAGGGTGAGAGCTGCTCCTCTTCCTCCAGCGGGCAACGGATGGATCAACAAGGAGGCACCCCCTGAGGACCAGACGTTTCTGGTGCCTTCTGTCTGGTAGAGCTCGAAGATCTCTGATCTCTGATACTCCCTGACACTCTGAACGGGGTGCCAGTGGGTCCCAAGTTCAGGCCTGGCGGAGGGTATCAGAAGCCCCAGGATACACGAGGCGCAAATTCCAGCAGGGACCGTTAGCCTAGAAAATAGAAAACTGGCCAGTGGCGTGAAACGTTGGGTACGAAAACCTTTAAGCACCTTAAACTAAAATTGGCAACTTCCAAGAGGACGCACATTTTCCAACAAAGACCGCGCTCTGAGGTGGGTCTGCCGAATTCCAGCTGAACCTAAGCCGCCCAACGGGAGCCTGGGCTGCTCGGGGTTCAGGATCGGAACTTGAACCCAGGGTTCCTCAGGCCCCAGAAACCAAGACTTTCTCCGCCCCGCCGGCCTTTTCTTGGAAGCACTCAGGACACCTCCCCCTGCGAAGTGGAGGAAAGAGCCTCCCTTCTCTGGGCGGATTCAGTTGTGCCCCACCCGCGTCCCTGCTTTCTGATTGGCTTATGGTCTCTGCCAATTAAAAGTTTTCCCTAATGCTCCCGCCCTATTAACCCTATCGTTACTCTCTAGTGACTGGCAGGGGCTAGGACCGGGCTTCTCAACTTGGGACCTGTAGAATCCACCGGCGCTTGTTGAAATTCAGATTCCTGGGCCCTACTCTTTTCGGAGAGCCTAACTTAGTAGGTGGGGCCGTGGAATCTGTAGTGTGAACAAGTGTCCAAGTGATTCTGATGCCCCGCGCCCTTTGAGAATGCCTCATTTCAATGGTCCTCAGTGCTTGGGCTTAGTCCTTCCCTAGTACTCAGGGTCGAAACTGGGAGGGAAGCAGTTCAGTGACCCCTGTGAGACTAGTCTGCGCCATCTGGAGGCTGTAAGCGTGTAGTAGAGGGAGGCAGGGGGAGGCAAGAGGGGCCCTCTGAGCTGGGGGTAGGACGTGGTTGTCTGGAGTCAGAGCCTGTGCATCCGCCTTCCAACTTGCTCAAAGAAAACTTTGGTAACTAGAAGAAAGATCCCATAGCATCATCCCAAATCCGGTATTCGGTGGTGCACCGGTCGTGGTTGAGTTCCTTCTAATATAGCATAAAACGTGGATTTGCTCAACAAGTGAGAACGTAGTTTAAAGGAGAATCAGAGATCCTCGGCATCCAGGGCAGACTTCATGGGTCTGAGACCTGTGCACTGCACAGGGCCCCAGGCTTGGTTTAATAACTTGGTTAAATGCTCTGCTGTCACTGTCTTGAAACCCTTAATAATGTTTTGAACAAAGAGACCCACATTTTCATTTTGCACTGGGCTCTGCAAATTACATAGCAGCTCCTGGGTTACAAGCATTTCTACACGTAGGCTCCAGGTGTTTCCCTCAACGCTTTGGCCTTCCTGCAGCGGAACCCCCACCCCGCGCCCGGACATGACAGAGCCTGGAGAACAACTGCCGGAGGAGGTGCTGGCACTCATTTTCCGTCACCTGCCCCTGCGGGACCGCGCCGCTGCCGCGAGGGTTTGCAGAGCTTGGGCTGCCGCTGCCACCTGCAGCACTGTGTGGCACAACACGAACATCAGGTGAGCAGGCTCCTCCCCCTCCCGTCTTCTCCCTGGCTCGGTGGAGTCAGGGCTTGGGGAGATAGTGACTTTCCCCATATTAAAAAGCGTAATCAGGACATCCAGTGGTTAAGACTGGGCATTTCCAATTCAGGGGGCGTGAGTTCGATCCCTGGTCAGGGAACTAAGATTCCACATGCACGGGCCCCCCACAAAAAAGTGTAATAATTTCTAACGTTTATTGGCCGCCAACTGTGTACCAACCATTGTTCTAAGTGCCTTACACATATTAATTTATTTAATCCTCACTAAAACTTTATGTGGTAGATAGGTGGTATTATTATCTCCGTTGCACAGATAGGAAATTGAGGCAGAGAGATTTAATCACTTCCTTACTCAGCTGAGAAGTAGCAGATGCAAATGTGAACCTGGCATTCCAGAGGCCACGCCCCGCCTCCTTAAAGACCGCTGAGAAAGCCCTGTTCTTAAAATATCATTGGCTCTCCGTGGCAAGGTTTCAACCAGCGGCAGATGCATCTGAAGTCTTCTAAAGGGATAGGATGGGAGTTCCCTTCTAGCATCACCTTGGAGCGACCAGGCATGGCCGGGACAGGGAGGTATGTGGGGAGGGGGCAGGAAGTGGGGGTGGTAGCTGGAACCCAGGCTGAGGAGTGGGTTAGAGGCCTCTCTCCAGGTCGCGGGGACTCAGCCGGCTGATGCCTTTTCTCCACCACTCTACCCCCAAGTTGCGACTGTGAGCTAGAAGGCATGCAGCCGCAGTATCTGTCCGCTTGCCTGGACCACGTTCAGAATCTACGTCTGGAATTTGTGCCGTCCAGGGAGCCGAGCCGCCTGGCGGCCATAGAGTTGCTGACCGCACTGGCTGGCCGTAACCCCGAGCTGCGAGGCCTGTGCCTGGAGTGCCGCGGAGAAAAGCGGCTCTTCGACTCGGGCCGCGACGTCCTGGACGCCGTGCACGCCCTCTGTAGGGCCGCCCGCGCGCTGCGCCACCTCGACCTGAGGCGCTTGCCCTTCACACTGGACGACGCGCTGGTGCTGCAGGTGGCACACGGCTGCCCGGAGCTCTGCAGCCTTTTCCTGGATAACAGTACGCTGGTGGGCGGCGTGGGGCCAGGCTCCGTGCTGGAGCTACTAGAGGCCTGCCCCTGCCTGCGCGCCCTCGGCCTGCACCTGGCCAGCCTGTCGCGCACCGCGCTCGAGGTACTGGCGGCGCCAGACCGCGCACCTTTTGAGCTCCTGGCCCTGCGGTGCGCATGTCCCGAAGACGCACGCGCGCCGCCCCTGCCTAACGAAGCCTGGGCCGAGCTGAGCCGCCGCCACCCTGGACTGGCCGTAGAGCTGGAGCTGGAGCCGGCTCTGCCTGCCGAGAGCGTGACGCGCGTCCTGCAGCCTGCTGTGCCCGTGGCTGCGCTGCGCCTCAGCCTCTCTGGGGACACCGTAGGCCCGGTGCGCTTCGCAGCGCGCCACTACGCCGCAACCTTGCGCGCGCTCGAGGTGCGCGCTGCCGCCTCTGCCGAGCTGGACGCCGCGCTGGAGGAGCTGGCAGAACGCTGCGCCGGCCTGCGCGAAGTGCACTGCTTCTGCGTGGTGCGACCCTCCGTGCTGCACGCCTTCCGCACGCACTGCCCGCGCCTGCGCAGCTACACGCTCAAGCTAACGCGGGAGCCACATCCCTGGCGGCCCACGCTTGTGGCGTGAGGCGACAAACCCTCTTTCCCCTCCCTGCGGACGTGTGGCTTCTGAAATGCTGTGTGGGTTTGCCCCGGGGCGCGTCAGCTGCTAGTCCGCTCCTTTAGGACTCTGTTGCCTCTTGTCCCTCTCGAGAATTGGGGGCTGTGGGATGGCGTCAGTACCAGCCCGGAGCAACCTGAGTCCACTCGTTGCTGTCAACATCTGCAGACACCCACTGTCCCCGCCATACGGGGATCACCCTCCTCCAACCCCAGTCTTCTGCAAACGTTGCTCGGCGGCCCCGGCGTGGGAGGAGGGAGGGCAGTGGCTCAAAGCATGCCTCAGGGTTGAGTGTGAAATAAATCAAGCAGTATCTCTACGTCCTGTGAAGGCCGGGTCCGCTCTGAAGGGTGAGGGAGGAGAACCAGCAAAGGCCGGAGGAGGGGTCCGGGCAGGGGTGGGAGAGTTCGAGATCTCAAGGTTTACTTCCACTGGTGCGGCTGCGGGGGTCAGTGTCGGGGCACTCGCATCGTCGGAATGACAACGCCCCAAGGTTCGGCGGGAGGGGGCCAGCTTCTCCTTCCCCCACCCTCCCGCTCTCAAGCTCGCTTCTATCTGCCCCTCTACCCGAGGCTTCACTATGCCCACGCCATCGCCTTATAGGACTTTCCCAGCCCACACCACGCTGTGTACGCTCGATTCTCCCGAAGAACAAAGGAGGAAACAGCGGGCCTGAGAGAGGGGTGGGACTCGAACGCAGGTCTACCTCCCTACCGCACCCCGCCCCCACTCACAAACTGCCCTTTCTGTCTGCCAGTGCTGAGGCCGCGGTCAGAGCCCCGCCCCGCTGGTTCGCACGTGGCCCCCACCTGACCCGGCGCCGGGAGGCGGAGTAGGGCGGAGCGGGCGGCAAACGCAGCACTTTCCGCGGCTTTGACAAGCCCGCGGCGGCCGGGCCCAAGCGTTAAACGGGGCCGGGACTGCGCCATGCAGGAAGCGCCAGCCGCGCTGCCCACGGAGCCGGGCCCTAGCCCCGTGCCAGCCTTCCTTGGCAAGCTATGGGCGCTGGTGGGCGACCCGGGCACCGACCACCTGATCCGCTGGAGCCCGGTGAGGGCTGGGGCCTTTCGACTTCCTCCTCAGTGGTCCCCGGGATTCCTCCACGTCAGTGAACGTCCACGCTCACCCAATCCCTGCCTGGGACGGGGTTGAGGGTCCCTTGATTCAGCCGTCCAGGGTATGCGACGGCTTGGAGGGGGTATTCGAGATGGAGGTGAGGCGACTTCCTCCGGGCAGAGGAAAGGGTAGGAGCCTTCTGGAGGAGACCTAGAACCCCAAGGATCTTCCAGGTCATTTAGTTCCCACCCTGCCCATCAGACAGATTGGAACACAGAGGCCAGGAGAAGGGAAGGGCTGGGCCTGGTTCTAGCCCAGAGTCACATCGCGGGTCTGGGAGCCGTCCGGGGCTGGAACCCAGGTTTGGCCTCTGCTCTTCCTTTCAGAGAACCGAGTACGGAGCCTGGGTGGGCTGGGATAGAGATTGTGGTCGCCCCAGTCTAGGCCAGAGCTGGTTCTGGCCTGGCCTCGTCCCACGTCCCCACGAATGGCAGCCTCGGTCCCCAGAGTGAGTGCGAGTGTGTATGCGCGCGCGCGCCAGAGCGCTAGCTTGGCCGTGGGCGGGCACCGCTCACGGTGTCGTCTGTTTTCCGCCCGCACGGTGGGTGGGCGGGCGGCGTTCTCTACAGAGCGGGACCAGTTTCCTCGTCAGCGACCAGAGCCGCTTTGCCAAGGAAGTGCTGCCCCAGTACTTCAAGCACAGCAACATGGCGAGCTTTGTGCGGCAACTCAACATGTGTGAGTCCCTAGGGCCGGGCGGGACGCGGGCGTGGGTGACTTGGTGCGGGGGGACGGGGCAATTTACGCCCCCACGCCCTACTCCCTAGACGGTTTTCGGAAGGTGGTGAGCATCGAGCAGGGTGGCCTGCTGAGGCCGGAACGGGACCACGTCGAGTTCCAGCACCCAAGCTTCGTGCGCGGCCGAGAGCAATTACTGGAACGCGTGCGGCGTAAGGTGGGGGCGGCCTGCAGGAACCAGCAAACCCGGGTGGAGGTGGGACAGCTGTTTCCTGCGACTCTGACTTGAGGGTGCCTCCCACCTGCAGGTGCCTGCGCTGCGCGGCGACGACGGCCGCTGGCGCCCTGAGGACCTGGGCCGGCTTCTGGGCGAGGTGCAGGCTTTTCGGGGAGTGCAGGAGAGCACCGAGGCGCGGCTGCGGGAGCTCAGGCAGTGCGGGGGAGGGGGCGGAGGAGGATGGGGAGGGGAGGGGGGGTCTGGGCGAGGGGGCACTGGCTTCCAGGCGTTTCTGGGCAGCTCCTTCCTCTCTCGTGCCTTGGCGCCTCCATCAAGACCAATGGGCCGAGTTGAGGAAGTCTGTTGTCTATGGAAGGATGATCATCCGAGTGGGCGCGGGTTCAGGCCTGCCATTCTGTGGGGGGTGGTGACCGGGCGAACTCTCAGATGCCTCAGCACCCTCCCACGCCTTTCCCCCAGGCAGAACGAGATCTTGTGGAGGGAGGTGGTGACACTGCGGCAGAGCCACGGTCAGCAGCACCGGGTCATTGGCAAGGTGTTCCTCTCCCCCCACCCCACTTCTCTCTCTCACTCCTGAACGTACCACCCTCCCCCCCCCAGTCCTGGAAGCCACCTGGAGTGCCTCGTTAGGGTGGGGGCCAAGGTCCAAAGTATGAGTTAACCCTTTGCTTTCTCTTCAGCTGATCCAGTGCCTCTTTGGGCCACTTCAGGCGGGGTCCAGCAGCGCAGGAACTAAGAGAAAGCTGTGAGTGAGAAACCCAGGGACGCCTCCACCCCTTCCAGGACCCTCACAGAAGCCCAGGCAGGACTCCTTCTCCTCCAGAAGCCCCTTCATCTGGAATCCTCATTCTTTTCCCCTGCATTACAGTCTTCCTCACCCAATGGCCATGCCCCCAAGGGCCCCCTTCCAGGTCTTTCCCCCTCTACCCCCATCTCTACCACCAAAACCCCCACTCTCAGACTCCTGAGTTCCAGGACCTTAACCCCATATTTCCACCCCATCATCCCCTTACCCCTCACCCCAAAGCATCCCAACAGCAGAGGGTCTGGGTCTCAAACCATACTCCCTCCCTCCCCTCTCTACCCCCAAAGGGCCCCCATCTCTGGGGGGAGCCCCTTCTGCCTCCAGCATGTGACTGATGCCCTGGCAACAGGCCTCAGCTCTGCTGACTTGGCTGCTGGGGCCTGTGGGAGGGAGGTGGTGCAGGCTGAGGGGCATGGGAGATGAACCTACCCAGCCCCCTGCCTGTGCCCTGGCCACCCTGCACAGGTCCCTGATGCTGGATGAGGGGTGCCCAACACCAGCCAAATTCAACGCCTGCCCCCTACCTGGTGCCCTCCTGCAGGACCCCTACTTTATCCAGTCGGTAGGTTTTTGCTTCTCCTCTCTTCCCTAGAGCACAGCTCGGTTTATGGAGAGCCTGTTCCCTTTCCGCATTCCCCAAAAAGAAGAGAAGATGGAGGCCAGCATTCCCTCCCACCAGACCCAGGCTCCCCAGCATGGGCCCAGCCTCCTCCCTCAAACCTTCCCCCTTAGATCTAGCCCATGTGGTACTGGTTGGGTTCTGGCTTACCCTGTGGCTTGAGGTGAAGGGCTGGGCCTCATCTTCTACTTACAGCCTCTCCCAGAGACCACCCTGGGCCTCAGCAGCCCTCACAGGGCCAGGGGCCCCATCATCTCTGACATTCCGGAAGACTCTCCATCCCCTGAAGCAACCAGGCTTTCTCCCTCCAGTGGTGGCAGGAGGTAAGAGGGACAGGCGCTGCCCTCTGGGGAGCCTGTGGCTGAGGGCCTGGCAGCCCACATGGCTGTGGGGATGGGGGAGAGGTCAGTGCCAGGGTCTGGCTGAAGCTTTTCTCTGGTGCAGGGAGAAGGGCCTGGCACTGCTCAAAGAAGAGCCAGCCAGCCCAGGGGGGGAAGGCGAGGCCGGGCTGGCCCTGGCCCCAAACGAGTGTGGCTTCTGCGTGACAGCACCCCCACCCCTGCCTGTGGCTGTGGTGCAGGCCATCCTGGAAGGGAAAGGGAGCCTCAGCCCCGAGGGCCCCAGGAGTGCCCAGCAGCCTGAACAAAGAGGCCCCAGGGAGGTTCCTGACAGGTGAGCAGAGAGACCATTTTTGACTGTAAGCCCTGTGGGCCACTTCTGCAGCTAGATCAGCACTAACTAGCCCCCAGACTTCCCAGCCTTCTCTGCCCCTTGGTGGCTGGCTTGGGGAGGGGGGCGGCGTCCGTTGGGCACCACGGTCTCACCTGATTTCTCAGAGCTGCTCTAAGGAGTACCAGCTTCAGAGGACCCTAGAAAGTGGAAACATGTCAGTGGTAGGGCTCAGGAATCTGCATTTTAAATGCAACCACTGGGGTGCTTGTAAAGACTGTTAGAGTACACAACAGTTTAAGAACCACTGGTATTGATAATTGCATAGGGAGGGGACACAACCCAAACCTCAGGCGAAAAGCAGGAGGCAGAGGCACTCTCTGTGTGCCCCTCTATGTGTGTGTGTGGGGATCCTCTTCCAGCATTTTCTATATGTTGTCAGATTTAGATCCTGATGTATTCAGGTTCCTTGGGAACCTAATGGGGGGTGAGGTTGGGCACTGCAGGCCAACGGCAGTTTTCCGTGCACAGGGGGCCTCTGGACCTGGAGAGAGGAGCCCGGAGCCCGGAGAGTCTGTTGCCTCCAATGCTGCTTCGGGGCCCCCCTGAAAGTGTGGAGCCTGCAGGGCCCCTAGATGTGAGTACACCTTCAGCAGGGCAGGGGCATGGGGCTTGGTGGGGTCCAGCTGTTTGTGCAGCCTGGGGAGGACACCACTGACCCAGAGCTCCCCCTAGGTGCTGGGCACCAGCCTCCAAGGGCGGGAGTGGACTCTCATGGACTTAGACATGGAGCTGTCCCTGGTAAGACGGGGGTGGGGAGGGCAGGGGGGTTCAGGGTTATTCAGCCAAGCCCTTTAGTCCGCAGCTGTTCTCCCGCAGCCAAAGCCCCAGCTCCCCTCCCCAGCTGCTTCCTGGGGTTCTCTTATGCAGTTGCAGCCCTTGGTTCCAGAGAAGGGTGAGACTGAGCTGGCGGTCAAGGGGTTAAATTCTCCAGGGCCAGGTAATAATTGTGGTGACTCAGGACCTGGGGGAGGCTCTAAGGGGCCTGAGCTACCACGATTGTGTGGGCTGGGCAGTTGGTGTTTTGGAGGGAAATCCCCCGAGTCAGGCCGCTCTGCAGAGTACTGCTTAAGCTCCTTGAGCCACTGGAAGAGAGTGGGGAGGTTGAGAGTGGATGTTTCATCCTAACTGACTGGAGGGCAAGGCGAGTGAGGCTCTCCTTCCCTAAGAAAGGAGGCGACCGTTTCTCCCCGCTGAGCACAGCCCCACTCCTCCTAGGGAAGGACTCCATGCTGGGGGCACCACTCCTGCTGGATGTCCAAGCCGCTTTGGGAGGCCCAGCCCTTAGCCTGCCGGGAGCTTTAACCATTTACAGCACCCCTGAGAGCCGCGCCTCCTACCTGGGCCCAGGGGCCAATCCCTCCCCCTGAGAGCCCTCTCCACTCTGAAACCAGCCCGGCTGAGGGGCGGGCTGGCCGGCAGCACGCCCGGCTCGGCTTCCTTGAGCCCCTGCTGGAGGCTGAGTGAAGCCCCTCCTACTTTGGCAGCCCCTCTCCAATACCGAGCCCTGCATAAAACTGCGTTTTTTTCTGTGTTTCTGGTCTCTTCTCTACCGACCATGGAGCACAGAAGTCATGGGTGGTGGGCGACTTGGCATTCGTAGCAGCGTCCAGATCCTAGGGCTTTAATCTTTAATCGAGGAACCCTTGAAGGGTGGAGGTGCTTGGGGAGCCTGCCCCTAGTTCTCCTGCTTAGGCCCCATCCTCCGGGTCCGAATCCAGGGCTGGCGCGTGGCCACTGCGACCTCCGGGAAGCGGGGGCCTTGGGGGTCACACCCAGCACTGCAGTGCATCCGTTCTGTGAGCCTGGGTAAGGTGGTCCTCTCTGAGCCTTGTCTGTGACAGGCAGAGATGGGTCGACGAGAGGATAGGTGTAAAACGCCTGGGAATTGCCGGGGTACTTGGGGCCGCGGGCTTAACTGTTCCCTCCCTGACTCATCCGGCGCGCTCGGGGTGAAGAGGGAAAGCAGACTACGTGTACGAGCCCAGGCGGTACGCGGCCTCTGCGGCCTGCCTCCCCGTGTCCCGGGAAGAACGGCCCCCTTTCCCCACCCCCTCCCGGTTCCCGGCAGCCCTGGCCGTCCCGCCCCCCGCTGCAGCTGCTGCTTCCATCTCCACCCCGCCCGGCCCTTTCTGCCTCGTCATCTCCTGCCCCGCCGAGGCTCGACCCGTGAGTGGGGCCGCCAGGAGCGCACGGACCGGGAGCCCCCCCGCCCCGACCCCCGGCTGCGGTAGGGAAGAGAAACTGAGTTTGGGCAAAATCCGCGCCCCACCAAAACCAGCCGCGCCCGAAGGAGGTCTGTGAGCCCCGCCCCTCGGCAGGACTCTAGCTCCGGGGCTGGGTGGAGGGGAGTTAAGGGTTCGCACGTGCGCAAAGGCTCCCGCAGTTTTACACCACCTTCGCTCCCTAGCAAAAGGACGCTCGGGGAGCGAGGTGGGGAGGGCGGCAGAGACCCCCTCCACGCCTCGTAACTGGAGCTGCCTGGTGCGCCGGGAAGGATCTGGGCTGTGACCACTGAAGGAGATAACTTCGGTATTCACTTCTGAGCATTGAGTTTCAGGGAGAGGACCCGGACCAGCTGGGGTCTCTGCACCCCAGACAGGACAGAGGACAGGACTCGGGGTAACGGAAGGAGGAGGCTAACATGAAAAGAACTTGGGGAGGCGTGAGAGAGAAGGAGGGGCCAGTCTAATCTTCCCCCTCCCTCTGCACCTGTACAGATGGGTTCTGTCCTCTCTCGCTTCCTGCACTCGATTTGGGGGACAGGCTTTGGAAGCCTCAAGTGAAGAGGGCGGAGGATCCACAGTACACAGTGCAGTGATGTCAGCCTAGTGGTGAGGGTATATGTTGTTCACTGGGGTACAGAGGAGGAGGAACCAGTCTACTTGTGGGACACTCAGGCATTGGGGTGGATGAGGGGACATTTAAGTCTTGGAGGATGGATCCACAGCATGGGGGGAGGAAAGGGCATTCCAGGCCTAGGCAACAGCATCGACAAAGTTTGGGAAGTGCCAGTATTGAGTGGTGGAGGGAAGTGGGGGAAAGCCTGGCTGTCCAGGGGGTGGGAAGTGAACAGATAGTCTGGATTCTCTCTGATAAGCTGTGGGGGTGGGGGGGGACAGGTAGTTACGGCTGACATTTTGCTTGGCAGGAGACCTTGTAGTTCAGGCTGGAGCAAGTCAGATTCCACTTCTGCCACTTGATCGCTCTGAGCCTGTCCCCTTATCTGTAAAATGGGGACAAAAGCCCTACCCCAGAGAGTTGTCAAAGTCACTGTTCTGTGGGGGTGATGGGATAGGAGTGAGCGGTACTCAGAGAGACTATTATAGGAGATGAGGTGACCATAGAGGAGTTGAGGGAGATGCTGATAACTCACTGAGAAGTGGAGGAGCAGCATTTGTCCCTAACGGGACATGAAGGGAGAGAGAGGGGTAAAGAGTAGTCCTGGTCTCTGCTCATAGCCTGGGGGAAGGACTGACACTTCAGTATGGCTAGGAGGGGTGAAATGACCAGGGAGGCATAGCATGACACCAGGTAGTGAGACCTGGGAAGCAGGATGGGGGCTAGTGCCAAATCCTAGACCTAGAACCAGGTAAGGAGGTAAAGGAGGGACCCCAAAGAGAGGACGAGACCCAGGAGGGTGTTTTGTGGACAAAGCCAAGGCCAGGGGAGATGGGCTGAGAGGGGGAGTGGTCCAGGGCCTGACCTAATTGCCCTCAATGCCAGGGGCCTTGCAGCCTGGGTCAGGCCACCCAGGAGGAGATGGGCCATTGTCCTTGTTTGTCAGTAAATGTACAAAGCAGATTAATTTCTGCCTAACACCTGCTGTTTGGGAGAGACTGCCTCTCAAAATGGGAGGATCTACGGAGGAAAACAGTGAAAATTCAATATTTGCTGGTAGCTTTTATGAGTTGGGCCCTGGGTACTTAAAGATGATGGCTGTAAATCATTCCCAGGGCAGCAGGGAGACAGTTTGGCCTCAGGTGATGTCAGGAGATCTTGGTCAGAGCTAAGACTCAAGAGAATTCAGGTATCCCTGCTCAGGTATTAGAACCAGGAGAGACCATGAGATCACTTTGGGGTTACAACATGGTGGTGGCACTGGTGAGGTGGTGCAGGGGCAGGGCCTGTCCTGGAAGGATGGACCTCAGGATAAGGGGTCTGGACTTCCTCCAGTGGGTGAGAGGAGCAGCGGAGGCTCTTAGCACTTCAGGATCTGGGAGGGGGGTGGATTCGGGGCTCTGCAGGGTCTAGGATGGAAGTGAAAGGCTAGACTAAGTAAGTGGTGAGGTTGACAGATAATTGGACAGACTGGGAAGAACTTGACTGCAAGCTGGGTGTGGGGTATCAGGATCAGTTGTAGGTCTTTCTGCCTGTTAAGTTGGGGAAGCAGGCTGGGAAAGAGAAGTTAGTTTGGATAAACTGGGTCTGAATCTATCGCAGGATCTGCAGGTGGCAGGGGCTCAGGAGGGAGGACATGCTTGGGGAGAGCTGTCAGAGTAGATAAGGGTCCTTGGATAGCCACAGTTAACAATTATGGACTGAAGGAGGAGCCTGAGGAGACGGGACAGAAGAGGCCAGGGAGGCAGGAGGACGGATCCTGTGCTGCACTATGGAGCTGGCCGGCCGCTGACTGCCGAGATCGAGGTGAACTTAGACCCCAGTCACGGGTGTTCACTGGGGCCCTGGGAGAGAGGTGAAGGTCAGGGGAGCTCCGGCCCCCACTACCTCTCTCCCCCCACCTCCCATGCAGCCCCCACCATGGGCAACACGCAGGAGAGGCCATCAGAGACGATCGACCGCGAGCGGAAACGCCTGGTAGAGACGCTGCAGTCGGACTCGGGGCTGCTGCTGGATGCGCTGCTGGCACGGGGCGTGCTCACCGGGCCCGAATACGAGGCGTTGGACGCGCTGCCTGATGCCGAGCGCAGGGTACGCCGCCTGCTGCTGCTGGTGCAAAGCAAGGGCGAAGCCGCCTGCCAGGAGCTGCTGAGCTGCGCCCAGCGAACCGTGCGCGCGCCCGACCCCGCCTGGGACTGGCAGCACGTGGGCACGGGTGAGAGCGCGCGCGGGGGCGGGGCCTAGGTCAGAGGAGGGGGCGTGGCGTGGGAGCACGGAGTTGAGGTCTTCCCCAAAGACCCGCACGTGTGCAGAGGAAACCTCAGAGGGGTAAAATGAGCCTGAGACACTCCCACCTCCGCCGCAGGCTACCGAGAACGAAGCTACGACCCTCCATGCCCAAGCCACTGGACTCCTGAGGCAGCTGACTCAGGGACCGCATGCCCCTGGCTGCCCAGAGCTTCAGATTGCGATGAGGCCCGGGGTCCTGAGGACTCCGAGGCAGCGCAATCCGGAACCCTCGAGGAAACTGAGCCAGAGCTGGAAGCTGAGACCTCTGAAGGGGCTGAGCCGGAGTTGGAACCCCAAATGGATCCGGAACCAGAGCCAGGGACAGAACCAGAGCCAGAACTGGAGCCGGAGCCCGACCTAGAGGCTGGGGACGAATCTGAAGGTGTGAGGCCGACCAAACCTGGCGGGAGGGCGTGGCCTGGGAGGCGGAGGGGGGGCTCCACCTGACTGACCACACCTCTTCCGTCATCTCTAGATTCCTGAAAGCCTTAACGCTGACAGGCCGCTCCTCGCCCTAGCAGGATGGGATCTAGGATCCTGCCCTGCTGGGGTCAGATGCCACGAAGGCTCCATCTGTCCCAGTACCACTGAAAGTGAATAAACTCTGGAGGGTCAGCTTGGACTCTGTGATTCTGGCTCTTTGCCCAGGAACTAGGGTGTGGATTTGTACCTCTAGGTCCCAATGACCTGGGCAGCCCTATGCCCACGGCCCAGTCCTCAACCCCTTTCCATCCTCAATAGCCCAAGCTGTACCCCTGGAGACCCCAGACCCAGGTTCCCAGTGGGACAAGGGCCAGACCCTTGGGCCCTGCTCCACAGCCCTTTTATCCTCGTGAACCATTTGGGGACATGTGTAGTCACCAGCCCCACCTCATGAAAGCCCCTAGGCCTGGCACAAAGAGCCAGGAAAAGGGTACATCTTTCCACTTAGAGAGGGCTCGAGCTCACCACCTTGGGAAGTGAGATTAGAAAGAGAAAGGGATCTCAAGTAGGCAGAGCCCACACAGTTCATTGTAATTGTTTTAATTGTCTGGCTTTTCTCGGGACTGGGAGCTCACTGAGGGTTGTGACCAGTTAACTGGTACACAGAAGGCGCTCTATACATATTCACTGACTAAATGAATAAGGACTTTCCAGCTGTGTTTCCAAGTTTTCAGATGGGAAAACTAAGGCCAAGGAAGGGAGTAGGACAGGGTCAACCTCACACAGCTGAGTCTGAGGTGAAACGAAGCAACAATCATCTTGGCACCTCTCCTGGTCTAGGAGGGGCTCAGAACTAGGAACAACGAGGGGCCTGCCCCTCAGGCTTGATTGTGGCTGCTGCCAGGCTATGCCAACCTCTGCCAGAGACCAGCTGTGAGCATGTGGACAAAGACAGGGACAGTAGAGGCCAGTGCAGGGGATGAAGGCAGGGCCAGGTGAGCTCTTGGCTTGATTCACAAGGGGTGTGTGTGTGTGTGTGTGTGTATGTGTATGTGTGTATATGTGAGTGGAGCTAGGAACAGTCGGTGCCTTCCAGAGGAGCCCTGTTCCCTCCACCGAACCTTCAGAAGCTGCTGCGTCCCAGCCCCAGTAAGTAGAGCACATAAATAAGGAATAAATACATGACAGTGGGAGAGGCAAAATGCTGGAAAGCACACCCCAGCCCAGCTGGGTCTCTACTACCAGGATCCCTGCTCCTTGAGTCTGTGTGAAAGCCAGGACCTCAGGCTCAGGCAATCACCCCAGAAGAAGGGAGATCCCCACCAGGACCCAGTGAGAGGTAGACAGCATGAAAGCTGAAGGAGCACCAAGGGGCCAGGTGGGGGAGGAAGAGACTGGAGTATGCAGACACCCAAAGCCATCTCATGCAAGAACAAGTTTCTACTCCCAAGCCACGGCCCCCATCCCCATCCATTCTCAGCTTCCCTCCTGCCCCCAGGCTTTTCCTCTGCTCAAAAGGCAGCTGGAGACAGGAGGGCAGATTTAGTTTGCCGGACATGCTGCTGTTGGCCTTCAGGGTCCAGGGAGGCTAGCAAGGGACACAAACTCTCTGCTGTTGCCTCTCCTCCCTCCTGAAATGCTTCTGCCCTCCCCATTCCCAAGAAACACGCAGGCTGTGGAAGCACAGAGCAGCCAGCTTCATGTTCTGGGGGCTGATCTGGAGCCCTGTTTCCAGGGCCTCTGCCTGCAGGCCTCAACCAGTATCAGTCATCAGGCAGCAGGCGGCCCAGCTCTTTCTCATCCAGCCGGTTGGTGGCCATGATGTGCTCCAGCTGCTGCCGGTAGCGTGCTAAGTCCTGCATGAAGTGGGGCACCCGGGTGTCGTCCAGCACCCCATGGGGTCGAAGGTGATCTACATCCTCATAGGACACCTGCAGGAAGAAAGCTGGGCCTCAGGAGTAGGCAGGGTGCCCTGGCTTTCAGGCAGCTGGTCCCAGCTCTCTTGCAATGGCCCATAGCCCTTTGCTCCTGGAACGCCTCCCTCTCCCCTCCTGATCCACTCCCAATGTTACGTACCCTGAGGCTCAGTCCCGGGTGTTTGCTCTTTCTCTCAACACCTTCCTTTATCATCGATGTCCTACAACCTCACTCCTGTCTCCAGTCCAGCTTCCCCCTCACCTCCAAACCTAGGTATCCAACTGCCTTCTGAACGCCTTCCCTGGGATATCCCTCAGGCACCTCAGACTCCCCATATCCAGCATTACTGAGTGCCAGCTTACGCCATCCCCACCCTCCTCACGGTCCCCTAGGTCACATTCCAGGTGGGGGCTTGGAATCTGTCACCCTCCCACTCAGAGTGGCCACTGAGTTAAAAAGATCCACTCTCTGAAGATCTCTCCAGCTTGCCGCTTCCTCTCCAACTGCATGGCCCCTGCTGGCTTATGCCAGACCATCATCAATTCTGCAAAAGTGATTGGAAAGGCCTCCTCCTTCTCCCCCTGCACTCCCTTCCCTAGGCCTCTCCTCCCATATGACAGAGGGAGCCTTCTAAAGCAAACCACCTGTGCCACTCTTCTGCTCAAAGCTCCTAGGATTCCCCATTGCTTTGGATGAAATTCGACTTCCTCAGCCTGGCACAAATACCCAGGGCCAAGGACTTGTTCCCCGGCCATTTCTCCGGCCTCCTTCCCCAGGCCTTCCTGACTCTGCTCCCTTGGCCTGGAATGCTCTCACCTCCTCTGAAGTGTAGTGTCTACGCACACGCCTGTGGGCTGGCTCAAGCACCTATATTGGCTGCCAGACTGTCATTTCACCTCCTGTGCTCACATCCACCCACGCTCCCCCCATCAGAGAGGCCTGGCACCCAGTCCTCAGCTGAGTTCCCATCAGAGGCTCAGGGAATACTGCAGTGAGGGGGAGAGCTGGCTGGGCCCTCTAAAGGCGCGTGGTCCCTCACCTTGCCCAGCGAGGTCAGTAGCGGGAAATCGATGGTCTGGCGATGCCGCAGAATGCGCACGATGCCATCCAGGTACACCTGATCCTTGCTGAAGCAGCCTGTGGACACGGGAGGGCCGTGAGCCCTAGGCCCAAAGCCCCACCTGCACCCCCCCGCACGCTGCCACAGATCAGGACACTCCCCACCGCACAGGCGCCCACCGGGCAGCGAGGTGTCGGTCTGGCCGCGCTTGGCACGCACGCAGTACTCCCAGCGCACGTCGGCGTCCTGCACGTAGCGCGCCAGGTCCTGGAACAGCTGGCGGAAGGACATGTGCGCGGCGCGGTGGATGGTGTAGTAGAGCAACGCGGCGCGCCACAGGAAGGGCTGCTTGCGGAACAGCACACTGTGCAGGCTGGCCAGGCCCTCCTCGGTGGGGTTCGCTGGCCGCAGCCCATACTGCAGCCGGCCCTCGGCGCTGTGCCACGGCTGCCGCGCGTTGTTCACGCCCCGCAGGTAGTGGGTACCTGTGGGGTGGGCGAGGGAGAGGCTGCGCTGGGCCGCGCATCCAAGGGACCCTCCTGCCCGGCCTGGGTCCTGGTCCACCCAGCTGGACCTCTAGCTGGCGACCCACATATCCTCATGCCTCTAAACTCAGGCTCTTACACAAGTCCCCTCCACCCCAAACTCATACTCACCCAACCCCAGGCAGCCTGAAGACTCTCCTCAGGTGAACTCACACCCAAGGATCCAGAGTCTCACATACATGAACCCTCCCTCACCCGTCCAGGGCTACACACACACACACGAACTCTCCCAAACTCACACCGCCCCCTAAGCCCCCAGAGAGGTGCAGGAACTCACACACTACCCCAGCCCCACATCCTGCATGCCCATATCATGCTGATGTCCCCAGCAAAAACCACCTTTTGCCCAGAGCAACAGGATTCTTGAGGAGGAGGGACAGACAGAAAAGAATAGTAATTAGTGTCCCATGCTCGTTTTTCCAGCCTGGCCCTATCCCCTCCTAAACCCAGCTGTGTGTGTCTTCAGCTAATTCCATTCCCAGGATCCGAACTTCCACCCACCGGGGAGGGCCTGCATGTTGGCTGGGCTTGTGGGACCCTTAGGGCTCTCCCTCTGGCTTGTCTGGGCCTCAGCAGTCTTGCCCCACTGTCAAGGGAAATCATAGAGGAAGGAGAGGGAGGAAAAGATACCCAGAAGGAACAAGAAATGAGGGTGAGCCCAGAGAGTGGGCTGGCATGTTCTGGCCTATGTCTGTGAGCCAGAGGAAGGAGGTAGCTGCTCATGAAGGGAAGGGGCCCATCCTCCGGAGGGAAGGGGAAGAAAGAGAGGGGGTGGGGTTACTGGAGACCCTCACTTCCCCGCCTTGTCCCAGCCCCCTCTCACCCCTACCCGCCCACCCGCCTACCCACACCCTGACCTATCTCGTGCCGCAGCATGCCCTCCAACCAATACTGGCGGGCTCCAGTCAGGTTGATGGCCAATGTTGGTCGGCTGTTCTCCACCATCATCACTGCCTGGGACAGCAGGTCCTCACTCAGCTGCACCACAACCTGCAGGCGGCAGAGCCCTGAGCCATGGCCACCAGCCCAGGGGCCAGTGTGCAGGCGGACCCACTGATGCCACAAGGCAGCCAGGCTGGACACTTGGCCACAACACCCACCCTTCCCCACCTCTGCTTGGAGCCAGCTCCCACCTTACTGGGGCAGGGGCAGGGCTTGCCCGAGGTCACTAGCTCCATCAGTGTAGAGCTGGGCCTGGCATTGCCCACTCAGCAGCCTGGTTTGGAGCATGTGGAAAAGGGGCCTCGCAGGCAGGGCGAACTCACCTCCCCAGCGCAGCCCTCCTTCTGCATGTATTTGCGCACAATGGACCAGATCTGGCACTTGGTCAGCAGCTGGCCCCCAGTCGCAGCCTCAAAGTGTTCATAGGTACCAAACTTCTCCAGGACAGCCTCAATGATGCCAACTGCCTGCACAAAGGGCCACGGTGGCAGGTCAGGCCAGGCCTCTCAGGTGGTAGGGCCAGCGTGAGGTGGGCAGTCTGGACTGACCTGATGGAGGAACTGTCCAGAGGCCTCACAGTACTTCTCCAGCACAGCCGTAGGCATGGGCTCCTGGTACTCGAACTGTGGGTTGTAGGTGTAATGGGACTGGAAGAACTTGTCCCGCTCACGGTCCATGTTGGTTGGCCGCAGAGCCACCAACATGCAGGGGCTCTTGCTGGCACCACGGCCTGCATCCTTTCGAGTCTTCGCAATGTGAGGCAGGGAGGCCGCGGGCCGCAGGGTGCCCCCACCTGGGGCCCGTCCCCGTCCAGGTGGCACCCGACCCTGGCTGCTGCCCCCCCGCCGGCCAATACTGTTTACGGTGTAGGTGCTCTCACTGCGACGCATGTGGCCACGGTGGCCCAAGTGCAGCTCTGAGAAGGGCTGCAGCACAGGCCGGGGCCGCAGGGCTGAGCGGACTGAGAGAGCCAGGGGCAAGGCCAGGGACCGAGGCCAGGGGTACAGTTCTGTCCCATCTCGGTCTGAGGGCCTCAGCCTACGGCCCAAGGATGAGGGACTGGATGGCGGGCTGGGGGGTGCCTGCTCATACACCTGATCCCCTGAGTCCAGCACCATTCTGTCCTGGTGGTCACATCCAGCTGGGTCACTCCAACTCCCCACGCGGTCGACTTCTGGAGACACAGAAAGGCATGTGGAGGCCAGCATGAGTGGGTGTGGCCTGAGGACCAGCAGGCCCTGTGCTCCATCCACACTACCCTTGCTGGGCCTTTGGTGGGCCCAGGACCTGACGCCAGGTTCTAACCTGACCCCTCACCTCCACCCTAGTGTCCATCCCCTCCAGCAGGCTCACCCAAGCAAGCTGGACTGGGGGAAAGCAAGAGGAAGAGTCTCATACACCCAGCTAGATGGTGGCTACTCAAATCCCCTTAGACTGTGAGCTTCTGAGAGCAAGGCCTAAGCCCCTATTCATGATTCTAACCCCTGTGCTCAGTGCCCACCCAGACTGGGAGTTTGATACAGTGTAGCCGCAGCTGCCAGGATGACAGGTGAGGGGGTCTCACTACCTTCTACCTGCCTTCTACCTATGGCATTTTCTCAGTCTCACCCCGCCCCTCCCACCTGGCTCCATCCACTTCCTCCAGCCCATTGGGATTAGGCCTCCGTCAGTTTGAATGCCTGCAGGCCCCTTGCTTATGCTAGTCCCTCCACCTGGAATGCTCTCTCTCCCTGGGCCATCTGCTCAAATCCAAATTAGAATCAGCTTTTGGTGAGCAGAGGGAAACTGCAGCAAATCCAAGCCAATCCCTGGTCTGTCCCCTAGAGTCATCTTCCTAGTGGTCATCCAAGGCCAGTGTCGGGACACTCACCCCTGACTCTATACCAGGGCTCAGTCCAACCCAGTCTCTCCCCAGAGACTGACTGAAGGCTCCAGCCTCCAAACTCTCCTGCCTGCTCAGGGACACAAGTCCAGCATTTCTCTCCTTTCCTACATCTCCTGCACCATCAATCTCTTCCTCTCTACTGGATTCTTCCCATCAGTATAAACACATGTTGTTATTTCTCCATCTTAAAAAAACAAAACAAAACCCTCACTTGGCCCCACACGCTTCCAGCTCCACTGCATCTCCCTCCAGCGGTTTCCTAGGGCAACACAACACCTCAAGTCGTCTATACTCAAGTCTCCAATCCCTTCTTTCCTGTTCTCTCTTCAATTTCACGACAAGTGGGGGCTTTTGTCCCCCACTCTCTATCAAAACTGATCTGACCAAGGTCACCAATGATCTTCATATTGACCAGCAGAATTTGACAAAGTTAATGACTTCATCTTGGCTTGGCCATGTTCTCCACTTGGTTCCCAAATACACTGGAACATGGTTCTCCCACCTCACTGGCTGTTTGTTCTTGGTCTTACTTGCTGGTAATCCCTATCTTTCTGACCTCGTGACACTGTAATGTCCAGAACTTGGAGAATTCTCTCCTCTTCTCCGTTTATGCTCACTCCCTAGGTGATCTCATCCACTCTCGTGGTTTTAAATATGTCAGCCCAAACTTCTTCCGTGAACTTCAGACTAGTGTTGCCAGTTCTCCATTCAACATCTTTACTTGAACGTCTAACAGGTATCAAACTGAACATGTCCCCCGTCTGGACTGCTTTCCCCTCATATAACTGCAGGGGTCACTCTCACTTTCCTCAGATTTCTGTACAAATATCTTGTTAGAAAAGCCTCCCTAACACACCCTCTATAAAATAAACCTACCCTAGACGCTCTCCACCACAACCTCCCCTTCTCCACAATATTGTCCTATGATGCAGTTATCACCATCTGAAGTACAGTACGAGTTGAGCATTATCTGTTTTCTCCTTTTAAGTGTTCCCAGCTGTGTCCCCAGAACAGGTGCTTAATAAAGGAATGAAACCAAGAGCCCTTGTCCTTCTCAGAACTGGAATCATACCTTCCCTGCACTTTGCTTCCCCATCTAGTTCTGATCCCCTCCCGCTCCTCCCGGC
Organism: Mesoplodon bidens; assembly: GCF_964165515.1. NCBI lineage: Eukaryota > Metazoa > Chordata > Mammalia > Artiodactyla > Ziphiidae > Mesoplodon > Mesoplodon bidens. The sequence goes on along the minus strand of NC_138175.1, from coordinate 19,979,881 downwards.
ACTCTGCCTAGTGACAAGCTGCTGGAAAAGATTTCAGGCCTCAGGCTTCCCTCCCCTCAACTAACTATACACTTTTCTGGATTCCTCACTGGTCTCCGGGCCTCTGCTTGTACTAATTCCTTTCATCTCCACTTCTTTCATTTGACCTACCTCTTTGCAATTACCAGAATATGCTTGTTTCTTTCATGTCTCAGGTCCTTCTGCCAAGAATGCCCTCCCAATGTCTCCCCGTGGCAAACTCCTTAACCATTCTTCAGGACTTGGTTTAGGCTTCATTTCCTCCGGGAAGCCTTCCCAGCGTCTTAGAGGTTCCCAGTGCCCAGGCGGCTTCTTTACCATCCTAGGCTGTCACTGTTGGAGCCTAGGCCCGTGTCCCCCCATCATACCCTGAACTCCCTGAGGGCAGGGACGGTTCTGATTCACCCCCATGACCAAAGTAGCCAGCTCTAGATGCAGACTGAATGAAAGATGGTTGTGGGAGGAGCCCAGGCTGAAGGCGGAGTCTGGTGATAAATGAGAGGGTGTGGCCTGCGCCAATAAGAAACTCCGGGAGAGGATAACGTGGAAGAGGAGCCAATGGGGACTGGGAGATCGAGGAGGGGCGTGACCTCCAGCCAATAAGAGGCGGGGGATGGGGCAAAGGGAGTGCCCAATGGAGGGCGGGGCCGGAGGACAATGGAGCGGGGTTCCCTGGTAGATGAGGAGGGGTCGCATCGAACGCCTTCTCGGCCTCTCGGGGGTGGGGGGATTCCGTCCGCGTGCCGCGCCCCCACCTGTTCAATCCTCTTCTCGCCGCCGCCGTTCCCGCTCCGCAACCCCGGCCGCCGGCTGCCCAGCCCTCGGGAGCAGACCCTGGTGACGCACGCACTCGGGCGCGCGCACGCTCAGACGAAGGCGCGCGGATCACGTCAATCTCCGCGGCCTCAAGCGCCCGAGGACATGGCTGGGGGTGGGGCCAGGCAGAGCAGGAGGGGGTCCGCCATCGGGTCACGCCCCTGGGTGGGGTGTTGTCTTAAGCCCGCCCCCTCCGCCTCCGTAGTTGGACTCAGCAGTCGCGCGGGAGACGCGAGCTCGCTGCCGGTGCACGGACACGTGGGGATGTAGTCCGCAAACAGCGGCGGAAGCCCGGGTGCTTGGGAAAGCAGCCCATATACAGGTCTGATGCCGGGATAGGTGGGGCGCAGACGTATTTCAGAACTGGAGACAGGATGCCTTAGGTATGTCACTGCACTTGGAACCCCTGACCTTCGCGGGGACTTTTATTTCTATCCCCCCTTCTCCAACGCACAAAATTCAGGCGTACGGGAGCCGTGGCTTTATTCTGCGGACAGCCGGGGGTCAGGCACAGGACCCCGAGGGGAGGCAGGAGGACAGCGGGGGTGCAGGTGCTGGCACGAGGCTGAAGAGTGCGCGTCCACCCGCTGGGGGCGAGGGCTGCGGGCCGGCCTGCAGAGAGCTGAGTGCGGCCAGGCGCTGCTCTCGGGACACGTCCCCGCGCAGGTCCAAGAGGGCGGAGACGTGATCCTCGCTATGGAGTACAGGTGCGTCAGCCCCGCCCAGCCCCCCCGGGTCCCTCCTCCCTTCCCGGCCCGTCTTCGCACCTCACGTCGGGAAATTGTTGCCGCAAGCCTGCCACCTCGAGACCAAGCAGCGTGGGGTCGCGGAGGTTCAGCAGCTCCCTCAAGGCGAGCAGCACTGGCGCGCACTGAACGCTCTCCTCCAGGCCCTGAACACGTCGGGGTTGGTCTCTCTCCAGCCCTCGGGCCCCTACCCAACCACTGAGACTCCCGCCCATCTGCTCACCCAGATTCTCACCAAACCGAGGAAAAGCTCCCGAAGCTGGGCGGCATCGTGCCGCAGGCGCTCGGCCGCCTGGGTCCGCTCGTCAGCACCGCGGCACACTAGGCGGCCTTGCATCAGCGCACGTAGGTACTGTAGCACCACGGTACGCTCCGCCTCGGCCAGCAGCAGCTGCGGGGAGCACGATCAAATGGTTCCAGGACGCTTTTCCCATGGGCGCTTTCCCCCCTCCCCAGCCTTCCCCCGCAAACGCACCTGGACCGCAGGATCCCGCACGTGTCGGAAGTCCTGGCAGAAGCTCGCGGTCCGCTCGCACACGTCATCCAGCAGCTCTGGGCTCGACAGCCACCGGCGAGAGGGCAGAGCCGCGAATAGGGGCTGGAGCGGAGGTCAGAGACGCGGCTGGAGGGACGATTCAGATCCGGCATTCCCCGCAGAGACCCCCATGCATACGCTGTATCTCCTTCTCCCACCCCCATCTCCATCTGAAGCCTCACCTGTAGCTCCGCCAGCAGCGCCTCCAACACCAGGCGGCAGATCCTCCTCTGCAACTCGTCCAGCGCTGCCTCCACCGGAGCCAAGGCCCCTGGAGCCACCCAGTCGGGCTGCAGGACGGACACGGAGGAGCTGGACCGACCAAAAGTACGGCTTCAGGACCAAGGCCAAGGCCCGAGAGGCCCTTCGTTGTCTAGCCACTCGGGCGCCACCTAGTGGCGCACGTGTGTTCCGTGAGGGGGGCAAGAAGGGCGGCGCCCTGCCCTTCTGGAAGTCTGGGCCGTGGATTGAGGATGGGAGTGGTGGGCTCAGCGAGCTAGAAGGGACACAGGCCAGCTGGACCTGCCTCTAATTCGCGGTGTGACCTTGAGCAAGTCACGTCTTTCAGTTTCTGTTTCGGTAAGGGGAGAGAGTTAATCCCAGTCAGGAGGGAGTCAAAATCATCGTTAATTTGTTTGTCCTCTCTTCCCCCACCCCAAGAACATAAGACCCAAGAGGAAGGGAATGTTTTTGTTTTATTCACAGCTGTAATGCCAGACATAACCTGGCACAGAGTAGGGCCTTGATAAATATTTGTTGAATGAATGAATAATTGACACTATGTGCCAGGTACTGTGGTAGGTACATTTTATCTGTTATCTCATGTGATTCTCAGAATGTCCCATATACTACTGATGACAAAAGCAAGATTCAGAAAGATTAGGTAACTGGCCCAAGGTCACACAGCTAGTAATTAGTAGAACTAGGATAGGAACCCCAGGGCTATGTGAGTCCAAAATTCCTAAAGGCCTAGTGTGAGCTGGGTCCATACCTAATAGGTGTTCAGTCAGGGGTTAGTGAAGGTGGGGCTCGGCGGGGGCCTCCTGGTACCTGAGTGCTGACTGGTGGTTGAGGGTAGCCAGTAGGTAGGGCACGTAATGAGGGGCCGTTGCTTCCCCCCTGAGGTGGTCTCGGGAGAATCGGATCAGAGCATCACTGAAGCTGCAAAGGGCAGAGGTGGCTCCTGTATCTGCTGTCACTGCAACCCCAGTCCTTGGTACTCTGGCCCCACCTCCAAGATACCCAAGGCCCTGTTTGGAAGGAGCCCTTTTCCACAGGTGTGTCTTATCACTCAGAGCCCCTTAGCGCTGCCCCAGGATCAGGGCCAGGGGTTGGGAGTGGGTCAGTGCCTTGGCAGACCTCCTCAGGAATGCGCTCAGTTCTGACAGTGCCATGCCATGCACCCGCCGCTGCAGTGACTCACTGACCATTCTGGTCACGCGAATGTTCTCTTCCAGGATCTACAGGCAGGGATGGGCAGCCATCAGCAGAGTCCTAGTCCTGCCCTCCTTCCCTTTCCCTATGAGAGCTGCCCCCCTGCCTTGCCACTTTTCACCCACCTGCAGCACAATGGCTGGCATTGGTGAGTGGTAGAAGCCAGATGGGTCTGTGTCAGGCTCCTGCTCTCGGCCCCACTCAGCTACATCCCCGTCCAGTGCCTTCTGCAGCCACTGGGCCACACTTGACTGGGGAAAGGGGCAAGGTGCAGCAGTATGTAGCAGGGCACTGACACTGCTAGAGACAGGTGGACATGCGACTCCACAGATACAGGCCCACAGCTGGTGGCAGAGCTGCTCTGAACCCGGGCCCCAACTACTCACCTGGACTTTGGCCACAAATATTGCCTCCAACTGCTCAATGTTCTCCAGGGTCAGGAGGGGCTCCAGGTCAGACACATCAGCCTCGGGCCCTAATTCCAGGCTCCCCATCATTTCTGGCCTGGACATGGGTAGCCCAGTGTTACCTTGAGCCTCCAGCCTTTGATGCACCCACTTCCCATTGCCCCAGGGACACTGACCCCAGGTACACATGCAGTGCCCAATGCAGCAAGGTGAAGGCGTCGGCAGCTTCTAGCTGAGGCCCTTCCAGGAGTTGCTGCAGGCAGCGGCGCAGGCCGCTGTGCAGGGTGTGGGCCCACAGCTGGACCACGTTGTAGTGTGGTGGGCAGCAGGGTGCTACCAGTGCCTCAGCCGCGGCCAACTCTGCTGGTAGAGCCACCCGCAGAGCCTCCAGCCACTCTGCTAGTGCCCCTGGCCCAGGCTGCAGAGGTGTCCCAAAGTGGACCTGCTCCAAGCCCTCCTGTAGTGCCCGCAGACAGCGCTGCCGCCAGTCCCGGGCGGCCTGCTCCAGGGAGGTTGTGCGCCCAGCGTCCACTTCAGCCACACGCATAGCAGCCACCAGCAGGGCTGGATCCTCCCGTGCCAGCCGCCCGGCAGCCCCTGCAGCTGCCTCCACAGCCTGGCCCAGAGCCTCAGCCAGAGAGCCCAGCCCCTCGAACAGTGGCAACTCCAGGCCCCCGAGAGGTGCCCATGTCTCCTCTTGCAGCTGCTCCAGTTCCCGAAGGCTCACGTATGCCTCCAAGAGCCGCTGGGCATCAATCAGGGTCTGTGTGTGGGCCAATGCAGCAGGCACTAAGCGGGGAGAAGAGGCAGCCCTGGGTCTCAGCCTTCCCACCTGTGCAGTGGGTATAGCAGTAGATGCTGAGGCCCTGGGGCTGGGGTGATGTGTAAAATATTTAATTATCAGTACAGTAGAGCATTGGTCAATCTGAAACGACCCAGGGAAGGGCCTACATGGTGGGCCAGGGGTAAACCCTTGAGCTGATGGAAAATGAGGAAGTCAGGGATCTTGGAGGGAAGGCAGGGAGGAACTGGGAGGGCCATGCCAGTGGCTATTCATCCACCCCGTTAGGGAAATATTTTCGTAAATTAACAGCCAGGCTGGCCAGAGCCACTTGGTGTCAGTCCTGACTCAGACATCCCATGCTTGGGAACCCCAGAATGAACTAATATGCACCCTTTCTTCATATGGCATTTGAAGCCTGAGTTACTCTCTGGGAGGTCGCCCACGTGTCCATCCACGCAATCTCCCACTGGCGCCCCAGGCCCTTGATCAGTGATGGTGGTTTTTGACTACCTGTCGGAGGACTGCGGCCTAGGGCCCTACACACTCACCAGCTCGCAGCCGGGGCAGCAGCTGAGACATGGCCTGCAGTTGCTTGTGTTGCACAACCTGCTCCCGCAGGGGTTCTAGGGTCTGTGCAACCTCAGCCATACCCCAGAGCAACCCATGAGCCTGGCCCAGGGCTTCGCGGACTCCCTGCACGGCCTCAAGGGCCCAGGCCAGCTGCCGCACACCGGTCTTCACACCCTCCAGGTATGACTGCACCACCGACTGTGGGAGGGAGGCAGCCAGTGAGGCCTGGCCAGACCTGCAGCCCGCCCTCAGCACTCCTACCTCCTGCCTGATGCCCACCTTGATGCGTGCTTCCAGGGAACAGGTACGCTGCACCTCGCGGCTACGGTACTGGCCGAGCCTGGCCAGCTGCTCTGGCCGGTAGAAGATGCCCGAGGCCCACTTGAGTGCTGCACCCCGGGCCAGCTGCTCCGCCCTCTCCTGCTCCGGCCACTCAGGCCCTGGGCAGGAAGAGCCTGGGCAGCCGCGTCAGTTGGGCAGGGCCTGCAGGAAGTGGCTGCCACATCTGCTCCCCTTCCTACCCCTCGGCCTGTCCCCCAGGGCAGTCCACTCCTCTCCCTGCCCTCCCTATAGAGCTCCAGCCAGACCTGGCAGGGAGGACCAACCCCACCATCCCCATCTTTCTTGCCACCATCCCCCCCTCAGCCCACCCAGAAGGACTCATACCAGGGGGAAGTGCAGGCTGCATTTTGTCCCTGGCTGCTGAGTCCATGGCTGGAGGAGCCGGAGCGGAGGTAGGAATGGGGGCGAAGGTCCAGGTTAGAGCAAGTAGAGTGGGAACTCCTCTGAGCTGCAGCCTCCTCTAGGCCCCGCTGAGAAGGAGGAGGAAGGTTCTTGCCCAGCCCCCTCAGGAAATGAGAGGGAGGTGGGTGTGCTGGGAAGGAACCTGAGACACCTTTGCCTGCCGGGTTTCTCATTTTTGCCCCTCAGATGCAAGTGAAACAGGGTAGGCATGGGCCTCCACTGGACACGGCTCCTGCTCTGAGTTGCAGAGGACAGTTTGATATGGAACTCACCAGGCTTGGCCAGGCGTCCAGTTCTCCCTCCTCCACAGATAGCCTTGGCCTTGAGGATGGCCCTCTCCCCTGGCCCTCTTGGCAGAGCTGGGTACTCCCACCACTGGCTCATGAGACCCACACCTCAGCGTGCAGCAAGAGACTTCCTCTCCCCAAGGAAGGCTCTGTCCCACCTCTCTGCCCAGGAGCTCCCTCCTCCCTCCAAGGTCCCCCCCTCTCCAAGGCCACATGCAGAAAGGAAGGAAGCTGAGTCTCTGGCACTTTATTCCCAACAGGAAAGAGCATCTGCACTGTGGGACAGAGTGGGGAGGGCCGGGCGCCACTTCCTTGGGGGGAGGGGGCGTGTACTCCCTGTGATCATTGAGACTTGAGCAGCCTATGCAGGATCTGTTGTGCTCAGGACACAGACATGAACTAGATGGCCCCAACCTGGGTGGAGAGCGAAGCGTGCAAATATGGGTGCAGACAACATCACAGTGTGACAACTGTGTTGACGGGCCCTTCAGAGGTGGGTGTGCCTCTGCACAGGAGCAGGAGACCACAGGCTGTTGTGAAGACGGTGTGTGGTAGGTGATGGCAGAGACGGGTGGAAGGGCTATGAAAGCTATGTTTGTCTTGGGAGTTAAAGGGAGCCATGGAAGGGACTACTAGGTAGTAATAATGTAGTGGACACTGGCTACTACCCGAATCCACCCTTCAAGACAAAGATACTTGTTCCCCCAGCTGCCAGAAATGTAGTCTGCTGAGGTCTCACAGCTGAGTCTCTCAGTCAATGTTAGGGTATAAAGGCCAGGTACCCTTGCCTTGGAAGGCCTTGGAAGAGTCACCCCAGTTTCAGAGCTCCGAGTAGGATGGGCCAAGTTCTCTGTTTTAAAGATTTTTTTGAAACATAAATTTACTTATTTTATTTATTTATTTTTTTTGCGGTACGTGGGCCTCTCACTGTTGTGGCTTCTCCCGTTGCGGAGCACAGGCTCCGGACGCGAAGGCTCAGTGGCCATGGCTCACGGGCCCAGTGGCTCCACAGCATGTGGGATCTTCCCGGACCGGGGCACGAACCCGTGTCCCCTGCATCGGTAGGCGGACTCTCAACCACTGCGCCACCAGGGAAGCCCAAGATATTTTTGATGTGGACCATTTTTAAAGTCTCTATTGAATTTGTTACAATATTGCTTCTGTTTTACGTTTTGGTATTTTGGCCGTGAGGCATGTGGGATCTTAGCTCCCTGACCAGGGATCGAACCCGCACCCCCTGCATTGGAAGGCGAAGTCTTAACCACTGGACGGCCAGGGAAGTCTCTGAGGCCTCTATTTTAACTGCATCGCAGTTTAATTCTCCTCTCTGCGCAATTCTGCCTGTCTTACTCCCTTACAAGTGTGGCTTCTCAGTAAACTTCTTGCAGGCACATCCCTGTTTCCCAAAGAACTTGACCTAAAGTAAACAATAATAAATAATGACAATGTTAAAAATAATGAAACGATACTAGCAAACACACAGTCCTCCCACATGCCAGGAACAGCTCTAAGCGCTTTACATATATTTACACATAGGTAAACATGTTTGCACTGGTTGAAAAGTGGTTATAATTCCATGGCCTCTGAGCACTGCAGTGTGGAGATAAGAGAAAGATGAGGCTGGGATCAGGGAAAGAGAGTGGGGATGGAGACAAGTGGACAAGCTAGATGTAATTAGTGCTTGCTGTTTGGCAGGAAGTGAAGGACAGGAATAGGATGGGTGATCCCAAGACAGTGGGGCAGCCTTTAGGAGCAGGTTTGGGGAAACACATTGGGTTCATCAGGCAGCACAGTCTCCTCTCCTGAGATGAGGGTTGGGGTAGAGTTAGTGGAGTTGGGGCAGGTTGGCCAGCCCGTAAGGTTCCAGTGGCTCCTCCTTCCCTGCTGCCGGGGCTGCCCAAAGACTTCTTCCACATCCTTCCTCAACAACGCTGGTCTCCGGGGATCCTGGGGGTTATTTTCGTCCTCTTCGGCGGTTGGACAATTGTTGATGGTCCCCGAAGTTTTTCGGCTGTGTTCGTAGAGATGAATTGTGCTGGATTCCCTGGGAGGGCGCGGAGCGGAAGCGGAAGCAGCGATGCTGGCGCCGGCGGCCTGGAGGCCAGGAACGGAAGCGGAAGTGGCGGCGGCGCCGGCCTGGCCTGGCCTGGCTGAGGGGAGGTGGCGGCAGGGCGCTATGGCGGAGGCCGGGCCACAGGCGCCGCCGCCCCCGGGCACCCCAAGCCGGCACGAGAAGAGTTTGGGACTTCTCACTACCAAGTTCGTGTCGCTTCTGCAGGAGGCAAAGGACGGCGTGCTTGACCTCAAGCTGGTGAGGCCCGGGCTAAGGGGCGACAGGGGGGATGGTGGACCAGGCCTGGGCCGGTAGCGGGAACCCTCGGGGCGGCCCAGCTGAGCCCTCAGAGCAGGCCGCCATCCATGTGCTTTCTCACAGGAGGGAGGCCGGGAGCTGTTTCATTCATTCGGCCGAGGCCATTGGGCGTCAGCTATGTGCCAGGCTTGGGGCTGCAGGTGTTGGTCCTCGTGGCCCTCCCCGGCAGGTGTGGGGAGGAGAACATCAGAACATCAGCTCAGGCTGCGCCAGGCCTCTTCCCGCCCCACAGTCCCGAGCTGCTGTAGTGCCTGGGAGGAGGGTTGGAATCAAGGCCACCCCCTTTTCAGACTACTCCAGACTAAGTCTCACCTGAGAGTGGGGCTGAGCATTCCCCACTCTCTTCTGCCTGCCAGGCAGCTGACACCCTAGCTGTTCGCCAGAAGCGGCGGATTTATGACATTACTAACGTGCTGGAAGGTATCGGGCTGATCGAGAAAAAATCCAAGAATAGCATCCAGTGGAAGTGAGTGGGGGCACCAGGGAGGGCAACGGGATCTCCTACCCAGAAGCGTCAGGGGTGTGGGGTGGAGGGTGCAAGAGAGAGCAGGGGCCGTGGGACCCGGAGTTCTTGGCAGCCCCTCTCAGCTCCACTCCCCGGGCTCAGGGGCGTGGGGCCTGGCTGCAATACCCGGGAGATCGCGGACAAGCTGATTGAGCTCAAGGCAGAGATCGAGGAGCTGCAGCAGCGAGAGCAAGAACTAGACCAGCACAAGGTGTGGGTGCAGCAGAGCATCCGGAACGTCACAGAGGACGTGCAGAACAGCTGATATCCTCCTGGCAGTCCCTGCTCCAGGGGAGTGGGCGAGGGGCCCTCTAGTCTAGCTGGGTTTGCTTGTGGTCCCCTAGTCCCTATCCCTCTGGGGAGGGTGGTCCTACAGCTCCTGGCCAGGTTCCAGCCTCAGGCTCCCTCCTCAGAGCCTCTCGCCCACCAGTCTTGGACTGTGATCCCTCCCCATGTAGACCCCAGGCCTCAGGACTTTCTTTGAGAGCATATATGTCAGACCTCCGCTGGAGAGCTGGGTCTTCTCTGTGGTCAGCCATCTGTCGCTACGGGCAGGGCATCAGCCGTTCTCCTTAACCCCCACACCTTGGCCTACGTGACTCATGAGGACATCTGCAGATGCTTTGCTGGTGAGCACAGCCTGGGTTGGGGGAGATGGGTGTGGGGATGGGTTGAGCCACAGCCCTGAGCAGTGGACTCAGTGCCCAAGAGATTCCTGTCTCTTAAGAGGGTTCCTGGGGCCTGCCCAAAGAACAACCAGACAGGGTAAGTCCTGGGTTTAAAGGTCACTGGGACCCTATGGAGGCTAACCATACTGAGAGGGTACAAGAATCCTGGGCTGGGTCCCTGGGTCAACCCCTGCCTACATCGTGCCCTAGGTTTGGCTTCTCACGTGTGGCAGAAGCATACAAGGGAGAACGTGTGTTTGCATGTTCATGTATGCTTGTATGCAGGGGGCAATGGTGCCCACTTCCAACCTACAGTTAGTTTAGTTGCCTTGTAGGTACAGGAACTGTTTCTTGTTCATCTTGCATCTCCCAGCCTGGTTCTGGAGAAGGAATGTTGGCCTTGGCTAGAACATCTACGCTTGGGGAGCAGCCCCGTCAATCAAGTGAGGTGCCCATGGCCAGCAATCTTTTGCTCCATGTGTCTGAACCCAGATTTTCTGGTTACTGACCCCTGGGCTTTTAGGAGGAGAAAAGCTTTAGTTCTCTGCCCCAGCCTACTGTCCAGCCCCTCAGAGACCATGATCTCCGTCCTTGCTCTAAGGGATGGGCACCCCATTCTCAGTTCAGATTGAGCCCGTGGGCCTTGATCCATCCTCCTTGTCATCCTAGGAGACACCCTCCTTGCCATCCGGGCCCCGTCGGGCACCAGCCTGGAGGTGCCCATCCCAGAGGTGGGTGCTCAGCCCAGCCATGCGGGGTTGGTTGAGGGCGGGTGCTGGCTGTGGAGCCCGATAAGTCCCGGGTGGGGCAGGTAGGGGGAGGCCTGGGGTTTGAGGTTATCTAGGAGAACGGGCAGCCTAGGGTGGGAGAGGACACTGGCCCTTGCCCAGGGTCAGGCAGGAACCGAGCCGGCTTCCAATTCCACCTGTCCTCCACCCCACACCCTCACTGGTAGGGCCTCAATGGGCAGAAGAAGTACCAGATTCACCTGAAGAGCGTAAGTGGCCCCATCGAGGTGCTGCTGGTGAACAAGGAGGCATGGAGCTCACCACCTGTGGCGGTGCCTGTGCCGCCACCCGAAGATCTGCTCCAGAGCCCACCTGCTGTCTCTACCCCTCCGCCTCTGCCCAAGCCTGCTCTGGTCCCGCCCCAGGATGCCTCACGCCCAAGCAGTCCCCAGGTGACCACCCCCAACCCTGTTCCCGGCAGCACCGAAGCCCAGGGGGTGGCCGGTCCAGCCGCTGAGCTCACAGGTGAGGCACAATGGCCATGTGGTGATGGGGTGATTTCTGGGGCCCAAGAGGCAATACCTCTGTATGATGGAATGCCGTACTCAGAGTGGAAGGGACCCTGTGGGGTTCTTTCTCCTGCTCCCCCATCCCGCAGGCCTCTCCTTGCTAGTGCAGCGAATGGCCCTTGTTAACAGGGAAGTTCTGACTGTGTGAAGGGGCATTAGTGGTGGCAGTTTTCCCCCAGATCCGCCAGTGTCATACTTGCCCTGGCAGCCCCTCTTGAAGTGTGGTCACGGTGGCCATGTCCGTGAGTCTCCCTCCTGCAGGCTTCGTGCCCCTGTCTCCTTCGGTGACTAATTTTCACGTTACCTTTTGGGGAGTGATGGGCAGTGCCTAACTTTCCTTGGGCCTAGGAACTAGGGCGCTAATCATCCTGGCTGTGGCTTCTAGCACGGTCAGCTTCAATACCCTGCTTCCTGTCCCCAAGTGACTGGGTTTGGGGGATGTGGTTGCAGTGAGTGCTGGCCCTGGAACCGATAACAAGGACGGTGGTGAGCTCAGCTCCCTCCCGCTAGGCCTGACAGCGCTGGACACCCGGCCGCTGCAGTCCTCTGCCCTGTTGGACAGCAGCAGCAGCAGCAGCAGCAATAGCAGTTCATCCGGACCCAACCCTTCTACCTCCTTTGAGCCCATCAAGGCAGACCCCACAGGTGGTGAGTACTTGTCCCCTTGGCAGCAGTGAGAACCCAGCCTCAGACAGTCCTAGGTCAGAAACAGAGTTGGGCTTGGAACCCAACTCTCCTATCTCCTCAGCCGAAGCTGGCCAGCCCCCTGCCATTAACCAGAGCTCTGCCAGCCAAGGTGAGGAGCCTGGCCTCTGGCTTGGTGCTGGTGCCCCTTTGCCCCCTTCTTGGGCTGACACAGAACTCCCTGGCCCTCCCTCAAGCCCTGCCTGCCACCCTTGGACCCCGGTCTCAGGAAGGTGTGAACGCTCTCCTGGGGAACGGGCTGTGGTATGGCCCTCAGGCTCCAAAGGTGGGCAGTATGTTCTTAGGAGAGGTGGTGTCATCTGCCTGGTATCTCCTCTCCGTCTTGTGACTTGAGTGTTTGCTTTTTCCAGGACTCATTCTCCTCGACCCTCGAGCACTGCTAAGTCTCTCCTCGTTAAATGACACTTCATCGCCTGTGTCTCTCTCCTTCCCTATATCCTCTGTGTTTGGACTCCTTGAAAAAGTCATCTCCACTCTACTCCATATCCTGGTCCCCTAGTCAGCCTTCAGGTTGCGGCAGTCAGGACCCCCGCCCCCCACCCCATGCTACACCAGTGCTACTCTTGATGAGTTGCCCGGCTCCAACAGCTCCGGCAGGTTTCTAGGCCGATTTGCTCTGGTGCTCTCTTGCTCTGTGTTGATGCTCTTTTTTCTCCTTTGGCATTAACGATGTCAGCTCTTGCCTCTTCTCCCTTAATTGGCTGCTGCTTCTGACCTCTCCCTGGCATTCCTTTAAACCTGGCTTCCCAGATCTCTGGCTCATTCCACACCTGTGGAGGGCCCCAGTTCTGGGTAGATGAATCCCAGCCTCCATCTTGCCTAGGCCTTTTGCCTGAACTTTACCTCTTGTGTCCACGTGCCTTCCTCTGCACATCCAGTGGGCACTTCATTCCCATGTGTCCTCAACTGAAACTTGGATTTCCACCTTTGTGCCTACCCGACCACTGGCCCTAGTCACCCAGGCCTGACACCTGGGTGTCAACTCCAGCTCTATCTCCTTCTCCCTCCTTCTCCTGCTCCCCACCCCACATCAGCTTAGTGAGTTCTCTTGTAGACAGCCCCCATGGATGGCCTCATCTATCCTAACACTCAGGATCACTGCTAGCCACCTCTCTCCTGAGTTCTTCAGCATCTTCTTTACCCCGACTGACAAGAATCTGTTTGAAACACAGCCTGACTGGCATTTCTCTGTTTACAAAAGTACCTTTAACAGCTCCCAAAGGTCTGCTAGATAAAACCAGAGCCCCTAACCCTGGCATATGAAATCCCTCGTGATCCAGCTCCAGCACTCCTTTCCTCTGTTTCCCATGTGTGTCCTCCTGGTTAGACATTTGTAGCAGTGTCATCACCCTGTAGCACTATCCCCTATTTGAGAGTGCCTCTTCCTCTGCCAGGTGACCTGGCCTGGGCTGTGGTCTCTGAGCCTGGCACCAAGTAGGTGCTTAGCAAGGGCAGGGATGGACAGCACATCCTCTGTCAGACAGGGCATCCTGCATCAGACAGAGCATCCTGCATCAGACAGGGTATATACTCTGAGCCCAGAAGTGGAGAGGGTGTGCTGCCCTTCTGCCGAACCACTGAGTTAGAAGGGCTGTACCGATTACCTCCAGTGGTCCTTTGGCACCGAGGAATTCAGGTCTGGTAGGGGAGACTGGCAGACAGTGCCGGCTTGGTCTGGTGCAGGGCCTACATCTCAGCTGTATGGAGCCCCTGGGTGGGTGATAAAGGATCTGGGGAAGTGGGGGCTAGAGTGGGACCAGGCTGGATCTCTGTGCCCTTGAGCATGGCTTTCTTGTCTTTCAGTTCTGGAGCTCCCCAAAGAGCTGTCAGAAATCTTTGATCCAACTCGAGGTAGGGCTGTGTTCTTCCCTGGGGCTGGGGTGAGGGGCACAGCTCACTGGGTGTTAGGGCCGTTTTCTTGCCCTTCTGAGGACCTTATGGTTGTGCCTGGTACCTGGGCAAAGGGTAAAGTTCCTGATGGGTGGCTGGGTGGTCCCCTTCATGGGCTTTGGTGGGTGGAGAGGCGGGAGCCAGAATGTAACTGAGCTCTCCCTCCATCCCCAGAGTGCATGAGCTCAGAGCTCTTGGAGGAGCTGATGTCCTCAGAAGGTAGGTGGCCCAGGCAGGTGGGGGGTGAGTGTGTGTGGGCAGGGTTTGGGTGGCTGCTGGGTGGAGTCTTGCCCCTGGGGCCTCAGTCTGTTGCTCTCTGCAGTGTTTGCACCCCTCCTCCGCCTTTCTCCACCCCCTGGAGACCACGATTACATCTACAACCTGGATGAGAGTGAAGGTGTCTGTGACCTCTTTGATGTGCCTGTTCTCAACCTCTGACTGACAGGGGCATGCCCTTTGTGGCTGGGACACAGACTGTCTAACCTGGGGGCTGCCTGGGGACCTCCCCCCACCCCACCCCTACACAACTTGAGAGCCGTAGACTCCTGGCTTCCTCAGCCTTCCCTCACTGCACAGTTCTGGCCACAAGTCCCACTCCTGCACCAACACCTGTTCTGTGCTGGGAGAGCAGGGGAAAGGGGCTTAGCCCTCTCCACTGTGGAGCCAAAGTGTTTGCCACTCCTTTCTGGGGGCCTTCCCCTACCTGGTAGCCTCCCCTAGCCCTCCCAGAGTTCAGTTTCAGCTGCCACCCAGTGGCACAGATCCAAGGACCCTCCCTCACCCTCCTAGGGCAGTGCATCCAGCCCCACTGCCCTGTACCTGCCAGCCCCTCCCCCTCCAGGAGGAAGCATGGGGTGGGGCTGGACACTTGCCAGCACCTAGCCTAGTCTCCTTCACTTCTCCCCACGCGGATCACACAGCTCCTTCTGTACCGCTCGTGTGCCCCCTTTCTGCTGGACCCTTGGCCCTGAGAACCTGTTGGGGCAGGCAGGTTGCTAACAGGAGGAATGGAGATCTCTAGCTAGGAATCTGGTCGGGAGAGTCCCTGAGGATTGGCCCGGCCTCCTCCTGCCCCACAGTCCCCCTCTTGTTTATTCATTTATCCTCATTTAGAGCCATTTGCAGAGATTTAGAAAGATTTGCAGTAACGAATGGATTCCTATATAAAGATTATTTTTATACTTTTTGCAACAAAAGGAAATTGTAATATTTGTACAGTGTCCAAATGAATAAAGACCATGCCTAAGGCTGTCTTTGATCTGGTTCTTTCAGGGATCCTCCCTGGGACTGTGCTGGATTGGTGGTGGGAACGGGCGGGTCAACTTTCTGGAAAAGGTGTGGCGGTGCTGACAGCCCGCCCTCCCCACCCCCACCTGCCGCACCTGGGGGCGGGGCGGGGCCCGCCTCTGCGGGGGCGGGGCAGGCACCCTCCTACCCTCCTACCCCCGGGACTCTAACCCGGAACTAGCCTCGGCTCTGGCTCCCTTGGGAAGGCCGCGGCGCCTTGTCGGGAGTGGGAGCCTGGGCTGTCAGTGTGGGCCACGGGAGCCAAGTGTCGGGCAGAGGAACACCTTCGTCCTCAGGGGCCTCAGACCAGGTGTGCCCTCGGCGGGAAGTTGCACATCTGGAAAGTACAGAGGCCCCCCCCTCGGGTAGACGATGGCGCCCCCGCGGAATGTAGTGAAGATCGCCGTCCAGATGCGCGACGCCATCCCGCAGCTCATCCAGCTGGACCAGGTCACCCGGACTGTCTGGCCTCCGTCCACCCCACCACCTACCTCCGGGTCGCCCCTTTCCCCTCGAATAGCCCACCCCCCCTCCCCCAGGCTCCTCCCCAGCTCCCACTCCCATCCGGTGAGTGACTGTTCCACTTGTAGGCGAAACCCCTGGCCGCTGTGCTGAAGGAGGTGTGCGACGCGTGAGTGCGGGTCTGCCGGGGCACGCCGGGTGGCTGGTGGGAGGGCAGGAGGGAGAGGGCGCCCCCTACCCGCCTCGCTGAGCCTCTGCTGCCCACAGGTGGAGCTTGCCTCACTCTGAGCGCTATGCCCTACAGTTTGCTGATGGGCACAGGAGATACATCACTGAGAACGTGAGTCCCCTCCCCGCCCCACATTCCATTCTGTGACCCCTTTAACCCACCTGGCTCTGACTCAGAGTCATCGTCCCACTCTCTGGAACCTGATCTTTCTTTTACTGACTCCCAAATCCTCCCTTATTGACAACCCCAATTAACCAATCCTCAGAGCCCTTCTTGACTTCTCTCCATTTTCTGCCATCTTTTCCAGAACCGCACGGAGATCAAGAATGGCAGCATCCTGTGCCTCAGTACTGCCCCAGTAATGCCCCTCCTGACCCTGCCCTCATTCTGTGCCCCTCTGCTGTGCCTCTTCTCTGCCTGCCACTGGCACCTGGGCCCTAGGTCTGGAGGCCCCAGCCCTAGCCCAGTAGTGCCCCACCTAGTGGACACCCAAGTCCCCACATCCCCAGTTCCCACTCCTTACCTCCTCACCTCTGTTCTTGCTCCCACCCCTGGCAGGACCTTGAGGCTGAGCGGTTGTTGCGTGGGCTGCAGAGCGAGAGTTGTGAAGGGCGCCGGGAAGCCCTTCGGCACCTCGTCCTGCTGGCCCCAGACATGACCTTCACCCGGGAAGTCATCAGCCGTGATGGGCTTCAGAGACTAGGCTCCATCATTGAGGATGGGGACGAGTGAGCACAGGGCTGTGGTGGGTGGTGGACATGGTGGGGCTGGGCGTCCTGGTCTGGTCCTCTCAGCCCCACCTGTCTCCCCAGCCTAGGAGAGGTGCTGGCCCTCGCACTGAGGGCCTTCTTGGAGCTCATGGAGCATGGCGTGGTGTCCTGGGAGACGCTCAGCATCCCCTTTGTTAGGAAGGTGGGTGGGCTTTTCTAGGGGTAACAGGTGGGGGGAGTGGAGTGGTGTCAGGGTCTGGCCTTCCATGGTGCTGAGGTGGTGACAACCCCTGCTCCTCTAAAGGTGGTGTGCTATGTGAACATGAACCTCATGGATGCATCTGTGCAGCCCCTGGCCCTGGGGTTGCTGGAGAGTGTGACCTTGAGCAGCCCTGCCCTGGGCCAGCTGGTCAAGAGTGAGGTGCCACTGGATAGGCTGCTGGTGCACCTACAGGTGTAAGTGTCTGGAGGTGGGGTACAGATGAGTGGAGCGGGGCTGGACCCTGGATGGCCGGCTGAGCCCTCTTCCTGTCTCAGGATGAACCAGCAGCTGCAAACCAAGGCCATGGCGCTGCTGACAGCTTTGCTGCAGGGGGCCAGCGCTGCTGAACGTAAGGTGGGTGTCCAACCAGTGGCTGGACTGGTGGGGGGAGGAGCTGGTGGGCACTGTGCTCCAGTGGGCCTGCAGGATGGGTGCTCATGGTGGGGCTAAATCACCTGAGTCCCCTTCCCACCCACCTCAGCACATGCTTGACTACCTGTGGCAGAGAAACCTTCGCCAGTTCATCTACAAGGTAGGAAGGACCAGGCCAGGCAGACCCTTCCCCACTCCTCTCCTCGTGAGCCCACACTCATACCCGTGAACTGGCTGTTCTCCAGAACATCATCCACAGTGCAGCGCCACTGGGCGACGAGATGGCTCACCATTTGTACGTACTGCAGGCCCTCACGCTCGGGCTGCTGGAGCCACGCATGCGGACACCACTGGACCCCTACAGCCCGGTAGGTGCCTTTGGGGCACACGAGGCTGGGGACGGCTGGAGCTTGGCCTTGAATCTTCAATCTTAACACCACTCCAACAATGACCCCAGGAGCAGCGGGAGCAGCTGCAGGCCCTGCGTCAGGCTGCCTTTGAACCGGAGGGGGAGTCCCTGGGCACTGGGCTGAGTGCTGACCGTCGCCGTTCCCTCTGTGCCCGCGAGTTCCGCAAACTGGGCTTCTCTGTGAGTGACCCCTGTCCAGCTCCCTGCCCCTGCCTCAACCCAGGGCTGCTGTTGTTCCAGAGGGCTGGGCCCTTCCTCAGCTGCCTCTCCCCCTTCCCCCAGAACAGCAACCCTGCGCAGGACCTGGAGCGCGTGCCCCCTGGCCTGCTGGCCCTGGACAACATGCTCTACTTCTCCAGACACGCGCCCAGCGCCTACAGCCGGGTCAGTGACAGGTTGGGGTGGGATACGGCAGGATGCCACCTAGGCGGGGGGTCTCCACAGCCTCAGTCGTGACTCCCCACCCCGTCCTGTGCTCCCACCACCCCAGTTTGTGTTGGAGAACAGCAGCCGTGAGGACAAGCACGAGTGTCCCTTTGCCCGGAGCAGCATCCAGCTGACTGTGCTGCTGTGTGAACTGCTCCATGTCGGGGAGCCCTGTGAGTGGTACTGGGCACAGCGTGTCCAGGAAACGGGGGACGGAAGGGCAGAGAGGGCCAGGGGCTGCACACACTTTCTCCCTGAGCCCCTCCTGCCCCCCCGCTCCAGGCTCCGAAACTGCCCAGGACTTTTCGCCCATGTTCTTTGGCCAAGACCAGAGCTTCCATGAGCTCTTCTGTGTGAGCATCCAGCTGCTGAATAAGACCTGGAAGGAGATGCGGGCCACTCAGGAAGACTTTGATAAGGTGCATAGGGTGGGAACAGGGAAACCTGGGCCAGGGCAGGGGGTTGTGCTGGGTCGGGGCCCAGAACTCAGGCCCTGAGCTAAGCTTGGGGTGGCCCCAGGTCATGCAAGTGGTGCGGGAGCAGCTGGCCCGCACGCTGGCCCTGAAGCCCAGCTCCCTGGAGCTCTTCCGAACCAAGGTGAACGCGCTCACCTACGGGGAGGTCCTGCGCCTGCGGCAGACAGAGCGGCTGCATCAGGAAGGCACACTGGCCCCTCCCATTCTGTGAGTTGTTGGGGATGGGTCCCAGTCCTGGCCCCCACCTTCCCTGCTGCCCCCTGGGCCTCGCTCAGGCCCAGGTCGTCCTGTTCAGCGAGCCCCCCCCCCCCCAGGGAGCTGCGGGAGAAGCTGAAGCCAGAGCTCACGGGCCTGATCCGCCAGCAGCGTTTGCTCCGCCTCTGCGAGGGGACACTCTTCCGCAAGATCAGCAGCCGACGGCGCCAGGGTCACTGCGTGGGCAGTGGGGCTGGAGAGCGGCTGGGCTGGGGTCAGGGCGTGTCCCTCTCATCACTCCTTCCCTCTTCCCCCTTCTGCCCGCAGACAAGCTGTGGTTCTGCTGCCTGTCCCCCAACCACAAGGTGCTGCAGTATGGGGACGTGGAGGAGGGCGTTGGCCCCCCCGCCCCCGAGAGCCTGCCTGAGCAGCGTAAGGAGGGCAGGGTGGGGGTCAGACACCTGCTCTTCCCAGACCGCCGCCCCACCCCGGGACCGCCTGGGGTCCCAGTGGTCAGCCCTACCGTCTTCCTGCAGTCCCTGTGGCCGACGTCAGGGCACTGCTGACAGGCAAGGACTGCCCCCACGTCCGGGAGAAGGGCTCGGGAAAGCAGAACAAGGTGAGTGCAGTGGGGACCAGGGGCTCCTTCCTGCCTGCCCCTGCCCCTGCCCCCTGCTTAGTGCTTCTGGCTCCCTTGCTTCCCCAGGACGTCTGTGAGTTAGCTTTCTCAGTCAGCTATGACCACGGGGAGGAGGAGGCATACCTCAACTTCATTGCCCCATCCAAACGGGAGGTGAGTGTCCGGGCAGGCTGAGCAGAGTCGGGCAGACGGGCCGGGGAGGAGACGGGAAGGCCCTCATGGAGATGGCCCCATCCCCAGTTCCACCTGTGGACAGATGGGCTGAGCGCCCTGCTGGGCAGTCCCATGGGCAGTGAGCAGACACGGCTGGACCTGGAGCAGCTGCTGACCATGGAAACCAAGCTGCGGTTGCTGGAGCTGGAGAATGTGCCCATCCCTGAGCAGCCACCCCCCGTCCCCCCGCCCCCCACCAACTTCAACTTCTGCTACGACTGCAGCATCGCTGAACCTTGACAGTGAGGTTGGCCAAGGGCCACAGCTGCTGCCACTGTGGTGGCCACAAAGGGTGGAGGGCGGGAGAAGCACAGGCACCCTGACCAGCAGAGGCTGCAGCAGAAATAAAGTCTGCTTGGCTCTTAGACATGTGTTGAGCCAGCTCTGAACCCTGCAGGCTAAGCCTGCCTTCAAGCTTAGCTGGCAGATGAGATGAGGGCGTCAGGCCAGGGCCACAGCTTGGGGCCACAAACCTGGGCAGCTACAGTTGAGGGGCTGGTGTTCTGAAGGACAGTGGGGACCGGCTGGCCCTGTTACCCTTCTCCAGCACGAGTCCTCAGCCTCCCTCAGTGCTAGGCCTGCAAAGAAGGATGGCCTGTAGTCTGGGGGCACCAGCTGAGAGAGGTCTGGGGCTGCCAGCCAGCTGAGGGAGAGGTGGTGGGGCAGGAGGCATTTCCCCAAGTGGACGCCTTTCTGGGCGCCATGAACAGGGGTCTAGTCTGGGAGCCACGTTTCCAGAAGGCTCCTGACAGTCTGAGCTCAGTCCTCAACCCTGCTTGGCCCTTCCCCTGCATCATTTGTGGGTCGTGATGGCCCCCTGTTGAGACGCTTGAAGGGAGAGATGTGAAGTTGGGTATGCTTTGTGCTGAAGGGCAAACTCAAGATTCCAAAAGATGTCCCCCAGGCCAGTGGGAGGATGTAGGCTGATTCTGACAAGAGAGAATTTAGTGCAGGAAGCCTGCATTCTGATTAAAACCCAACTGCAGCAGCATGGGTGGGGTGGGGGCCACAGACAGGCCAGCTGGAGGTGAAGCTCGGAGGCTATGGTCATAGACCCCAAGCCTCTGAGGCAAAGAGGAGCACATCCACCCACAGGACCCACGGGCGGGCTGGAAGCTGCCAGACACCACCCTCTGACCTCCTCCATGCCTCTCACTACCTCTCTTTCCCAGTGCCTCCTCAAAATATCTTTTTTAAGTGTTAACCATCACCATGTTACCTAAAAACGGATGATACTTGTTCCCCGTCTCTAGCTATGCTTCTGACTTGGGTATTCAGGGCCCCACATACCCACTCCTGCATTTAGACTTCCCACCACACTTAGAATAGTCCCTAGTTGAGTTCAAGGTGCAAATGGGGAGCCCAAGTGCAGTTAAGTCTCCTAATACCATCAATTCTTCCTTCTCAGTGTCTCCAGTCCCTTGTTACGGGCCACCATCATCTTGGCAAGAACCTCCTGACTTCCTGCCTCCTGTCTTGCCCTTCCAATCTTCTCAATACCAACTACCACACTGCTTTCTCAAACAGGAAGCCGATCTGATTACACACTCACACACATACTGTCTCCCCTGTATTCTTCAGTGTCTCCCTATTGACCATGGATAATGGTCACGGTACCATGATTGAACAGAGTTGAGATGGGTTGCAGACACGTTGTGGTTTAGCCCTTTCAACAGAGTGCCTGTGGCTTAGAGTCACAAGCATGTGGATCAAGGATGCTCGGTCCAAGCTGGCATCCTCCCTGCCCGCCATGGGACTGGGACTACCCCTACACCCAGCACCAGCTCTGGCCTGCCCACGTGCACCTCCCTGGTCCCTTCTGCCTAATTGTCTCCTTCCCTCCCTCCTATTTTTTCACTGACTTGAGTCTTTCCTTGACCTCCCAGGCTAAGCTTATAGCTTCTGTCTCTGTTTAGGAGGTTGGACTAGACCTCTAAGGACGCTTCCTACCCAGAGATGCTATCCTCTTTAGTGTCTTTTGTGTGTGTGTGTGCTGAAAACAGCCTCATTGACTCAGGCAGCCTTAATCACTGTGCTCCTGGGATCTGGCTGGGATGAGGGTACACAGACGTGCCTTTGCTACAGGACATGTCCTGGGGCTTGTGCTGCGGAGAGGCCTTTGGAGTCTCCCACCATGTGGGGAAGAAGCTAGGACCTGCTGGGGGCACCTGTAGGACTTTGGGCCAGGTGTGAGGAAGAACCTGGCATTTCCTACACATTGTCCCTGGGCTGGGCTGCTTCATCTGAGGTGGGGAGGGAAGGGGCCCTTTGGTCTGAGAACTTCGGACAAGGACGTGAGATCTGGAATTTTTAATCTTGTTGGGTATACAACAAAGACTGTGGCTTGGCTGGTAAAGCTCAGTGCTGGTAGGGGGCTGGGAGAACTGTGGGGAACAGTACAGGCCTTAGTGTGAGAAGGGGCAGGGCCAGAGGCACAGGGTCTGTTCCTCCAGCACCAGACCCAGCCCACCTGTGGGCCTGGCCTCTGGACCCAGGCCTGGACAGGATGCAGGAGCTGGCATTTCCAGGGGCCTGTGGCAGCGACATGTAGCTGGAAAAGGTTCCTGCTGGGCTGTGGGGCAGAGTGGGGCAGGAAGCCCCTTGGGCTGCCCTGATATAGTCCCACCCTTAGTCCTAGAAAAGGGGTTTTTAGCTTGGGGAAGGGGCTCTGGGGCATGTAGCAGAGGGAGGTGGGAGGCACTGAGTCAAACTCTAGGTCAAGAGGCCAGGCTGGAGCCTCTGGAGGTGACAGAGGCTGAGGCACAGGGCTGGTTACCGACCTGGCCTCAGTGTTAGGGTCAGGTCAGCCACTCCCACGAAGCGGGACTGGATGCAGGTCACCTCAGGCAGTTGGGCATGGAAGTGCCTGACGGAAGCCATGCTGATGCCAGGACACACGGCCACATCTACCACCCGGAGCTGACTGCACACCTGCCCAGTGGAGCCCAGCGTTCCGCAGGGAGGCCACTGGGCGAGCGCCTGACCCGGCACGGGGCCCCAGCCCAGCCCCTACACTGTGCAGCACTGGACACACTCCCTGCTCTAAGAGCTGACTGCACCTGGACAGGTTGAGGTGCTGCAGCCTTGGCCGGGAGCCGGCTGCCTGGGCCCAGCCCTCGTCGCTGAGGCGGCTGCAGTGACTCAGCGCCAAGCGCTCCACGCTGGGGCAGCCTCTGGCCGCAGCCAGCAAGCCCTTGTCTGTGAGTGCTGGCAACAGGCTCAGTGACAGCCGCCTCAGCTGTGGGACCTGGAGCACCTGCGAGAATGGCGGGGGGCGGGTGGTGTGGCGCTGGAGCCCTTCCAGCTTCCCCCATCCCCAGCCAGAGGAATAGCTACAGGCAGCAGAAGCCAATGAGAAAGGACTTTTTCCAGGCAAAAAGTGGGTTGGCCCCGACCGCTGGCTTCAGCCCCAGGGCCCTCAGCCTATCCACATCCCCAGCCCCACACCTTGGTCAAACTGGCATCAGTCAGCTTGCTGCAGGCTGTGAGGTCCAAGTCCCGTAGGGCCTGCAGCGTGAGCGGGGCGGGCCCTGTGGCCGGGGAGAAGGGTCCTTTTGCGGCTGGAGGCCCAATGCCCAGCTCTCGGGGTGGCCGTGAGAGGAAGCCCCTGCTTCCCAGATTCCTCCCGAGTTTGGCCCTCAGCTGTTCCCAGAAACAGGCGCAGGAGGGGCAGGAGGGCAGCTGAGCCCAGGGACCGCCCCGCCCGCCATGACCTCAAGGGTCCCGCCCCTGCGGCCCCTGCAGTCTCCTCACTTGGTTGCCCCAAGCCCAGAAGCCCCCGGTCACGGAGCTCCTTGCACCAGGCCAGGCGCGGGACTGACAGGTGGGTGAGGTAGGTGCAGATGGCCTGCACGGTCTGGTTGGTGAAGGGCCACACAGGAGGATAAGTCTAGCACCTTGAGGCTTGGACCCAGCGCTGGCATCAGGGAGGGCACTGAGGCGTCCTAGGAGGGAAGTGGAAGAGGGAGAGGGCAATGGAGTGGTGGCTTGTGCCTGTGTCACCGGGCTTGGGGGGGGGTCACTAGGAAGGTTCTGCCCAAGGTTCCAGCCCCACAGGCAACAGGAAGCCGCCACAGGGTCCACGGAAGGAAGCAACAGTATTCCTGTGCTGGTGAGTGTCAGAGTGGACCTGGTGGGCTGCAGTGGTGGGACACCAGGAGAAAAGCAAATGCCTAGATTGGCTGGGGCAGGAAGGATGCAGGTGAAAGTTTCTAAGGTGATCACCCTGCCTGTGCTCCCAGCACCAATGGTGGACATCTGATTCTCGCTGAGCCAATCAAATATGCTCCCTCTAGGACTGTGAGGTCACAGAGCGGGTAGGGCTGCCACCTACCAGGAGCAGGAACTAAGGGCAGAACAGAGGAAGCTGCTTTGTAGAGGGATGCAGAGACTCGGGAAGGTGGGGCCCCAGAGAGAGCAGCTGAGAGACGCACAGCGGCGAAGCCGCGAGGATGGAGTAGGGCGGGGGAAGAGAGGCACTTGGGAGAAAAGGCTGAGATGCTTTTCAGGTGGGGAATGCTCTGGGCACAGTGCTAGATTGAAGTAATAATCTGCTAAAGAGGAAGAGACTGACGCTGCGGGAAGACAGGGACGCCACCCAGAGGGACAGGGCTGAGCCCTATTGAAGGAACTGGCTTCAGTCAAGAAATGACCCTTCTCCCACGTCACATTACCTCCCTCGGGCCCTGCCTGAACCATGACCGCTGTGTGACCTCGGTACCCCTTCCCGCAGGGCTCGGTTCTGTCACCGCTTTCATCGGCCTTCCTGGCCCCCAGAGCACCCACCCTCACTCCCCTCCCCAGACTGCAGTGGTCACCAATCACTTGGCTCGTGAGGTATGTGCCACCTTGTGGGCTGGGCCCCCTGGTCTCCTGGATCTCCCTCTACCTGGACCCACGGTGGGGCTGCGGGGAGGAGTGCTGGCAGCAGCCCTGTCTGTCTAGGATCCTTTCCTCTTCCCGACTGTGTCACCAGTTCAGCTCTAACTACTCCTTGGACACAAACACTGGGCGCCTCCCTGGCGCCACGCTCCCAGTTCCCCCAATCCCTGGCCCTGGTGAGGAAGGAAGGAAGGAAGGAAGGGGATGGGACGCTCACCTTGAGTGAGGAGCAGTAGGCCAGGCTGAGGGAGGCCAGTGGGTGGAGCTCCGCACACCAAGCCCAGGGCCTGGGCCAATTCCCGCCCTCTCACCAGGCAGCACTCGGCCATGTCGAGGCTCTGCAGCTCCCGCAGGCCCCCTAGGGCTGAGCATCTCACATCCGTCAGCTGCTGCAGCGTCCTCAAGCTCAGGTGCCACAGGCGCCACAGGCCCTGGCTCACAGCCAAGAGTGCCCCGTCCGCCAGTTCTGAGCAGCCGCTGAGGTCCAGGGAGGTAAGGCCTGGTTGCTGGTGGCAAAGGGCGGCCACAGCCTCTGTGGAGAGGCCCCGGCAGCTGTGCAGGCTCAGCTCCTGCAGCTGGCCCAGGGCCTGCAGGGCCTCGGGTGGCAAGCCAGTGCCACTCAGGCCCAGGGCGTGCAGCCTACCAGCCTGCTCCTTCACGAATTGCAGCAGGTTGCGGAAGGAGAGTTGGGAAGGGGAGGGATCCTGGGGGCCGATGCAGCCCCGGGCTGGGCCTGGCTCGAAGGTGAGGTGGCAGTAGGCCGAGGAGCGGCGCTCCAGGCTCTGGGGACACAATTGCTGAGCCGGCTGAAGCTGAGCTCGGCCAGGTCCCGCAGGCCAGCCAGACTGAGCTCGTGGAGGCCGCTCAGTGCCTGCTGGACCCGCTGTGCTGTCTTGGGCTGGGCTAGCAGCATGCCCGATGTGACGAGGCTGTTTCAGCCACTGAGGTCAAGGAAACGCAGGGCCGGGCAGCCCAGGATCAGGGCCACGAAGGAGACCTCTGGGGGGCTGCCCCCACCAAGGCACAAGCTCTGCAGGTGCAGGCCCAGGTGGGAGGCAACAGACTGCAGCACCTGGTGTGAAGCCGGCGAGCCATCCTGGTTGGTCAGGCTGATGCAGCAGATGCCCCTGAGACCCCCCAGGCTCTTGATGGTTGGAAAGGAGGCAGAGGACACGGGGATGTTGTACCTCACGTGGGCCTATGGGGCAGCAGCGGGCCTGGGGTTAGCCCTCTGGTCTCAAGAGTGTGCTGGCCATCGGGTCTGGGGGCAATTCGCTGGCCAGAATTTGAGGGCAGGTCAGGGAAGGGGTTTTCTACAATGGGGACCCACTGTGGTGTGTGGTGTCATGTGTGCTTGAGGGGGTGCTGATGGGAAGTGGAAGCTGGGAGGATGGGTCACACTGGGGGTCCAAGGGGATGACTATGAGGAGAGGACAGGAAGGTTAGTGACGGACGGGACTGAATGCCTATGGAGGGCCTGGGCCAGAGTGGGGACTTTGCATGCTGAGTACAGGAGGGCTGGGGGGTGACCCGGAGGAGAGCCAGAGAAGCCCCCAGGGAGCAGGAGGACAAAGTATGCTGGACCCCAACTTTTGGGACTTTGAGAACGTGGCCCTGAGACCCATGGACTCGGCTCCAAATCCAGGGCCTCAGCTTGGCCTTAGCTAAGCAGTCAGCCTCCCACACTTTCGCGAGAGTACATACATAGCCCTCGGAACAGCTGAGGGCGGGAAGAAGCTACGCAGGTGTTGCTCAGCACAATCCCCCGTGGCCCAGATGCCAGAGATCTGGGGCAGAAAGTGAGGCCGAGGTCCCCTGGTGGCCACACACATTCAGTGTCTCAGCCACATGAATGTTTGCAAAAATGGGTTTTGTGTGTGAGTGAAAACGTGCACATGCACTGAGTGTGTTGTGTGCATGCGTGGGGGTGTGGGCACGCTCACAAGTGTAGGCCCTTCAAGCTCGAGAGTTCAAGACGTGCTTGTGAGCCCTGGGGCTCATCTTTAGAGGGTCTGTCTTATCTGTCCAGGTAAGGAGGGAGAAGCGTCCCGTTTCTGTGGGCAGGAGTTCATAGGATGAATTTCAGAGGCAGGGAGGAAGCTGAGTTGGCCCTACCGTAGAGGAACAGGGGAGCGAGCGCGGGGAGCACACAGTCGGAGTTGGGTGGGGCCGGGAGGCAAGCTCAGGGCTAAGTTGTTGTGGGAAAAAGCTTGTTTGTTTAGGAGTTTGGGGAGCCCCCAGTGAGGGAGATGTTTTCGTAGAACCTTCCCTGATCTTGTGCCAGAAGGAGCCAAAGGACAGTAGCTACAGGAATGTGTGGAACTGGTCTGTGGGGGGAGGGAGAAGACGACTTGGCTTCTAAAATCCTAGCCCCATTTCTCTACCCCTGACCAATGCCCAGGTTGCAGGCAAGTGGTACTCAAAGGCTCTTGTTTTCACAAGCAAGCTCCCCAAAAAACCTGTCCTGTGAGTAACGGCAAGAACAAGCTGACATCCCTGCTTGTTCCCCACAGAACATCATCAAAAGGGAACCAGAAAGGTAGAAATGACGCCTAATACGCACTCACTGCAAGATACTTATCAACAGGATTCTCCCAGGAAGACGCACGGAACTCATTCCCAGGTGTGGAGAATCAGCTTGGCTTCTGCCCCAGAGAGAAGCAGCTGACTATGGCTGTCCTCACGGGAAGGAGGAGCGTACGGTAAGAGGGAGACCAGCGCCCGGCGAATTTCACGGGAATAAGGGTGTCAAACCAGGTTCCCATTTCAGACCCTGTGGTCAGTATGGATGAGAGGAGCTCCCCTGACAGATTCCCCCCATGGACACTGGGAGACAGTGGGGTAGTGGGGACTCCCGAGGACCTGGGTCCCTCTCTCAGATTTAAGGAGAGCTGGGGAAGATCTCAGTGTGTGAGGTTCGGGAGGGTACCGAAAAGATCAGGGAGAAAAGGTTCTAGAAAGGAAAGGTAAAGCGTGCCTCCAGCCCTTTCAAAGCCCTGCAGTGACGACAGATGAGCCAGTCTGATGATGAGTAGAATGAACTCTGGCTGGGGGAGTGCAGAGCGGTGCTGGTTGCCAGGCAGCACCTGCCCCCAATAGTCATATGCCACCCCCGCAGGCCCCAGCTCCAGCAGCCTCCAGTCTTCCTTCTTTCCCTGTCTTCCTGAGCCCTGGCTGCCAGGAAAGTTCTTCCCTCTCCTAACTGCCTCCCTGTGAACAAGGTAGATGAACAGCCCAGCGTCCAAGTACAGGGCTGGCAGGTGGCAGCAAAAGCTACCCAATAGGGCTTCCCTGGTGGCGCAGTGGTTGGGAGTCTGCCTGCCGATGCAGGGGACGTGGGTTCGTGCCCCGGTCCGGGAAGATCCCACATGCCACGGAGCGGCTGGGCCCGTGAGCCACGGCCGCTGAGCCTGCGCGTCTGGAGCCTGTGCTCCGCAACGGGAGAGGCCAAAACAGTGAGAGGCCCGCGTACGGCCAAAAAAAAAAAAAGCTACCCCAATAAAGGTGCAGGGCCTGGCCTAAAGGACTTCCAGCTATGGGGCCGGGGTGAGATGTGAGACTGCCTCCTTGCTCCCCACTGTTTTTCTTGGTGGAGAGGAGGAAGCCTCTAAGCCATCACCAAGGTGGTCTACCTGGGACTCAAATACAGGAGCCCAGGAGCAACCTGTTAGGGATGTTTATCATCTGTGGGGGCTGAGCAGCAGGCTTCTGGGTTCTGGTCCTTGGCCCCAGTGTAGGAAAGTCCCCCTTCCCAGGCCCTAGGAAGATGCTTCTAAAGGCCTAAGGGAGGACTACACAGGTACCTGCTCCAGCTTCAGCCGCCCCATCACAGAGGGGCCGACTAGCCCCCTGGGCTCCTCCCTTCCCAGTGCTGGCATCTTAAGAGTAAATGCGAAATCATTTGGAAAATGCCCTAAACTTGCTAAAAGCAATACATGTCCCTTGACTGTGAGAGGCCAGGACTCTGTCATAACTACTGAAGTCCTGAGCTGAGATGGCAGGCCTGTGTGCAGACTTGAAAAGCCATCTGACGGAGACATGGCCCTCCTGTCTGCTGGCACAGGAATCCAAAGTTAACACACCTGTTTTCCAGAAGGCCTTTGAGAAAATATATGCCCTGGCGCCCAGGGGCTTTGGTCTCCAGAGAGGAGTCAGACCTTGGGGGTCATTTCCAGAGGTGTTATAGACGCCTTGGGCAGGAGAAGGCCTCAGGGGGTGGGAGCTGTCCTGAGTTCTTCAATGACCAGCCCAGTGGCAGGCAAAATAGCACCCCCGCCCCGGTACAGACACAGTCTGGGTGTATTGTCGGGGTGCTGCCTTTGTCTACCTTCTTATTTGAGAAAAAATGGAATTCAGTGCGGGCAGGTCAGGGAGAATAAGAAGTCACCAAGTCTAGTATCCTAGCCTGGCCTGGAGCCATATAGGCCCCAGCTTGGCTCAGCCAGAATCTTCTGTAGCACCTACTAGCTGGGGCTCCACCTCCTTATCAAGCTGCTGAGCCCTGGGAGATGGTTCCTGCCAACAGGGTTCCGCAGATTGGTCTCTGGGACATGGTGCCAGCAGGGCCCTAGATGCTCAGGTATCTGTGGCCTGGCTTCCCAGCACTCCCAGCCCTGGGGGTGGAGTGGGGGACTGAGTTTTGCAGAGGCGCCAAACGGGTCTTTGTCAATGTTCTATCTGCAGTTCAGAGTTAGCTGGAGCAGCCCCAGTGCTAAAATGGTAGACTCTACGATCCCGAACTCTGACCCTGGTCTCCTCCTTTTCCTCCCTCCCTTACTCCTATACCAGTCTCACCTTTATCCCCGGGGCCTGACTGCCCACTTGGCTTCTTCTATGCTCTCCTTCTTTGCTGGACTCCAAGAGGCCTCCCCCGGATTACCTCTCCTCAGGGTCCTTGTGGCCCTGCCCGTCATGCTGCTGTCTGTGCCCATTCTCCTTGTCCCCTGCCTGGCCAGGGATGATGAGACCGCTGCCTCCTCTGGGTGTGTGCTGGGGATACGGAATTCTGCCCGAGGAAGCCGTGGCCTCCCCTTATGCCTGCACTGTCAGCACTGGCCTGCCGACTCCCACCTCCTCACTGCCTCCCCCTCTCTTCTCACTCCCCTCAGACTTCTCTCCAAGCCCGCTATCTTCTCCAGCCCCTGACGCTACTGTAGCCCCCTCCCCTCACTCCAGCCTTCTCAGAGATGACCTGACCATTTCAAAAAGAAACCAAAGCCCCTTAGGTGGGAAGGCCCTCCCTTTTCCCTGTTCACATCCACCAGCCCACCCCTGGCAGGACTCATCCTAACCTCCTTCCCTCTCCTGCTCTTTGGTTCAGGGTGACCCCCTTCTCCCGGCCTACTGAGCCTGTCCCCACCCTCTCCTCTGAGAACCCTGCCTTTCCACTGCTCATTCCCCAGAGCCCACAAACACCCCGGAGTCTTAGCAAAAGCTTCCCTTGATCCTGCACCCCCTCTTCTCACCTTTCACCCCCTCCCCTCCACTGTCAAGCTTCTTGGAAGCACATGGGCGCCCACACCCACTGTGGCCACCTCTTTACCATGGCTTTGCCCACTTAGCCCTCCACCACTGTCCCCACAGAATCACTCATTCCCAGCAACAGCTCCTCTCTGGCAAGGTCACCAGCATCTGGGGGCTGCCCTGAAGACTTCCCACAAGTGTCCTCTCTGCCATGCCATGCTGCCTGCTATGGATGGCCAGTCTCCCCTGATGCTCTCTCCTACTGGGGGTTCTGAGACTCTGCCCTCTTGGCTCTCCTGCCTTCTAGCCTGCTTTCCATTCAGGGTCACCAAAGAAGAGAAAGACCCAGTCCATAGACCAGTGGGTTCTCCATGGGTTGTTCCATTCTGACACACACACACACGCACACGCACGCACGCACGCTGTTTCCCTCCACGTGCACCCAGCAGACTTCCTCTCATTCCAACTACTTTGTTTTCCACACCTTCTTCCTGAGCACCAGATACTGGGAGCCATGATCTGATGGACCTCTCTCCGGATTCAAGGATGCAATATGCCCGAATCTAAGTTTACTGCCTTATTGCTGGTCTCTGGCCCTTCTCCTAAACTCTCAGTGCCCTCTACCAAATCGCCTAAGTCAGAAATCTGGGAGTCATCCTGGACCGCTCCCTCATGTCCACACTGGACAGTCCTCTCCATTCCGTCTCTTTGATACATTGTAACGTGTCCCTCTGCTCCCGCTCACTGCTCTGCCTTAGTTCAGGTGTCCTTACTGTCTGTCAGAAATATAGTAAGCAGTTTCCTCCTGATCAGGGTCCGGGCCTCCAGTCTCCCTGGCTCCAGTCTATCCTTGGTATCATCACCAGGGTGATCCTTACAAAAGGCAATTGATGACGCTCTTCAGGCCCTTTGATGGTTCGCCACTGCACAGCGTGGAGACTGAGCTTCCTGACTGGCACTCAAGCCCTTCTATTGTCTCATGCTCCCCTGCCTGGGTTCAGCTGTTTTCTGTTTATTTTTGGCAGGGGTGTGGGGGGGTCTGACCCCTCACCTACTCCTACTTGTCTATTTAGCAAGCATGTATTCCCCTCTGGAGATTTAGCCCAAGCATCCCCTTCTCCATGAAGTCTTTTGTGAATCTTCTCTCTGCACCCTTGGTGCGCCTCATAAGATTCTGAGGGCAGCACCCTACCCCCTCCTTTTGGCTTGTGCTGTCTCCCTCTCACTATCAACTCTGGGTGCTGTGTCAGCCCCAGCCCTGCACCCCTAGGGCTCAGCAGAGTGCTGGGCACAGACAGGCAGCATCACCACCTGAGTGAGTGAGGCCCCTCCCTGTGTCTCTGGTAACTTCCCATCTTCCTCCTGCCGTGTGAATATTCCCAACCTCTCTGCTGAGGCCCTGGCCTCTGCCTCCCACTTACTCCCCTAAGACAACCTGGCCTCCACGGTCACCACGCAAAGAACCCACCAGCCTTTAAGGAACTGCCTCAACAAACAGCTTCACATTGCCACCCCCACCCCTTCGCTTCCTCAGGAGAGGTGACATCCTCTCCATCCTACCCAAGACCAAGCCTTGTACTATCCTGAAGCCTGTCTGGCTGCCACCTCAGGCCCTCTCTCCTCCCTACACTCACTACTGACTCCTTCAGCACATAAACACATTAGAGATTTCTCCCAGTTAAAATCCT
Source organism: Mesoplodon bidens (assembly GCF_964165515.1). Lineage (NCBI taxonomy): Eukaryota > Metazoa > Chordata > Mammalia > Artiodactyla > Ziphiidae > Mesoplodon > Mesoplodon bidens. The sequence continues at coordinate 19,948,391 of NC_138175.1, read as the reverse complement.
TTGTTTAGCCCACCTCAACTTCTCATTACAATTCTATTTATTTTCTTCTTTTCATGGGGAAATTTCTTGCAAATGAGGTCATCCTCTACATATCCTTTCTTCTCTCATTCATTCAACCTACCTGGCCTTTTTCCCCAGATGCCAAATGTTACTGAAGCCATTGGTGACCACCCTGTATGTCAAACATCATGGACACTATCCGTTCTTTATTTTCTGGACTCTGTGGGATTTGACACTGTTGCTCATCCACTCAACACTTGAAATGCTCTTCACCTTTGACTTGTGTGTCCTCCTCTCGCTGGGATCTCCTCAGCCCCCTCTGTAGGCCCCTCCTCCTCTCCGTGCCTTAGGACTGGTGTCCGCTCGGGGGCATTCTCTGTGGCCTGCTCTTCAGGGCTCCTCGCGCTCTCCCTAGGGGAAGGGACTCAGATCCGTGGCTTAAACGCCCACCTGTTCTTTACTGACACCCACAAGTATATTTATTACCTAGACCCTTCTCTTGAATTCCTCTCTCAGAAACCCAGCTGCCACCTGGATCTCACCATTTAGATGTCTTATACTTCAAATTTTCAACAAGTTCAAATCAAATTCCTCTAGACACTAAGCTCAATGACACTGGAGAGAGAACTCAACAACAGACCCTACTTAAACACACACATTTAATATGTGACAGAGGAGGCTTCCAACTCATTATACATAAATGGTATTTGGGCTATTTGAAAACTAATCAGTTTAGCTCCTTACCTTAGAGCATAAATCAAAATAAACTACACCAATAAAAAATATAATCAATATAAAAATTCAAACCATAAAACACGAGAAACAATTTTGCTGTGAGCCTAAAACTGATCTAAAAAGTAAATTCTAATTAAAAAGAAAGACACAAAATATGAGTATATATTTATCAGATCTCTGAAGAGAGGCAAAGGTTCTGTAAAGCAATGGAAGAAATAAGAAAGAAAAAATGTTCAGAATCAACAACCTAGAAATTTAACCTCATAAACAAACACATATCTACAAATCAAATTAAAAGGCAAATATATTAGGAATGTATTTCAATAAATATGTTAAAGGTTAATCTCTTTAATTATAAAAAGTTCATACAAATGAATAAGAAAAATACTAAGACCCCAATAGTTAAATGGACAAGGAACACAAATACACAAAAGACGGAAATGTAAATGGTCAGCTAATAAGAAAACTGTTCAACCTCAGTGATAATCAAAGAAGTCAAAATTGAAACAGAGCTATCATTGCTTGCCCTTCAAACGAGCACAGATGCCTGCATTCACCTCCTAGTGGGCTGTCTCCCTGCACTCCGACTCGCCCTCTCAGTCCACTCTGCACTGCAGATGTCTAAGACACAAATCACCACATGTCACTCCCCTGCCTAATATTTCTTTAAAGGCCCCACGATGATAACCAAGAGAAAGTCCCAGCAATGCCACCTGGCACCTCTGTCTTGCTGTCTGACCCCTTTCTAGCCTCATCTCCCACCACTTCTCACACACACACCTAAGTTCCAGTCATAGGGAACCTGTGTGGTCGTTTCCAGACCTATTTCACACTTTGGTGCCTTCACCTGTGCTGATATGAGTTCTGGAAGACCAACCTTCATCCTCATCCTATTCCTTCAGGAAGCCTTCCCTGATGCTGCCAGTCTCCTTCGATGTCCTTCTTCATGTCCCCATGGCACCCTTCATTCCAGTGTCACAGCACCGAGCACACGACATCATGATCACTCACATATTTGTCTTTCTCCTTCACTGGACTATGAGCTTCTCAGGGGAGTTTTATTCACCTGTAGAGCCCCAGCACTGTACCCAGAGCCAAGTATGTATGAATAAGTATGCAGGAATGAATGGATGAATGATGCATGAGCAGGGCCATGAACAAGCTGAAGTGAGACAACTGAGAATGGGCCAGGTGAGGGTGGGTACCTTACCTCCCGAAGGGCATTCTGGGCTGCACAGCACCAAGCCCGACTCACGAGGGAGGCCTCTTTCTGATCTGACAGAGGCAGGAAGCTCAGAATATATGTGAGCATCTGAGGGAAAAAGAATGGGCATTGGGGGCTGTTAGTGCTGGTGGAGGCCTTTGGAACCTTCTCCAGCTGATAGCACAGTAGGTCAGAGGGGACTAGAGCACTGGCTTCTAGTTCATCTTGGATCCTAAGCTTCGTGGAGTCTTCACTTCCCCTCTCCAGCCGCCAGGTATCTTTACTGGGAACAAACCTCTCCTGAGCACCACCTGGATGCAGGTTTGCTCTGACTGATAAAAATCAAACTTCCTGCTCAAGTTGTTAAAAAGAACTTGGACACTGGGACCAGATAAACCTAGTTTAGATCCTTATTCTCTCAACTGACCTCTCTGAGCCTTATTTTCCTTATCTATAAAAAGACAATTGTAGTGAGATTTAAATGGGTTGTTGTGACAATTAAATAACATGGTAAAGTGTCTTGCATAGGATCTAGAACACAGCAAGTCAGGTGCTCCTTCTCTGATCTTCAGGAAGTTACACTGGGACCGCACTCTTTTCCCATCTTCTTCACTGCCAACTAGGCTACTCAGCTGACTGTTAAGATTATCAGCAAGAAAATCTTAACAGCCTGGTAGGCTCAGACTGTCACTCCACCTATGCTCTGTGAGGCTGTGGGTGCGTGGGAGTGGAGGCCCTATTAGGGACTGGGGAAGGGAGTTGCCTGTGAGACCAGGAATTATCTGATGTTAACTGTTCTTTTCTTCTGGAATCTTCCCTCCTTGACTTCTGTGACACTGTGTTTTCTTTCTTTTTTTTTTTTTTTTTTTTTGCGGTATGCGGGCCTCTCACTGTTGTGGCCTCTCCCGTTGCGGAGCACAGGCTCTGGATGCGCAGGCCCAGCGGCCATGGCTCACGGGCCCAGCCGCTCCGCGGCATATGGGATCCTCCCAGACCGGGGCACGAACCCGTATCCCCTGCATCGGCAGGCGGACTCTCAACCACTGCGCCACCAGGGAGGCCCGACACTGTGTTTTCTAAGGCTCCACTCACCACTCCAACTGCCCTGTTTCTGGATTCCTCTCTGGCTCCCAGGGTTCAGACCTGGGCCTTTCAATCTGTTACTTTCTGGGATAATAAATTCATTCGCATGGCTTTAACAGTTACCTCTATAGGAATAACCAGCAATTCAATATGGACATATTGTTTTGTTTTATCATTCATGTGCTAGTTTAGTATTGCCAACTCTCCACAGGATTCTTCATCCAAATGTTTTACCATCACCTTCATCTCAACCTCAGTCCAAAGCAGCCTCTCCTCCCAACTTTCCAGCCCCTGAGCTTCAGTGCCAACAGTGCATCTCACCTGATGATCCTGATAATACTCTGTACTCTTCATGCTCTTCTGTCCCTTGCTCTCAGATATAGGTGTAAAGCACAGGCTTTAGGCCAGGCTAACTTAGACTCATTCAAATCCCAGCTCCACAGATTCCTAGCTGTGTGACCTCAGGCAAGGTACTTGACCTCTCTGAGCCTCAGTTTCCACACCTGTAAAATGGGGATATTAAAAATCTAGATCATAGTCTTATGATGGGGATTAAATTATATATACATAATATAATATATATATATTTAATAGATATAATATGCTTCACATCTAGTAGGTTGTCCATAAATGGTTCCTGGATTGCTGTTACTAATATTTCTGCTTTTGAAAACTTACCACCTTCGTAGCCCAGATGTTCATCACCCCAGCCTTCATTCCTTCCACAATCTCCCACCTGATCTCCCTGCTTCCAGGCTCATCCTTGCTAATCATTCCTCGCAATGCAACAAGGTTAATTTTCTTAAAACACAGCTTTCAGTCTCAGTGCACTCCTGATGAAAACCTTCAGGGTTTCCCAGTCCCCTCAAGACAAAATCTCTTCTCCTGGGTCAGCACTGCCAGGCCTCCATGCCTGACCGGACCCCTGATTCCAGAGCTTCCACAATCCAGTCTCCTCACTGTCCTACAAACACAGCATGTCTATTTCCTTATTTCCTTTTGCCTATGTGGACCTTTGCCCCAGCCCACTCTGATCTCTTCTTTCCTTCTCTGATCCCTAGTACACAGAAGGTACTCAGTCAATACTTACTGAATTGCATTAAGTAAGGATGGACAGTCTTTTACCTCTATTTTCACCAAAGGTTTGCTCAAGGAAGGGGTGGGAAGATAAAGCAGATCATTACTGAGAGGAGAATGACTGGGGAGAACAGCCTCTGGGCCAGGGAGGCTAGGCATGGGGAAGAGAACACTGATGGGGACTGGGACTGATCAAGCCCCTATCCCCAAGGGGAGGCAGGAAAACCTGACTGAGCCGAGGTAAGATAGTGGCCATCCTGTCTTCTGGGGCTCAGCAGTCAATCCAAGGAGCAAAGGGAGGGCAACAAACCTGTCCTCCCTGAGAGGAGGAAGCATGATTCTTTGAGCTGAGAAGTGGGGAGGTCTTTCTAGAGGGACCAGAAGAAGCAGTGATAAGGGTGGAGTGGCCACCCAACGAACCCCATCCCAAGGAGCTACTAGAGATATGACTGGTCATCTCTGAGATCTATGGGGATGGAACAGATATCCTCTGGGGCCAAAGGGGGAAAGGATGCCATTGCAGGGGGCTCACTGGGGTTGGAGCAGTCCTGTTTTTGCTAAGAGAAAGGAGCACCATTCCAAGGGCTGATGGGGAAAGGGTGGCCTGTCTCCCTTGGACTGAGGGAGGGGGTTGCCAGCTCTCAGGGGAAAAGGGATGAAGAGGCCATCCCAAGAGACCACTGGGGACAAAACTTATCATCTCTCTCTGGATAACAGTGGCAGAGTGGTCTTGCTCCAGGTTAAGGAGAGGGAGCAAACATCCCATGGGGTGAAGGAAGCAGGGATGGCCATCACTAGGGGCCGAGGGAGCGGGGAGCAGGCCTGTGCCCAGTGAGGGAACTCAGAGACCATGCCCGAAGTTGATGGGAGGGGGCAGTCTGTTTTCCACCGCCAGGGGAAGGGGCAGCCGTTTCTCGGGGAGGAGGGAATAGAGCGACCATTCCAAGGGGCCAATGGGGATAAGATCGGTCACCCTTCGGGGATGATGGGATGGAGCGGACATCTTCCAGAGCTGAGGGGGAGGGGCGGCCATCTCAAGAGATGCAGGGTAGGCAGAGGCCCTGTTCTCGCTGAGGTGACACAGCGGCCATCTCTTGGGGCCGATGGGGAAGGAGAGGATGGTCGCCCAAGGTAAGGGGACGGGGTGGCCCAAAGGCGGGGCCGTTACCCATAGCCAGCAGGTCCTTGGATCTCCCGGGCTGGTTGTTTCCGCCAGACGGGCGGGGCCAAGGCGAGCTGTCTGACAGCCGCTCCCCACAGCCTGGGACCCCGAGGGCGGGGCCTGTCCCGAGCTAGGCCTGAGGGCGGCCTCCTCTCACCTCCAGCGGCATAGATTCAGCCATCGCATCCCTGCCGCCTCCGCCCCCGCGCAAGGCTTTCTGGGAAGTGAAGTCCCACCGACTCGGGCGGGCGGAGCTTGGGAAGGAAGTGGATCTCCCACTTCCGTCCCAGTTGCTGACGATTCGGGTCTGCACCGGAAGTGCCTTGCAGCAGATGTGGTACCTACTGAGTGCTGTTTCGGTCGCTCTCCCATCTTTCCCCGGCTGGGTATTTGCGTCGCACCATGGCGGTAAGGAGGGCGAGTAGGGCGGGGTCCGCAAGGCAAAGCACTCTCGGGGCCGGGAGACTGAAAACAGAGGAAGGACATCAAAGGAAGTGGGTCGGCCAGAGGGAGGTGCCGTCCGGTGGCTGAACCGTACTAGATTAAGGTGGGGAGTGGAGAGGCGCAGGAACGTACCAGAGCTGGTGCCGGAGAGGGGTGGGCGTCAGTACCAGACAGTGCCAGGACTAGCTGGAGATCTCAGGGGCTTGAGGCGGGGTAGGCGTTAGCCCAGATCTGGTTTACTCTAGCAGAGGCCGGAGAGGGTCGCCATTCAAGCCCACTCAGGGATCCCCCTTGAAGGGTTTGTCAGCCCCAAACTGGACCTTATCAGAGGATTCAGGAGATACCAGCCTAGTGTTGGATTGTTCCCAGCCCGAGCAGGAGGCGGTCATTGCTGGGTGTGCTGGAAAGATGCTGTCAGCCCTAAGCAGGATGGTTTGGAGGAGGGGTGGACATCCCAAGCATTGTGCTAGGTTTGAGCACCACGGAGACTCGGCTGAGGTGCAGATGGAACTCTGTAGCTAACCGGAATGGTGGGGAGGATAAGGAAGACCCTGGCTGATGAGGGTTCTGACAGCATCTCGTCATCTCTCTGCAGCCCAAAGGCAAAGTGGGCACGAGAGGGAAGAAGCAGATATTTGAGGAGAACAAAGAGACCTTGAAGTTCTACCTGCGAATCATACTGGGGGCCAATGTAAGTGCTTCCTTCCTTGCTTCTGTGCCCACCCAGTGTTCCATAGCCCTCAGCTCTGTTTGGTGGGGTGGAGTGGTGGCAGTGTATGACAGCTAAAGCTCCAGAAGAAAACTCCAACTAAAAGTAAATGAGAAAGGATCCTGGCACAGAGGAAGTGCTGAATAGTCAAAACAAAAAACCAAAAACAAAATGAGGGTGTGAGTCTCAGATTGACTGGAGAGCCCTTCCCATCCTAAATACACAGGGGCTTCTTTCCTGGGCTGAAGTGTCGGAGGGGAGTCTGGGTATTCAGGAAGCAGACCTCTTCCCTCAACCGTATAAGAAACGACTTGTCTTCTTTCATCACCTGGCCTAATATCTTGGTCAGAGTCGAGGGAGGTCCATGGTTTAGTAAGCTTTTTTTTTTTTTCATTAAAAATTAAAACTTTATTATTTATTTATGGCTGCATTGGGTCCTTGTTGCTGTGCACGGGCTTCCTCTAGTTGCGGCGAGCGGGGGCTACTCTTCGTTGCGGTGCGCGGGCTTCTCATTGCGGTGGCTCCTCTTGTGGAGCACGGGCTCTAGGCACGTGGGCTTCAGTAGTTGTGGTGCATGGGCCTAGTTGCTCTGCAGCATGTGGGATCCTCCCGGACCAGGGATCGAGCCAGTGTCCCCTGCATTGGCAGGCGGATTCCTAACCACTGCGCCACCAGGGAAGTCCCTAGTAAGCTTTCAATCCCAGCCTGATCCTGTGTCTGCTTACAGGCCATTTACTGTCTTGTCACCCTGGTCTTCTTCTACTCATCTGCTTCATTTTGGGCCTGGGTAAGTGTCCTGCATCCTGGGAAGTGGGTAAGCACATAGGGTCAGTGGCTGGCCTTTGATACCCCCATTCTTGTTCGGCAGATGGCCCTGGGCTTTAGTCTGGCAGTATACGGGGCCAGCTACCACTCTATGAGCTCGATGGCAAGGGCAGCCTTCTCTGAGGATGGGGCCCTGATGGATGGTGGAATGGATCTCAACATGGAGCAGGGCATGGCAGAGTGAGTGTCCCCCGCTGTCAGCCCAGGTGAGCGGCGCCAGGGCTGGGGTGCTGGGGCCCAAGACCCACAGCTACCTGTGACTTGAAGAGGGTGGAAGGGAGTTGAACTAGGGCCCATCTATTATTTTTGTTTTTATTTTATTTATTTATTTTTTGCGGTACGCGGGCCTCTCACTGCTGTGGCCTCTCCCGTTGTGGAGCACAGGCTCCGGACACGCAGGCTCAGCGGCCATGGCTCACGGGCCTAGCCACTTTGTGGCATGTGGGACCTTCCCGGACCGGGGCACGAACCTGTGTCCCCTGCATCGGCAGGCGGACTCTCAACCACTGCGCCACCAGGGAAGCCCGTTTTTATTTTTTATTAAAAAAAAATTTTTTTTTTTTTGGCTGTTCTGTGCAGCATGTGGGATCTTAGTTCCCCGACCAGGGATCGAACCTGGGCCCTCAGCAGTGAAGGCACGGAGGCCTAACCACTGGACCGCCAGGGAATTCCCCGTTTACTATTTTTAGCCCTTGCAGCCTCCCTTCTATCCACAGGCACCTTAAAGATGTGATCCTCCTGACAGCTATTGTGCAGGTGCTCAGCTGCTTCTCCCTCTACGTCTGGTCCTTCTGGCTTCTGGTACGTGGGTCGGGGGGCTCCCAACGAGGAGCTGGGGCATCCACCCCTTCTCTTCTTTCATTTCCTGCACCTGGCTTCAAGCTCCCTTTTCTCTCCTAGGCGCCGGGCAGAGCCCTTTACCTCCTGTGGGTCAATGTACTGGGCCCTTGGTTTACAGCAGACAGTGGCGCCCCAGCACCAGAGCACAACGAGAAACGGCAGCGCCGACAGGAGCGGCGGCAGATGAAGCGGTTATAGCCACTGACATTGTGGCTACAGGTTTCTGGGCCCCGGGTGGCTCTATCAGGCTACATGGCCCCCATGCCAGGAGCAATGAGGGCCTAGTCCAAGGGCCAAAGGCAGTCTAAGGTATAGGATTGGTGAATAAATGGCTTACAATGTGGCTAATGGCTGTGTGGGTGATAAAGAGAGATAAGGCAGGAACAGCCAGTCCTTTGGTATTTTCCTTCTGCTACAGGCACAGTGTGGTGGGTACTTTGAAAGAAGAAAAAGGCTCTTGGATTGGCTAGGAAAACTTTATTATGCTCCACGTGTCCAGGGAGCTCATACATGCACACGTGCACTCACACAGGCACACACAGCTAATACTGCTCACGGCACTGGCCACGGGCACAGAGTGGCCCTCGAGTTGAGAAGAGGCCCAGAATTGTGCTCTGGTCCCTCCTCACCATAGTCTCCTGCACTGCAGGCTGGGGCCCAGATAGATAGCTAGGTATCGTGGAGGCAGCACCTTCACACTTCCAGGCCAGGACCCTTGCTCAGTCCTAGTGCCTGTACCAGGTCCTCTGCGAGCCCGCTCTTCAGCGTCCGTCTCACTGCAAGGACAGAGCAGGGTTGGAGGGGGTTGATGGGGTTAAGGTGGGCAGTGGGTGTGTGGGGAATACTCACAAGACTTGCGGTTGCCACGGGAACGCTTGCGTTCCCGTGCAGCTAAGGCACGAGGACTGCTCTTGGTCACTGACTGCACCAGCAGGTCCATGATCTCATCTGAAGTGTCACTGGGTAAACTGGAGCCTGGAGGTTCTTCTGGGGGTACAGGGCAGGGCCCCACTGCTGTGGGCATGACTGGGGAGCTGCTCTGGACCATGCCTGAGGGAGCCAGATAGGGAGGTGAGGCCAAAGCGGTCCCAGAGCCCACTGCCCCCAGCGGCCGTAGGTCCCACCTCTGCTGCGGCGGCCATGTGTGGTGTCCTCGGGCTTGCTGGCTAGCAGACTCTTCATGCTGGCGTGACTGTTGGCATCACCCTCTCCTGGCCCACTGCTCACAGCCACTGGGATAGATGGGTTGCTGGGGGTTTCCCCAGCCGCCACACCTGAGAACTTCTCTGTCTGGAGAGAGGAAAGGGGTGGGTTGGGAGTAGAGGAAGAACCATGGGGGTGGCAGTCAAGACCTGGAAGGGACACCCACCTCGGTGATCATGCGTCCCCGGGTCTTGTTGCGCTCACGGTATGTGGCCCGCTTCTGCTGCTGCTGCAGCACCCGGTCCCGGCAAGTCCGATACTCCAGTGCGAACTCCCGCAGCGTGTGGCAGAACTGCATGACGCGCGCCTCACGGGCTGCCTCCGCTGTGTACCCCAGGTACAGCAGGAAGGCGTGGAACCTAGCCAGGTTGGGGTGAGGAGGAGTGGTGAGTCCTGCTTGGGGTCTGAGGGATGGTGGTGGCAGTCCTGCCTCTCTGGCCCACGCCCCCACCTGTTGCAGACACGGCGGTGCACGACCCTCAGCGTGGCAACACGGCGGGTACAATGGGCCAGGAAGTGGGTGAGGCGGGCACGCAGGGCTGGAGCCAGCTCGTGCTTGGACAAGCTCCGCAGGCTCTCTTCGGCTGCCCGGCTCCGGCGCTCCAGCTGCCCCAGGTTCTCAGTCAGCTGCTCAAAGTCCACCTGGAAAAGCAGGGAGTACACCTGCTGTCCCCCCACAGAAAGACACCACCTGAGCTGCCTCTGTGCTGGGCTGACTAGCCTGGGCCCTGAGGACACAGCCGAGATCCGGCCCCTGCCCTCCAAAGGCTCACAGTCTGATGCAAGAGACAGACAAGTCCATTTGATGCAGTGGAGAACGGAGAAGGTTTCTTGGGATAAGTGGCAGCTAAACAGACCTAAAGATAGAGTAGGTGTAGCCATGCCAATAGAAGAAAGAGTTTCTGGCAGAGGACACAGCCCACGCGCATGCCTGTAGCCTAAGCAAGCCCTGGCCCAGCAGCCCACTTAGGGAGAGGGAGAGAAGCAGTGCTCCCTCATGCCACGGCCAGTCTTAGGCCTCTGGCAGGTGCTGACCTTGGCACAGCGGATCAGGGCAGGAATTTCTGAGTAGAGGTCAGAGGAATCAGGCCGGGTCTGGAGCACCAGGGAGCAGAGATGATGCAGCAGTGACTGTCGGCGCACCGTGTCTTTCACCTCTGACACCTTTTCCAGGTAGCTCAGCTCAAAGCCGCTGCTCTGAAAGGACCCTGCCTGAGCCTGAGCCTGAGCCTGAGGGTGGCTGGCTCCAGAGCCCCGGCCCCCGCCCTCATGTGCGCTCAGCTCACCTGGGAGCCGTTGAGGAAGTTGCCCACAGCCAGCAGGGTGGCCAGGATGCAGTGGAAGGTGGCATTTTGCACCAGCTGTTGCATGCCCACTTTCAGGTCAAACAGTGGCTCTGCAATTTCCTGGTGTGGGAGACCAGGGACTCAGACTACGTGGTCATCATGCTCACCTGTCCCTACTGCCTGTCCCATCCCATGACCCAGGTACCCGCTCCATGCTGTCATAATCCAGCTTGAAGGCCCAGAGTTGTAGGCGGGCAGCCAGGCCCCTGATGGAAGCGAGAGTCATCAGGAAGTTCTCGGCTGGGCCCAGGGGTATGTCAGGATTGGCCAGCTGGGCCTCCTCGATCTTCTGCTGCTCCTCCTCTGTGGGCATCATGGTCAGTAGCTTCTGAGAACACACCCACCGGCCCACATAGGCCCCTCAGTGCTGGCCTGCGGCCTCAGGTATTGGTCTTGACTCCTCCCTAGGTCATCTGGGGCAGCCCCAGAGTCTGGGGAAATGCCAAGCCCATCCCCACCACTGGAGGGACAGGAAATGCCCACTGACCAAAGGAGAGGGCCGGACTTGCTGGACCCTTAGCTGGGTATCCCTACCTCAATGCCATCCTTGCTGACAGCAAACTCATCAAAGTTGAGCAGGGCAGCCTTAATGACGTGCACAGGTGGCAGCGTGGTTAGGCCGATGTTGATGGCGTTGCTGCGCTTGGGGTCCAGCACGGTGGTCACTGTGCGGCGGCCCTCACCAGCTTTCTTTGAAATTGGGGGAAGGGCTGTGTAAGATTGGGAAAGGGTCTAACTGGGGCAACAATCTAAGAGGGCACACTAAGGCCCCACTCTGAATGGCTAAATGGTGGGATTACCCCACAACCAGGGATCTGGGATGTGTAAGGCCTTGGGATGGGCTTAGAGGCTAGTTAGGGTTGGGCTGAATCCTTATTGAAGGACCTCAGACAAGTCGCTACTCCTTTCTTTGCCTCGGTTTCCCCATGTGGGAAATGAGTGGCAGCCCCAGCAGTTCAGACGCTTGAGCTCTGATTGCCTCCCCTCTCCCCTAGGGTTACCTTGCAGACGAGGGCACGTTTACCTTGGAAGGCAGCACGTCCTTGGCACGGGACTCGAACAGGTGTTCTAGCCGGGCTGTATCCACCGAGACAGGCTCTAGTGAGGCCCACAGGGTGGGACAGGGCCCAAAGCGGCTGCCAGAGCCTCCATGGACCCCAGCCAGCTTTAGCTCCCGCCAGAAGAGTTTTACTGTCTTCCTCTTGGTGGGGAGGGCTAGGCCATCAGGTGCTGAGGGGCTAAGAGCGGCAGCTGGGGGTGGTGGTGGGAAAGGGCTTTTGATGGGTGGGGGGGGTGGGGGGGGTGGGGGCGGAGGAGGTGGGGGGCCTCCCGGGAGCGGGGGTGGGACCCCTTTCCCCGCCTCCACAGACTCCGTGTTCAGCATGTCCTGGTCTTCATCCTCCCCCAGGTCTGAGAAGTCCAGGTCCCCAATGCAGAGGCTGGGTACGCTGGTAGGGAGCTCCCGGACGGGCTCAGCCTTGGGGCTTGGTGGGGCCAAGGGCTCCTTGGGCTCTGGCTCGAGGCTGTGCCGAGTACGGAGCAGGATTTGAGGGGCAGCGCTCTGGGGTGTTTCGGGTGCAGGGGCTGGTTCTGGGGAGCCCCGTAATTCTTGGGTGTCTAGAAAAAGGAAAACAGCCGTCAGTGTCGCATCCTCTGTGGAGCAACAGGGCAACATGGGTGGATTCTGCCCACCCACCTGCTCACCTGGGTGTCCATCGACACCATCGTGCATGGCTCCAGCCAATGTCTCTGCCTGGCCCTGGGCCAGAGCAGCCTGCTTTTCTGTTTCTGCTGCTGCTACATTCTCCAGGAACCGGGCTCTGGGGGGAGGGACTTGTCAGTGAGGGTGTCTGACACACCCCAGCCCAGGGTGGTGCACATGCCTTGCTGGGCCCCTGGGCACTGCTCCTAATTGCAGGCACACACAGACACACAGGGAACAGTCCATGCGCTGAGCAGACCCAGGACCTGTCCCCCCACCCCGCCCCAAGGCCAGCTCCTGTTCAGTCTTCCACATCTGGGGAGGGTCACTACCAAGCCAGTATTCCCAGGTCAACATACGGGGAGAAGTTCTACTTAACATCTAACTTGCAACCTTGCTGCTGTTCATGTTCACTGTTCTGATCCTAGACAAGGACCCTTAGAGCAGGGGGAGGGGATAGCTGTCCCCAAGGGCACACCAGGCTGTCCCTCCCTTGGCATGTCTAGCAGCTTCTGAGAGCTATGGCCTATGCCCAGAAAAGGGCCTGGTAAACGAAAGGCACTCAATTTATGTTGAAGTAATAAAGGCAATCCCATCTCTTTTTTGGCCTCTCCAGCCTCTGTTGGCACTCAGTCTCTGTCCTTCCCTTAGATGGAGGCTGCTCCTCCACCTCCGCACCACACAGCACGCTAGATCCCCTCCCAGCCCTAATCCTGGGCTGAGGACACAGGAGAATCGGCTCCAGGTTGGGAGTCCACATCCTCATTACTGATCAAAGCTGTTAAGGTGTCACTGTTAAAGCACTGGGATCTCTATGACCCCAGTGAACTGTTTCCTAGTGCTTAGTCCTTGGGTAACTGAGGACACATAAGTGGGAGAGTCCCCCAGCTCTGGCTGCATCAGGCACGTGGAACCCCTGCTGGGGGAAGCAATGCTGAAGCCCTGAGCACATGGCAGGCCTGGCAGGCTGGCCTCTGTACTTACTCCAGCCTGGCCTGCCCAGTAGGGAACTGGGGGACAGATGGGCTCTCACGGGCACTGGGTAGGGGGGAATGAGAGGAAGAAATGGTAATTGTGGTACGTGCTCCACCCCAAAGCCCAGTTGCTCACACCCACACAGAGCTGGGCAGTGATACCAGGGGTTCCTTCCCAGCCACAGTGGGAAGAGGAGGGAGAGGGGGAGGCATGATGTGAGGAACCTGGAAGTGGAGGGGAGAGACCGACATGACGCAGGACGGGGTGCAGTAAAGGACACAGAGCAAAACAGGAGAGTCAGAGACAGTGACAGAGAAACAAAGACAGAAGGGGGTAGAGAGACAGATGACATTGGCAAAACAGGCAGAATGCCAGAAAGAAGAAGAGAAGCCGCGGGAGGAGGAGGTCCAGTCAGAGCCGAACCCCACCCCCCAGCAGTCACTTACCAAACAGGAGCAGTTTGGTGAAGTCTGGAAAGAAAGAGAAAGAAAGCACGCGTTTGGGCAGAGAAGTTTGGGCAGAGGAGGCGGAGGGCCCGTGAAGGGGCGCAGAGTGGAGGGACAGCTGGAGGAAAGACTCCCGGGACAGCCTCTATCTCCCTACTTACTTGTAGATGCTCCTCTCGCAGGAGCTGTCGGGTGAGCGCGTCACGGAGATGGTAGGAAAGAGGCTCAGGGTGGTATGGAGGCCAGAGACAGGGCCCACTGCGCTGGAGGCGGGGCCTGTAGGTGGGGCGGGGCCTACGGGGCTGGAGGTGGGGCCGGTCGGCAAGGCAGGGCTGGCGGAGGAGGAGGTCGAGACGACTGGTGAGGCGGGGCCTGTGGAGCTGGAGATGTGGCCTGTCAGGAGGCAGGGCTCCTCCTGGCGGTTCCACCCCTCCGCCTCCGCCAAGGCAGTTCGTTCTTACCCAGGCTCCGGGGAGCGCACTTCTAGAGATCGGCGGATCCTCTTGCCCTCTTCTGAGGAAGGCTTTCGGCGGGTGATGCGCCGCCCACCTGCGACGGCTTCTTCCATGTCCCCATCCTCCAACCGCAGGGCGCTCTAGGAGAGTTGAGCCCAGATGGGAGCGACTGAGGCCCAAGTAGGTGGGGTGGGGTGGGGCACTGGAGAACGGCCGCACTCCCTCCCCTCCTCTCTCCTGCTTTCGGGCCCTGACAGCCCAGCCCGCCCAGCCCACCTCATACAGCATAAGCTGAGCGCGCAGGTCGACGTCAGTGCCCGCGGTGCCCAAGTGGCGCTGGACCAGTGCCTCCATGCCCTGCTGCTCCAGTGCATCCGTCACGTCGTAGAAGGAGTCCTGATCCGGGAGCGCTGCCAGAGTCTGGAGGGTGGGAATAGGACGGCAAGGCTAAAGCTGATGGACACCAGAAGTCAAGAGCCTGAGGGGCCCAGAATGCCACTTGGTTCCCCCTTTGCTCCCCCTATCCCACCTTGTTGATGAGGGTGACAGTGTACACCAGCAACTCGGGGTCAGCGCCATTCTTCTCCTCCAGGATGGACACCAAATTGGCCCATGGAAGAGCACCTGTCACCCAGATAGGGAGCAGTCATATGGGAACAAGTAGGAGAGAGGGCCCTGAGCAATGGAGGAGGGAGGGACAGTTTCTGACCCGTGGTGCTGGCCACAGAGTTGACTGCACGGATGAACAGTGGTGCGTTGCTCTCAGAGTATTCCACAAACACCAGCAGCAGCTTCAGGGCTGTCTTCACCACCAAGCGGGACTGGGGGGAAGGGGTCACCATACATGAGTGGGGCTTGGGCCAGACCTGTGCTGGCTCCTGGTGGGAAGGGGGAAGGGCTCCTGGGGCCGGACCCAGAGAGGAGAGTCTAGGCAGAAAGAGCCATCTCTAGGCCCAGGTATTGAAGTGCCTTTGAGGCTTAGAGGGGCCACAGACCCCCTCCATTCCAGACCACTTTGCAGATGAGGAAACTGAGGCCCAGAGAGAGGCAGTGGGAAAAGGGTGCATGGCTGGGTGGAGGGCCACTTACCAGGCTGGCACACAGTGTGTATAGCCACTGCACGGTCTCACTATGGGCCACCACCCCCAGCATCCCATCCACAAAAAGCATCAGCTGGCCTAGTGCTGGGGACACAGGGACAAGAAGAGGTCAGTAAGGGGTCACTGAAGGCAGGGGTCATGGGGGAGGGGGGAGGCTGACCTCGGAGGATGTAGCTCTGGTAGTTGTGGTCCGCAGCAGCGCCCACATGGATTAGGCAACTCAGCCCCTCCGAGTGCACGAATTCAGGCACCAGGTCCTTGTCCTCCTGCGGGCACCATGGGGGAGTTTAGTGGTGGGAGGTTCAGCCTGGATGCCCACCCCCAGCCCACCTCTGGGCCTCACCTGGAAGATCTGCTTTAGTGAGAAGAGGGAGCGGCGGAGCTCAGGGCCACTGGAGCCATACAACTTTTCTGCAAGAGGTAGGTGGGCATGGAAACCTCAAGGGGACACACCACAAGCCCCCCACCCCCTTCTACTGGGATGCAACCACAACCCCCCATCAAAGAATCTTCTAGTACTTTTGAACCCCCCCAACTCCTCCTCCACTCCCTGACTCTGGGCAAGCCCGACCGCAGTCTAGCAGCTGCCCTGGAAGAAGAGAGGTCAGGATAGGAATGGGAGGAGTCGCACATCCCGTCTCCCATCTGCTGTGTCTGCTGTCCAGCACAGGCCTGAAAGAAACGGAGACAACCGGGGCGGGGAGGGGAGGCGCTCGACGCTGATATCCCCACACACTCACCTAAGATGGCATTGACTCTCAGAGAGAGCTGGGTCCGCAGGATCAGAGTAGGCTTCCGCCCTTTGCTGGAATCAAGTAGCCCAGTCAGCAGCTCCCAGCCCATTCCTCAGGGTCCCTCCACCCACACCAAGGCAGCCAAAACCTGGCCACAGCTCCTTTCCCCAGATGCTTCTCCAAGCCAAAGGGTTGTCCAGATAGGAGGGTTTGAAGAACACAGGCATCTCAGGTATGTAGGAGAGCCCCCACCCCGATCCCAGGCAGCAGGTAACACTGGCCAGGCCTTGGGATTCCCCCGGCACAGTTCCCTGGGGTGGTAGGAGGAGACCCACAGTCCTGGCTAGAGATCAAGTGTCTTGGCTGCTGACACCTGAGCCAGCCCCTCCAGCATGGGGGCAAGGGTGGGAGCCAGCCTAGCCTTCCTGGCCCCATCAGCTCTGACCTGATCTCTTCAAAGAAGCCCTCCAGCATCTCCCGCTGCTCTTCTAGGGACAGCTCAGGGTCCAGGTAGTATCCAGACGGAGACACTTGCAGGGCACAGTCCTCTAGCTGGGGGCAAAGGGAACAGCTGTCAGGGCTGGGGAAGAGGTGGCAGGAGTACGTATGGACCTCCTACCTCCCATTCAGGGTGCTGGCAGAGGCACACCACAAGGGCCTGCAGTGCAGCCATGCATTCCTACAGCAGTCATTTCTCATGGGCCTACTATGTGCAAAGCCCATGTGGCTCAAAGAGCTTTCTCCTGGTTCATACCTACCCATTCTTTAGGTTTCAGATGAGATTATATATATATATATATATTTTTTTTTTTTTTGGCCACGCCACACGGCTTGTGGGATCTTAGTTCCCTGACCAGGGATAGAACCCACGCCCTTGGCAGTGATAGCAAGGAGTCCTGACCACTGGACCGCCAGGGAATTCCCAGATAATGCTTTTTTGGAAAGCCTTCCTGGACTCCTCTAGCCAATGCTATGCAAATCCCTCCAGCCCTTGTGTGTACCCTCCTCTGAGGCCTTCCACACATCCTAGACACTAGTCTCCTTCCCCACTAACCGTGTGTTCTCTGGGTTCAGGCACCATGTCTGTCTTGTCCATGCAATATCTGCAGAGCCTATCACAGCACTTAGCACAAAGCAAGTGCTCCCTAAATGGTTGTTGAGATACTGAACATGAATGAGGAAGGGGAACGGAGAGAAAATAGGAAGTTCCTGCTTTCAAGGAAGTTCGCAGCTGTGAACATTCAACACCCAGGGAGAAAGTGTTAAGAATGCTGGGAGGTGCAAACCCAGCTGAGAGGGGGACGTGTGTCTCCCCGAGTTAAGATAGTGAGGAGAAGGGCTCCAAGTCCCTCCAAGCCTGAGGATCTTTGCCCTGCCCCAAGTGGGCTACAGTCACCATGGTCCTAGCTGGACCTCAGAGACCTCCAAGAGGCCTATTAAACACCAGGTTTTAGGGTCTGACTCAGTCAGCCTACAGTGGGCCCCTGCAACCTGCACCGTAACAAGAAGTTAGGTGCTCCACCCATGAGCCTGCTCCCCATGTCTCCCACCCCCCTGAGCTGGCTCCCCACCATCATCACCACCACCACCACCATCAGGATGACTCTTGGCCCCTTGAGAAGTGCCTGTAGAGAAGCCTAGTGAGGTGAATCTGGAGAGTCTGAGGGCAGCACCGTGCCACTCCCTGATGCCTCCACCACGTAGCACAGTGCCAGTGTGCACGGCTCAGGAAAGTTCCCTTGACTTGAGTGGTGGTGCTTCTTGAGAGGCCCAGGGAAAGCCCACCTCTGGAGAGGCAGAGTGTCTTCTGGTCTCCATCTTACTGGGAAAGTCAACCCCAACGTTTGTCCTGATGTTCTGTCAGCGCTGCCCTGCTCTGGACCCAGCCCAAGGACTTCCAGCTGCCCTTGGTCCCCTGGGGTTAAGGGAGTCCAGCTCCTGCCCCTACCCCTCCTCTGCTTAGTACCCCTGCTCATGCCTGAGAGCCTGAGTTCAGCCTGCAAGGCCCTTTGGTGACACCCACACCTCCCACCCCTTCCCACCCCCCAGGCTCCTGCGTGGGACGTGGGACATAGGACAAACACTCCAGCCTGTTTTCTGTCCCACTTCCTGCTTGGCTGCCTGCCCTCCCTTGGGCAGGCCTGGCCTCTCTCCCCTCCCTGGGAGCAGTCATCTTCTCCAGGGCCTACTGGGAATGGGCCCTGAGATGGGGCAGCAAGGCCCCAGGGCTGGGGTCCTTTGTCCAGGGCCAGCTCAGCTGAGGGCAGCCCCACATTCCTCCTGATTCCTCTTCCCACATGGTGACTCAGCAGCCAACCCCCACCCCCCGCCCCCAGCCAGGCACAGCTACATCTCCTTCTGCCTTGGACTGGAGGACTCTGGGACCCTAGAGAAACATATTTCCCCCAAAGTTACAAACCCCCTCAGAGACCCCCCCCAAATCACACACATATAGAATAGTTCATTCATTCAAATATTCACGAACCAGGCTGGTTTTAGGTGCTGAGGACATAGCAGGGAAGAAGATACTGCCTCTGCCTTCCCTGTCTTCCAACCCCGCTGGGGAGGCAGGCAGTTCTGACTCAGAAAAAGGCCACAAATAAATGTAGAAGCACAACTGCCACGGGTGCTAAGAAAGGGGAGGGGTGGGGTGCTGTAAAGGTAAACACTGGAGGAGTGAGCAGATTCCGCCTGGGAGTGGCTTACACACCCAAGAATACAGTCAGGCAGGGTATATATATGCTACTGGCCATGCACAGGTGAGAAGCACACCCACAGAAAGCTCAGATCCAGCAAGCACTCTTGCCCTCCTGCACGCACACTTGCAGGCTCTAATTCCAAGTGAGCTGAGCGTGGCCCTTGCCTTCCAGAATACCTGCATCCATTTGGGGCAGGGTCCTGAAGACTGAATGCTCTACCGCCCCCAGCCTCCTCAGATGAGCCCCTTTCCCTCTGTGGTGGTAGCAGTGGCTCCCTAGCCACTTCACCTGTCTTATCCTGCCAGGGCCCCGTTTCTGGGAAGGAGCTCCAGAGGTAACAGCCAGCCCAAAGCCTCCGGGACAATGCCCCACTCCCTTAACTGTCTGTCCCGGGTGGAGATGGAGTGGGGAGCAGGGTCAGGCAAGCTCCAAGGAGTGGAGACTTCCTGCCAGCTGGACGTTGCTTGTCCCTCACACCCCTGGCCCCTTCCTGGAGTCACCCTTCTTTTTTTATTTAATTTTTAAATTTTACTTACTTTTTATACAACAGGTTAGTATTAGTTATCTATTTTATACATATTAGTGTATATGTGTCAATCCCAATCTCCCAATTCATCCCATCACCACCACCCCCTGCCACTTTCCCCCCTTGGTGTCCATACGTTTGTTCTCTACATCTGTGTCTCTATTTCTGCCCTGCAAACTGGTTCATCTGTAGCATTTTTCTAGGTTCCACATGTGTGCTTTAATATATGATATTTGTTTTTCTCTTTCTGACTTACTTCACTCTGTATGACAGTCTCTAGATCCATCCTGGGGTCACCCTTCTGAGCGCCAAACCTCTGGACCTTGTTTCTCACACCCTGGGGCTGGGCCAGGCTGGCATAAGCCCAAACCCTAGTCCCTGAGGACAGTACTTGGGGTCAGCACAGGGTCAGTGTAGGCCCACAAGTTGGACTCCCTCCTGGCTCTTGTCTTCCACACTTCTCTGATGTTTGTCTTGGGGTGGAGTCTCTCCCTCATTCTTCCCAGGCTCAGCCCCTCGCTTCAGCCTCCAGCCCACTTTTCTCTACTTATTTATTTGTTTATATTTATTAAGGTATAGTTGATTTACAATATTGTATGTTTCAGGCTTACAACATAGTGATCCACAATTTTTAAAGATTATACTTGGGAATTCCCTGGCGGTCCAGTGGTTAGGGCTCTGCGCTTTCACCGCCTGGGCCCGAGTTCTATCCCTGGTCGTCAGAGAACTAGGATCCCACAAGCTGCGCAGCATGGCCAAAAGAAAAAAAAAATTATACTCCATTTTAAATTGTTATAAAATATTGGCTATATTCCTTGTGCTGTACAGTATATCCTTGTAGCTTATTTATTTTATATATAGTAGCTTGTACCTCTTAATCTCCTACCCCTATCTTGCCCCAGCCCACTTTTCTCTTGATTCCTTGGGCTAGGCTTTTCTGGCAGCCCAAACCAACTTGTTACATATGGTTTTACAAGCTTAGGACACCATGTTGCCTACTACCCAATATTTTTCATAACAGTATAATCGAGTGAGAATGCCAGGGGCAAGGAAGATGGAGAAAAGTGCAGAATTACATGCTGAAGGACTCTTGTTTTAGGAAATAATTTGTTAACTACCTTTTTCTTCTCCTTTCCTAAAAATGTAAGACCCTGTGTTTTGATGACCCTCCTTCCCTTTTATCTTGGGTCTCCAACTGGACTTTGACTTCCTGAATGAGATGACATGAATGGGTCTTGAGGAGGTTAGCCCACATTTGTTATGCCTCCTCTGTGTCACACACTGGGCTGCCTGGTTCCTTTGATTCTTCTGATAATCCTTTTACAGGTGAGGAAACCAAGGCTCAGAAATTCTGTGACTTTGCCCCAGGCTGAATGGAACCAGGGCTAACTGACCTAGATCCTGGGCCAATGGACTTTGGAAGTGCTCCAGGGAACCCTGCAGGGGAGGTGGAGTGAGGGCTGGAGACCACCCCTCAGCTTTCTGAACTGAGCAAATACCCCAAACTGGTCCTCTTAGTTCCAGCAAGGGAACACAAATGAACACACACACCATAATACACATTGGGATAACAGTGCGTACTTCTGCCAGGACTAAGTTCGGGTCCCTTACCAGGCTGCAACCCAGAATGAACAGACTGGACGTGCTGGCCCCAGGGAAAGATGGGAGGAGACCATGACTCATGCCCACATCACCATCTTCTATAGTCTCCCAAAGAGACCTCCACAACAAAAAAGGAAAGGGCTCAGTTCATCACCAGAGCACCCCATCTTACCCTTAAGAATCTTCTGGGACCCCTCCAGTTGGTCCCTGTCCCAGAAGGTCAGGTTCACACTTTAGCCCCTTTGTCACAACTGCTCCTGAGGGATAAACTGAGGCTGGAGTAGGGATGAGCAAGGTCAGGAAACAAGTACCACGCCTGTTCCACTCTAATGTTTAGTAGCAGTTGGGGAAACAAAGTTGCTGGTAATGAACAGATTTCTAGGGCTATCTCTGCTGCTAGGAATAGGGGGCTCATCTGGCCTTTGCATCAGGGTCAGAGCAGTACCCAGGTCCCTCTGCCCAGAGCCCAGGGAGAAAGGAGTCTGTGCTATCCCAGATGTGGCAGGGCCTTTGGATATCAGGGAGGGGCTCGTGAGGCAGGCCCAGAAGGGCAAAGGGTAGCATGGAGAGTGGGACAGGGGAGCAGGGAGGGTGGGACTGGGCAGCTCTGGGTAAAAAAAGGAGGCAGGGCCAGAGGGCCAGGTTCTCCCCTGGGGCAGGGGCAGGTCCCAGGGCTCTGGCACAGAGGGGAGATAGATATTCCTGAGTTCCCCCTGGGGACACCACACATGACCGAAGGCACTGCCAGGACACCCCCTGTCCCACCCCCAGGGCCAGGAGATGAGTCAGAGGCTGTGGCCAGGAGCTTCCTCCTAAACCGGGAGGAAATGAGCAAGGCCTTTTCAGACCTGAGAGCTCTGAAACATTTAAAAAGGAAGCCCCCAGGGGAACTCTACAGGCAAGCCACAGCCCAATGGGGTGTGTGTGGGTGGAGCCACAGAGGGAAAGTGGGCTGGGCCTCTGTACGTTCCCAGGGAAGGGGCAGGGTATGGGGGGCTGATGGGCGTCAGTGGCCAGAGCGGGAGGCAGAGGTCATTTGGCTGTGAACTGTTCTCCTGCTGGATAACTGTGCAGAGGATGAAACAGTGAGCACAGAACCCCTCCCTCTTATTTTGCTCTACAGCCTGGGATGGGGATGCCTGGGTTTCTGGGCCACCTCTCCCCTCTAGAGGGCTGTGGAGCAGGCCTGAGTCATGTCTGTGCCCCTGGGCCACCCACTTATAGGACTAGGGGAGGGACCAGCTGTTGACATTTCCTACAAGGAGGAGCCCTGCTCCCCCTCCCTCAGCTCTCTGATGTCCCTGCCGCTGCCCTATTCTCAGCCCTTCTTCCTCTGGCCTTCTATTCTGGGGCTGTGGTCACAGTTTATATTTGGGATGAGCACATCACAGTGCATCTGACCACTCCTGGCAGAGCTGCCAGCCCCAGGGAGTCCTGGCTCCAAGCACAGTGGCAACCCAGTGTGCAGGCCCCCATCGTCTGCCTGTGGGGGGTATGGCAGTCCTCAGGCACACCAGGTGGGAGTTCTGAAAGTGGGGAGACCAGGAAGGACCGAGTTGGGGGGGTACTTAACGCACTGTCGTAGCTCTCAGCTAGGGAGCAGAGAACAGAGGGCAGAGCCCTGGTTGAAGGGGTGGTGGTGATGGGTCCCTAAATGAGGGGGAGAGGCAAGGGGTAATTCTGATCCTTTTTCCTGTAGCTGACCTCCCAAACTTGCCCCTAATTGGGAAGAGGGGTGTTAGGGCTAAATTCTGTCCTCGAGTCCGGGGTGGGAGGAATACTATGTTCTCTGTAGTGCTCCAGGCTTATTTCAGTACTAGGAGTTCCAGGAGCTTGGAGGCAGGAACCTGGCCTCAGTTCAGCAACCCTCTCTCCCCAGAGCCCATTGTGAATGGGAGGTGGCCTCTGGCTGGAGGTGCTTCTTTTAGGTCCACTTCAGTTTGCCCCTTTGAACAGGGCAGGACGAGGAGGGGTCGCTTCAAAACTCTGGAGAGGGCAGGCAATGTGCTGCTATCTTCAATCCTTGTCTTTGAAGCCTGGGCTCTGCTCAGACACGCGCCACTCCCCAGGCCAATAGTCTCAGCACTTCTCCCGCCCGCGCTTGGAGGCGGGGCAGGCCCGCAGCGCTAGGAATGTAAGCTGGGGGCCTGGGGCACATTCCAGGGGAGACCCCAGGCCCGGGGGGCAAGTTTGCGCAACTCGGCGCCCAGCTAAGCCTGGGATCAGGGGAGGGCACCTCCACCAACTCTCTCTTCTCTTCCTCACCACTTGGTGCTGACTGGCTGGCGGGGCACCCCGGGAGGTGATTGTGTGCCTCCCAGAGTTCTGGCCCGGAAACCGGGTGCCTGCGAGTGCGCCGGAAAAGGCTGCCTGCGGGGGGCTGAGCGCAGCGAGCAGGAGGGGAGGTAGGGCGGGCCATCTGGAAAAGGGCCTCTCCCGGCACTGTGCACGAGTCGGTTCTGGGGTGCAGGCAAACGAGGGCAGGCCGGCGGTTTAAAATTAGCCCGGCCCGCTCCCTCCCTTCCAGCTTCCCGGCCGGCGGCGGCGGCAGCTGTACGAGACGGTGGGGGCGATGACTCAAAGGGCTCTTCCACCAGTGCAGCCTCCCGCGCTCGGGGTGTCCCGGGCCAGGCCGCTTCCCGGGAACTCCCCTCAGCCCGTGAAGACCATTCTCCACCGGCACTCCCCAGCCGGGCCTCACCAGGCAGGGACAACACTCCGTTCGGCTGGACCCAATCCAGCCTCCAGACACCTCCAGTGGCCCGCCCCGGGTCCGCCCTCCTCGTGGTCCCGCCCCCACCTGACCTGAAGCAGGTGAAAGCTGGTCTATCCCCAGCTCCGTCTCCTAAGTCCGCTACCGCCCAAACACCCACGCCACCCTATCCAGAGCAGTTAACCAGGCAGATTGGCAGCGAGCGGACCCCGAGCGCCTCCCCAGGTGGGCCTCATTTCGAGGGCCAGCCTGGGCGCCGCAGAGTACAAGCTCCCAACCTCCCTTCTTCAGCTTCCCTCAACTTGAGAGGCGTCCCGCACAAGCCAGGCAACGTGTACCTTGGGTCCCCAGCCCAAAACTTTCCCGGAGGAGCGCACCCGCTCCAGCCTCTCCTCGAGGGGCTCCCAAAGGCTTTCATGGCGCTGACCCTGAGCCCTCGGTCGCCCCCAACCTTTCTCCGGCTCCCCTCACCTTGAGCGGCGCCCCCAGCAGGTGGTGCAGCGCGGGTATCTGCGCGCCCAGGGGCAGCGCCCCGTCCAGGCTGCAGGTGGGGGCCCGGCGCGGCTCCGGGAAGTTGGCACATGCGAAAGGGTCGGTGTCCTCTAAGTACTGCACTCGCACGGTCACCACTGATACCGGCTCCCCGTCCCCGCGGTCTTCCTCGCCGGCCATGGCTCCGCCAGTGGCTCGCTCAGTGCGCCTCCGGGCGGGTCCCGGCCGCGCCGCGGCGTCTCCTCAACTAGCTCGCAGTCTGGGCGGGACCGGGCCGGACGCCGAGGGAGAGGGGCGGAGCCAGGCGGAGGCGGGGCGGAAGAAGGGGGTGGAGCCAATAGTAGTCTCCGGAGGCTAGGGGTGGGCAACCGCTGCCGGTGGCGGAGACTGCAGCCAGCCACTCAGAGGAAGTGATCATGGTCCTGTTAGTTCACTGGCTAGTCTGGGGGAAAACCCGAGCTCGCGCGCCCCTCACCCACTTCGAGAGCGCGCGGAGCACGGGGAGGCTTTCTTTGGGCTTGGGGGCGGTGAGGCTGCGCTCTCTTTAGGGCAAGGTGGGGTGGAAGTTTCTTCGGATCGTGGTCCTCCAGGTCCCCCTCAGTTTAGGGGCGAGAAGGTCCTGATTCCTTCAGCTGAGGGATGAAGTGGATGGGCTTCTCTCATTTGGAGAAAGCAGGTAGATGGGTCCCTTTCAGTTTAGAGCAAGAAGTGAAAATTGATTACACTCAATTCGAAGGAAGAGGTGGGATCATTTACCTTTAGTTGGAGGAAAAAGAGGGACGGGTGCCCCTAATTCTGGGAAAAGGATGGGATGACTCAGTTTGGCGGCGAGGTAGAAAGTTACCCTCAATTTTGGGGAAGAACGGGGATGGGTTGCCCTTCAGCTTGAATGAAAATTGGAAACGGTCCTTTTCAGTTTGGGGTGAGATAAGCCGAATGCCCCCTCAGGTTTGGGGAAGAGGTTGGGTGGATTCCTCTTAGTTTGAAGGGAATCGATAGACTGGGGTTTCCATAGTTTAGGGAAGAAGATACGTTTCCTTCATTGTCTCATGGAAAAGGTGAGAAGCGTTCACTGTATGTAGTTTAAGGGAAAGTGAGGCCGGCTGTCCCTCGGTTTGGTAAATGAAGAGGAACAGAGGAACAGCCTCCTATTCAGCCTGGAATAAGCTGGGCCCAATCTGGGCCTTGGGATTTCTGGGGACGATGGGGACAGTTGTCCCTCACGGCTTTCTAAAACGGGCCCAGTGCGCGTGCGCAGCTCTGGTCTGGGCGGGGACCCGAAGGGGACCCCTCCAGTCTGCACCGGGCAGCGCCGGAGCCCGCGGCCTCGGTATCGGGGGCCGGCTGCTGGAGGCTGGCAGCACTCTCGGTGGCGGGGCCGCGCTCCTCCCGCCTGGACCCCGCCCCCCGGCAGACCCCGGTCACTCCAGCGGCTGGCCGTCGCCACCGGCTGGTGGAATGCAGAGGTGCCCCTGGAGGGCTGTGGCCGCTCACAGCTCTGAATCCGGGTCGGGGGAGGTTTTGGAAGAGTTTGGGGGAGCGGGCTTGAAGGAATAGGTTGCAGGACTTGGGGAAGGGCTGCACTGGGGAATTTCCAGAGTCGGGACTGGTTTAGAGCGGAGGGGCAGGCGTCCGCACTACGGACGCCCGGGGCAGGGTCTCGGAGTCCGGACCTGGCTTGGGGGTATCGGAGCCGGGATTGGGGGGAGCGGGCCCCACGTGCCTGTGACGCGGGGGCGGCCGGTAGGCGGCGGCGGCGGCGACGCGGGGCCGGCGGCCGTGCGGTGCCGGCAGGGCTGCTAAGCTGGCGGCAGGATGCTGCGCGCCGCACTGCCGCTGCTCTGGCTGCCCCTGGCGGGGGCGGGAACAACCGAAGAGCCCACCCAGGAGCCGGGGTCGCCGGGTGAGCCTCCCCCAGGGTTGGCGCTCTTCCGCTGGCAGTGGCACGAGGTGGAGTCGCCCTACCTGGTAGCCCTCTGGATCCTGGTGGCCAGCCTGGCTAAAATCGGTGAGTGCGTGTGTGCGTGCGCCAGGGCCGGCGGCCGTCATTGGACCCGCCCCCAACCCCTAGTCCCCAGATCCGGGCCGGCTTCTTGCAGAGTGCCCCGACCTAGCTTCCGATTCCACAAATCCAGGCTCTCACATTGTTTCTGCGCCTCCTCTTGTAGATCTCCCTCCTCCCCTTCTCCTCGAGTGGGAGCCCTGAAGATCTGCCTTCTCAAAGGGCTGCCCCAGCTCTCTCCAGCCCCATCCCTAGGCTCCTTTGCCCTTTCCTCTCTTCTCCTTGAAGTAAGCTCTTTGATCTGGGCTCTCCTCCACCAATCCCAGCCTCCTAAAAGCTTCTGTCAGCAGTGAAGACGTGTGGGGACATTGAGGGGATGGTGTTCTCCTGCAAACCCAGGCATCCTGGTCCTGAGGAAGCAGCCTTCCCTGGAGGCCACCGCCAAGTGTCCATTCTCTTGGGATACTAAACTGCCACTTTTCCTCTATCCCCCCTCTGCTCCCGTAAAGGTGCCCCCTTCTTGTGCCTAGCTGTGCCCGCCCCCAATTCAGGTCTACCTTCTTCCCACCTCAGGATATAATAAACTTCCATTTCTTGGGGCTTTGCTCTGTACTGCCTGCACTAGATGCTTTCACACATCCAGTCCCCTTCAGTCCGCACAATAAAGGTTGTGCTTCAGACTCCTTTCCGTGAATAGAACTGCTGTTCCTCGCCTCTGCCCCTTCCTCCCCACTTCTGAGCAGCCAGTGGTCCCTCCTCCCACCACAGACCCTCCTCCCTCTCCCTGTTGTGCAGGCTCTGCTGTGGGGGTGACTAATTATAGCTGAGCCGTTGCTACTCACTCCCCATCTATGCAGGCACAGCCTGTACTCCAGTCTCACCAATACAGTCTTCATGTAGGAATCACACAGGCTAGGATTTGCCCCCTTCTCCCCCCAGGAACACAGCTGGGGGTGGGGGCTGGGCAGGAACAGAAGAACTCTCCACTCTGCTGTGGCAGCCCATTAATAATGGAAAATGGGGCTTGAAATGCCCTCAGGGAGCCTAGTGCTGTCAGAGAACAGGCTTTTGTGAAGGGTTTTTGCTGGGATTAATACATGCTCTGGAGATAAGGATGGAATAAAGTCCCTGAGGGAGAGGAAAGGGGGACCAAAGGTAGGGATGAGTGTGGGAAGAGCTATGGCTGAGCTCACCTTAGGGCCTGGCAGCAATGAGAGCAAGGTGGGAGGAGCCTCAGATTTGGGAGCCAAGAATTGGGTTTGCTGAGAAGTCTGCCAGTTGGAGAGTTCCTGTCTTATTTAGGGTTTACAGCAATGACTGTAGTTTCCCCCATACATCATAGTGCTTTTTCTAGCTTGGATGACATCTCCTATGGAGGTAGAAGAGAGCCTTTTTCTCATCAAACAAAACAAAACAAAACAAAATCCTTGGGATTGGGGGCAGGGGAGATGGGTAGAATGTTCAGAGATACCTTCCCCCAGCTTCATTACCAGATTTTTTTTCCTTTTATTCACCAAATATTTATGTAGATCCCACCATGTGCCAGGCACTGTCCTAGGCTCTCTGGGTACAGCTTCCAAAGGGCACTGTCTTGGCATTGGGTCTCACACAGCCTAACACAGAGGCTTCCCTCACTACCCACCACTCTAGGGATTGTCTGGGGAGAGGTGCTCATCTGGTCTCAGGTCCCAAGGGAAAGCCAAAACAGTTTATATTAGGAGGCAAAGATAGGAGTGGCAACAGTGCTAGAAAACCTCCTCTTCTTTCCTAGGGACAGATCTGTTATTATTTTCTCCCAGAGTCATACTGAATTAACATTTGTTGAGATCCTATTATGTGTCTGACATTCTGCTAGGAAAATTCATTTTATCATTTTATATCATTTTATCCTCACCCTGTGTGAGGGGTAATTTTTCCCATATTACAGGAGAAGAAATTGAAATGCAGGTAAATTAAATAATTTGCCTGAGATCGCACAATTAGGAAGGGATGGAGCCAGAAGAAGAACTGGACCTCTGACTGCTAAACTTCATGCTTTTTCAACTACTGAGTCCTTAGTGAGCCTATATAATGAAAAGCACATGGGGCTAGGAGGTCTACAGTGCTCCTAGGAGGTATGATATGCATTCTGGTCTAGCTCGAGAGGCAGGGCACAATAATATAATAATAGGTAACATTTATAGAGTGCTTACTGTAAATCCCTGGGCCAAGCGCTTTTGAGGAGACTGTCTTCCTTAAACCTCACAACAATCCCATGAGATCATTACTGTTTTTATCCCCATTTGACTGAGAAAACTGAAAGTCAAAGAGGTGAAGTTATTTGCTCCAAGGTCACAGAACTAGTAAATGGAAGAGCTAGGCTTTAAACCCAGGCAGCCTGACTCCAGAGGTCCTGATTTTTACAGCTGTGTTATGCATAAAAATATACCTAGTATTTGCTGAGATTCAAATAATGGCAATGGATAAGGGAGATCAGAGAAAGGTGAGGTCCTTCGAGGATGAGAGTAGAGAGGAGGGGGCATTTCCAGAAGTGGAAAAAGTAAGCAAAGGTCTAGGTTACCATGACAGGAGCACCAAGAAACCGAGAACTTCAGCTGCAGTAGGGGATTTGAAGCCCTGAAGGCTGGAGATTCTAGCAGTCCTGAATTTTTCTTCTTCCTTGGTCCCAGTGTTAGGGTCCTGACCTTGAATAAACTTCTAAGACTGGGAGGTTATAGGCGTGTGTGTGTGTGTGTGTGTGTGTGTGTGTGTGTATGTGAGACTGGGAGGTTATAGGCACGCGTGTGTGTGTGTGTGTGTGTGTGTGAGAGCATCCCATAAGCTGATACCTCCTTCCCTCTTCTTGCATTGTAGTGTTTCACTTGTCTCGGAAGGTGACGTCTCTGGTCCCTGAGAGCTGCCTGCTGATTTTGCTGGGACTGGTGCTGGGGGGCATTGTCTTGGCTGTGGCCAAGAAAGCTGAATACCAGCTGGAGCCAGGCACCTTCTTCCTCTTCCTGTTGCCTCCTATCGTGCTGGACTCGGGCTATTTCATGCCTAGCCGGCTATTCTTTGACAACCTGGGCGCCATCCTCACCTACGCTGTGGTGGGCACACTCTGGAATGCCTTCACGACAGGTGCTGCCCTCTGGGGCCTGCAGCAGGCTGGATTTGTGGGTGAGTGACCTTAAGACCTGGACTGGTAGCGGGAGGCTATGCCAGACTCATCACCCAACTCCCTTCTCCTCTAGCTCTCAAGATCCTGTGTTGACGACAGCCATGCCCTGAGGGCTCCATCTTAGGTCCCCTCCCAACTGGAGTGTGAGGCAATGCTCCAGATGGGCCTTCAGCCTTCATTTAGGTCCCTGCCAGATGAGTCTGGGCTTCTGCAGACGACAGCTGAGTAGGGGCGTGGCTCCCAGCTGTGTGTGGGCTGCCAAGGCTGGGACTCTGCCCGCCTCCTGCCCTGATACCATACTGCCACTTGCCAGCCTGGCTCCCCTGAGGCACAGCTCACCTTTCCTGTGAGGGCTCTGCCCAGGTCACATCAGGGTGGTTTTCTGTTTTTATTATTATTTTTAATAAATACATATTATACATCCACAGAATGCAAGACACTACACTGGGTGTTCTCTTTACTCATCCCACTGGCTCTTCATAGCAACCTTGCTGGGGGTATAATTTGTCCCACTTTAATGGATGAGGAAATAGAGGCCCTTAAACTCATTCGATATCAGGTCCAAAGTTAGCAGGAGAGGCCTGTTTTACTGAGGCTCTTTGCCTTCAGGCTGCCCTGTCCTGCTCCCTTCTTCCTAATTTCCTGGCCCCCAAATCCATTCAACCCTGAATGTTGATAATTCAGACTTCTTCACAGACGCAAGGGGAGGTTTGCAATTTCCACTTGGGGACTCCAACCTGGTTTTCCTAATGGGTCAGTGAAGTATTTGGGGGCAGGAAGGGAAGGGAGGACATCAGACCATAGTAACAGTAATCCTAATGATAGGTAATATCTATTGGTTGCTTACTATGTATTAGCCACTGGCTAAATAAGGAACTTTTTGAGTTTCTTACTGTTCTCACTATTATTATTCTCAATATATACATGTGGAAACTGAGGTTCACAGAGATTACATGGCATGTTCAAGTCCTACCTGTGGTAGGTGCTTTCCATACTATATTCAGCCCTCATGGATGGATAGTCCCTCCCCCTCCTGCTGAGAACTGTGTCGAATTCCTGAGGCTGAGAACCACCAGTGTGGGAGAAAGCACTCTCTTTCGTTCTTCTCCCAAATAAAGCCAGTCAGCAGCCAATTTCCACCTGCTGCTGGTTATTATTCCTGTTGCTGCAGTTCTTATTGTCAGTGCCGCCTTAGCTTTCCAGGTTACATAGAGCTATCATAACCATCTCCTGGGGTGATTTTTGCAGCAGTACTGCTAGGCAGGCACATGGGGAGGCATGGCTTATGAGAAGTCATGTGACGATGACAGTGCCAACATCACAGAGCTGGTAAGTGGCAAAGGCAGGCCTTAGGCTCAAGACCTAAGGTCTCCTGACCTGCAGGCCGATGCTCTCTTCACCATCCCAGGTCCTTTCTGGACATACTTGTTTTAACAGTGGGGCTGGAGTCTGGGCTTGTCACAGGGACTGCTGTAGGCAATTCAGTACCTCACCATTTGCTGTCCCTCATCTGTCCCTCGAAAGCCCCTAGAGTGCAGGCTGGCTTGCTGGACTTCCTGCTGTTCGGGAGCCTCATCTCAGCAGTGGACCCCGTGGCCGTGCTGGCTGTCTTTGAGGAGGTGCACGTCAATGAGACCCTCTTTATCATCGTCTTCGGCGAGTCCCTGATCAATGATGCAGTTACCGTGGTGAGAGTGCTCGGCTGGCTGCCGTTCCTTGACCCCAGGCTGTCATGCTCTGACCAGGCTCCACTCTTCCCCGGGCCCTGGGGAAGAAGTATGGTCCCTGCTTCCCCCTCTCCACGCAGTCCAGGTTGCTGCCTTCCCCCGTCGCTCCTGATGCCCCTCTTCTCGCTTAGGTGCTGTACAAGGTCTGCAACTCTTTTGTGGAGATGGGCTCTGCCAACGTGCAGGCCACTGACTACCTGAAGGGAGTCGGTCAGTATTTCCTCCCTCTTGGCGGGCACTGGAGGTCTGCCTCCCCTGGGTTGCTGAGCCCCTGCCCCCCACCGCGTCAGGACAGAGGACGCTGCTCGGGTTGCCTCATTCCCTTCCCTCCTGTATGGAGAAATAGGGCCTGAGAACCTGAGAAGGAGGGCCTTTCCTGGAATCCTAGCTCTGGGACCCTGACCCCTGGGGAGCACAGTGGGCATGCACAGTGGGCATCATCCTCCACTCCCTGCCAGGCAGCAGTCTTGTCAGCCCTGGTGGGGTCCGGGCCAGGGGTCATGCTGACAACCCACTCCTCCCCCAGCCTCCTTGTTTGTGGTCAGTCTGGGCGGGGCAGCCGTGGGCTTAGTCTTTGCCTTCCTCCTGGCCCTGACCACACGCTTCACCAAGCGGGTCCGCATCATCGAGCCTCTGCTGGTCTTCCTCCTCGCCTACGCGGCCTACCTTACTGCTGAAATGGCCTCGCTCTCCGCCATTCTTGCGTGAGTCCTGGGGGCCTTGCAGGCAGGCAGCTGGGAGGGGGCACTGGAGATGGTCGCCCCTCACATGGACAGAAGCAGGACCCGGAGGAGTCCATAGGTCTCCCGGAGTCCTTGTGGGAGTGGGAGCTTCAGACTCCCCTGGGGAGATACTAAGCCTCAGGTAACATTCCAGGACCTGCCTCTAGGGCTGTCCTGGGCACCCCAGAACCCAAACTTCCTCTGCTTAAAGTGCTCTCTGGGGTGTAGGCTGAGCTGGAAGTGGACTTTGAGGCCTGGTGCTACTGGCTCTGGTGGCCACAGAACTCTAAAAGGTGCCTCAGACAGTGTGCTAGTCAGAGCATGTTTCTCCCACCTTGCCCCTCCAGAAGGCACTGAGAGGGAAGCCTGGAGATTCGGACCCTTTTATCCCAGGACCACCACTACCTACCCTTGGATGGTCTCCATGCCTCCCTGGGCTTCGGCTCTGAGAATCTGACATCCTGTGATGGGCAACACCCTCTCCTGCGCATGCTCAAACCCCAAAGGCTGTGCTTCCTGTGGCCCCTCCTCACTCGCCCTGACTCTCCATTCCTCTCCCAGGGTGACTATGTGTGGCCTGGGCTGTAAGAAGTACGTGGAGGCCAACATCTCCCATAAGTCCCGCACAGCTGTCAAGTACACAATGAAGACTCTAGCCAGCTGTGCTGAGACCATCATCTTCATGCTGCTTGGCATCTCGGCCGTGGACTCTTCCAAGTGGGCCTGGGACTCTGGGCTGGTGCTGGGCACCCTCTTCTTCATCCTGTTCTTCCGAGCCCTCGGTATTGCCGGCACCCCCTGCTTGCCCACCCTCCTTCCTGCCCACCCTCCTAGCTTATCTCCCAGTCTGAGTCCACATCCTTGTCAACAATTTCTAAGCCTCCCCTTATTGCTCACCCCTCCCAGCCCCTGTCAGACCTTAGCCCAGATACTTGGTGCCATCCATGCCCAGTGCCCTCTACTCCTGCTGTAGGCGTGCCCTCCAACACCCTGCTCCCACTGGCCTCCCTCCTGCTGTAGGCGTAGTCCTGCAGACGTGGGTGCTGAATCAGTTCCGGCTGGTCCCTCTGGACAAGATTGACCAGGTGGTGATGTCCTATGGGGGCCTGCGGGGGGCTGTGGCCTTCGCTCTCGTCATCCTCCTGGACAGGACCAAGATCCCTGCCAAGGACTACTTTGTAGCCACCACTATTGTGGTGGTCTTCTTCACAGTCATCGTGCAGGTGGGAGCGCCCACGAGGCTGGATGGGGAGGGGGTCTGGCAGGCCCTGGGGGAGGCTTGGAGCCTATGGGAGAGGGGCTCCTCTTCCTCTTGTGGGAGGCAGGGGGGCCTGACTTCCCAGACCTTGAGTGCAGTGAGGTGGGGATACAGAAGCTGAAGCCTAACTATGGGGAAGGAAAGGCAGCAGGGAACTGGACAGGGCAGGGCTCACTGGCTGCCTGTCCGTAGGGCCTGACCATCAAGCCACTGGTCAAGTGGCTGAAGGTGAAGAGGAGTGAGCACCACAAACCTACCCTGAACCAGGAGCTGCATGAGCACGTGGGTACCAGAACCCCATCCCTCCACCTGCCCCTCTCTCCCTTCTCCTATTTTGAGCAGAGTCCTGATCCGGTCCCCCTACCCACCCCCCTTCTAGACTTTTGACCACATTCTGGCTGCAGTGGAGGACGTTGTGGGGCACCATGGCTATCACTACTGGAGGGACAGGTGAGGGAGCTGCCCCGAGGCTCCTTCAGCAGCGGCAGCCTCACCAGCCAGGGCAGCATGGGGGATGTGCACACTTCTGAGGAGGGACACAGTCAGGCTCAGGCTGGGCAACGTCTTCCTGAAGCCCTTCGGGCAGTACTGGCAGTACTGGTGTCCCAGTACTCTCAGGATAAGACAAGGCTCCCCAGTGAGGCCTGCGCAGCTCTGCCCTGCATGGTCTGGCACTTCCAGACACCAGCCACATTGTGCTCAGCTGTGTCTTTGACTATCTGTCTGCCAATGAAATGAACCCTGTTTTAGAAACTCAGAACCCACCATGCTCCCCCGGCCCTGGCCACTGGGACCTGTGCACATGTTGTTCTTTCTACTAGAACATTCCTTTGCCTCCCTCTCACCTACTTAACCTCTATTCATCCTTCAGATCTTACCACAGTCATCAAGTCCTTACGGAGGTTTCCCTGGCCTCCCTGACTAGGACAAATCCCTATCATACTCTATAATTATCCTTTATAGTTCTTACCATGGTTGTAATTTTACAGTTATATGTAATAACTTCATTAATGTCAGGCTTTCCTACAACAGTGTCAGTTCCATAAGGGCAGGGACCAGCTTCGAGATTCTCCCTGACTGATGCCCACACCAAGAGACATAGGCCCAGCGCTGGCGGTGCCCCTGCCCTGTCTGAGGAAGGGCCAGCCACCCAGGCCTTGGGGATGGCACTCAGGACCGGGCCTGGCATCCTCTGTAGGTGGGAGCAGTTTGATAAGAAGTACCTGAGTCAGCTGCTGATGCGGCGGTCAGCCTACCGCATCCGGGACCAGATTTGGGATGTGTACTACAGACTCAACATCCGGGATGCCATCAGCTTCGTGGACCAGGTGGGCCGGCAGACAATGGTGGGTGGGCAGGTGGCCAGCAGGGCAAGGCAGGAAGCAGTGACAAGCAGGCAGGCCCTGAGCAGGGAGTTGGGAATTCCCAGCAGACTCCATAGTCTTGTGAAGTGGCAGCTACAGGAACGAGCGTGGCCTGATGCTGACATGTAGAGTCTAGCAGGCAGTACAGGAAGGTGGGAAACAGCTGGACTCTGGAGTCAGCAGATGTGGTTCAGTTCTTATCATCTCACGCTTGTGACCTTGGGTAAGTCACTTATCCTCTCGGAGCCTCAGTTTCAACTGTAAGAAAGCGCGAGTAAAAGTACCTCTGTCAGAGTTTTGTAGATTCAGTATAAAAAGTGCCTAGCACAGTCCCTGGAACTTCCAAAGAGCAAAGTGTGTTAACCATTGTTATTCTTTTCATTACCCTCTGATTGTCTGGGCCACCGTTCATCTGATTGCCATTCTGACCTCTGACTTGGCCCCTGCAGGGAGGCCACGTCTTGTCCTCCACCGGGCTCACTCTGCCCTCTATGCCCAGCCGCAATTCTGTGGCAGAGACCTCTGTCACCAACCTGCTGTAAGTCCTTGAGCCCCCTTCCCCTTCCCCAAGCTCCTCTCTATTGCGCCCTCTCTCTGAATCCCTTCTGGGGAGATTTGTGAGCACCTTTGCTTCTGCCCTTCCCCTGGCCTGTGCCTCCTGGCCTGTCCCTAGCACACGTGTCTCCTCCCTCCTGCAGGAGGGAGAGTGGCAGTGGAGCATGTCTGGATCTGCAGGTGATTGACACAGTACGCAGCGGCCGGGACCGTGAGGATGCCGTGATGCACCACCTGCTCTGTGGAGGCCTTTACAAACCTCGCTACAGGGTGAGAACAGGCAGGGCAGAGTTCTGAGGGGGAGCATTGTCTGGGGAGGCCACGATGCAAGGCTCAAGAGGCAGCTGGCACCAGCTTGTGGAGAGCTATGGATGCCCAGTTGAAGACTGTGGGCTTCATCTTGTTGGTTATAACCTTTAGTTTTAGCTTTAGTTTTTTGTTTTTGTTTTTTTTTTTGAGAAAGGTTGGCCTGTTACAAGAACTGTTTAAGAATGTCTTCTCCGGTAGCAGAGGGCAGATCAAACTGGAGGGGGTGAGTTGAGAGGCTGGGAAAGCCAGCTGGGAAGCTGGAGTGAACCACTGCGGATTAGACCTGGGTGGTCGGAGGGGAGAGGAGCACAAAGAACCGTGTGATCAGCCAGGAAGGGGAGAGCAGGAGATACAGAGGGCTTGATGGGGGGTCACAGACAGAAGCAGGAGTGCTGAGGAAGCCACCTGCAGGACCACCTTAACCTGGGGGAGGCAGACATCTGTTTTAGGTAATGTGAGTTAGTCCAATGCAGGTCATGAAGCTCTGGGGTGGGAAAGGCCCAACCCATACAGGAAGGAATCTGTCGCAACCCCACAAGGGGGCAGCAAGCCATTACCTTGAACCTTTTTGAAATGAGAAGCCAGCTGTTACCATTCCTGGCAGCTTTAACAGTCAAGGCTGTTTCTACCGCTGAGACAGATTGGTTTCCTTTAATTTTCTCCCACTGGTCCTAATTTGACTCTCTGCAGCTCTGCAGAGTAAGTCTGCAAAGGTTTCAAAACAGCTTCCTTCCACACAGGCCTCCTTGCCCTCAGGCCAGCAGCTACTGTCCTTGGTGTGTCTTCTTTAGTCATTAGAAATGAGGGCCCTTGGAGTTCTCTGGTAGCCTAGTGGTTAGGATTCTGGGCTTTCACTGCCGTGGCCTGGGTTTGGCACAGGGGCTCTTTCACCTTCCTAGTTCTGGAACTTGCCATTCTCTTCCCACAGCCCAGAACCCCTCCAGCTTTGGCTCACCACCCTGAGGCCCCATATTGTTCTTACAGTCAGGCAACCCACCATGTCTTCCTCAGTCAATGACTATTAAACCCTGTTGCATCCAACCTGTGGGGTTTTTTGTTTGTTTGTTTTTTGGTTTTGTTTACTTTTTTCTTATGGAAAATTTCTGTCGTTCACAAAACTAGAGAGAATAACTCATTTAACCACCACTCACCTCCAATAATTTTCAATGCATGGTCAATTCTGTTACATTCTGTGCCCCCCTACGCCCCATCTACACTTTATTATCTTAAAGCAAACTCCAGACATCATATCATCTCTAAATATTTCCATATGTATCTCTAGGTGGCAAGAATTCTTTAAAAAAAAAAGCCATAGTACCCTTATCACTTACAACAAATAACAGTGATTCCTTCTCACCTCAAATATCCAGCCAGTGGTCAATAAATACCTTTTTCCAGCTGGTTTGTTCAAGTCAGGACCCAAATAAAGTCCACAGTTTGCATTTAGTAAACATGTCTCTTTATTTTTAAAAAATCTGTGATAGTTTTGTCTTCCTTTTTTTCTCATTATTTACTTACTGAAGCAACTGGATACATTATCTCAGAGAATGTTCCATTTTACAGATTTTGCTGATTGTATTCCAGTGGTGGTGTTTAACATGTTCCTCTACATACTGTCTTTCTTGGTAGTTAAATCTGGAGGCCTGGTTGTATTCAGGAACATTCGATAGGTGTGCTATGTATTTCTTATTGTATTACATCAGGAAGTACATAATGACCGACTGTCTGTGGATGTGTGTGTGTAAGACTGGTCAATGGTTCAGTTCAACCAGTTCTTGTGAAGTCAATTAAAAAAAACTGGATTAAGATTGTGCTTATCCCTGTTAAATGTCATCTTATTTGATTCAGCCCATCATTCCATTGTTTGGATCCCATGTCTGCCACCAAATATCTCCTCAGATTCACATCATATGAAAATTTGCTAAGCCTGTTAACTTTGTATTCATCAAAATCAACATACAAATGTTGAACAGGATAGAGCTGAGGACAGAGCCCTGTGGCATGCTACTAAAGACTTTCCTCCAGACTGACCTTGATCAAGAATTTTTTGGGTATGGTTACTCAACCAGTTCTTTTTTTTTTTTTTTTTTAATTTATTTATTTATTTTTGTCTGTGTTGGATCTTCGTTTCTGTGCGAGGGCTTTCTCTAGTTGCAGCAAGCGGGGGCCACTCTTCATTGCAGTGCACGGGCCTCTCTTGTTGCGGAGCACAGGCTCCAGACGCGCAGGCTCAGTAGTTGTGGCTCACGGGCCCAGTTGCTCCGCGGCATGTGGGATCTTCCCAGACCAGGGCTCGAACCCGTGTCCCCTGCACTGGCAGGCACATTCTCAACCACTGCACCACCAGGGAAGCCCACTCAACCAGTTCTAAATCCACTTAGTTATGCCAGAACACAATCCATAATTCCTCATGTTCTTCACAGAAATATCATTAGAGAGAGACAGAAGTATCTAGTATACAGTTAGAAACATAAAATTATAGTTTAGGAGAGACATACGGGCTGGAGATAAAGATTTAGAAGCAATCTATATCAGAGGTTTCCTGGCCTGGCTACATCAGAATCTCCCAGGGAGCTTGCTAGAATACATATTCCTGGCTTCACCTCCTGGAGAGTCTGATCCTGTAGTGTGCAATGGGATGAGGAATCTGCTCTTAGTAAGTCCCCTGAGGGGATTCACATGTAGCTGGTCTGATGGCTGATGTTTGGGAAACACAGATGTATCCCTGGGCTAGCTGGTGCTGAGAGTGGACACTTTCACTGGGGAGGGCATTTAGAGGGGAGAGAGGGGGCCAAGGACAGCACTGAGGAACGCACATGTAAGAAAGGGAAGGGGAGCCAGCAGACGAGAGAGAAGGAGCCCTTGGAGGGGCAGCAGCAGATGGTGTCTCGGAGGCCTGGGGCATAAGGAGGGCTGGACATTGCACAGATGTTGCCTAACCAGAGGCCATGGCCCTGCTGACCAGGGAGAAAGCAGCACACTGAAGTTGCAATCAGGCAAAACACCCCTGGAGCTGTATTTTTTTTTTTTTTTTTTTTTTAGTTTGCATTTCTTTTTTTTTTAACATCTTTATTGGAGTATAATTGCTTTATAATGGTGTGTTAGTTTCTGCTGTATAACAGAGTGAATCAGCTATACATGTACATGGAGCTGTATTTCTGATAGTCAAGGAATGGGTACTAGGGGAAGTGTGAGAATATAAGTGTAAAAGTCTGGCAGCAAAAGCGAGGCAATGGTATCAATGGAAAGGCCTTTTTCAAGGAGGTAAGGGCAGGAGCATGCTTAAAAGCAGAGGGAGGGGGGCCAGTGATGAGGGAAGGATTGAAGATGCAGGAGAGTGGAGGACCGGGAGGGAGGAGGGAGCACAGCAGGGAACTGATGGAGGCAGGGAGTGAGCTAAGCAAAGCGGAGGCCTGGGTTGGGGAGTGAGGAGCCCTGTGAAGGAGCTGGGCCCCTGCACGCCCAGGAGAGAGGGGCACCTCTGTGTGAGTGTGTAGAAGAGGGCAGCTGGGAGGAGACTTAAAGGGGGCTCTTAGATCCAGCTCAGGGAAGCAGAAAATATGAGGCAAAGGAAAGGGACCAGACTGGGGATGTGAGGCAAGACAAATGATTGGGAACATGCGGGCAGTACTTTGGGGGTTTACCACTAGGTAATGAAAAGGCCTCTCAGCAGTCAAAGGCAGAGGTGGAGACAGTCTAAGTGAGTGTGTAGTGGGCTTGGTCTTTATGAGAAAGAGTTGGAAAGAGGAGAGATGGGGGTGGTCCTGAATTGGACACCAATTCAGGTATTGTTGGACCGAGAGGGTCGAAGGTATCAAGAGAGATAGTCATGGAAGTTCAAAGTGCAGCCTGAGGAGTCATGATGGTGGCTGTAGAACTGGCTAGCTGGAGAGTTCCAGCTGGACAGAGAGTCCTGTGTAGTTAAAAGGAGGCAAATGGGCCAGGCATGTGGACCAGGCTCAGATAAACAGAGGTGCAAAGAAGGAAATGCCCCCCTTGGCCTTACAGTAGCCCTGAGGGACAAGACACAGGGTCCCCTGCCTCTTGTCACTTCAGATCAGAGAGAACTGGGAGAGGGCAGTAGGGAATACAGAAAGCCAAATTTGAGGGAACAGGTTCTGGGATAAAGGAAAGTTTTTCCCCAGTGAACTTCAGAGCATATAGAGAGTATAGAGTCTGGCTGGGTCCCTACTGTATTTTTGTTGTTTTGTTTTTTCAATCCATGGCTAGTTCTGGCAACAGTGGGCCGGCAGGAGCTATGGTGAACATGGGGCTGTGGCCTGGGGTCCCTGTGGGAGGCCAGGACACCCAGCCTCACGGCAGGGCGGGGCTGTCATTGTCAGTACAAAGCCAGCTGCAGCCGCCACTTCATCTCTGAGGATGCGCAGGAGCGCCAGGACAAGGAGGTCTTCCAGCAGAACATGAAGCGGCGGCTGGAGTCCTTTAAGTCCACCAAGCACAACATCTGCTTCACCAAGAGCAAGCCACGACCCCGCAAGGCCGGCCGCAAGAAGGCATGTGCTTTCTCTGGGACTCCTGTTTGCAGCTGCAGGCTGACGGCACGCAGTTTTGAGCTCCCAAGTATTGGAATCCAGCCTAGGGGGACCCCCTAGATGGATAATTCTCAGGGACTTGGGGGCTGCAGCAGCTTGGGTTCCCTTTTGCATCTTCCTGGAGCCCCAGAAGGGGAAGGCAAGGGCTTCAGAAGGAGATCAGCCTCTTGTCCATGTGGTCACCTGCTGGGAGGCAGCAAGACCACCTACCAGAGGTGAAATGGGCAGGAGAAAGGCAGATTCCTTGTTGGGGGGACTCCACGAGCTCCTCATTCAGCCCAAGCTGACGTACTGAGCGTCCTTGCTGGGGCACGTCAGACTCCACAACACTTGCCGGGGTGGGGGTGGGGGGTCAAGGGATGGTAGAACCATTGGGATTGACAGATTCCCTTCCCTGCTGTATCAGGAAGACCTGTCCTCCTGTTGACCCCACCAGACGACAGGGTTGGGGTTTGGAGCCAGGGCCAGAGGCTTAGGGGTTTTTGTTTTTTTGTTTTTTGGTCCTTAGAAGGATGGCATGGCTAACACGGAGGCTACAAATGGGAAACCTCCTCGAGACCTGGGCTTCCAGGACACAGGCAAGCAGGGAGTGGGGTGGAGTTGAGGATGGGATAGGGAGGGAAAGGGCAGGGGCCCATCAGCCAGAAGCCTGAAGGACCTCCTCTGTATAGCATTCAATACCATAAACTGGGGCTCTTCCCCTCAGGGACTAGATGGGCATACTTGATTTCAAAGCTGAACATGTCTAAGCAGTTATTAGACATCTGTGACATCAGATAGCTAACTACAGGTTACAGGCCTTGAGGACTTGGAGAAGGCATCATAAAGGGGGAGCTTGGTCTGGGCCTTGAAGGATGGGTGAACCCTGGTGTCCCCGTCTATAAAACCAGGAGTTTGGATGAGCTGCACACTGATGTGCCTTCCAGCCCTCCAGATGTTTATGCTTCCAGTTGACGATGGGATCTGGGGCTGAGAGATGGCGGGGGAGCTAGAAAGTGTGACTTTCCTTATGGCTTCCTCTGAGGACTTGGCTTTCCCTGTTGCCTCCTTCAGCTCTGCAGCCCCACCTCCCTTCCTCTCAAACACCCAACTCCGTAGGCCAGCGCTGTAACAGCCACAGGACAAAGCAGGTGTCCCTGCCAACTGTGGGCTCTACCTGGGTGGACAGGGGGTCCGGCTTGGGGTTGTGCGGTACCAAGAGGCAGCTGCTGGCGGCCAACCCCACTCGGCTCTTGTCCCTCTCCAGCTGCTGTGATATTAACCGTAGAGTCTGAGGAGGAGGAGGACAGCGACAGTTCGGAGACAGAGAAGGAGGACGACGAAGGGATCATCTTTGTGGCTCGGGCTACCAGTGAGGTTCTCCAAGAGGGCAAAATTTCAGGTAATGGCTTCCTCCCGCCTACCTCCCTCTGGAGCTGCGCAGCTGCTTTCCTCCCCCTTCACTGATGGCCTCTAGTCCAGACAATCCCTCTTCCTATTCACCAACCAGCATTTACTGAGCATCTCCTTTATGTCAGACACCTGACATACGTGATCTGATTCAATCCTCACAACAACCAAGATGGGGAAACTGAGCTCAAAGGAATCTGGGACTTGTCCAGAACCAGCAGAACCAGAATTTGAACCTGACCCCCCCGATTCAAAGCCCAAAGCCTTTTTACTGCCGTGCCGCCTCCCTTTACTCTCTGGCGAGAAACACGAGGTGACAAGCAAACCTAACACCAGGCTCCGTTGTAACCCGTGCTCAGCACACCAGCCCTCAGGTACAGACCCAGTGAGGGTGGCAGCCTGACCTGAGAGAGGAGCCTGAGTTGGCTCAAGCACCCTAGGTGTCTTTTAAAAAACATATTATAGAAAATTTCAAAATATACAATAGACAGAATAGTAAACTAAACTTCCCATCTATCCACCAGCCAGCTTCAACAATTATCTACTCCTAACCAATCTATACCCTCACTATGCCCCTCTCTTCACTGGATTCTTTTGAAGCAGATCTCAAATATCATTATCACTTTATCAAAAATTACTTCAGCATGTATCTCTAAAAGATAAGGATTCTTCTTAAAAATATAACCACAATACCATTATCATATCCAAAATCTTTGTTATCAGATATCCAGTCAGTGTTCAAGTTTCCCTGATTGTCTTAATATTTGTTTTTACAGTAGGTTTGTTCAAATAAAAATCCAGACAAGACCCACCCATGAAATCTGGTTGATAAGTCTCTTTTAATCTACAGCAGTGATTCTTAAGAGGGTAGTGGTGGAGTGATTTTGCCCTCTAGGGGATTGTCTGGAGCCATCTTGGGTTGTCACAGCTGGAGGGGTACCTCTTCAATGGGTGGGTAGAGGCCAGGGATGCTGGTAAGCATCCTACGATGCACAGGACAGCCCCCCTACAGCAAAGTATCTCTTCCAACCTGTCAATAATGTCAAGTTTGAAAAACCCTGATTTATAGGTTCCCCCCACCAATACCTTTTTTTCTTGCACTAGATTTATTGAAATAACCTGGGTATTTGTCCCACAGTCTTTCCTTGTCTGGATTTTGCTGACTGCATCCCCAAAGCATCATTTAGTATGTTTCACTGACCCTTATATTTCCTCTAAACCAATAATTAAATCCAGATCAGATTTGCTAAGCATACTTCATAGGTGGTGATGATGTACCTCGTATTGCATTCATCACACCAGGAAGCATATACCATCTGGGTGTCTCTCTTTTTGTGAGGTTAACATTGATAACAGGCTTTAGCTGTTGTTGGCTTGATCCATCCATTATCAAGTTCCCTGTCAACGTGTCATCAGACGGTCTTGGCAGCCATTGGTGATCACTGCCAGATCCAACATTTCATTAAGGGTTGCACAATGGTGATATTCTATGTCTCTTTTTTCATCTGCATTGATTGACAGTAATTCTTCTATTAAAAAAACCTCCCTTAATCAATTACTTAGTTACTTTGAGGTACAGTTCATATAGGGAAGAATGGATAAATGCTTGAATTTTTCATTTTATTTATCAGTTTTCATACCAACAGTTAGTTCCCCAGCATCCTCTAAAGGTGAACACCGAAGTTTTTTGTTTAGTTTTTGTTGTTGTTAAAATTCAATCCAGCATCCCAGGTCTTTCAAGAGAGGTAGTTTTACTTTCAATCCCAGAATTAATACATTTCATAACATACTCAGTCAAGATTTTTGGAGTGCTCAGGACTTTATCAACGAGCAGACACATACGGAGCGCCTATTATACACAAGGCATTGAGCTTGACTTTGGAGAACAAGGGGTGGTAGGTGGCCAGAGGGCTGCTCTTTCCCAGGTTTCCTCTTTCAGAGCCTCAGACTTCCTGTAATGCAGCGGCCAGGCCTTCCATGCTGGCTGCCAGCAGTTCTGGGATTCTCAGGTCCCCTGTGCTCTGGCATCCCCCTCGCCGGCACAGCTTTGGCCTGTTGTTAGGTTTGCAGGAGCTCACGCTCCTGGACTCTGTCCCAC
This sequence comes from Mesoplodon bidens, assembly GCF_964165515.1. Classification (NCBI taxonomy): domain Eukaryota; kingdom Metazoa; phylum Chordata; class Mammalia; order Artiodactyla; family Ziphiidae; genus Mesoplodon; species Mesoplodon bidens. The sequence goes on along the minus strand of NC_138175.1, from coordinate 19,905,185 downwards.
CAAAGGGCTGTGGTGGGAACTCAGGCAAGGAACCCAGTGGCCAAGCCTCAAGATCCTCCTCACCCTGCTGCGGTCTCACCCTGGGATGGGGCTTGGCAGGATGTGGTTTAAGACTAGCACTGCAAGTTGGGTGAGGGCTGATCGTAGATGGGTTTTTTTCTTGCCTTGATCCCACTTTCTCTTGCTTTAGTTATTTTCATTTGTTCAGAAGGTATTTATTGAGCAACTGCTATGTGCCCAGCCCTGTGCTAGGTGCTGGGCGTACTACGGGAAGCAAAACCAGCTGTGGTGCTTCCACTCGGCAAGGCATGCATCGAATAATTGCACACATGGATGTTATGTGGCAACTGCGAAATGAACTGATTTATTCAAAGTGTGCTTATACTTGAGAAAGACTCCATTGGATTGGTAATGAGTGCATGTGTACTCTGTCCCCAGGGAGCTTTGAGGTGTGCCCAAGCCCACGCATCATACCCCCCTCCCCAACCTGTGCAGAGAAGGAGCTGCCCTGGAAGAGTGGGCAGGGGGACCTGGCAGTCTACGTGTCCTCAGAGACCACCAAGATTGTGCCCGTGGACATGCAGACAAGCTGGAACCAGAGCATCTCGTCCCTGGAGAGCCTGGCATCCCCACCCTGTACCCAGGCCCCACCTATGACCCGCCTGCCTCCCCGCTCACTGGTCACTGAAGAGCCCCAGGCCCCTGTCAACCTGCCTTCTGATCTACGCCCTAGCTTTGCCTTTCCCACGAGCCTGGCCAAGGCTGGCCGTTCTCATAGCGAGAGCAGCGCTGACATCCCCCAGCAGCAGGAGCTGCAGCCCCTCATGGGACATGAGGACCACACTCATCTCAGCCCAGGCACCGCCAACTCCCACTGGTGCATCCAGTTCAACAGAGGTGGCCGGCTGTAGCCCAGGGACTCAAGGAGGAGCAGGGGGCCGACGCCCTGTGGAAACCTTCCCTGCACAATGGGCAGAGGAGCCCACTCAACCTGACACGGGGTTAGAGGGGCCTGGACTGAAGTAGCAACTGGGCTCCCTTGGGGCAGGCCAGAAGGGTCTCCTGGGCTGGTCCTCACAGGGACCTTTTTCACCACCCTCCCTGCTTCTAACTCCTGCCACTTTCCCTTTCAGTAAGGCCCCACCCTGGCTCAAGACCCAGTCCAGCGCTTCTAGGGGCAAGGCCCAGAGATGCGGGTAGTTGATGCCCCTTCCCCAGAGGGTCCTCATGGGGTGACTCTACGCAGATGTTCTTGCCCCCAAAGCAAGGGCATCATTCCTCAGCTGACACTGGCCTTTCCTGCCCTCCGTCTCCTCCCTAGCACCAGCGCAAGGACAGTACCCTGGCAGAAGGCTCCACGAGGGGCTGGTCCTCAGAGGGTATGGGGTGGGAGGTGCAGCAGGCTTTGCTGCCCTGTTGGGTCAGCTACCCATAATCGATTTGTTTAGGGCAGTGGGAATCTGTCTCCACTCCTTGCTTTATCTCCTTCCCTTTGCTGTCAGTCACTGGGGCAATAGTTCCTCCTTTTCCAGGACTAAGGCCACAGGGCTGGGCCAGGCTTCACGACAGGGCTGCTTCTTAGCCAGGGTTACTCTGGGGGATCTGCTGCTGTGTCCAAGTTTGGACCTTTCAGATCCTTGGGTCTGGGTTTTATGAGGAAGGGAGACGATGGCCTCTGGGCTCCCACCCACATTGTCACCTTGTTATTCCCCAAACAGGAAAGGAGCCAGGTATCCCAGGGCCACTGTTCCACTGCTCTGGGGCTGGGATGCCTGGCTGCAGTGGTAAGGGGCTGACTGAGTGGCAGGTGACTTTCCTGGGGTTAGCGCCTGCCCTGTATTTTGTACTTTGAACCTAAGATACATTAAACATCTCTCGGATGGATGTGTGTCCTGTGTCCATGTGTCTGGGGGTTCTGGGGTGTGGGCAGGGGGCAAGACGGCAGGTGGTGAGGGAGACGGAAACTTCCAACTCCCTGCCCCAGGGATTCCTGGACATAGAATGGGGAGGGGGGTCCTGGGAAGGACTGTTAGGCCCTATGGCCCTCCCTCCCTCCCCTCCCATTCCTTCCCAGTACGTCACCTTACAGGATGCCTGCAGTCCGGGGGATTGCTGTATGGGCACAGGGTCACAGAACTGGGAGTCCACAAAATGGGAACAACCTGTAGGAAAAGAGACCCCAGAGGTCAGGTGCCAAGGTGCAGCCACCACACACTGGGACCAGATAAGCCTTCCTTAAACACCTGGAGGGAGGTGCAGGACAAATGAACAGACGTGTTCTGCACCTGGCGGGCGGGAGGACAATCTCAAGGGCGCTGGTTACCTTGAGTGTTTCTGGCACAAATTGGATAGTGTGGGGTCCAGAAACATTTAGGGACAGAAATCCCTGATAACAGCAGACCCAGATTCAATTTCCACTGTGCTGGAGGATTAAAAAAAAAAAAAGTATCTATCTTTATTGACACCTAACACACACACCATAAAATTCACCCATTTAAAATGTACAGTTCAGTGGTCTTTAACATATTCACAGAGTTGTGCAACCCTCACCACAGCCTTAGTTTAGAATGTTTGCATCGTCCCCAAAAGAAACTACCATCAGCCGTCACTCCTCACCCTCTGCCTAGCCCTAGGTAATCACCATCCTGTTCTTCATCTTTACAGATCTGAAGGACCCAACACACTGCAAAGGTTACAAATTTAGTCAACATTTTTTCTGTGTTATGCCTGGGGAAGGTGTGAAGAGAAGGAAGAGTGACTTTTAGGCTTTGCCCTCACACTGCTTACAGTCGGCAGTGTTAAGGCCTAGCGGTTAGTCCCAGCTCTCACTCACTGGCTATGTTATCTTAGGTATGTCACATATTCTCTCTGAGCCCCAGTGTCTTCATCTCTAAAATGAGGTAACAATCATACTTACTTCATAAGGTTGCTGTCTGGATTAGATGATGAAATGTAAAAACCTAGTATACAGCCTGGCCCATGGTAAGGGATTATGTTTGTCATCATTGGTGTTACATTACAAGCCAAGGAACATGTGAGGCCTTGAGGAAATCTGGGAGGGCTTTGGGAGGAGCATGAGTGTGTGTGTGTGGAGGGGCTCTGAAAACATGGGCAAAATTGCATGGGTGCATTCTAGGTGGGAAGAGCGCATGAATAAAAGATATCTGGAGCACACATGGTGAAAAGCAAGGAGCAGTGGGTGATGTGCTCGGGAGAGACCAGCCAGGGACACCAAGGCTTGGGTGGGGTGACCCCACTGAGTTTTAGAGGTGGCAGAAAGCCAGCCTGGAGAATTATGATCTGGGGAGTGTGGGCAGTGATGCGCATTAGGGAGCTCGAATGTAGCTGGAGCCAGGTGGAGGATGTGTGAAACCCCACGTGGAGGAAGGGTTGGTAGGAGGAAAGGCTAGAAATGCAAGACCTGTTGGGAGGCTCCTCCAGCAGCCCAGGGATGTGAAGGTGCTTGTGCTGAAGAGGGCAGGCAGCCATTCTCAGACCTCAGTATCAGAATCACTGGGAGCTTGTCAAACACAGATTCCTGGGCCTACCCCAAAGGTTCTGACTCAGCAGGTCTCCGGGAGCCCAGCAATCTGTAATCTTAACCAGGTCTCCAGAGGAAGGTGGCCCAGACACCACATCCTTCAAAAATTACGAGATTAGAAAGGTTTAGAAATAAAATCCCCATCATCAGACAGCTGATGGTGTAGGGGAGGGGGGTGCACAGGGGCTCCTGGGCCTGGAGCTGGGTAAAAGAAAGGGGGGACTTCCAGGCAAATACGGTTGGTCAGAGATGAGCAGACTGAGGGTAAGAAAGCAGGTGAGCACAGCCGGGAGGAGGCAGGCTCCTGGGATGCAGGAGAGCAAGCAAGTCACCACCTGACAAGGCAGGATGGCAGAAGTGGCCTCCAGTGCCTTGAAGGAGGAAGGATTTTGACCTGGGGAGATGGACATGGGCATTCCAGGTACAGGAGACAGTTTGAGACAAGACTTGTGATCAGATGAGTTTTCCAGGCCTGTATAAGAGCTGGTCAGGAAGGCTGTGATGCTCTAGAAGGTCTTGAAGACCACTCTAAGGAGTCTGGAGTTTATTTAGGCCAGAGGTGAGAGAGATCTGGAGGGTTTAGGCCAGCTGCCAACTTAACTGTCTGGGGCAGTACTAAAAAGGGTATGCAAGGTCTGGGATGGAATGAGGGCAATGACTGTGGATCTCTTATCACTAGGCCCCTTGAGGCACAGAGCTCCCACTTCATTTTTGGTTGAGTCATGTTGGTAAGAAATGCAAAGCTGAGGGAAGGTTGGGGAAAGGGCAGGGGAGGGAGGCCTATCCCCATTTAATGATCTCAGTGGAAAAGGCTGCTGTGAGTAGATTTTGCTGCCAGGAGAGCCACAGAGATGGGCCCCATGAGTCACTGTTCAGTCCTGCAAGCTCAGCCCACAGAGCCTGCTGTGGTCATTGGCACATTGGCTGGTCATTGGCTGGCTCCAGGCCCAGCCCCCAGTGTTCCCCACTAGGCTCAGTTTGTCCCCATTTCTATCTGTATCTTTGCCATCCTGGGGCTATGCATCCTGCAGCTCTTTGCCTCTTCTGCATCCCTTTCAGACCGAGCCTCTGAATCTGTCTCCATTTGTGACTCTGGCTTACATCTGGCTCATAAATGGGGAACCTCAGGAGGACAGGGGTAGTGCGACCAGTCTCAGGCACCCCTCAACGTTTATTCCAGGCCCTGTGCTAGGTGCTAGAAGTATAGAAGTGGATAAAACACAGTCTCTGTCTTCGCAAAGCTTACAGCATACATTCTATGTGGAGTGAATAAACCAAGGCCGCTGAATCAGTCTGTCTGCCTGCGCTCCGGGGTGCTGGGGTCAGTTATGGCCTGTGGCTTGAGGTCTCTCTTAGCACTGGAGGGGTACATGTGCCTGCCAGCAGGTCCAACCAGCTCTTAGGGCTCACAGGGGGCCTGGCTGGTGGGTGGGGGTGGGCAGACAGTGGGCAGCAGAAGGGGAGGGAGGGAGCTGGAGGCAGTGACTCAGTGGGGCGGCTCTAGGACAGCTGGGGAGGGAGCCAAGGTTGGTCCTGATGCTCGCTGAAGCTAGAGGAGGGTGGGATGAGAGGGCCTGCTGGGGGTTGGGGATGGAGCAGGACAACTCCAAGGCTCCCCACTCACAGCCAGATGCCCTCATGAAGAAGGCTCCCGGGCAGCTGCTCTGAGAACCTGGACTTGGTGCTGACGTGGCAGCTGCGGCAGCTGCGATGGTGGGGAGGGGAGGATTGCTACTGTTCCCTCTGTGCCTGCTTCTGATGCCCAGGTTCCCTCCTCTGGCAGCCTCCCTGGGCTCATGAAGGAGGTGACTACCTTAGAGCCAGGGAAGCCAGTGCACCCACTGCCCTCTCCCCACAAGGAACCAAGGGCCTGAGCATGTTATGGGGCACAGCAGGCCCACATGCCCCAAAGGGACTTCACACCTCAGAGCTGGGAGAGATCTCACAGGTCAACTGTCCAAGTGACTTTCACCTGTTCAGGGTCCCCCAACTGAGGATGAAATGAGGGGCAGGACACGAACACCGCCCAAGAGCTGGCAGCAAGTGGACCTTCAACATACAGGGTCTTTCCTAGTTCTCGGGGCAATCCCAGGAGGAAAGAATGACTTTCTTTTTTTTTTTTTTTTTTACAGGTGAGTAAGATGAGGCTCAAAGAGAACTGAGGTGCTGGAGCTCACCCATCAGGTAAGTGGAAGAGCAGAGCTGGCCTCTGGTTCCAGAATCCTGACCTCAGTCTCAGCCTCCTCGGCGGGATTTTGTGGGAGGGGTGGGGGGCTGGGGAGGGAGTGTATATGAAAGAAGTGCAGGAACGAAAACGCAAGCGAGTGGCGGGGCTGGGCCTGGCGGATCGGTGGCTTCCTGGCAGGTCTGGGTCAGCTCCCACCACAGAGTCCCCTCCCTGCCTCCTCCTTCCCTCTAACCCAAACAGCAGCCCGTCATGGGATAATACAACCTGGCTCTTGGTGCCTGGGACTGAGGACTGGAAGGAAGATGGGGTCTGCAACGGAAGGGCCCCTCCCTCCCACCCTCCATGAAGATACCCCTACTGGCTGCCAGCAGCACCAAGCAGCTGGCCTGGGCTTAGGGAGTCTCTCTTCCTAGAGGCCTCCTGGGCCCCTGGACCCACACTTTTCTTCTCCCAGCTGACAGGAACTTGTGCTCCTTGTCTTGCTGAGGGAGGCTGTGGTAGGGCTCCCCGCATCCTGCGTGCATTCAAGAGCAGAAGCGCCCGCCTCCCCTCCGCCGCCACCCTGCAAGCCCCTTCCCTCAGCCCCAGGTGGACCCCTTGCTCACTCACCCTCGCGCACCTACGCCGCCTTCCCCAGCGGGGGAGCGCTTCCGGCGCGCTGAGCAGGCGCGGTGGGAAGGCCGTTGGTCGCTGGCCCAACCGGCGAACTGAGAAGCCAAGCCAAAGTCAGCGGGGGCTTGGGCGGCGGCGCGGGGGAGGGCGGTGAAGCTGAGGCGTCCGGGCCCGCGGGGGACGAGGGGGCGGATGGGCCGGGGGCGCTGCGAGAGCCCGCGTTTTCGCGCTTTCCGGCCGGCTCAGGCGGCTGCCGTCGGGCCTGGCGGGGTGGGCTGCGGCTGCGTCCTCCGGCCCCCAGGGGGCGGTGCGGCGCGGCGCCCGGTCCTCTGCCGCGCTCGTTTCCGTCCCCGCGGCCAGGAGGTGGCGCCCGTCAACGCCAGGCGCCGCGCCGTACTCGCCGTCGAGGCGGCGGTACGTTCGAGGGCTCTGGCTGCCTGGCCTCCCGGGTTCGGGGTTCCCCTCGGCGCGTACCCCGGGCGTGAGCGCGGCGGGCGGGCGGGCGAGCGAGAGAGCGGGCGCGCGAGTCCCCCAGTGGCGCGGGGGCGGGGACCAGGGTCGGCCGGGCCCACAAGAGCGCGAGCACGAGGCAGCGCCCCGCCCCGCCCCCGTGAGCGTTCCACCTGCGTAGGCCCGCCCAGCGTGGCGGCAAGTGAGCGTTCGAGCTTGGGGCCCTCCCGGCGAAGGCCCACGTGAGCGTGGACCCGGGAGCCGTGAGCTGGAGGGAGAGACACCGGCTCTTCTCCCCGCCCCTCAGGCCTGAACTGCGGCACTGACTGCGCTTCCTGAGCCGGGCACCAAGACTGGCACCTCCTACGGCCTAGTGCGTTCTACCTGCATCGCCCATGCAGCCCTACCCGACCATCTTCAACCTGTTTCCTGGATGAGCTGAGGCCTCAGTTCACACCGAGGGCTTAGCCCCTCTGCCACTTGCCGGGAGCAGGCCCACCCTTAAGGAAGGGGTGATGGAAGGGCCCCTGGAGGATGGGGATGAGTCCTCAGCCTCCCAGGGCCACGCCACTGACTGGAGGTTTGCTGTGTGCAGTTTCAGAGATGCCTGGGATGAGGGGGAACCTGCTCCCCAGATGCAGGACCCCAATCCTCCGAGCCCACCAGCAGGGGCAGCCCAGGGGGAAGGGCTACAGGGCAGCCCTCTGCCTGGTGAGCTTCAGTCACCTCCAGGACAGAAGGTTGCACATGGGTCAGGGGATGGCCAGAGGGGCGTATTAGGAGGTTCCTCAGTCCAGTGGGAGGAACCAGCCTCCTCTGGAATGGAGATCCTCCTGTGCCCAATGTACTCCCACCTTAGTCTGGCACAGGGTGAGAATGACAGCCAAGGAGGAGGCTTGGCAGGGGACTCAGTTTCAGGCAGGGCAATGCCAATCCGCTTGGACCCTGAAGGGTTGGACAGTGACCCTGTGAACCTCGGAGATCTTTTATCTGAGACATCGTCAGAGCTACTGGAGGCAGGTAAGAAAGGAAAGTCTTGGAAGGGAGTGAGGGTACCTGGAGGTGGGGAGGCCTCTGACTCTACTCAGGCTAAAGCCCAAGTTCACGTAGGGGTCTCTGGGTAAATGGCCCAGTGTAGACCCAAGCCATTTTCCTTCCCAAGACCCCAACGGATCCAGGCTCCTTAAGTCCACTGACTGCCTCCTGGCCCAAGACCTCGCCTGGGAGCTGCTTGCCAGTGGCCTGGCTGCCCTGCCAGGTAACTGGGAGACACTAGAGGCAGAAGAGGTGGGGTGACTTGATTGTGCAGGTGTTCACTGCCTTCTCTGCACAGGGACTCGGGATGTAGAAGGCAGGGCAGTGCTGCTTCTGAGTGCCCATAACCCAGCCTGGCTTCACCCCAAGTGCAGCAGCCATGAACTCATCCATCTCCTGCTCTACCTGCGAAGCATCCCCAGGTTGGGGGGTGGAGGTTGGGGGACAGAACCTGAGCAAGGGGATGGCAGGGTTGTGGAAATAGATACTGAACCAAAGCCTGCTCCTTTAGGCCCAAAGTACAGGCCCTGGGACTGACCGTGTTAGTGGACGCCCGAATTTGTTCCCCAATCTCTTCCCTCTTCTGGGGGCTCAGCCAGCTGCAAGTGAGTACAGGATTATAGCTCTCCTCTTCCCCCCAACCCTTTTTATAGGGTTGGGAGCAGGGCTGAGCTCAGATTCCTTGCAGGAAGCAGCCCCAGGGTCGGTGCACCAGGTGCTGCTAATGGGAAAGATGCCTCAGGAGGTGCCTTCAGGGCTGCAGGTAGGGACTGAGCCATTTTGGCCAGGGTGGAGGTGGGGCACTTCCCCACCAGGCCTGAGTCCACTACACCTTCTTCTTCTGCAGTTAGAGCAGCTGTCCTCTCATCAGAGCCTGCTGACGCACATCTCCACCTCGGCGTTGCCCACTTCACTAGGAGGAGGCCTGCCTTACTGCCACCAGGCCTGGCTGGGCTTCCGGATGGTCAGTGCACTGGGTGGGGCATAGGGTGGGTAGGCAGGCAATCTGGCCAGCAGAGGAGGCTCCCCTGGGCTGGCTTGAGCAGTGCAGTGGCCTGGGATCCAAGATGCCTGGGACTAGCACTGTGCACTGCCCTGGTCATGCCTGCCTCTGCTCACAGCGTCTGGAAACCCTACTGCAGAGCTGCCAGGTGGTTTGTGCCCTGCTCCAGGGGGCCATTGAGAGCATGAAGGCTGTGCCCCAGCCCATGGAGTCTGGGGTGAGTGTCTCCTTTCAACACCTCCCCGAGTGCTCCCTATCTTCTTCCTTTTCCATGCACACCTCCACTGCCTGTTGCCCTTAATCACAGGAAGTCGGTCGGCTGCTGCGGCAGGCACGGGTCCTGATGCAGCATGTACTAGACTCACCTCGGTTGGCATGGCTACAGTGCCAGGGAGCCTTGGAGCTGGCATGGCTGAAGCAGGAGGTTCCAGAGGTGACCCTGAGCCCAGACTACAGGTAGGTGCAAGCCCAGATCTTTCCCCAGCCCACCATATCCCATGCTAAGGACTTAGTGGCTGGCTCAGAACCAGCCAGGATTGTGGTCCTAGGACAGGGTGGAGTGGAGCTAGGCACTCAGCAGGGGCGCTAAGACATGTACCATGCACCAGGCCTGCAGTGGACGAGGTTGAGGAGCTGTATGGTCGCGTGGATGGATTGCTGCACCAACTGACCCTGCAGAGTAACCAGCGAGTACAAGCACTGGAGTTGGTCCAGATGCTGGAGGCCCAGGAGGGCGAGCTGCACCAGGTGAGAACTATCCGCCCAGGTGGGCGTCACCTTTAATCTCAAGCATCACCCCCACCCCACAGCAGCTCTCCTTTCTTTGTTTGTACTCCTCCAGATTGAAGTGTGGTTACAGCAGGTGGGTTGGCCAGCACTTGAGGAACCAAGGGAACCCTCATTGGACATGCTGCTTCAGGCCCAAGGCCCTTTTTGCGACCTGGACCGAATTGCCCAGGTGAGTTTAGTTACTTGTTCATTGAGCACGGAGAGAGAGGGGAATGGGTTGGGGGTAGAGGGAAGGTCTTCACAGAAGTGACTGATGAGGACATGTAGACATCTGTGGAAAAGACCTGGGCTCGCGGGCTGCACTACCAGGCCTGGGCTTGCTGAGCCCAGTCTCTGTCTCCAGGAGCAGGTCAGGCGAGGGGAGAAACTTCTGCAGCCACTGGTTGGCTGGGATGCGGCTGAACTGGGCCCCTCTGGGGCCCGCTTTCTGACCCTGCAAGCCCAGTTGACCGACTTCTGTAGGGCTTTAGCCCAGCGGCGGCAGCGGCTGGCAGATGCTGAGAGGCTGTTGCAGTTCTTCAAGCAGGTGGGTGAGGGGTCCCATCCCTGGCTCCAGGTGGTCAGTGAAGCCAGAGGGGTGGCTGCTCAGCTCTACGACAGCTTGAGTTTTGTTGTATACCTTGCCTGTCTTCTCTTCTTGTCTTCAGTCTGACCCCAAAATCCTACCACTGAGGAGGCAGCCTGGGGCCAGCATTCTGTGGGGATGGGGGGAGGTAGAGGAGAAGGCTTAGCAGTCTTGGTGGGATCCTTCCTCAATGCCTATCTGGCCTTGGTGTTGCAGGCCTTGATGTGGGCTGAGGAGGGGCAGCGGGTGTTGGCAGAGCTGGAACAGGAACATCCGGGGGTTGTGCTGCAACGGCTGCAGCTGCATTGGACCAAGCATCCTGACTTGCCGCCTGCCCACTTCCGAAAGATGTGGGCTCTAGCCACAGGGCTGGGATCTGAGGGTATCCGCCAGGAGTGCCGCTCGGCCTGGGCACGGTGCCAGGACACCTGGCTGGCCCTGGACCAGAAGATGGAAGCTGCTCTGAAGCCACCACTGACAGGTAGCACAGCTAGCTTGTGTGTCAGCCGGGTACTGGCTGTACCTGCTACCCTTCCCCTGAGGAAGGCATACAGCCTTGATCGGAATCTGGGACTGAGTCTCAGAGAATCTGCCCACCACTGCCACCATGAGGCCGTTGTGGCTGCCTGCCACAGACCAGAGGCTGGAGTTGGTGCCCAGTCAGGGTCATGCCCCACCATGCCTCCGCCAGGTAGCTCTGAACCCAGGAGTCCCAACAGGTAGGCAGTGAGCAGGGCGGGGAGGGCAGTGTGGCAGGGCAGATGTCTCGGGTCCTGATTCCACCTATCTGGTAGACTCCAGCTGGTGCTGGTGGAGATGGTGGCTACAGAGCGGGAGTATGTCCATGCTCTTGACTACACCATGGAGAACTACTTCCCCGAGCTGGATCGCCCTGATGTGCCCCAGGGCCTCCGTGGCCAGCGCGCCCACCTCTTTGGCAACCTGGAGAAGCTGCGGGACTTCCACCGCCATTTCTTCCTGCGTGAGCTGGAGGCCTGTACCCAGCACCCACCCCGGGTGGCCTATGCTTTCCTGCGCCATGTAAGCTCCTCAGGCCGTACAGGCCCTGGCTGATTCTGCCACATTCAACAGAGAGCTATTGGGCATGTGCTTGGGGTCAGGCCCTATGATGGGTACAGCTATGAGCAGGACCAACCGGTCCCTTTTTTTCAGGGTGCTCTTAGTTTAGCAGAGGAGACATAAAAGTAAAAAAGATAATTGCATATTATAGTTGAGGTTAGGAGGGAAAAAACGGGATAGATAGGTGATTGTGAGTTAGCAGCAAGGCAGAGGTATCCCCTTTAGAGAGAGCAGTTAGAGAGGCCGCTTAGAGGAGCTGATGTTTGAGCTAAGGCCAGAGGGAGGGGCTGCAGTCAGAGCATTCCATCCAGAGGAAAGATCAAGTGCAAAGCCCTGGGCAGGAAAGAGGCCCAGTGGTCAAGGAAGAGAGAAGTCAGTGTAGCATAGTGTAGTAAGCAAGGGAAGGTGTAGTCCGAGGTGAGGTGAGATTAGAGCACTGCCCTCAGAGCTGTGGGAGCAGCAGAGCTGTATGCAGGACTTCTTCCCCAGAGGGCCTGAGGGCAAGCCCCTCTCTGCACAGTGTCTCTTGCCAGATCACCTGTTATTCAAAGCAGGGCACACTGGCTCTGTGTGGGGAGGCCTCCTTGGGACCTTTAGGCATTTTGGTCCTCCCAAACTGAGAGTGGTTTGGCCCCCTTGGATGCTGGCCCATTTGCACCAGACCAAGCTGTGTATCTTTGCAGAGGGTGCAGTTTGGGATGTACGCACTCTACAGCAAGAATAAACCATGCTCCGATGCCCTGATGACCAGCTATGGTCACACCTTTTTCAGGGTAGGTGAGCCTGAGACTAGTGGGAGGGGGGGATGGAGCAAATAACCTGAAGCTCCCTGACGGTCTCTTACGCACCTGGCAGGACAAGCAGCAAGCACTGGGGGACCACTTGGACTTGGCCTCCTATCTGCTGAAGCCCATCCAGCGCATGAGCAAGTACGCACTGCTGCTGCAGGAGCTGGCATGGGCCTGCGGGGGGACCGTGCCAGAGCTGAGTGCCCTGCGGGCTGCCCAGAGCCTCGTGCGCTTCCAGCTGCGACACGGCAATGACTTGCTAGCCATGGATGCCATCCAGGGCTGTGACGTGAGTCATCACAGGCTGTGGTGGGCAGGGGCAGTGGGTGTGAAGGGAGGGGGCAGAAGAGGCTGGGCACCCACTGGGCCCCAACTTGGCAGGTCAACCTCAAAGAACAGGGGCAGTTGGTCCGACAGGATGAGTTCACGGTGCGCTCTGGGCGCCACAAGTCCCTGCGTCGTGTTTTCCTCTTTGAGGAGCTGTTGCTTTTCAGCAAGCCTCGCCGAGGACCCAAAGGCATCGACACATTTGCCTACAAGCGCTCCTTCAAGGTAGGCCCACCCAACCCCTCCCTCTGCTCACTGCACCCCCAGTGCCTCACTAAGCTCCTTTCCTGGCCACACAGATGGCAGACCTTGGCCTCACTGAGTGCTGTGGGGATAGCAACCTGCGCTTTGAGATCTGGTTTCGCCGTCGCAAGGCCAAGGACACCTTTGTGCTACAAGCTGCCAGCTTGGCTACGAAGCAGGCTTGGACAGCTGACATCTCCCGCCTGCTCTGGAGGCAGGCTGTCCACAACAAGGGTGGGTCCCTGCCCCATTTCACCCCACACTCCCCTCCTTGGAGAGCTCACATTGTCCCAGAGGGGCCCCAAGGAGGGCCTAGGGACCTGGAAATACTTGGGAGGGTGGAAAAGGTCCCTCAGCAGCGGCCGGCGCAGGGGAAAGAACTCCAAAGTCAGGCAGTCCTGCACTCAGTCTCAGACTGTGCACACAGTATTAACCTCTGAGTGTCAGAGGCCTCATCTTTAAAAGGAGAATTATGACATCTCATGGGATTGTTGGGAAAGGCTCAGCGCACAGGACAATCTGCAGGCTATGGGTGTACAGGAGAGACTAATATAAGGGGGAAGAGTGATAAAGGGCTGGGCTCATGTCCAGATGTCCATTCTCCACCCAGAGGTGCGCATGGCTGAGATGGTGTCCTTGGGTGTGGGGAACAAGGCCTTCCAGGACATCGCCCCCAGCAAAGAAGCTATCAGTGACCGCACCGTCAACTATATCCTGAAGTGCCAAGGTAGCAGGCAGGCTGCAGGGGGTTGGGGTGAGGAGAGCTGCACAGGCGGCAACATGGACCTGTCAGCCCTAGGCTGTGCTCCCCTCAGGACCTTGGCCCACCTGGGCTCTGGCCTGTCCCAACCTGATCCCCTTTCTCATACAGAAGTTGGCTCTCGGGCCTCCATTGCTGTGGCCCCATTTGACTATGACAGCCCTTACCTGGGGGCCTCAAGCTCCCTTTCTGGAGACCCTGCTTCTTGCTCTGTACTGGGGTCCCTCAACCTGCATCTGTACAGAGACCCAGCTGTTCCGGGCTTCCGCTGGCCCCTGTATTCCACCAGCTTCCCAGAGGAAGCAGTACTGGAGACTGAAGCTGAGCTGGGCAGCCAGCCATCTTTGAGTAGGTCTGGGCTTGGCCAGAGGCAGGAGGGCATGGCTTGGGGTCTGGGCCTCCTCTGCTGACAGCTCACCCAGTCTCCCTTCTTAGCTCCTGAGGACTCAGAGGTCTCCTCCCAGTGCCCGTCAGCCAGTGGCTCCAGTGGCTCGGACAGCAGCTGTATGTCAGGGCAGGCCCTGGGCAGGGGCCTGGAGGACTTGTCCTATGTGAGTTCCATTTAGCCTTATACCCACCAGCCCTTTCTCAGCCCTGCCTGGGCCTATGGCTGCCTTGCTTTTAGGTGGAAATGGGGGTGGTAGGTCAGAGCCATTCCTCAGAGACCCCACCTGGACCCTGAGCCAGGGAAATACATGTTCATGCCTAGCTTTGCACCACAGGTCTGAGCCTGGGCTTGAAGGTGGGCAGTGGATCCAGTTGCTGCTAGATCCAAGGAACATCACCTCTCTCGGGATCTGCTATGACCAGGCCGTGGGTGGCACCTGGGTCGCTTCCAGCCCACATGCACAGCCCTGTCGACTACCCTTTCTGATGTCTGTGTCATTGGACAGATCAGCAGGGACCTCTCCAGGGGCTGCTGGTTGCAGAGCCTAAATGAGCACCCTGATTCTGGGCCCCTGGCCTCATGTCCCCTTTTTCTCTCCCCATCTCCAGCTCCCACCCCAGTTGTTCCCACCCAGAACAGAGGGTGGGTGTTTGTTTCTATGCTGTAGGCTGGTGGGACATCTAGTGACTGGGCTGCCCCACCCCTCAGTAGGAATACAGGTGGGTTCCTAGCCACTGCTTCCCAACCCCTGGTCTCAAAGCCAAGCTCATCCCTGTTGGACTCTTACTCTTGCCTGCCCTGGCTCCCTAGGCCCAGGCCCTTCTTTCCTGGGTGAGTTTGGTTATATTGATTCAAAGCTTTTTGAATAGCTTTCAGTTTAAGATTATTTCACTGGTTGTAAGGTCTTTGGTGTCTCAGAGATGGAGTCCAGACCCTTGACTTGTGATTTATTCTTTGTTTATAATAAAAAATAAACTAACACACCCTTGGATGGGCACACACATCCTGGGGACATCCCCGGTTAAAATGAACCTTGGCGATGGGCAGGGGTGTTTGTGGGGCAGCTTCTCTGGGCACCTTAGCCATCTTGTAAATACTTGCTCAGGAGAGAGTAAGAGACAGACCTCGACAGGCCCCTCTGGATGAGCAAGTCCACACAGCGGCCATATTTCCTGGCGAAAGGCAGCGTGAGCTGGAAGGAAAAGGCTGGTCTTATTCCTGACTTCTGGCTGCTTGCTTACTCTGGCTGTGTGGATGGGGTCCTCCTATCTGGTTGGGGGCAGGGTCAAGGCAAGGCCACTTGATGCTGTTGAGCTCACTTCTACCTAAAGGCGTCTCCCAGACCTGTGGTTTAGAGTGGCTACCAGGGAACACAACAGGATGAATAGAGGGCCAAAAGTGCATGTTTCCTGCCACTGGTTTTCCACTTTCTAGTCGTAGATGGTGACTTCACTTTCCACTCAATAGAGGAGGCAGAGGATAGTAACTTGGCACTTTTGTGTTTATAGTGAAAGGTGTTATAGTAATGTACTTGATTACAGAAATGCCAGATTAATGAAAAATTAGCTAAATCTTTTTCACCTACAATGTTAAAATGTGAATCCTAAAATTATTTTAAGGAATCAAAAAACCTGAGTCATTCCTTTCCCCTTATTGAACATTTTCCTTTTCTTTGTAAAAACTGCTTTAAAGCAGCTTAAGTGTAAAAGGAATGTACAAAAGTATTGACATCATGGCTGAGTAGGTGAAGTTGGTATCAGTCATTGAAAACATCTATCTGACTCCCAGTAGTTTCTCTGATTTCAGCACCCCAAAACCTTGAGCTCATATGATGTGCCTCCCTGAGTGTAGTCAGGGTTGTTAGTGATGGAGGCTAAACTGCTAACATGGGAGGAAAACTACAAAAACCAGTGGCCTGAAGACTACTTTTTGACCACTCTAGACAGGTTAATTTCATCCATTGTTCCTCCTTCCCTGGGACCAGAGACTAGAGGTCTAGTTGCCTGTCTTGCCTTCTGGGCAGCACTGGACTGGCCCTCGTGCAGCAAGACAGTGTCCATCTGAGGCATCTGGAGGGTCGCCATTCCCAGTGGGGTGCAGGTGGCCCTCACCTCCACCCAGCTGTACAGATGTTCCTGGGTGTACTGGTCATCCTTGAAGCCAGTGATGGCCAGCAAGTCCACCACAAACTGCTTGGGGCTGATGTTCAGGGTCTGCCAGAAGAGGCCACAGTCAGGGCTGGGGGCAGCAGTGTGACACACATGTGCTCCCAGCCCCTCAGAGAGGGATGCAGAGCAGGGGCTTCCCTGGGCCTCTGCAGGGGCCACGGAGTTCAGAGGATACTATCATTTCAAACTGCCTCTTGGCCAAGGCTTGGCCCAGATGCTGCTGCCCTGTCCCTGCCCCTGCCCTTCTGCCCCTGACCTCTTTCCTTTATTCCCCTGACCCCATATCTTGGCCTGCTTCCTCTTGCCTTGCCTACTTACTGTGGAGGCAAGGGGACAGTGGAGAAGGAACAGGGCCTGAGGCTTATCACACGTACCCACAGCCGGTTGGCCAGGGAGACCACCTTGGCTGTGATGGCTTTGGGGTCCTTTTGCCTGATGGAATCCAGAATGATGTCAGTCAGGAAGCAGTGACATTTCTGCGCGTAAAACATCTCTTCCCAGGACAGAGAGAAACTCAGGAAAGTCACCTCTGTGGAGGAGAGAGTGGATGTGGCCACATCTGCCACGGCTAGAGCCTTAGAGCCAGCCCGGAGTAAGGGAGAGGTGTAGGGCTTCCAAGGGAGACTGTATCCCTGAAGTACCCTGGGTGGGGGCTCAGGCATCTCTGTGAGGAAGTGCAGGGCCAGGCATGGCTCCAGAGCCTTACCTCGGGGCTGGGGGCTGGCTGTGGGTGGCATGTCCCTGAGGTTGTCCATCTGTGTGGTATAGATGATGCTGTCCTCAAAGAACATGCAGGAGCCATCACTACCCACCACGGGGGGGTGGGTCACTTTGAGGATGACCCCTGTGCTGTCCACCTCACTGGCCTCAGGCAGAGACTGCTCAGGGGCAGGACTTGCTGTGAAAACATGGGGAGAGGGCTCTCCTTAAGCCACCTCAGAGCCCAAGCAGGGAGGAGACCTCTGGCAACAGACCAGTACAGTCAGTCACAAGCCTTTGCCTCCAGCTTCTCAGAAGTGGTACCCTGGGCTGGCAGGGGCATGTTCTGGCTCTCCTCTCTCCATTGCCCTTGAATCACTCACTGCAAGCCAAATCCTGAATTTCAGAACTCCAAGGAACTTTCCAAATCCTCTGTTGAACTAGGACTGGTAGTAGAGCTGATGACAACCCAGCGAGGGACTGGAAATCTTTGTAAAATTATGAGAGGAGCTTTTGTGGGGAGTTGCTGATGCATGTCCATTCTGAAGAATATGCTTGAGGGACTTACCTGGTGGCACAGTGGTTAAGAATCTGCCTGCCAATGCAGGGGACACAGGTTTGATCCCTGCTCCAGGAAGATCCCACGTGCCACAGAGCAACTAAGCCCACGTGCCACACCTACTGCTCCTGCACTCTAGAGCCCTCGAGCCACAACTACTGAAGCCCACGTGCCTAGAGCCTGTGCTCTGCAACAACAGAAGCCACCGCAATGAGAAGCCCACGCACTGCAACGAAGAGTAGCCCCCGCTCGCTACAACTAGAGAAAGCCCGTGCACAGCAACGAAGGCCCAACGCAGCCAAAAATAAATAAATAAAAAATAAATAAATTTATTTAAAAAAAAAAGAATCCGCCTGCGCATGCAGGGGACATGGGTTCGATCCCTGTTCTGGGAATATCCCACGTGCCGCGGAGCAGCTAAGCCCATGCGCCACAACTACTGAGCTTGTGCTCTAGAGCCCTCAAGCCACAACTACTGTGCCCGCGTGCTGCAACTCCTGAAGCCCACAGGCCTAGAGCCCATGCTCCACGACAAGAGAAGCCACCACAATGAGAAAGCCTGCGCACTGCAATTAAGAGTAGCCCCTGCTTGCCGCAACTAGAGAAAGCCCATGTGCAGCAACGAAGACCAGCACAGCCAAAAATAAAACAAATTAATTTTTTTTAAAAAGAATATGCTTGAGAAACCAACTTGGGGCTCACAGGTGGGGCCCAAGAAGACCCCTCCAAGCAGGGCCCGAGCCACTAAGAGGGAAAATGACAGAATACTGTAGGAAGGACCTTGAAGGAGCAGAGGAAACAGTCCATCACAGCAGTTCTCAGCTCACTTCCCTGGGCTGCTCCACACTTCCCCACCACACACACACCTGTCTGTTCAGCCTGGTCCCCACATACCCTCCTGTCTTCTGGACTTCTCCCCTTGCATGTCCATCAGTACCTCACATGCAATGTGTCCTCTTCCCCAAGTCCTACTCCTTCTCTTGTCCTTCCTATCTCAGTAACCATCCACCCCCTTGCAATCACCCAAACTAGAAACCTGCCCCCTCCTTGGCCTGATACTTTCCTGCTTCTTCCAACTGCCTAACTTGTTTCATCTAGAATGATCTTGGCATTTCTAACATGTAGCCTCCTGCTGCTGCATTTCCTCTGCCCTGGAACAAACTTTCTAAATGCACACCTGACTGCTTGCTTCGTTGTTTAGAATGCTTCAGTGGCTGTCCACTCCCCTTAGGATTAGAACAAACTGCTAGGTCCTGAACCTGGCCCACAAGACCTGTCCTGATTTCCTTATGTCTTCAGCCTTATCTCTTTATCACTTCATGTGAAGCCTGGTCTCCAGCTGCTAGACGCATGACTTGTGTTTCCTCAAGCACCCAGGGCTTCTCCTTCTTTCCCCTGCTGACTCCTCAGCCCCCAACCCTTCTCTGTGCTCCTGTTACTTCATAGGCACTTCCTCCCATATGCCTCAGGTAGTTTCTCAAGCCCCCAAGTCATGCCAGTGTGCCTGTCATTTCTGGGTCTTCTGCTTGGCATCAGTGAGTGCAGAGCTCTAGTCCCCCTTAATCACTGACTCGCTCTGTGGTCTTGGCCAAGGTTTGCCTTCTCTGTTGTAAATGAGAATTAGGTCAAAGATGGGACAGGACTCACCTCTCTCCTTTGGCCTCTGCTTGCCCCAGTCCTTCAAGGTGACAGCTCTTTTCATGGGGAAGTATGGCTTAAAGGTTGGCTCTGGCCCCTTGTCTTTGGTTCCAGCTCCAGCCCCTGCCTGTGGGCCTGGGTCCTTCTCTGAGGCTGTGTAATGGCCTTTCCAGGAAGCTGAGGTGCTGGGCTGGGAAACAGCCTCACTTCCTGAGGGGAGCTGCAGGGTGGCTTCCTCCAAGGAGCTGCTCCGGGGGCCTGGCAGTGGCTGGAATTCCCATTGTTTGCAATTGACCATGTCCCATTCCCTTACCAGGGAGATGAGTTTTTGCATGGGGGTGACAGGAGGGTCTTTGCTTTCAGATTTCTGTGTGAGGTTGACTGTGGTGCACTTCTTCTTGGGAGGACTCTCAGGGTGGGCCCCCCAGTGTCTAGGGTTGGCACATAGGCCAGGACAGTGTGAGTATGTGCTGGGATTACCCGCCCTCTTGGCACCTCGGCATAGGGACACCTGGATTGTCCGGAAGTACTGCTCAGCCTCCTCTATCTGGCTGGACCTGGCCAGGGTCCCCTTGGCCTTGTTCTGTGGAGTCCTGTCATTGCAGTCTTGGAACTCCATAGGCATGCAAGCTGTGGTCTGGAGAGGGAAGGCACAGCAGCTCTGGGCATTTTGTGCTTCCACGTCAAAGCCTTACCCAAGATCTCATAAGCTGGGTCTCTAAGACTTCACTTGCTTACCCAGAACAATCCCATACCCCACATGGGTCTTACATTTGAGATTTGCTCAGTCTGAGTGGAGGTGGCACCAGCCCAGGGTCCTTTCACACGCCAAAGGGACATATCAGCATCCCAGGCCACAGGCAGCCATTTCCTTGTGTCTCCCTCCAGGTTCAGAAACCAGTCACTGTGCCAGGAGCCATGTAGGCCCGGCTCTTTCATTTTGCCATAGCCCTCAGTAGCGGTCTGCCCCCTGAGCCCTGTGCTGGTGCTCTTTCAGGACAACACCAAACCAAAGAATGCTGGGACTTACTTCTTTGGCATCTCTACTGAACTCCACCAGTGACCCTGGCCCTTCTGTCACCACATGCAGCCTTCTGATGGGAAAAACTTCTTCATTTCCAGATTCTTTCTCCTGGATCCATGACCTGCAGACTCCAAGAGGGTTTGGTTAGTAAGAAGAAGCTTCCACTAGTCCATCGACCAGGTCTGCCCTTTGGCTGGGAGTTTACTCTAGACAGCAGGGGAGAAGGGGCTTTAAAGGGTTTTGCTTAGGTCCCTGCCCAATCCTGGGCCTGCTCCACCCCCTTAACTCTAAGTAGAACAGGTCCTACTGGGAGGTGAGACTTAGGACAGGATTCCCAAGAGGAATATAAAGGTTCAAACTTTAGAACATGGTGTCAGGAGCAGTTTCCTTACTTGTATGCCTTACATTGGATAAGGGCTTCTGAGAGGGATGGGATGTGGTATTCCTCCACCTCCTGGCAGAGGAGGGGCCATTCCCTGCAAATGACAAGGAGATGTCGCACTGGGCATCTGGGGTGGGAGTGTGGATGGGGTTATAAGCCTCCAGAGCTGCTGCCTTGAACAGCAGTTCACATGTTGGAAATAATATAATCTCCCTGAAGGCTACAAACTCAAATTTCCATCTTGAAGAGGGATGGGGTTTCATTATATGATTTCCTTCCTTCACTCACTTAAATTCAGATGGTAAAAGTAGTTTTCCAAGTCTCAGGAAGTTGAGAATGTGTCGAAACATTTGGCCATCCCCGTGGATCAGCAGGGTCTGTCCATATGTGATCCAGTAGACTCTCTGAGGGTTGGACAGCAGTTCTGGATACTGCAAAGGGTTGGACACCAGACTCTTGTTAGTCTGTTAAAGGGCTATGTCCTTATTAAGGGGCAGGTCAGCCTTCTCTTCATTTTCCTAACCATTCTAGAGCAGAGGCTTTGGGATTTCCATCTCCCTATCTTGTTGGCCACAAGGAGCCATAATGAGGAGGAGAGCATCTAGGGAGAAGCACACCATCTCTGCTTCAAGTTTTGCTGGCTCCTAGAACACTCTCTTGAGGCATCTGGAACCTCACCCTATGTCCTGCTCAGTCCAGGCCCCTCAAACTGGCCTCATCCCTACCCAAACTCCTAAAAGCCTTCCCAGAATGCTGCTCATACAATAAAAGCACTTTGGGCCATGGAGCAGAGGGAAGGTCCTTGTTTTAATCAGGTGCTGAAGGCTGTGTACGGGTCAGGTGACAGGTTCTTCTCAGCCGCAGAAGCCAAAAGGAGAGGAGGGCAGCCTCAGGCCAGCAGTACCTTCAGCAGGGTCTGCAAGGTGGTTGCATACCAGTGGCTTCCAACATAAACTTTGACGATCTCTTGAGGGGAATACACAGTGATTTCTGCCGTCCACTCCTCATCTAAGGAAACCAATGAGAGGGAACACATCATGTGGCCAGAAGGGAAATTAGGTAGGGCATTTTGTCCATTACATGTTAAGACACAGTATCTTCATCGGTCATATTCTGTTGCCTAGTCTGAGAAGCAGCAGAAGTCCTTGACATCAACATTTTCTGCTCCTCAGGCCTTCCCTGTGGCACACCATATGGTTTCCTGGGTGTCAGTGGGTTTAGAACAGCAGCTTGGAGGGTCAGCTGGTGACTCTGCGTTGGGGGAGGGCCACCAACCCCAAGGGCACTGCTGTTCTTCCCCTGGCCCACCTCTCCCAAGAAAGCTTGGCTGATGTACCTTGCTAACTGCTTCTGGTTTCTGGCTGGGTGTGTAATTTTCCACATGGCCACTCAGACTGGAGCTAGGAGTCCCTCTGTATGTTTGTGCTTATGGTTTGGCAAATATCATAGAGCCAGCCAGCCTCTCATCAAATCACTGTCACTTCTACAGAGACCAAGCCTCGGGGCTTTATTCTGGGAAGATGAACTCATGACCCGTTTCCTGGGGTGACTAGATTTAGGCTTTGTTCTGTATTAAGAACCAGTTTCTAATGAGCTTTGTAATGAATGAAGGGTATATAAATAGATGATATAACCAAGAGGTATATAATTAGATTGTGAACCTCATGAAGATAGAAACTGGGTCTGTTTTGCTCTCTTCTGTACCTCTAGTGTTATCTACTGTCCTGGTATATGGTAGGTGCTCAAATAAGTACTGAATGTTGCTGAATGATAGTAATACAGCACACATTGATCTAAAACACTTTTTGTTAGGAAACAGTTATAGGCAGCTGGTGAAACACCATTGACTTTAGACTCAGATTTAAATGCCAGCTTGACCACGATCTAGTAATATAAGCAAGTTACCTCCCTGAGCCTCTGCTTCTTTTGTTAAATGGACCCAGGGATCATTCTTCCCTGGATGGCTGCGAGGACCAAATGGGCATAGCATCGGCTCCCAGAGCCAGAGCAGGCATGCCCTTGGGGTCCCATGTGGCCCCCCAGCTGGGTCAGTCTGCACTGCTCAGCCTGGACTACTTGAGGCTACCTGTGGGCTTGGGGTGGGGAGGGGTCACCTAACATGAAAGTTTCCTTTTAGGCGAAACCCACAGATGTTAGTCTAGCTTTCCTTTTCTGTTCCATCTACAGTTCCTGGTTCTAGCCAGCCTTATCTTTCCTCTGTGATCCCCTAGACCCTCCTCTGATGTTGAATTCAAACTGAGAAGCTTCTTTATTTACTGAGCACATCCATGGGTGCCAGAGTCCTCGGCTCCAGATGAGTCTTCAGAGCCACTTTCATTGGCTCATAGGTGATGTCCCTCTTGTCCAGGAAGGCACAGAGCTCGTACACCTCAGAAATGGTCTCAGTCAGGGGCAGCCAGCAAGTCCCCAGCCAGTTCCTGCCCAGAGGAAAGGCCTGTCACAGAGAGCCTCAGCACTGCACCCCAAGGGAGTCCAGCCTGTCAACCTTCCATGTCTAGAATGTCTTGCCTTTACACTAACTCAAGCCTGTGGCCACTAACATCATTTCCTTAACTAGTTTCTGGTGATGTCTCATAGGGGGGTATACTTGGACACAGAGGCTCACCCTTTTGGAGCTGAGCTTGACCTATTTCAGCAAAGCCCTCTAAATTGACTAATTGCAAGCCCCCAAGCCCTGTCTCACGTTCCAGAATCCAGGCCAGGGCCCAGTCACTCCATTTTTGCCCCCATAAATATCTGCCCAAGACATTTCAGTCACTATGTGGCAGCCTGTCACGGTTTGGGAGATTACTGATACCTTGTATGCCCAGGAAACCCCCCACCTCCAAAGGCACTTGTCTTTGCCCTCTGTGCCCTGTGACATCAGGGGTGGGACATCTCCGGGAGAGATGGATGGTGTGGGCCACAAATGACAGTTCTGGGGTAAGACAGTATTTGGTATTGGCTGACCCTCTCCCCAGGTGCTCAGGAAAACCCACTTCTATCTTTAGTGTTGGTACCAGTGTATTTTGTGAGCCTAAGAGAGTTGCTCTACTCTGAACCTGTTTACCTTTCTGAAATAAAACAGGATTAGGGGGCTTCCCTGGTGGCGCAGTCGTTGAGAATCTGCCTGCCAATGCAGGGGACACAGGTTCGAGCCCTGGTCTGGGAAGATCTCACATGCCGCGGAGCAACTAGGCCCATGAGCCACAACTACTGAGCCTGTGCGTCTGGAGCCTGTGCTCCGCAACAAGAAAGGCCGCGATAGTGAGAGGCCCGCGCACTGCGATGAAGAGTGGCCCCTGCTTGCCGCAACTAGAAAAAGCCCTCGCACAGAAACGAAGACCCAACACAGCCAAAAATAAAAAAATATATAAAAATAAAGTAATTAATTAAAAAGAAAAAAGACCTAAGAAGAAATACATGGCAAATATCTAAAAAAAAGAAAAAAAAACAGGATTAGGGGCTTCCCTGGTGGTGCAGTGGTTAAGAATCCACATTCCACCTGCCAATGCAAGGGACACGGGTTCGAGCTCTGGTCCGGGAAGATCCCACATGTCGCGGAGCAACAAAGCCCATGCATCACAACTACTGAGCCTGTGCTCTAGAGCCTGCGAGCCACGACTACTGGAGCTCGTGCACCACGACTACTGAAGCCCGCGTGCGTAGAGCAGGTGCTCCACAACAAGAGAAGCCACCACAATGAGAAGCCCATGTACTGCAACGAAGAGTAGCCCCCTCTCACCACAACTAGAGAAAGCCCGCGCACAGCAGTGAAGACCCAGCGCAGCCATAAATAAATAAATAAATAAATAAACGAATTAATTAAATTAATTTAAAAAACAGGATTAGAATCCATGCCCCTGCACTAATGGGAACAGTCTGAGCTCATCCTGCAAGGCAGAGGCCAGGTATCACCTCCTCCAGGAAGCCTGCCTTGCCTTGCTTCTTGGGGGGGGCTCACCCCTGGCTCTGACTTTCTGTGTGTCAGTGAGCCTCCCAAGGGTTGTGGGGAGGGCCTTTGAAGGAGGGGGACTATCCAGCACCCTAACTGTTGTGATTAGCCTGGTCACCTCAGACCTAGCATAGGGCTAGAACCAGAGAAATGGATTACAGAGGATGGAAATATGACAGTGTGAGACCTTTGAACCTTGGGAACCTTATACCTTGGCACCAGGCCTCTCCTTTGAGGCCCAAATTTGGTGGTGCTGGTGTGGGTAGTAGGAGTGGCTAAAATGATCAGTTTGTCCCCAAGGACACTATCTCTGGCTCATGGGCAGGGCCCCAGGTTGGTTCCTCGAGAAAGGTAAAGCTCAGCCTGAGTGGGACCAAGCTGTGCTCTGAGGAGGGCCTTACTTAACGTGCTGGAAGAGGACCCCGTTCCCAGTGATGTACAGTCTACTTCCATCCAGAGTGCTCTCGATGCGGAGCTGTCCCAGTGCGGAGTCTGGGTACTTGACAAGCAGACCCAGGGCCATCATGTACAGTGGCTTCACAGACTCTAGGCCTGCTGCACGGCCCCCCGTCCCAGGGCTTGGAGGAGGACAGGAGGTCCGGGAACAGCCACCTGTGCCAGAGAGAAAGGGGTGCCTCCTAGATCCCTCATGGTCATAACTATATTGGAAGCTTTGGGTCTTGCTTCCTACTGCTGCCTTAAATCAGTAACTAAAGAGACTTTGAGGGAGCTTATTTCCTTGCACAGCCAAATCTGGATCTGCTCGAAATCAGTATAGTTTTTCTTATATTCAGTCAGGTTTAGAGGTCAAAACTATTTGTTGAGAGGCGGGGTGGGTATGGGGGGGTAGATTAATTAGCTGTATCATTAACATTTGAGTTTCAGAATAACAGCCATCTGGCCCCAGCCTCTGCAGGAATTTCCCTTAGTTCCAAGCTCTGCTCTAATTATCCATGGGTAAAGAATGACAACCATAGCATAGAACCTAATGTGCATTACAGGCTTCCCGGATTCACAGTCCCTATCACTCTTGGGCAGAATTTTCCCCGAGGACACACTGTGTAGTGTTACTTTCAGGTTGGATATTTGTATTACGGGCTCATGGGTGAAACCTTGTTCTCCTGCAGTGGGCACAATGCACCGTCTACAGGACCCTGTTCCAGTGGCAACAGTGGGCCAGTGGCAAGCTGCCAGGTGATTTTCATGGGTCATCTCCAACCCTACAAGAGGGGTAGTACTCTCCTCTTATCACAGATGAGGAAACTGTCCTGAGAGGCCAGTTGAGAACCTTGCCCCAGATAGCAAAGCTAGGTGGGGCAGAGGTGAGATTTGAGAGCGCCTCTACCTCCAAGGCTACGAGAGCTGTTTCCCTTACTTATGGTGCTTTATAAAAAGACAGAAAACATGCTTTGTGTTTGGGGGCTGCTTTATGGCTTACAGAGCCTGTCCACAGGCATGCTTCCCTTCCAACTTCACACAGCTCTTGTGCAGCATGCACCGCTCTATTCATCTCTCTGATCCATGCTCTCTGAAGGAACAGAAGTCTTTGGGGGAGAGGTTTGAACTTACACCCTTTGAAGTGGGTTGTAAGATCCCAAGACAGGCTCCTGAGACCTGCAGCAGGATGCCACTATCCCCAAATAGGATAGGACTCCACTTGCCCAGGGAGGAGTCTGGGAGAGCTGGCCTAAAAGTAGGGAAAGTCTGATTCCCATGGAATAAGTATCTGGTGACACACAAGCCAAACTTCACATGTGCAAGACAGTTCTATATATTCTCAGAATGCCAGCTGAGGCCACACTAAGGTAGCTAGCTCCTGCAACATGCACAGTAGCTTCCATAGACATGCAGGATTTGGGAAATGGGATGGTTAAAGGCAAATAAAAAATATGAGGAGCAAATTGGAATGAGGTTGGGCCGGGAACTTGAAGGACTGGACCAGGGTCAGAAAGTGTCAGGAGCAGGCAGAAACAGGCACAGCAGCCAGGGATTTGAAGTAGGGGGGACAAAGGAACTGGGGTGTGTGTGGGATAACTGAAGTCCTATGGGGAATTTCCCACGCCCTCCAGCTATGCCTGGAAGAGGAAGGATGGGAGTGGCAGGTAGGGGTTAGTTACAAGTTCCCAGTTGCTTGACACATCCACAAGGAGGGCAGACCTCCCCTGACCTTGGGAAGCCGGGCCTCAGGCCCAACTTCCCTCCCCTCGACACTCTGGCCTGGTTTCCCCACCCAGGCTGGGCTGAACTACCTACAGGTCAGTGGCAAGACTGAGCAGACAGAGGGCACACTGGGTTTCAGACTGAAATTTCTCTTCTCAGATTCTAAGTCAGCCAAAACACCCACTTCTCTTACCACCACGCAAAGCCCAGAGTGGTTGCGGGAGGGAAGATGTTTGTTTTTGGCTTTTCTGGCTAAAGCCCAGACTGCCCCAGGATGTCAAGGGGAGGGCAAGGTTCCCCTGGTGACATACCCGTGTTCATTCGGTACAACCTCACAGCTTCACTGAGCTCAGGGATTTCCAGAATTTCCACTTCTGCTTCTAACACATCTATGTTGGAGAAATTATCTGGTAGTAAAATCTTCTGTGAGCGGAGAAAATTCACTTGAAAAACAAAGGGAAACAAAATGGGTTAACAAGGTTATTTCTGATCTAATTGTAGGTCCAGGTTTTGGCAGGTTTTTGGTGCTACAACTTATCCTAGGTGCTCCTTATTCCAAAACAATTTCTAAACATACCTGGTTAGATTAGCTTTCAGTCTGTGGTTTTCAAGGTCAAAAACCCCAAATTACTTTGTTTTCCTGTGTCTAAGTCCGTGGGTGTGGCTTCCCATGGCCTGGCCTGGGGCTCCCAAGCCAGGCCTTCCTGGTGAGCACACACTGGCCCTGAGACTTACCCTGTGAGTCTTGACCCAAGAGCAGGTCATTCCAAAAGAGGGAGTTGTCTTGCTGCTTAGAGAGGAAGGGCCTGGCCGAGCCTGGGCTGGCAGGTGGCTCTTGCAGTTTGTCCCTGCCTGGACTGCAGTGTGGGAGGCAGAGATGGAGCCAATGCTACTGTCCTGTGTGAATCAACTTGGAGATTCAGAAGCACATTATAGACAACTTCCCAGGTGACTGTGACTATGAAAGGCTGGGGTTCCAGGCATTTGGTCCCCAGTACAATTTGGGTGTTTCCTGCCCTATTCATATAGGCAGCAGCAGCATCTTGGAATCAGTTCAGTTCACACCCCACCAGAGCCTGTCCTGGTGGAGGAGGGAGGCTCTCTTCTGTCCAGGCTTGAAGAACTCATCCCTCCTTAGGCCACTAGCTCAGGTGGACAATTCTACAATGATTCTGAGGAACCTTTCACCATCCACCCTTTTATCCTGAGTTTAGTGGAAGTGAGAGGAGGAAGGGACCATCCTTTGAAACAACCCTATTCCCTCATTTTATGGTGAGAGGAACTGAGGTCTAGAGCCCAGTTGGATACATAAAGGCAGAGAGAGAAGTAGTTTGGAGTCCAGCTCAGGGTCTTGCCCTTTACACCAACTCTTGTGGCCCGTGACACCACTGCAGCTAGTTTCCAGTGCCCCTTTACACCCAGGCCGTTCCAAAATGAACAGGGAATAAAATAGCCCTGAGGCTAGTGGGAGTCTAATGCTGGGAATCCATTTGCTTCCAGGAAGGCTCTGTCATGCTTCCACCAGTTCTGCCCAGGGAAGCTCCTGAGGCCCTAAGCCCCAAGCTGAGCCTCCAAGGGGTGTGGGGTTAGGAGGGGTGGATGGGTCCTATCAGCCTGCCGCCACCCCCCACCCCCCCTCCCCTCCCCCTCCCCCAACTTCCCGGATAGAGCAATCACCAATGAAGCGGAACTCGCTGCACTCGCACTCAATGAGGGCCACGGTCTTAGCCAGCCACAGCAGATTGTCTTCAGTTACCAGGCTTGGATACTTGGCCACTAGGTCTAGGGGCAGGAAGCAGTAGTGCACTTCCTCTTCTGTGTCTAACAGTGGTGTATCCATAAGTCCCAAAGGTGCCTTATCATGTAGGCCTGGAGGAGAACATGCAGAGGGGCGTCACCACCTCCCAGAGGCCAGGGCTCTCAGAAGTGGGCAGGGCTCTCACTGACCCAGGGGCCCCAGGGGAAGCTGAAGAGATCACCCCAGAGACAGTCCCTGCCAGATAC
This sequence comes from Mesoplodon bidens, assembly GCF_964165515.1. Taxonomy (NCBI): domain Eukaryota; kingdom Metazoa; phylum Chordata; class Mammalia; order Artiodactyla; family Ziphiidae; genus Mesoplodon; species Mesoplodon bidens. The sequence continues at coordinate 19,876,827 of NC_138175.1, read as the reverse complement.
CTCCTTCTTCTCACTCACTCTCTTCAGATGTAACCCTAGGCTTGGCAGAAGTGTGGTGGGGAGCAGGGCATGGAAATCTAGTTTTTCTGCAGTGAAGGGCAGTGGGACGTGAAAGTCCCACTGGCTTATATACTCAGTCATTAAATTCATACTGGTTACCTATTTGTTTCTTTTTAATTGATCAAACAAACCACAGATAAAATAGATGACCTACAGATAAAATAGATCCTTTTGACTCTCCCGAAAGCTCAAAACCCATCAATAATTATGAATGGCTATTCTGGCGTCCCAGGTAGGTCGATCTATGCTGCAAGGCGCCCACCAGACAGTGATCATTTGGAGACATTCCTTGTGTGGTGGTTAGAGGTGACTTGAAAGTATGGTGGAGTGCCCTGACCAATAGGACAGGGTGGAATGCAGCCCAGCCTTGCCCAAGTGAAACCAGCATGCAGGGGGATGAACATGGAGAAGGATGTTTAGTTTCAGTGAGTAAGAAGTCATGGAGAGGGCATGTGGCAGGTACAGCTCAAAGGAGATGACAGGAAGGTAGAGAAATCATCCAGAACTAATTCAGAAATCAGGGCACTCTCTGGATTGAAGCCACTTCTGTTAGAGTGAGAAGAGAAGCTGGTCTGGGCTTCAGAAAAGGTCAGCCTGTGGTTATACCTGTGAAGGCTGGGCTTTTTATAGGAAATTCTGAGGGTTTGCTGATACACTTCCATGTTTGCCAGTAGTTCAGAGATGCTCTCTCAGCAACAGGTATGTCTGCAGGCCTCACACGTAGATGGTGTTTCCCTTCCTTCAGCTTATCTAGAGTCTGTGAGATAAAGAAGATTATTGCTTTGAAAATTTTAACCAAGTAACTATCTACGAATTCTAGGGTAAAATACCAGGAAAAATAGTTTGTGACTTACTTTGGTAAAGTGTTTTGAAATAGTCACTCACAAAAATGTAAAAGTGTATGTCTATAAGATGATATGCTGATATTCAAAATATCAATGACTATTTCTTTTCTGATTTTGAAATAATTTTTTCTGGATTATAATTTTATGTTGATTGATAGAAATTTATCTTATGCAATCTTAAGAGTAATTTATATTTAATAATTAAAAACCTGGTGGCGCAGTGGTTGGGAATCCGCCTGTCGATGCAGGGAACACGGGTTCGTGCCCCGGTCCGGGAAGATCCCACATGCTGCGGAGCGGCTGGGCCCGTGAGCCATGGCCGCTGAGCCTTCGCGCCTGGAGCCTGTGCTCCGCAACGGGAGAGGCCACAGCAGTGAGAGGCCCGCGTACCGCAAAAAAAAAAACACAAACTTGAGATTTTCTGCTATCATTTCTCCTCAGGAGTTCAGAAACCCTTTTGACCTGTTCTAATTGTGATCTGCTTATTGTTTGTGCTCATCCTAATCCTGGAATGTGATTTATTTAAATGGGGAAATGGAGGTGGCACTGAGCATCACACTTTTCAAAGCACTTTTACCTACATTTGCTCCTTTACCCTGACACAGCTCTGTGAGATAGATGTGGTGTTTGCATTCCCACTTTGCTGATGAGACAGTTTCAGTCAAAGGATCTGTGAGTTGCCCAAGCAGTCTTCCAAGTCCAGCTTCTCCACTTGAAGGAGCAGGTGACCAGGGGTGGGCTGAGGCTGGAATGGAGCACCCCAGCTAGGATGGGCTGCACCCCAGGGTAGAGTCTTCATGCTACCCACATTCAGGGAGCTACCCTCCCTAAAAAGTCCTGCACAGGGCGCAGATTACCATAACATCAAGCCCATTTTTTCTGTCCCTTCCTTAGAAGAAAATAGTATTTTCCCAAGAAATTTCTGGAAATAGCTGGAAAAGTAGTCCTCTAAAGGCACCACATGACCAGTTCTTTATCTAAGAGCCTCAGAATGGACGGAACACCTCAGATGCAGTATGAAACTAATAAAAGAACCTGCTTACCTACACTGGTGAAGCTCTTGTGAAGCTGCTCAAGGGAATCCTGAGCTTTGAGAAAAGCCCTCTGGTGGCCATGGCTATAAACTGCACCCTCATAACTGCTTAAGGTCTGTAAAAGGAGAGGACCGGAGCGGGTAATCTTCCCCACTTTGGGTGGCTGATGGATTTGTGGAAGGACTGGACAATGGCAGGGTCATGGGGAGTGCTTTCCTGGAGGCACTGACAATGGAGGAGAACAGTGCATGCATGAAACAGCAGAAGTGAGTCTGTCATTCATTCATTTGACAAATACTTGTACAACACCAGGGCCACAGTCAGATACTGTGCCTGGATCCAACAGTTTACATACACTGAGATAAGAGGCAGCATCAGTTATGAAGTTTCAGGACCTCCAGGGACTCTGGGATTTCTTTCAACAGCATTAGAAGGGGACCCAAGCTTTCTTGTCCCTCTTTGCTCATGACTGCACACGACTTTAGCTTCTATGTCAAACTGTAGCCGTTCTCAGGAGGGAAATCAGTGAGAGGTTGATCTCCGTATGAGGTAATAGTTGGTCTTGGGCAAAGAGGAATAAAAATGAGGTGCCAAAGAGGAATAAAAATGAGAGGCCAGAACAGATTCTGTATCAGTGGGTGGGCAGGATTATTGAGTTAAGGTGAGGGATAATAGCCTGGCAGTATTTGTGCTGTGAGGCAAAGAAAGGAAAATGGTGATTGTGCACAGAAGGGACAGGACAGGGTCGGGGGGACAGTAGGTAAGGATATATGCTCAGCCACCTGCTTCTCTGCCTTGAATATGGCTTTGTTTAAGGTGTATGGAGGTTGAGGGAGTGTGTGAGGTGAATTTAGAGCAGTAAACAAGAGCCAGAGAGTAAAGAGCTCTGTCAGCTGGGATAAGGAGTCTATCCCCTGGTTAAGAGAAGCCATTGAAGGATTCAAAGCAGGGACTGTGATTTGAATGATATTCACACCATCTCCACCCAGTCAGCCAGCAATTCCTAGGACTCCATCTTCTGCTTTTGGCACCACCCCTTCTCTCCTCTCCCTTCCCCCAGTCCTGGTCTCCTTGTCCCCAGGCCCTCTCCACTCAATGATCTTTCAAACAGGAAAATGAGTCCAAACCACTCCCCATCCTAAAAATCTTTAGTGCTCCCCATTATCTATGGGATCAAGTCCAAATTCTTCTTAGCAGTGCACGTAAGCCCCTTCACAATCAAGGACCAGGAGCAGGGTATACACGAGCAATACAAGGGCCTTGAACTCAGACAGACTGGGGTTTCAATCTTGACTCTGTCACTTAAGAGCTAACATTTACTGCTCAGGCACTTTTAAACTGAATCCTGCTAATGTCCCCCCGCTCACAAAGTAGGCTCTAGTACTATCACTCTCTTTTAGCAAATAGGAAACAAGATCCAGGAAGAGAAAGAGTACTCAGTGCCCCAAGTAAGTGGAGATGCTAGGACTGGAACTCAGGACGCCAGAGCCTGTGCTCTTAACCACTTTTCTTAACCAGCTGCCTCCCATTTGTCACTTAACCTCTGCAAGCCTCAGGCTCCTCACATGCAAAGTGGAGACAGTAAAATCTGGAAGATGTTGTAAGGATTAAAGGAAATATTAATTTCCTTCCTTTTAGTGGTCAAATCTCAAACTACCTTTCCAGCTTCATCTGCCACCATTCTTTCTGTCTCCACCCCATCATCTGTGACATTAACTGCATAAAACTCCAAAGACACACAATGTTCAGTGATATCTCCTCAACTTTATGTATGCTGTTCCCTCTTCCCAGAATACCTCTCTCCTCCCTTCCCTGCCTGAAGAGCCTGGAGCCTCCCCCAGCCAGAGTGGTTCATCCTCCCCCTCTGTTCCCACAGGCCCCTGCAAACTTTTCTATCTCAGCCTCTGGCTTGGTTTCAGGCCTGTCCGTCCCCCTCTACCGAGGCTCCTGGAAAAAGGACTGGATTGATGCATCCCCAGCTTCTAGTCTAGAGCCTAGTATGTAGTAAGTGCTCAGAACCGCTGTGTTGAATGAAAGAATGCATAAAAATGGAGGGCTGGAGGGCTGAGTCCTCTGGCATGAAAAGCAAAATGAGACATGGGGGAGCCAAAAGGAGCTGGCAGAGAAGCAGACTGCACTCATAAAAACTGAGAAAGATGGTGGGAATCCAAAACCATAGGAAAAGCCAGTACAGGATTACAATGGGCAGAGACCAGAGAGTTCAGAGGACAGTGGAGGCAGCAATTCCAACTTGGGAGCTGGAGTCCAGAGGGAAGATCTAATGGGGTGAAGGACAGGGATGAAGGAGGAGATGGAGACAGGATGACAGGAAGAAAGGGCTCAGCTTGGGTCTGATTGGTAATGGATTGAAAGACATTGGGTGAAGTAGCATGAAAAGGAAGTGAAACTAGGGAGAGCTTGCAAGAGACAGCATATCATTCCAAGCCTATCCTAAGCTAACCGAATCACAGGAACCTGAACCTGCCATTTACTTTATCTGCAGATTCAAATCCCGAGATTCTCAGTGGAAGAAACAATGGTGTCCTTGAACAACTCTAAATCAGCCACTAGGGAGGCGACATGTTGGGGGAGGGAAATCCCTACCTGGGAGAACAACCTGTTTGAGGATGGATTTGGATGCACTATTTGGAGGTGCTCTTTGGTACCTAGGTGTGTCCTTTGGGGTGGGTCAGTAATGAGAGTCCAACTAGCTTGAGAGATGTGCTAATTGAGGGAAGAATGATCTAATCTATAGAAATGAAATCTCCATTTCCTGCTACTTCCACTAATGTAAAGTGTAAGCAGTACCATTTTCCCCCCAAAAAGGTGTGTGTGAAAAATCTTGAAAAGGAAAAAAAAAACCACACAAACAAGTAAATCTACAAAGATCGCAATTCCTGCCACTCAAGACATGCTGGAAGCATTAGGCCCAGGAGCTTCAACTAGGTTTTTTTCTAAACTTTCTCAGCCAATCCTTGCTCTGACTTCTAGAAATACAAGGCCTTCTTCTCATGGGAAGCCATTTGGGTGCTGTTAAAATCCATGGGAAGCATCCCTGAACCCCTTCAACATGCTTTGTTGGTCTCAATAACACCTACTTATTTATTTACTGCCTGCCAGTCTCCCCTAATAGATATAATCTCCAAGACCATGAGAACCCTGCCTGTTTTGTTCTCTGCTGTATTTGCAGCACCCACAATAGTGTCTGTGGGATCTCAATATATTTTTGTGGAATGAATGAATGAATGAATGAATGAATGAGTGAAGAGCACTTCAGAGAGCCCATGCTTCCACCTGTCCTTTGGCTTTGCTGACTGAAGTTGCCACAGAACGTGGGGCTGGTCTTCTGTGGACTTCAATTCCCTTTTTTTCTGCCTGAATATTACTTCTAGTACTTTTACTCTTCATATATTATGACCCAGAAAGTTATTAGAGGGAGGATTTCTTTAGGGAAATACAGACCTGAATTCAAATGGCTACTTGCTAGCACAAGGATAACTGATGTTGCTTTTGGCCTAGATAATAGTGAAAAAATATGTCAATCAGAGGCAACATAAGACTGATGGCACAGGGGCGAGTATGTGTGTGTGTGTGTGTGTGTGTGTGTGTGTGGTTGCCAAAAGATGGCTGACAAACGCCCTACTGGCAGAGCCTTGGGACTTAACGGAGGATTTCCAAAGCAGCAGCAGTGCTCAGCGATGCTTTATGCTCTGATGTGGGCTGTTGGAAGGAATGTGAAGGTAAGAGAGCTTGGGGGAGACTGCAAATCTCCAACTGCTTTGTAAAGACAAGGAGGGCCAGCACCACTGGAAGCTCAAAGGAAGCAAGGCCGGTAGAACAAAAGGATATTCAGAACAGCTGCTATCAGCCAAACAAGACAAATAAGACACACCTATCAGCGGCTCAAACCTGCCCCTCCACTGCCAGCTCCAGCCCCCTCACCCTGAAGTAGATTCAGCCTTCACAGGTCATCTTGGGTATATCATTCAATGTTCTCTCAGCAGATATTTATTAAACACCTGTTACAGGCCCAGTACTGTGAGAGATGCTGGGAATGTGAACATGAAAAGAATACAAGCTAGTGAGGGAGAAAGACATATGAATACATGGTCTCAACAGAATTAGCACTGATCTGAGAGCAGAGAGGCAAAACTCTACCTGGAAATGTGAGGCTAGTCTTCCAGTGGGCCTCATTTAGGCTAAATCTTGAAGGGGAAGCATTCTAGAAAGAGGGAACAGCAAGTGAAAAGGTATGGAGAGAAAGCATTTAGGGTGCTCAGTGACATGCCTGAACACTGAGGGGTGTGTGTGTGTGTGCGCATATGTGCATGCATATGTACCCATGCATGCATGTAGGTATGTCTATGTGTTGGGATATGAGTCAGGACAAGCAGATGGGCTGTCCTGTGAGGAGCCCTGATGCCATGTCAAGGCATTTACACTTGAGCTATCCACTTACCCATATCCACAGATGAGCTACACTGTTGGGATAAATATCTGCTGTTTACATAATCTTCCTTTACAAGATCACAGTGGTAATCTGTCTTCACATCATGAGTAATAGGAAATGTGAGACTCGTCAGTGGTCTGTTTTCTTAAAAGCATCATTTGTGTGATCAACATAAAAACTCTCTGGCTCCCTTGAGCACAAGGAATGCAGGCGTTTTGGGGTTGCTTGCTGGTAGCCGAACATTCACAGGTGGAACGATTTAAGTTTCCAAACTTAGAAGTCCTCAGAAGGCAATGAAAAAGGAAACGCAAGCAGCATATACTGTCAACGTACTAAGTCCTCAGTGGACTTCAAGGGGGCAAGTGAAAGGGAATCAACAGTCTGCCATGAACCTTGAACCCTTGTGAGTTACCCTGAAGAAAAATTTCACACTCTGCAGTAGCAGCTATGACGCCCAACCAAGCTGATAGCATATGAGAGGCTTGGAGCAGCTTACATTTACACAAAGGGGACTCCCCAAATTACACAGAAGGTCCTAGGAAGCACTGTGACATTAGTGTACAGACCTGTAATGACTAGTTTATATCTCCCCTGTGAACAAGATATGACATTCCTAAGCATCCAGGCTCATGGATTTACATACCAACTTTGATGACTCCAAATTTATGTCTCTAGACCTGACTGCTTCCATGAATTCCACATCTATACATCTGGCTGCCTCCTCCCCATCACCACTTGGATGTTTAACAAGCACCATTTTCTTGCCTCTCAAACTTAATACATTCAAATCCGAACTCCTGATTTTTCCCTCTGAGCCTGCACCTCAGAATACATCTTTCACCTGATTGCCCAGGATACAAACAGAGGAGTTATCCATTCTCTCTCACTCTACCTCCAATTCATCAGCAAATCCTATCAGTTCTGTCATCAAGACATATCCAGAATTTGAACACTTCTAAATCTACCATTACCACCTTAGGCCAAACCATCACTATCTTTCATTTGAATGCTTCAGGAGCCTCCTAACTTGTCTTCCTGCTCCTCCCTTGCCCCAGTAGAGTCTAGGCCAGGGGTCAACCAAATTTTTTCTGTAAAAGGCCAGATAGTAAATATTTTAGGCTTTGAGAATATAGTCCCTGTTGCAACTATTCAACTCTGTATTGTAGCTTGAGAACAGCTATAGGCCATATATAAACAAATAAGCTTGGCGTGTTCCAATAAAAGTTTGTTAATGAACACTGAAATTTGAATTTCATATAATTTTTATGTGCCACAAAATATTTTTCTTTTAATTTTTTTCAACCATCTAAAACTGTAAAAGCAATTCTTAGCTCACAGGTTGTACAAAAAAGGTAGTAGGCTGGATTTGTTCCATGGGATGTAAATAGTTTGCTGACCCCAGGTCTAATGTCAAGCCAGAAGTTAATGATGTTTTTATAGCTCTATTGAAATATATTTCATATTATATCTAATGTGAATAAATTTTATATTATATATAAATGATCAAATTTACTCACTTATACAATTCAATGATTTTAAGTATGTTTACAGAGTTGTGCAACCACCACCACAATCTATTTTAACATCATAAAAAGAAATCCTGTACCCATTTACAGTCCACTGCCTATTTTTGCTCACCCTATCCTTCTCACCCCATACCTTGGCCTTAGGAAACCACTAATCTACTTTCTGTCCCTATTAACTTTGTGTATTCTGCACATTTTATATAAATGTAATCATACAGTATATGGTCTTTTGTGTCTGACTTCTTTCACTTAGCATAACATTTCAAAGCTCATCTTTGTTGTTACGTGTATCAGTACTTCATTCCTTTTTATTGACAAATAATAATCCATTGTATGGACATATCATTTTGTTTGTCTGTTTATCAGCTGATGAACATACAGGTTGTTTCCACTTTTTGGCTATTATGAATAATGCTGCTATGAACATTTGTCTACAAGTATTTGTGTGGATATCCTGTAGGTTTTAATTTCTCTTGGGTATATACGTGGGAGTGGAACCGCTGGGTCATAATGATATGTTTAAATTTTTGAGGAACTGCCAGACTCTTTTCCAAAGAGGTTGCACAAATTTACATTCCTATCAGCAGTGTATGAGGGTTCCAGTTGCTCCATATCTTTGCCAACACCTGTTACTGTCTTTTTGATGAGAGGCATTCTAGTGGATGTGAAGTGGTAACTCATCATGGTTTTGATTTGTATTTCTTTGATGGCTAATGATATTGAGCATTTTTCATGTGCTTATTGCCCATTTGTATATCTTCTTTGGAGAAATGTCTACTCAAATCCTTTGCTAATTTTTAAATTTGATTGTCTTTTTGTTGTTTAGTTGTAAGTGTTCTTTACATATTCTGGATACATGTCCCTTATCAGATATGTGATTTGCAAATATTTTGTTCCATTCTGTGTGTGGTCTTTTTACTTTCTTGATGGTGTCCTTTGAAGCACAAAATTTTAAAATTTTGATGAAATTCAAAATTCATCTATTTTTTCTTTTGTTGCTTGTGCTTTTGATGTTGTACCTGAGAAAACACTGCTTAACCCAAGGTCTAATGATCTTTTAAAATGTTAAATTTGATAATTTTACTTCTTTCTTTAAACATCTCCGAAAGGTACCTATAACATTTAGAATAGATCCTGTGTCTTCAGTGTCACCTGTGAGACTCTGCAAGATCTGGTCCATAGTCTCCTCTGACCTCATCTGTTTTTGGCGTCTCCCTACTTTTTTTTTTTCCCACACCGAATGGCATGTGGAATCTTAGTTCCCCAGCCAGGGATTGAACCCACACCCCCTGCACTGGAAGCGCAGAGTCTTAACCACTAGACTGCCAGGGAAGTCCCAGAATCTCCTTACTTCTCATTGCACCTGACAATGGCTGCTGAGTCTGCCTCTTCCAAGTCACTCGTTTAACCTCAGGGCATTTGTGTTTGTCATTCCTTATGCCTCAAAGCTCTTTCCCAGACATCTGCATGACTTGTCCCTTTTTCATTCGGTCTTCTGCTCAAATGTTGCCTTGTCAATGAGGCCAGCCCTGACCACTCTTTCTAAAGGAGTAGCTGGCCTCAGTCACTTGCTATCTCCTTACCACATACTACACATCAGTACATTACAAAACAAGCAGATTAGATGTAAATGCTTTATTCTTTCAACTAAAGTCCAGTACTATGAGGGCAGTGACTGATAGAATAAAAACTATACATACAAAAAGAAAATCATACAAACACATTCTGAAACCCCAAGAAGTTCTAGAATACAGAAATGCCATCCTCCTTCACTATTACACAGGAAACACTGCTCTATTCTTCATAGCACACACCTCTATCTGACCTTGTACGACTGTATGGTTTATTCCTGTATCTCCAGTGCTTGGCCTGTGATTGGTGCTCAATACACAATAAATGTTACACTTAGAATCAAGACAATAATAGGTATTGAGCGTGCCCTTTGAAGACCAAAGCTACAGGCCAGGGGGAGGTGGGGTGGGCAGGTGGACGGGAGAGATAAAGGGTAGGGATGTGAGGGGATGAGGAAGGGTAGAGAGCAGAGCAGCATTGTGAGCTCAGGCACCTGTCCTCCAGAAGCTTCCCATCTCATTCTACTTGTTGGCTCCTATATGGCTTTCCAACAAAGTTTACTATATTATAGATAATCCTGTGTAGGATATGCCTCCTGTTGCATGCATGGGAACTTTAGTTAGTGGGAGGCAAAGTCCCATTTTTATTGCTAGGGGCTAAATCTGAAGGACTCTACAGTGAGCAGCACTAACAGGTTAGAACAATTTAGATATGTGCTGTCCAATATGATAGCCATTAGCCATATATGGCTATTGAGTACTTGAAATGTGATAGTCTGAATCTGAGATGTGCTTTAAGTGTAAAATACACATCAGATTTTGAAGACTTAGTACATAAAAAGAATGTAAAATATATTAATTTTAAAATATTGATTACATATTGAAATGACAGTATTTAAATATACTGGGTTAAATAAAATATATTATTAAAATTAATTTCACTTGGTTTTTTTTAATGTGGCTACTAGAAAAATTTAAATTACACACGTGGCTCACATATGTGGTTTATATTATATTTTTATTGGATCATCCTATGTTTTCCTTAAAGCCCATAGGAATAATGCCTGGTAACCACAGTGCTTTCAATAAATACTGGCTGAATGCATTAAGGTGGGCTGCCTGAGAAGGGTCTTTAGACTAGAACTGGCAAACTCCATTTTCTCCAAGCAAAATGTTTGTACATTTAGGCAAGAACCTGAGTATGTGGACAGGCCTTAGGAGTGGGGAAAGTGATGGAAACGAGTGAGGCTGTTGATTTGCTTGAGATTGCTGTTGATTCTCCAGCTATATTTACACCCTGCTTCAATGAATAAATACTACTTCAGCTGGGCCGGCCTAAATGTTTATTTAGAGCACCATTTCCAAAACATAAGCACTTGTTTTTTGGTCTGTTTTAGGGAGGCAGATCCATATGATTCCTCAAATACTACTGCTCACACAACTTGGGACTTTGGAATTGGACCAATTCATTGGCTTCTGAGTTGTTACCTCCCATTTAGAAGTTGCTTCCCAAATATATTTTGTTTCAATTTGGGAAGTAAGGACATCAAAGGAATTAAAGGGCTGATAAACTGTATAATAGGCTTGTGCTCTTTAAAATGGTTCTTCAAAAAATTGCCTTGATCTCTTTGATTTTCTGCAAGTGACTCCCTCGTTTTCCCTACAAAATGGTGCTTTGGTATAGAATCATTAGCAATCTTGGGAATTCCCTGGCAGTCCAGTGGTAAGGACTCCGCGTTTCCACTGCCAGGGGCCCAGGTTTGATCCCTAGTTGGGGAACAAGCCGCGTGGTGCAACCCCCTCCGCCGCCAAAAAAAAAAAAAAATCAGCAGGCATCTTGACATTCCAGGCTGTTTAAGTGATTTGGAAGCCAATTGTAAGCAATTCTAGTACTCAGTTCCTGGGATAGTTGAAAAAATTTTTATTTCGGGTGGGTAACTTTAAAAAAAAATAAAAAGAAAAGAATATACAACAACTTGCACTGGAGTATGTTAAGGATTTTGATTTCCAAATGTATAATACCTTTTAAGAGAAAACACTGATTTCGTAAACAGTGTCCATAAAAACATGCATTATGAAATGTTCTCATTCCCATATGACCCAGATATGCATAGTCTACCTCAGTTCTCTTCTTTGAGGTGTTGGAGAGGCATAGTTCATAGTGCACTGAGCTGCACTGTGGCTTGTCAGTCAGTGCTCATAAAGACAGAATAAACAACACCTTGTCCAGACAGTAGGATTAACATGGAGCATGGCCAATGGTCCTTCCCAGTCATAATATTTAGTTCTTCCAGGTTAAAAAAATATCATTGTTCAAAAACTAAGAATAAACTAATTAAGATAAACCACAGAAATGATTTCTGTAGTCTGGAGAAAAATTAGGAAAGAAGGTAATGTTCTTCAGTGATACTATGATGGTTTAAAAGTAAAGGTATTTAAAGCTCTTACACCGAGAAAAGAAGTCTTGGAAAACAGAGAAGTGAAGACAAATGAAAGATTCTGCAGTTTGGAGGACGTTTTACTTTGCTGTAAGTGAACATTGTGTACCTAACAGGCACAGTGAGAAGTGATGTCCTTTTATTTATTTATTTTTAATTAATTAATTAATTAATTTTTGGCTGCATTGGGTCTTCATTGCTGCGCATGGGCTTTCTCTAGTTGTGGCAAGTGGGCTTCTCATTGTGGTGGCTTCTCTTGTTCTGAAGCACGGGCTCTAGGTGCATGGGCTTCAGTAGTTGTGGCACATGGGCTCAGTAGTTGTGGCACGTGGGCTCAGTAGTTGTGGCTCTCGGGCTCTAGAGCGCAGGCTCCGTAGTTGTGGCGCATGGGCTTAGTTGCTCTGCAGCATGTGGGATCTTCCCGGAAAAGGGATCGAACCCATGTCCCCTGCATTGGCAGGAGGATTCTTAACCACTGGGCCACCAGGGAAGTCCCAAGAAGTAATGTTCTTGACAAATCTTTTAGATTTTAAATCTCAGACACAGTGTATGTAGCAAATCCTACAATTTCTAGTGTTTCCACCTCTTAAAATTCAACCACAAAAGAAAGAAGAAGCTTAAGCTAGGATTTCCAAGAGTCAAGAACACCCTTTCAGGCCGTGGAAAGTCCTATCCTGGGTCTGTGGTGGCTGCTGGCATAGATAAGGCAGAGTCAGGATGAAATCCTTTATTCAGAACATGCGTTTCTAGTGTACAGTTTATTACCTTATCTCACTCATCACACTTCCTCATTAAGAGGATCATCTCAGCAACGAATATATAAAAGGACACAACATTTTAGTGACGTAAGACCTATGTTACTTATCACCACTCCTGGAAGACAAGAGCATCTTACCTGCAGCAAAGGCATCAGCTGCAAACACAGTGCTTGCTCGTAGAGCAAGTTCAGTTCTGCACAACTGGAGAAGGAGAGTTTGGAGGTGTAGAGGTAATAGTGCACATGCCTGAATGTGGAACCATCTCTGTCAATGAACAGCCTCTGGCTTTCCGAAGAGGTCAACGCTGAAGCCTCCTTCCATAACAGGGAGTCTGGGAACTGAGCGAGTTTGCTTCTGGGAACTGAGAAATGCCAACCCCCGACGTTGAAATGAAACAAATCCTCTGCTGACTCATGAGGCATACCAGGCTCCTCCTAAAGGGAAAATGAAAAGAGATCTATGCAATAAAAGGAAATAAAGAGCATCCATATTGGAAAGGAAGAAGTAAAATTATTTCTATTTGTAGATTATGTGATCTTGCATAAAGAAAATCCTGAGGAATTCACTATTAAATTATTAGAAATGAGTTCAAGAAGGTTGAAGGGTACAGATCAATATAAAAAATCAACTGTATTTTTATACACTAGCAATGAACAACACAAAAATGAAATTAAGAAAACAATTCCATTCACAATAGTATCAAAAAGAACAAAGTAATTAGGAATAAATTTAACAAAAGAAGTGCAATACTTGTACTCTGAAAACATCAAAACATAGTTGAAAGAAATTTAAAACACCTAAATAAATGGAAAAACATCCCATGTTCACAGATCAGAAGACAATATTGTTATGGTAGCAATACTCTTCAAATTGATCTATTGTACAATTGAACACAATCCCTATGAAAATTCCACCTGCTTTTTTTTCTTTTCCAAAAATTGACAAGCTGATGTTAAAATTCATATGGAAATACAAGGGACCCAGAATAATCAAAACAATCTTGAAAAAGGAGAATGAAATTTGAGGATTCACACTTCACACTTTCAAAACATACTACAAAAACAAACCCAAAAACGTACTACAGTAATCTACAGTAATCAAGATGGTGTGCTACTGCATAAGGACAGACATTTGAATAACTGAAACGGAATTAAGAGTCTAGAAATAAACCATTACATTTATGGTTAATTAATTTTGACAACAGAGCCAAGAAAAGACAATGGGTAAAGAAGAGCCTTTTCAAAAAATGGTGCTGGGACAACTGGACATCCACATGCAAAAAAAAAAAAAAAAAGTTGGATTCCTACCTCACACCATACAAAAAATTAACACCAAATGGATCATAAACCTAAAAATAAGAGCTAAAGATATAAAACCCTTAGAAGAAAACAAAATCTTCATGACCTTGGATTATGCAATGCCTTCTTAGATAAGATACAAAAAGCAAAAGTGAAATAAATAAACAAACCAATAAATAAATAAAACCATCAAAAGTAAAAACATTTGTGCTTCAAAATACATCATCGACAAAGTAAAAAGACAACCCATATAATGGAACAAACCATCTATCTGATAAAGAATCTGTACTTAGACTATGTAAAAAGAACATTTACTACTCAATAATAGAAAGACAAATAACCAAATTTAAAAGTGGGTTAAGAATCTAAATAGACATTTCTTCAAAGAAGATTCACAAATGGCCAATAGCACATGAAAACATACTTAGCCTCATTAGTCATTAGGGAAATGCAAAGCAAAACTCACAATGAGATACCATTTAACACCCACTAGGATGACCTGAATCAAAATAATAGATAATAACAAGTGTTGACAAAGATTGGAGAAATTAGAAATCTCATACACTGCTGATGGGAGTGTAAAATGGTGCAGCTGCTCTGCGAAACAGTTCAGTGGTTCCTCAAAACATTAAACACCGAGTTCTTACATGGTTCGCAATTCCACTTCCAGATATAAGTGCAAGAGGAATGAAAACCTATGACCAAACAAAATTTGCAGGCAAATTTGCAAGCAAAATTTGCAGGCATTCATAGAAGAATTATTTATGATAGCCCAAAAGTAGAAACAACCAAAATGTCCATCAGCTGATGAACTAGTAAACAAACTGTAGTGTATTCATACAATGCAATGCTATTTGTCAATAAAAAGGAATGAAGTACTGATACATGCTAGAACATAGACAAAACCTTGAAACATTATGCAAAGTGAAAGAAGCCAGATGCTAAAGACCACATATTATTCCATCTATATGTAATGTGCAGAATAGGCAAATTTATATATAGAGAGAATAGATTAGTGGTTGCCTAGGGCTGGGGAGGTTGGAGGGGAAATGGAAAATGACTAGTAATAAGTATGGAATTTCTCTTTGGGATGATGGAAATGTTCTAAAATTGATTGTGGTGATGGCTGCACAGCTCTGTGACCATACTAAAAACCACTGAATAGTACAGTTTAAAATAGTAAATTGAAAGGTATGTGAATTATATCTTAATAAAGCTCTTTTTGAAAGAGTTATGATGAGGTGCTCCCCACCCCACTGAATATGTCAGGGCTCTCTTGGAATCATACCTGCAGAGACATTACATTATTAAGGCCATGGCAGGATGGCTGAATGCTGTGGGTTCCTTTTTATATATACAAAAGCAGCAAAGATCATTAACCTTCCTCAGTTTATTGTTAAAAGTTGAAGGTTATCTATTCATAAACAAATTGTGCATTTTGCTTCAAGATGACCTAACTTATCAACACTATAGAATAGCAGAAAGCCATCAAACATACAATCAATCTGTATCAGACTTTAAAAAAAAACACTCAAGTAAAGCAGAAACTAACACACCATTGTAAAGCAATTATACTCCAATAAAGATGTAAAAAAACAAAAAAACGAAAAAACGTATTCTGGTCACTAGAGATGATCATGTGGCCTATTGTTATAATAAATTATAATAATAGAAAAAAACACTCAAGGAGCACTACTCTTATAAAAAAAATTAGAGTCGTAAATAGTATGTAACATTTTACCTAAAAAAGAACCATAAAACAATACTGAATTTGTGAAAATAAAGGGAAGCCTCACTAAAATGGAGTCAGGAGGCCAGAAGAGGGAGCTCTCACACACATGCCACTCAAGGTCAATAAAAGATCCAACGGAAGAGACATAACTCAAAGCTCCAGCAGGAGGTGATACTACCTTACTACTGGCCAGCAGGAGGAAGAAAGATTTTCTCCTTGCCTGGCACAGCTCAGCCAGTGAGAGACTGTCACAACTCAGCCAATGAAAATTCACTATACTTAAACTCCCAGTTTCCTCCAATGGATTTTTTTGTTTATAACAGCCCCTCCCAACTTCCCCTTCTCCCTATAAAAGAGTTTCCTCTTTTGCTTTACCAGACTTGCATGTGGTTCACCCTGGTTGCATGTCCTGAGTTGCAGTTCTTTACTGCTCCCAAATAAAGCTGTTTTGCTGGTAAAAAAATAACTGATTGTTTTAGGTTAACAAATTCTAGGTAAACATTATGCATGCTGAAGTGATTGGGGTGCAATGTACCAATATTTGTAACTTATTTTAAAATTTATCAAAAGCTAAGATGGGGCTTCCCTGGTGGTGCAGTGGTTGAGGGTCTGCCTGCCGATGCAGGGGACACGGGTTCATGCCCCGGTCCAGGAAGATCCCACATGCCGTGGAGCAGCTGGGCCCTTGAGCCATGGCCGCTGAACCTGCGCGTCCGGAGCCTATGCTCCGCAACGGGAGAGGCCACAACAGTGAGGCCCACGTACCGCAAAAAAAAAACAAAAACAAAAACAAAAACTAAGATGAATCGATAGAAGGATGGATAGAGGATATGTGATTAAACAATTATAGCAAAATGTTCATTGTAGAATCTAGGTGGTAGGTATATAGTTTCACCGTAAAATTCTTTCAAGCTTTCTAAATGTTTCCAAATTTGTATTAAAATGTTGGTGGGGGGAAAGAATGTTAAAATAAGAGGTGGTTTCTCAAGGCAGGAAAAGCCCACTTCTCCAACAGAAATCTGCATCTCCTATTTTGACAGCTGAGTTAGGAAAATAAATGCATGCAATAAAGAAGGGGGTGGGGTTCTCTTCTCTTATAACAAGCCTTGTTGAAATATTCAGATATAAAGAAGAACAATTATACATGGCTCGTTTGAGGCTAGAAGAATTAAAAGGGACATGAAGGAAAGATTACAAACTGTAATGGTGTCACGACTCACAGAAGCAGAGCTGGAAAAGCCAATCTAGTGAGCTAATCTAAGCTTTTAAGTCCTGGCCTTTCTAAACGTAGGTAAGGCTGAACATGACAAGCTGAGGGTAACTAAGGACCCCACCTAGACCAGAAAGCATAAATATGCAAGGACTCTTGATTTTGCTTTCTATTCTCCTTAAAGGTGACAGGCTGGTTGAGAGCTCAGTGAAAGTGTCCCAAGTGTGCATATTTTGGGTGCCAAATAAAACCTGCTCCTTGAAGGCGAGCCACAGTTCTGGTCTCAGTTCCTCTTTTCTTATTAAAGATAGGGTAGGACAAGAGGTCTTGCCACAGAGTTTGCCTCCTTCTTACAGGTACATGGCCCATCCACAGGTGGGCTCTCAAGAGAAGCCTGCTGGAGGGAGGGTTGGGGTTAAGGATGTGGTTATGCTTTCCAGAGTTTTCTTCCCAAAGACTGCTCAGGAGCTGGTTAGTGCAGAACTACCCCGGCCTGGAAAGAGCCCTCAGTCACAGGCTGGGGGCCTGTAGTACTTGAAAGACAAAAGGCTTCTCGCCAGATTGACTGCAGGAAATGGGGTAGCCCCAGCATAGTCATCCCCACCCCATTCCAAAGGGTATCTCTCTTTTCCACACTGAGCCCTCTCTCCCAGAGGAGCTCCTTCCAAATCAGTTTCTAGAACTAGAACTGCCTCATGCTCTAAAGACAAGATTTCGGGCTTCCCTGGTGGCGCAGTGGTTAAGAATCTGCCTGGGGGACACAATGCAGGGGACACAGGTTCGAGCCCTGGTCTGGGAAGATCCCACATACCGCGGAGCAAGTAAGCCCGTGAGCCACAACGACTGAGCCTGCGCGTCTGGAGCCTGTGCTCCGCAACGAGAGGCCGCGAGAGTGAGAGGCCCGCGCACCGCGATGAAGAGTGGCCCCTGCTTGCCGCAACTAGAGAAAGCCCTCGCACAGAAACGAAGACCCAACACAGCCAAAACTAAATAAAATTTTTAAAAAAGACAGGACCTCAACTCCTCAGAGACAACGTTTCATATCTGGAGCTTCCCATCATGCCTCAGAGAGCTGCCCTCCAACCCAATCCTTCAGATTCCCCCACACCCACCACGGTCACCCTCCTGCCCACCGCCTTGCCTCAGAGACAACATCCCCAAGCACTAGAGATATGAAGACCACCCCGTCAGAAGCACACTCCCACTCTTCAGACCTGGCGTCCCCCACACCCTCAGAGCTGTAACACTTCAACTCTCAAAGCAGGCACATTCTTCTGACTCCTCAGAACTAGCCCCCAAACCCTTCAAAGCTGGGGCTATATCCACCCCCTGTGTCCCAGAGTCAGGTTCCTAACCCCACAGCCCTAATCCTCCGCCACATCGCACCCATTCGCTGTTTTAGCGGTTTTGGGGCCTCCGCCAGGGCGGGCTCCATACCATCGTCTAGGCTCCTGAGGCGGGTGGGCAGGAGCGTGAACCGGGCAATAACGGCCCCCGGAAGCGCGGCGGCGCGCGGGGCGGGGCGGGGCCTGGAGGCGCGGGGCGGGGCTTGGAGCGCTCTGGGCGGCCTCGCGGGCGGTGACAGGTGAGCGGCGGAGTGGGGCAGGTGGGCGGGAATGGCGGAGCAGTGGGAGCTGGACGAGGAGGGCATCCGCCGCCTGGGGGCGCTGACCCTGGAGCAACCCGGTAGGGCCAGGCCGGGAGGGCCTGAATCGGGGAGCTTGGGGTTAGAGGCTGAGGGGAGAAAACTGAGGGGGAGGCAGAGGAATCTGAGGTGGATGGCGGGGAACGGCAGCAGAGGAGCGGTCTCTGAGGCGGAGGAGGGGTTACTGAAGCGGAAGGGTTACAGTGAAGTAGAGGTGAAGGAACTGAAGTAACCGGGGAGTCTGGGGCAGAGGGCGAGAAATTGAGGGAGAGAAGCCGAGTCAAAAATGGAGAAGGAGAAACAAGGTTAAGCGGATCCTGAGGCCAGGGACACAGAACTCGACAGTCTGAACTAGTGGAAGGAAAATGAGCCCCAAGAGGGGCATTGGCGGGAGAAGGGAAGCGTTGTCAGAAGGGCTTTTGAGGTCGGGGTACTATTGAGGAGCCACAGAGGGCGTTAATTTTGGCAGTTTCGGAAACTAACGACCCAGGAGGGCTTTTCCTGGTTGGGGTGAAATGGGAAAGGATGTTCCATCATCAGCCCCTCTCTTCGTCCAGTCTTCACCTCGAGAACTTGGCGATTCATTTGATCCATCTGGATGCGTAGCCTCCTTTTGAGACTCAGAAAGGGGTCTGATATAAAAGGAATAACAGCTGATCTCTCGAGGCGTTTAGATCAGTGCCTTGACTTCGTCCTAGAGGTAAAACGGGCGGAGTGACTGCTGACTCCACCTCTGACCTGGGGTTTGACTCACACAGCTTGCTTTCTAAGTTTTTAAGGAGTAGAAATGTTGGAAAAGTTATCAGCGTTCCAGATTCAACCTTTAGCCTTCCTAAATTCACTGCATCGTAATGGCAGGCCCTGTGTTAAATGCTTTCCCTGCATTATTTAATCCGCATAACAAGCCTGTGAAGCAGATGCTGTTACTGTTCCTATTTTACAGTTGAGGAAAATTGGGTTTAGACTCTTGCCCGAAGCCGCACAGCTGTAAGTAATGCAGCCAGGGTTTATTAACCCAGGACTCTGATTCCAGAACCTGCGCTCTAACCGTAACAAAGTTACCTTTCTTGCTTCCTCCAGTACTTTTTATTTGTGGGATATGCAATAACTTGGTTTTATTTTATTTAAATTATTTGTTATTTAAAATTTCTCAAAATTAATACACGCTGGTAACAGTCAAACACTGCATGAGTGAGCAAAGAGGGTATTAATCGGTCCTTCTTCTGGAAATCCCCCACCCCACCCCGAAGATAATGGTTTGGTGTGCATATAGATAGATTGATGTAGATATTTCAGGTTTTTCTTTTCCAAACTATTAATACTTTGAGCTCCCCTAATTTACAAGTTACCTAAGAAAAGCTCCGTTGGCTTGACATACTGGTGTACCTTTCTTTTCTTTTTTCCTTTCCTTCTTTCTTTTTTAAAAATTTATTCAATTTGATTTGGGGGGGCACATACCCCTTCCATTTTCCAGCTAGAATAATATGTGGCAGGATTTTTTTTTTTTGCTTGTTAGCTTGTCTTTATTACATGTGAATAACAAAATTGTGCTCATTCTGACAATCCAAACGATACAAAAGTATCTAAAGTAAAAGAATATTCTTCCCTCTCCTTTTCTGTTGCTTATACAAACATACACACATAGGTATCCTTTTTTATTTTTTTAAGGAATAGAGCATATATACTATTCGGCAATTTGCTTTTTTTACTTACCAATAAAACATGAATACTTTTCTTTCCTCCCTTCCATCCTCCCTTCCTTCCTTCTTTCTTTCTTTCTTTCTATCCTTCCGCCACGTGGCTTGCACATCTTCGTTCCCCAACGAGGGATTGAACCCAGGACTTGGGCAGTGAGAGAGCGGAGTCCTAACCCCTGGACGGCCAAGGAATTCCCAAAACATGGATACTTTTCAGTTAAATGAATGTGCTGGTATATGCATTCTAAAATTCTTCTGTATAAAATCACACTGGTCACCTTGGGGGAGAGAGGCTTTTACTTTTATTCTGTACTTTTCTGTACTGTTAGAATTTTCTGGCTGTGTAATAAGCATTACTTTCTTTTTAATATCCAAAGGGATAATCTTGGTGGTACACTTATAGACCTTTTCTGTATGTTTGTTTTCTTTGTTATATTTCTCTGTACTAAAAATTTCTAATAAATATTTATCCTTTGTCATGCAGAAAATTTTCATCTTAAGGTAGTCAAGTTTATTTTTCCTTATGATGTGTGATTTTTGTGTTTTATTTATGAAGCTTCCCCCTACACTGATGTAATAAGGGTCCTGTGTTTTTTTTTCTGAAAATTCTGCAGCTTTGCTTTTTTTTTTTTTTTTGCGGTACACTGGCCTCTCACTGTTGTGGCCTCTCCCGTTGCGGAGCACAGGCTCCAGACGCGTAGGCTCAGCAGCCACGGCTCACGGGCCCAGCCACTCCGCGGCATGTGGGATCCTCCCGGACCGGGGTACGAACCCGTGTCCCCTGCATCGGCAGGCGGACTCCCAACCACTGCGCCACCAGAGAAGCCCCATATTGATGCTTTTAAAAGGATGATCTGATCTTCTTATGAGCCTTGAATGTAGGATCTTTCACAGATGAGATATGGGAGGAAGGAAGGCCTGTTTTCAGTGACTCTACTCTTTATCCAAGCAGAGATCATAATATATCTACTGATGATCTCTTTTCAGAACTGGTGGAGTCTCTTTCATTGCAGGGATCTTACTCTGGAAAAATCCATTCCATTGGTGATGCCTTCAGAAATTTAAAAAGTCTCCGATCCTTAGATTTATCAAGAAATTTGATCACTAGCCTGAAGGTAAGTTCTATATTCTATGACCAGTCAGTTTATTTTTTTGATGGGAAGAAATAAAAGGTAGATAATATCAGCCTGGGGAATTTAGCATCTTCCTTTTAAATGTTTCCAAACTAAATTTTGCTATTCACTGTAAAATTCTTTTATGTTTGACATTTTTTATTATAAAATATTGGGGAAAAATTCCTTTTATACTGAGAGAAAACTATATTAAACTATCACTGCCTAGGGCAATAGTACAATTTTTAATGTGTGTTAAAAAATTATGAGGAGCACTGTTAAAAGTACAGATTCTTGGGAATTCCCTGGTGGTCCAGTAATTAGGACTCTGTGCTTTCACTGCTGAGGGCTCGAGTTCAATCCCTGGTCAGGGAACTAAGATTCTACAAGCCATGCGGCATGGCCAAAAAAAAAATAATAATAATAAATAAATATATAATAATAATAAAAGTACAGAGTCTTAGTCACTATTCCGAGAGAGACTCTAAGTTAATAAATCTGTGGTGGGTCCAGGACATTCCCAGGGGATTCTGATGATGTTGGTGCATGGCCTAAGTTGCTACTGTGAGTTTTTTCTAGGAGGGGGAGGAAATGATTGTCTTGAAAACAAAAATTTCCATGCCAGGAGATGGTGGTGCAGAGGGCAGTTTAGGAAAGTAGGTGGGAGCATGCTTAAGCAGAAAGTGTGAGGATTAGCAAACACAGAGAAAGAGCTCTACAAATATAAATGCCCCCACACACAGAGATGGAAGTTTTATTTTCTTTGCATAGACCCCCAAATTGTATTTCTTCCACTGTTCCCTTTTTGCCCAGCTATGGGACTGTCTTGATAAAGCCCTTCTGTGCAAGACTGAAGGTGAAAGACTTATAGATTCTATCCAGGATTGGTTAATGATCTGGATTATTCCTCCAGTTTTGCATTTCTTAGGGGAAACTTGTTCACACAAATTAGACCCAATCTCAAGGTCTAAAACTAAAGGCCCTGAAAGAAGAAATCCAAGCTAGATCAAATTTCCAACTAGGATTCTAAAAGCAGAAATTCCAAGTTGAACTAGGACTTTAGACTCTTTGATAACAGCCCTTTGTATTTGGCCCACAAATTTCAGAAAGTATTAGTACAGAGTTATTTAGGTCTCCTCATGTGTATTTTTATCTGATTGTTCTTTTCAGACTAAAAAAAATTGAGTGAACATTGCTGTCATTTGCTTTTGTACTCTCTTTTGTTCCATTTCTGTAAATTGGCTGAAAACTGTTGTGAAGATTAATCAAATTAGCATGTGTAATCAAATATTACATATATAAGACTCCTGTAGTGTTTGGCATATAGGAAGCACTTAATAAATGTTAGTTTTACAAATTTTTTTGCATCTATGATTCATCTGCATGTATTCATCTCTAGCAGCTCTGAATCATTTTGCTTAATTTTCCCAGGAGAGAAATGTTTTGTGTTTAGTTCTAGTGTGGCATTGGGGAATACATGAATTTATGCCAACTGGGAAACATGAGAGGAGGATAAGAATTGTTTCCTTGACTTTTACAATGAGACATTAAAAGATTACTTGAGCTGGGACATCAGACACATTTAAAGACAGTCCTAATGGTGTACTGCCCTGAGAGTGAGGCCAAATGCACTGATAAATATTCCCAACCATTGACCCTTTCACAATGTAAAAGTTAGTGGAACTGAAAAAAGCCAGAAAGAAATGCATCCAACTGTAAACAGTGTTCTATTCAGAAATGTTTTGAATATATCTTTGAGTTTTCTAAACTTCCTGCAATTATAAAAAGGTTAATTTTAAATGAGAGGAGAATAAAAACATTATTTTATAAATACATGATGGAAAATAATTTTACCTTTCTGAAATAACTCTCAATGACAGAGTTCCTTTTATGGTAACCATTTTTACTACTAACAGTATGTGATTATACATATATGTACATGTTTTGAAATATTGTCCTGAAATTTAGTGTTGGGCACAAGCACCTAATTAGCCAAATACATGAAATTAAACAATTATTTTCAATAGTAGGTTTTAGCAAAGGAGAAAAATTGTAGCTTTTCTTCTCCAGTGTCCCAGTTCTGATTTTACTGTTGCTAGAGAAGTGGGGGGAGGGGAGTGGGGTTGTGAAGTCCACAGAAATAGAACAGAAGAAGGCAGAACATTTCTACCAAGGAGAACTGACTGATTGGAGGATGGGGAGCTTGTGGGGTGGCAGTAACTCTGAAGGGGGAAACAAGGACAAAAGGGGCTCTTGACCGGTCCACGAGGGAAGACTTGGAGATCGCATTGTTTTGTTTTGCCATATAGTCCATTCACCCTAAAAGTGAGGTCTTGAGATATAAGAACATATACATACACACTTAATTTTTTTCCCTGCCATTCTCCCCAGAACCATCTCTCTTTTGCCTCCCTCCCTCCCTCTTTTAAATTAAGGTGCTCCTGGGGTCAGGAGAGTGGTTATAGCAAGGGTGAGAGAAGTGCAAAAGTGACTTGGCCTGTCTACCACTGAGATGGATTGGATTGGGAGAGTGATGGGGGGCAACAGAAGTAGAGAACTGACTGCAGATATTTGGATGTCAGAGCTTATAAAGGAGGAAGTGTATGATATCTATGAATTATTTAATGTATAGCACATCCAGTGCCCATGGGCTGCAGCATTCTTATTCTCAGGTAACTAAATGGGAATTTCAACCCTGCCTTTCTCATGGGTGTCTCAGATAACTGTTTAAGGATGGAAAGTAATAGTTGTATTTCCATCTTTATCTGTGAGATTCCTAGTGCTTCCCAATGTGCAGTTTCACAATGTAGTCTTTTCCTTGCAGGGCATCCAGTATTTATGTTCACTCCAAGACCTGAATTTATATTATAACAACATTCCTTCATTAGTGGAGGTGTCCCGCCTACAGCCTTTACCCTTCCTCAAAGAACTAGATTTGAGACTCAATCCTGTTGTCAGGAAAGATACAGATTATAGGCTCTTTGCTGTGTACACACTACAAACTCTGGAGAAACTGGGTGAGACCCTCCTCCCCTGTTCTTTGCCCCAGAATCTTACTTTAAACCAGCTGCCTCCTAACCTTTTGGATGTTGGCCCAGAGTATGCACTGGCAGGATATATTTGTTTATTAGTCAATATTTATGTAACTCTTTTGTTTTGGCAGGATGTATGACAAGTCCTTTTATTGTTTATTGAATGACAGTCTATGATTTTATCAGTTACTTCCAGCTTTAGTTTTCTTCAGTTGATGGTTTCACCACCACTTCCTCCCCAACAAAAAGTTTCCAGGTTGAGATTTATTTTTCCAGGTGCCCCAACTTTGTAACTGAATTAGCAATAGAAAACAAATACAACAACTCTTTGGGGCTTAGTTGTCAAGGAACAATAAATATTCCTTCAAATGAGTTAGTCTGTATTTCTTTATAATTTTATTATAGAGTATACATTTCTTATTGATATAAACTTCTATGTTACATGCCCCTGGGAAAGTTATTATAGAGAAACTAAGAAAAGTCTCAGAAATGGTGTAACTTTCAGCCTTAAGATTAGGCCATTTGGATTGTTTGCTGCCCAAGCTGTACTTTGCTGCAGAGGTAGTTACACTTATGTGGCAGTTGTTGCTATGATGTCCCTGTAGTCTCCCTGAGTTACTAGTGCTCCAGTGACAACATAATAGCATTATTCTGTGACCCATCTCTAACAAAAGATGAGACTGATCTTTAGTTTTTACTCTGTGAATATGCTTTTCTGACCCATTACTGTTTACTCCAAAAAGAAACATGCTCAGACCACGGTTTTTGCCTCTAGATGACCGAGCCATACGAGAAAGTGAGAGAAAGGCTGCCAAGCTGCATTTTAGTCAGTTGGGTAACAATGAAAATTTTCTTTTAGAGGTGGAAAAAAGGTAAGAAGATTTTTTACAAAAAATTTTTTTAGTTTGGTTCTGGACAGAGAATAGTGGATTCCTGCTTAACTTTCTTCATTTTGCAGCAGAAATCTCTACAAGTTGTAAGAATCCTCAGATCAGAAATCAAAGTATCTATGCAACATTTTGAGATTTATCTGGGGTGAGAATCTGGCCCTCAGTGGAACATTTCTGCTTTCTTGAACTATTGGGTCTTCTTTGGATACAATCGTTGTACATTCTCTAAAGTTGTTGTTCAAAGTTTATAGATAGGGATATTATGGTATTACTTATCATCCCCATAAATGTATTCCAACCCTTTCTTGGTAGAGTTATAAATCAGTACATGGTCTTTTCCCATTGAATTAGGAGGATTACGTTACCATGGGCAGGGTCGTTAGAGATAAGTTTGTTATAGAATGACAAGGGAAGCATTTCTGTACAAAACCAAAAGTAAATGGACCTTTAAGCTCTAAAGTATCTGAATGGTAGATTTTTTCTATTTCTCATTACCAAAATGCTATCAAAGTAAGGTACCATATCTTCTACCCCAAAACTCATGCTTTTAAAAAAAAGTTGCTTTATTATTTTTGAAAAATAAAAGTTTATTATAAACAATTTAAATAATACAGAAGTACAGGGAAGAAAAGTCAAATTCACCCCATATTTTGCTACCAAATTAACTACTAGTAATGTTTGGTATACATCCTTCCAGACATCTGTGTACTTATATACACATGTAGATGTATCTATTAGTACTTTTTTCTGATGGTAAGAGTAATGTGGGTTTATTGTTGAGAATATGGAAAGTAGAGGAAAAAAAACAAGGAATAAGCCACTCATAATCCCACTACCCAGAAATAAATACTAATTATATTATGGTAAATATCCTCTTAGTCTTAGGTATATGTATGTGTGTGTGTGCGTGTGTGTGTGTTGTGTGTGAATGTTTATATATTATAACAATATATAACATTATATATTATATAATCAATATGTAAATATAAAATAAATATATTACATTTATTTTATAGTAATTTTCTTCCTATACATACCATTTTTAATTTGATAAAATATGAAAATATCCACACAACATTAAATATTCTTCCCCAGAATGCTTTTTATTTGTTTACTTCTTTATTGTCTTTCCCCTCCACTAGACCATAAGCTCCATGAGAACAAAGACCTTGCTTGTCTTGTTTACTGCAGTATCCCTAGTGCCTAGAACAATGTCTGGCCCATATAAGGTGCTAAGGAGTAATTTGTTGAATGATGAATGAATGAATTCAGTGCCTATTGGCCTGGAATCTTGCTCTTTTCCACTGACTTTGCCTGTCTCTGCTCTGATCCATTATATATTTTATAATGTAATCCTCAGAGAGCAGCCTTAGTTCCCTATTTTTTAAGCTCCCTTTTTTTTAAAGTCAAGTTTATTGAGGTTAATTTACATAGACTAAAATTCACCCTGCTGTATAAAGAAATGGAATATGTCTTAAAAATTATTTGTATATGTACTTTGTAAATTAATTCCTATTTTATATGCATTGGGGTACCTTGTTTACTATAGAAAACCAAAGATGAGTTAATGTATAACTGAATAAACTTACTAGTGAGGCAAATAATCTTCACCACTATATTTCTGTTTAGTTACCTTATAGTGACTGCAAAAACAGAGATAAAATGTTGCTCAAGTGCCCGGTATTAACATTAATACTTTATAAGCTCTCCAACCTTGGGTGAAGGAGTCCCAGGTCCCCCAACCTATAAAATGGTGATAATAGATTAATAGGAGAGCTTTTATGATTAAATGAAATGGCGGGTGTAAAGTGCCTGGCTTATAGTCTAGGCTGTCTGTACTTACTGTATTTCCCAATCTGTACTTCCCAATCTTACTATACTACATCAACCAAGTGCAAACACTTGCCTTTCTTGTCTCTTTTTCAAACTAATGACTATAGTTGTCTCCATTATAATTCTTGGTAGAAGAACCTTCTTTTCTGTGTCTTAACTATGAGTTTTTTAATACAAAAGAAAATATTATTATTTTATAATATGAAATACAATTCCCTCAATCACCCAGACCTAAGTTTGTGTCAAGAAAACAGAGTAAGTTCTGAACTTTCTGGCTTTCATGCTTTAAAAGCTGAACTATAGTGTCTTTCTCTCTCATTATTCCCAATGAAAATATGACTTTTTAAAAAATAACTTTAGGGGCTTCCCTGGTGGCGCAGTGGTTGAGAGGCCACCTGCCGATGCAAGGGACACGGGTTCATGCCCCGGTCCGGGAGGATCCCACATGCCACGGAGCGGCTAGGCCCATGAGCCATGGCCGCTGAGCCTGCGCGTCCGGAGCCTGTGCTCCGCGACAGGAGAGGCCACAACAGTGAGAGGCCCGCGTACCGAAAAAAAAAAAAAGCTTTAACTGAAATATTTGTGAAAATAATATGTTCTAGAGCATTTGAAAAAAAAAATCTGATCACCCTGAAATAATGTTTTCTAAATAGCCTTTACTGGTGCTCTCAGAAGCTTCTTTTGAGTTTTAAATAAATTATTTGATGTGGTAGCTCTAGGGAGAAGACAGTGAAAAACTCTGTAGCAGATGAGAGCACTGCATCAAAAGTCAGCACTGATGTTGATAACAGGATTGAAACTGGTAAGTTTTCCCTTTCTGATCACAAAACGATTAAAACATTAGTTGTTTCTGTTTTCATGGCCAATCTTGAGTAGGATGAAGACAAAATAGTTGAGAAATAACACACATTTGAAGAAAGCACAAGATTTACTGGCTTGTATTTTTCCTCTTTTCTTTCACTGCCAGAAGGGCCCTATTTACTGAGTAGGCCTAAGCCAAAACCCCTCAAAGTGCACAAGCTGTACTCAGAGAGTTCAATTTCACTTACATCACTTTATATCACCTATATATAGGCCATCCTGAAAATTGCATTACCGATCTCCACAGGATTCATTAACCAGAGACTCGGGACTCATCTGCATCAGTGCAGCTCACACCATTAGCTTTCTGGGCTTCTCCACCTTGAACCTTTGCAGCTACAGAATCTCTTGTGTTTGTGCTATATTCTTGGGGATTGTTGCCCGTACACACTATTGGTAATCCAACGTGAATAAAGTGGTTATGCCACATTAATGGTCATGCCACAGGAGAAAGCTAGGAGAAAGCTTTCCACTGGAGAAATTGCATTCAATGTGCCCTTATAGATTAATTTGGTACTCATCAGATGACTTTTTTTTTTTTTTTTTTTTTTTGCCATACGCGGGCCTCTCACTGCTGTGGCCTCTCCCGTCGTGGAGCACAGGCTCCGGATGCGCAGGCCCAGCGGCCATGGCTCACGGGCCCAGCCGCTCCACGGCATGTGGGATCCTCCCAGACCGGGGCACGAACCCGTGTCCCCTGCATCGGCAGGCGGACTCTCAACCACCGCGCCACCAGGGAAGCCCCCTCAGATGACCTTTTAATTGAGAAAACTTTCTTTTGTATCAAGGCCTCTGTCCCTTTGAAAGGTCTATTGAATTATATATAAACTGTAAAAATTAATCCTTAAAATCTCAACAATAACTAATAGATTGACTATGCAGTTTAGACATTAAGGGTTTTCAGTTTGTAACATACAGTATTTTATTTCCTGACTTCTTATCTACCCATGTAGACATTAATTGACAAGTTATTTTCACAGCATTTCATGGTAAAATAAGCCATAGTGAGGTATGATTTTTATTTTCCTTTCTTGGAAGTCTCAGCACATGTAAGTCATGGACCATGGATTGCTCTACTTCATCTTAAGTAGCATTTTTTATATTTCAAAATTGATGAAATTCTATTGTAATAATTTTGGAAAATACTGAAAAGCATGAAGAACAATATTTTAATCACTCAAAAGCCCGTCCCCTAAAGAGGATCCCAGTTAATTTGGTATATAGCTTTCTTGGTTTTTTTCTAGGTACAAACATTTATATATCCATTTCCAGAAAGACAAAGATACACTAAAGCATAATTTGACTGCCTTTTTTTGTATGAGCTGAGTTAAACTTCATTTATATCATATTACATCATTAGCACACACAGAGTGACTCCATGAATTAAAACGTTTTAAGGTGCACGGTCTTTACTGAGAACAAACTGCTTTACTAGACACAGGGCCCATTTCTAAAGGTTCTTGGAAGCTCCAGCTGTTGCTGGAATTTTTTTTAATGTAAAATTTATTTTGCCATGTTGAAACGTTAAAGAGCTTTGCTTTCCCCTGAAAATTATGTTTGTGCTAGATCCCTGGGGAGTGTTGCCTGTAAGCACTGTTGGTAATCCAATATGACTAAAGTGGTTATACCACGTTAAAGGTCGTGCCACAGGCTAGAAGAAAACTTTCTGAAAAATATTTCCCACTAGCTCAATTGTTCAAAACAGTGCTTTCTACCAATCATTTAGGCTGGCAGGGAAACTCACTGTCGTGGATCCTCATCCTAGTCTCCTAACCACATAATCTTTGACTCTTTCAAATTTCCCTCTCTCTTTTCCCATACCCCTAAAATAAGCACACCTAGGCTATGCCTTCAGACTCTCTTTTTTCTCTACTCTTTGCCCTATTGATCTCATCTATTTCCACAGCTTGCTTTATTTCCTCCCTGTAGATGACTCTTAAATATGTTGGTCTAGCTTTGACAACTTGTACCAGTTTCTCTGCACCAGTCCCCCATTTCTGTTGACCAACTATTAATATACACTTGGAATCACCACTGAATAATTTTCCAGCCCCTCAAGCTAAACATGTTAAAAAACCAAATGAACCCCCTTCCTCCAGCCCTAAACAGCTCTTAGGGTTTCATTAGTGTTACCACCACTTTCCCAGTACTGAGGCTCAGAACCAGAGCGGGGTTTGATGCTGCCCCTCCCCTAAAGTCCAGCTGAATGTTCATACCTTAGACTATGATTCACAATTAACAAGCTTTCTTTTCCCTTTCCTAATAGTCTCTTAACAGGCATGCCTAATAGCTATCATTTACTGAGTATAGACTCTGGGCCAGGCCCTGTGTATTATCTCATTTAATCCTCACAACAATCTTGAAGGTGGTTATAATTATCCTTGTTTTACACATGAGGAAACTGTGGCCCAAAGAGGTGAAATAACTTGCTCTAATTTTACATAAGTGGTAGAGCTGGGATGCAAACTCTAGTCCATCTGTCATCAAAGTCCTCTTAAACATTACACCATGCTGCCTCCCAGTCTCTTCTTTCATTCTCTTAAAACTCAGCTGTGATTATTATACTTGCCTACTCAAAAACTTGCATGACTCCCACTCATCTACAGAATTAAGAGTCCTTAATCTGACCCACAGGGCTTGTCTAAACAGTGGCTGCAGGTTATCTCTTCAACCTACCCTGAAACCTTATCTCCTGTTTCTCAACTACAGTATCCAATGCTTCAATCAAACCAAACCACTCCCTCCTCCTCACATAGTTCTTCCTTTTTCTCTCTTCTGCCCCTGAACTAATGCTGTCCCCTCTGCTTGGAATGCTTGAATCAAAATCCTGATCTTTCTTTATGACCCTACTCAAAGTCCATTCTTTCTAGTGAAACTTTTTGATTCCTCAACCAAAATTCTTTTCCTTTTTTTATAAACTCACAATTTATCTTCTAGAACATATATCCTAGAAATAGAAAATGTAGCCATTCCCTGAATCATTTGCAACATAATTAGGATAATGAGACAAACATGAAAGAGCTAAGTAACACAATTTCAGGCAGTGCATATGAAAACGTCAAATGAATGATACAGATCAGTATTCCTCAAACTCAGGGTTGTGGACTCCTAGTCCAGGGATATATCTTAGAGGTCCATAGGCAGTGTAAGACCCTTTAATTTTGTGCTTTTATTTGATGCAGTTATGAAAAATATTTAAAAGATGTAAAAGCAAAAATATTCTTTTGCAGTATTAGTCTGCTATTTAAAAAATAGAATATTTTTTAGAACAGCTTTAGATTCACAGTAAAACTGAACAGAAGTACAGAGTTCCCATATGCCTCCTGCCTCCACACATGCAAGGCCTCCCCCACTACCAACATCAGGCATCAGAGTGGCGCTTTTGTTAGAACTGATGAATCTACAGTGACACATCATCACCCAAAGTCCTTAATTTACTTTAGGGTTCATTCTTGGTGTTGTACATTCTATGGATTTGGCAAATGTGTAATAACATGTATCTGCCATTTTAGTATCACACAGAATAGTTTCACTGCCCTATACTCTGTGCTCACCTAGCCATCCCTTTCTCCCCTTCCGACCCCTGGCAACCACTGATCTTTTTACCATCTCCATATTTTTTTAAATAGATTTATTTATTTTTATTAATTTATTTTTGGCTGCGTTAGGTCTTTGTTTCTGCTCACAGGCTTTCTCTAGTAGTGGCGAGCGGGGGCTACTCTTCATTGCGGTGCGTGGGCTTCTTGTTTTGGTGGCTTCTCTTGTTGCAGAGCATGGGCTCTAGAGTGCAGGCTCAGTTAGTTGTGGCACATTTTGTTTATCCATTCATTTGTTAATGGACACTTGGGTTGCTCCCATGTTTTAGCTATTGTGAATCATGCTGCTATGAACATGGGTGTACAAATATCTCTCAAGACCCTGCTTTCAATTCTTTGGGGTTTGCACCCAAAAGTGAAATTACTGGATCATATAGTAATTTTATTTTTAATTTTTTTTAGGAACTGCCATATTGTTGTCCATAGCAGCTGTACCATTTTATATTTCCATCAACAATGAGCAAGAGTTCTGATTTCTCTACATCCTTCCCAACGTTTGTTATTTTCTGTTTTATTGATAGTAGCCATCCTAATGGGTGTGAGGTGATATCTTGTATTTTTAAATTTGTATTTCCCTACTGATCAGTGATGTTGAGCATTTTTTTGTGTGCTTATTGGCCATTTGTATATCTTCGTTTGGAGAAATGTCTATTCAGGTCCTTTGCTATTGAATCAAGTTTTTGTTTTTTTGTTGCTGAGTGTTAGCAGTTCTCTATATTTTCTAGCTATTAATCCCTTATCAGACATATGATTTGCAAATATTTTCTCCCATTCTGTGGGCTGCCTTGTTACTCTGTGGATATTGTTTTTAGAGGCACAAAATTTTTAATTTTTAAAAATAAATTTATTTATTTTATTTATTTTTGCTGCGTTGGGTCTTTGTTGCTGCGTGCGGGCTTTCTCTAGTTGCTGCGAGCAGGGGCTACTCTTCGTAGCGGTATGTGGGCTTCTCATTGCGGTGGCTTCTCTCGTTGCAGAGCACGGGCTCTAGGCACGCAGGCTTCAGTAGTTGTGGCACGTGGGCTCAGTAGTTGTGGCTTGCCAGCTCTAGAGCGCAGGCTCAGCAGTTGTGGCGCACAGGCTTAGTTGCTCCGTGGCATGTGGGATCTTTCTGGACCAGGGCTTGAACCCGTGTCCCCTGCATTGTCAGGCGGATTCTTAGCCACTGTGCCACCAGGAACCCCCTTAATTTTTCATGATGTTCAATTTGTCTATTTTTTCTTTTGTTGCTTTGCTTTTGGTGTCACATTGCCAAATCAAGTGTCATGAAGCATTTTCCCTATGTTTTCTTCTAAGAGTTTTATAGTTTAAGGTGTTACATTTAGGTCTTTGGTCCATTCTGAGTTAATTTTTGTGTGTATGTTAGGTAAGGGTCCAGCTTCTTTCTTTTGCATGAAGAATGAGGGATGGGTAGCTGCTACTTTGCTAAGAACTGAAATTAAGCAAAATTAACCCTAATTTACCTTCCACGTCTTCCCCCAGAAGTTGCAAGTCTTCAGTAGACTCCAGAATTCCAAAATAGTTATGACAGAATTCTGCCAGTGCAGTTGTTGCCTAGGTGGGAGACAGATGCCAGATGCTTCTTACTCTGCCATCTTCCCGTCTCCACAGTTTGCCTTTTCCAGAATGTCATATAGTTGGAATCGTACTGTATGTAGCCTTTTCAGATTGGCTTCATCTACTTAGTAATATGCATTGAAGTTTCCTCCGTATTTTTTCATGGCTTGGTAGCTACTTTCTTTTTAGTGCTTAATAATATTCCATTATTATTATCCGGAATATTTGTTTATCCATTCACCCACTGAAGAACATCTTGATTGTTCTCAGGTTTTGGCAATTATGAAAAAAGCTGCTATAGACATCTATTTGCAGGTGTTTGTATGGACATAAGCTTTCAAGTCCTTTGGGTAAATACCAAGGGTTTAGTTTTGTAAGAAATTGCCCAACTTTCACCCAATATAATCTGCTTTTTAAAATATCTTTTTATACACTGAGTTTCTTAAATTGAAGTTTCTCAAACTGGATTCATATTCTCAGAGTTTATGAGGATGTTGAGTTTGAGAAACACTAATGTAGATGGGCATATGCTATAGAGGCTCAGGGTGTGCTAGGAACAAATGAGGAAAGGTTTTGTGGCAGATAGAAGTGCATTTCTCCCTCCTATAGAAATCCAGATGTTGGCAGTCTAGGGATGTTATTGGGGGTTCTAAGAGGTGAATAAAGGATATAGTGGAGGGGAACTGGCAATCTCTGACACAATGGATGTGAGAGCAATTCAGCAAACAAGTGTATATCCGCTGGAAAATCCTGTGTTAGAGGCTAGGCGCATTAGGAGATGACACAACAGTGTCAGATCTTCAGATACTCCCACACCAGAGAGATTTGTCATAGCTATTAGGTTACAAGTCAGGCTGAGACATGAGTTCGAGTGTGATAGAGATAAAGAACTATGGGCGAGAGGCACTAGCAGTTAGTACTGACTGGGGACCTGGGAAAAGACTTCACAAAAAGGAGACATTTAGGGCCTCCCTGGTGGCGCAGTGGTTGGGAGTCCGCCTGCCGATGCAGGGGATACGGGTTCGTGCCCCGGTCTGGGAGGATCCCACATGCCGCGGAGCGGCTGGGCCCGTGAGCCATGGCCGCTGGGCCTGCGCGTCCGGAGCCTGTGCTCCGCAACGGGAGAGGCCACAACAGTGAGAGGCCCGCATACCGCAAAAAGAAAAAAAAAAAAAGGAGACATTTAGGTTGGGCATTCAAATAGAATTCGTTGGGCATTCAGTGCATAGAGAAGTAGAAGAAACAGGTGTGACAGATTAGGAAATTGACTCAGCTTGTGACTGGAGCTAAGGTGCTTGACTAAAGCCAAGTTGCAAAGGGCCTCTTTACTAAACATTTTCATTTTATTCTCTTGAAAATGGGTAACAAAGGTGTTTTAGGTGGTAAGCATGATTAAATGTGTGACAGAGATAACTCTAAATTGGAACAATAGTCCCAATGGGAGATAAAAAGGACATGTCCTGGGCTTCCCTGGTGGCGCAGTGGTTGAGAGTCCGCCTGCCGATGCAGGGGACACGGGTTCGTGCCCCGGTCTGGGAAGATCCCACATGCCGCGGAGCGGTTGGGCCCGTGAGCCATGGCCGTTAGGCCTGCGTGTCCGGAGCCTGTGCTCCGCAACGGGAGAGGCCACAACAGTGAGAGGCCCGCATACAGCAAAAAAAAAAAAAAAAAAAAAAAAAAAAAAGGACATGTCCTGACATAGGGCAATAATAGCAGTGTGAATGCAAATGAGGAGGTACAGATTGATTAAATCCTTGAGGATATGAAAAGAAAACTTGGAGATAAAACATTAAGTGTTTTTACCTGCAATGTTTTGCTAGGGAGTCCAAACTTCAAAGAGTTGAATTTTGAATGGAATACATGTCGGGTATTTAAGGGGGAAAAACACAAGGTTACTTAGGCAGTCTGTTTATGGCGGGAAGAACTATAATTTCCTTTCATTATTATCATATCTACAATGGCTATCATATATTAATATATATTATATACACTATAATATATATTATAATTTATATGTACTAATAATATATGATAATATATATCATATACATTATTTCAAAAGTTAGGGATTAAGTTGTCCTCATTGGGGATAAGCAATTTAAAGGAAATGGCAAGTCTTCATTTATTTTGGGTTTTTTTGTTTTGTGTTGTTTTAAATATTTATTTACTTACTTATTTGGCTGCACTGGGTCTTAGTTGCAGCACGCAGGATCTTCATTGCCATGTGCGGGATCTTTAGTTGTGGCAGACTCTTAGTTGCAGCATGGGGATCTAGTTCCCTGACCAGGGATCGAACCTGGGCCCCCTGCATTGGGAGCGCGGAGTCTTAACCACTGGACCACCAGGGAAGTCCCCTTCATTTATTTTGGAGGCTAGTGTTAGACCCATTATTTCTGCTCTCAAAATTTTATCTCAGTGGAATCTAGGGTACAAGATGTTTATTAGAGATCAATATCGAAAGGAAGGGGAGGAAGGAGAGTTGAGCAGAGGGACAGCTCTAGAGCAAGGACTGCCCCTGGGCCCACTTTGGTCACTGCATATGGCCTGCCTCTGGAAGGGCATGACATCAGGAGGTAGTTCTCTGTAGCTGAGACACACTCTGAAGAATAAATCAAGTCCTCCTTGAAAGGGATCTGGGTAGTGCATCTCTGTTTCTACTTCAGATGGGTTGCAAGGTTTTTGGCCAAATGTGTGAAGCAGGGCCTCATCCATCTAAGATTACTGGTAATTGAAGTAGCCAACTATTAGTTCTTTGCCACCAGGATCAGCATTATAAAGCCATTTCTCTGTCATTAAAAATATAAAACAATTTTCAGTGGTAAAAAGATAATGAATTTTGGTCCTATCACATTGGTTATATGGGTATAAAAACCTGGGCTTCACAACAATGTCATAA